>NC_073347.2:1470000-2205000 GCF_027580225.2 Misgurnus anguillicaudatus | reverse complement strand
GAGTGGATGCTGAAACAGTGTGAACATTGTGTCAATTACACTTTGTGCGTGTGTGACTGTGAGTGTAGTACTGTGTAGTGATCAGTTGATAGTGTTTATGTGTCGTAATGCACTTAGGGGAACGCTCTGCTGGCAGGCAAGAGAGGGCTATCTGCTGTTGTCTGCAGGTTAAGAAGATTATTATGTTTTTGTTTAGCCCAGTGGTATGTGGAGGAATCACTAAATTCAATGTATGGGTTTGCCTGCCCATTCAGTTTTACCATTAAATGGTAAACGGACTTGGCTTGCTGCCACAAAAGGAGCTTCAACCAGAGGCTCATCTCGTGCCTCAAGTTCAGAACTGCATGAAGGGGAAAGGAGTGGTGAAGGAGGAGATGGAGACGAGAAGGGTTGTTGGAAGAATTGTTGCTTGGTAAGCGCAGAGACAGGACTGAATGTTAGGCTCTTCCAAACCTACGTTTAGAACTTCATCTAATGGTAAAATTAGGGCTGTCAGCATTAACGCATACGATTAATTAAATAATCATGAACGTATTAAAATCAGTCAGTCAGACCACTAGCAGTGCGCCGGGGCTTGATCGAGGGGCAACCTTCCGATCTCTCTAATGAAGCCAACACGGAAGTGACTTAAACTGCAATTCATCGACTGGCCGCTTGAGGCTGGCTCCAAAAGGGAGTCAATTCCCATAGACTCCCATGTTAAAAATGGCCAACTTTACAGCAGGAAATAATATGTTTACAGCCTGGTACAAAAAGTGTTTTTGGCCTATATAGCTAATTTTGCCCTTCATGACAACTGTGAGGGGGGTGAATTTTTTTGTAACTCATCCGTTTAGATTATATTAAGCCTTAAACTTCTGCATAATTAAGGGCGTGGCCGCTTGAGTGTCGGTTGAACAGCCACTGCTGTCACTAGACTCGCACTAGGCGGGCGCGGTTTCACCTCAGCTTCACCCATGTCCCGCCTCTTTACCTATTTTCGGTTTTCCGCGAGTAATTCGCGGGGACGCGCGGCCAAGATGGCGACGGCAGGCAACGCCTACTTTAAGCTTCAAAAGCGATCTTCACAAACCAATGGGTGACGTCACGGACACTACGTCCATATTTTTTTACGGTCTATGGGCTTGATCCACCGGCCGTGGGCATGAGGTTTGTTTTTACTTCTGCGAGGACCAATAGACCCTTTTACAGCTCACATGATCAAATAGCCTGCGTGCGCATTTAGGCAACAGAAGTGGTGTTATTCCCCATTGGTTCTAACGTGTTAGCAACTCAGAAAGTTTATTAAAATGGTTTCCCAGCATCAAAATGTCTGGTTGTTGCGTTTGGTTGCACTAATATAATATACGTACTATATATATATATATATATGAAAAAGCAAGATCATGCACGTGTGTGTGCGGTGCCTGTGCAAAACACATACAGCAGGAGAAAAAATTAACTAATGCGGAGAAGTTAAACTAGCCATGATCACAACTAGGGATGGGCATTCGATTACAATTTTTTAGTAGATTGTCGGGAGAATTAACGATCGACTATCGATTAATCATTAATATTTTTATAATAAAAATAATTATTTAACTTTTATAATTCAAAAATGTTGAATACAAAAATACAACGTGTTTTCCTCCATGAGACCTTTATTACAAGATCAACTTGTGGCAAACAGTTAAACTACATTTAGTTAGACAAACGGAACATATATGCGCTTGAATATGAACCTGCAGCTGCGAGCTGCAATCTTAAACAGAGACCTCAGTTGTTCCAAAAAATCATGACCTCATCATGATTATTTTTTTGAAATCAAAACGGAAGGTCACAGATAACGGAGTATGGTTTCAAATATTGCACCCTGGTGGTAAAATGTTGAATTGCTGCCACACAGTGAAATTCATTTAACTGCTTCAAGACACACGCTACGCTAGGCAACGCAACCTGCATTAGATAAAAAAAAGTATTCGATTAATCAATAACAAATTAACGTCATCGACTAAATTCTTAACGATCAATTATCGATCGTCGATTAATCATGCCCATCCCTAATCACAACGATGCTAAATGCTAAGCACACACCTTGTCTTTTTAACGTCATGCGAGATGAAGCTGGCTGCCAGCGCAACAAATGGGATCTGCGGGGATCTGATGGGGTCCGATACGGAAAATGCAAATACGGTTAGCCTACTGAAAGCAAAGACCCTCTCTATGGAAGCCTGCAAGCTTAGCATAACAACCCTGCTAACGCTGCTACACAGGGAAGGAGACTAGCGGCCGTTTTTTTATGAACAAATTAAAATGTATTTTTAAATTCTGGCAAGAAACTGTAAAATGTAAACTGCAACGGACTGTCATAAGACATTGAATGCCCGCAACAGATATTAGAGATCATTTTATATATATTTGTCACAGATCATTATTGACTGGATGAGGAGGGGCATGCTAGTCAAGTTGACTGTTGCAGGTTTTCTAATGGTAGAATAACGAAGGTTGCTATCTCCATAATAAAGGCTAAGCATCTTTGCTGAGTGCGCTGCAGGTCCAAGCTGGAGGTAATGGAAGGAAAAGTGCCCTTTGTGTGCTTCTTAATTACAACAAACAGTGTATCTGAAAGCGAGGTAGAAAATTCAAACTAGAAAAGAACAGAAAATCAATAATGCAATGAATTTAAATTCTGTGTATAGAAAATGTAAAGAAACATCACTAGTTTCATGTTCAATATTATGAATGAAAAACATTTAGAAAATGTTATCTCCAGAATTTACTTAATGCAAGTTAATATAACCACCAAACTATCGGTATTAGCACAAATCAGGGATGGAAATTAACTTTTTGTCCACCGGCCACTGTGGGTGGTGGATTTCGAAATCTATCAGCCACTCAGTGTATTTACCAGCCACTTTCTTGTTTTTAACCGAGAATGTGTAACTGCATGTGGAAATTAATACTACAAGTCAAGATCTACAATTCTTAAGCAGTTTATTTAATCTCAAGTCTCAATGAAATGCTGACATTTTCTTTTTCTCTCTTAAACACACAAACCATGAACTGATATACATTTCATTAAAGATTTTAGGTTTTTAGTTCAAACCATGGCCTCGTACACACTGCACTTTCGGAAGTGTCAACTTCATTTAAATGTGGGAGTGAATCCTCTAAATGTTTGTTTCATGTCTGTACAGATCAAGACTCACTCCCAAAAATGTGATGATTGACAAAGAGATAACCATAGCAATGTTCTGCCGTCTCGCGTGCTAATTACTCGCAGCTTTGACCAAAATAATTTAACAGTTACAGCATTATGTTTTGCCTCCATCTTGGCGTTGTGCGTTGTACACATTTTTGAGGCTGCTTCACAGCGTGCTGTCTTGCAGTGTTGCAAGGTCTGTGTCTTTTTTGTATGTACATACCGTTTTGGCTTAACCGTTAAGGTTTTCGGCTTAACCGTTAAGGTTTTCGGCTGATAAAACACAAGATTTTGAACTTTGAGGTAAAGCATTTGGATTTAATTCCATTTGTTATTAGGTTTTTTTTGTGCAAGATCTGTAGTCAGCAAACGCTCGTGCCTCTGTCATTCTCTGCACCGTGCATAAGACCTTTGCCCCTTCTAGGCATTGTATTTCTTAGAGAAGAGAGTCATGTCCATGATGCATGTTTAAACACTTTATTACCTACTAGTTGTTCAGTTCGGTTATGTACATGCTATGCATTTTCTCTAAATGTGGTTGTCACTATCTGCATTTTGCGGGAGTTACCGGTAATTCGGTTGTCAGTCCCGGAAATAACTGAACTGTGTGTGTGCAGAACAGGATTAAGCATTAAAAGGTAAACTGACAACCGAATTAATATGCAGTGTGTACAGGACCATTGAACTATTAGTTTTGGCATCTTTTGAAGCATGTTGACGACATACAGAGCAGAACATTGTCAGACTTGTCTCATCGTAATTTAACCAATCGCGGGATTCCCCTTTGTCTGCTTTTCTCCATCTTTCTTTAAAAAAAAAACTTTTTTTTACCTTCGCATCTTTGTCCACTGGCTCCTCCTGAGATGTTTTCTCTGCAGACCTTATAACGCCATAGGGTGTCCTATCTGTCATTTTTACAGTCTGAAGTGTGCTCATCAGCGCCCCCCTTTGAACCCTTGATGCTGTCTTTAGCGAGTCTGTCCCAAAATACACCCTTTTGGGCTCTGAGAAGGTCCACAAGTCCGGAGTGTGCCATTTGGGACAGGGCCTATGATGTAATGCCACATTTTTTGAAGATGTGCCTCCTCTAAAAGTGTCCAGGTGAAACAGTATGCTATTTTTATTTTCCCTGCCATGAAGCAAGTTTACCCGCCACGACACTGACTGGTGGCAGGTGCTAATTTCCATCCCTGGCATATATGACTCTAAACAATCGACTATCGGTATCGCTGGGAAAATGTTATATTGGTGCATCTATACAAAAATATTAATATTCTTATTTAAAGGTCTGATTCATTTAAAAATATATTGTTGTACAGCTTTTTATATTTAAGTACAGCACAGTTTATTTAACTTTTGGCCACAGTGCAGTTATATTCTTATTAGTAATAAAAATGCTTTGTTTTTGAACTGTGCATAGCTGTGTAGCTAAATACTACACTTTTGTGTTATAAACATATGTGCTTCTGTTCCCAGTGAGGGAAAACAATAGCAAGCATCAATACAAATTACAGTGAGCACTTCAAAGGTAACCTCACCTAAACATATTAATCATTGTATTTTTAGCCATAAATCATATCTTTGTAATTTTCTTACCTGGATTGTTGTCGCATACTGAGGGATTAGCAGGGGCGCAGGAAGATGTTTTAGGTTGGGGGTGCTGTGAACCAAATTAACCAGAAATTGTGTTGCAGTTCTGTGAAATTTTGGGGGTGCTGCAGTTTCACTAACTGCTAAAGTTAAAGAGTTGTCATGTGAAAATGTGAGATAAAAAATTTAATGTTTGCAAATTCTTTTGCACCTTTATTAGATCATTTGTTGTAGTGTAAAACGTTTGCTAAGACTGAAATGTTTTGCTTTTCATTGATAATATTTAATATATTAGGGATGCACCGAATATTCGGCCACAGAAAGACTTTTATCACCGAAACAATATGGCCGAAATGTTGTGATGACGCAAACAGAAACCGCGACTTGCACGTGCTTGTCTGAAGCAACATCTAACGTATTTAACCACAAAAAAGGCGCTAAAGTGAGCAACTTTCTGTAATGCGGTTGAATGTGTCAGACATGATCGATCAGAACTCTTGATTTGTAAACTTTAGAGAGAGTTGCGGTAAAGTGTCTCAAACGGTCCATTAACATACATTTGGCGAATAAAGCACTGAAAAACAACGTTGCGTTTTTACATGGAGCAACTGTTTATGCTGCGCTGTTTGGGATTCACCCTCCATCTCTGTGCACGTGCGTTTAAGGGCACTCAGTAGTGCATACACGGATATTTGGTCTTAAAGAGACAGTAACCTCAATTAACCTACTTAAGTCTGTGTCCTTAATGTTAATCAAACAACCAAAGACAAAGAGAAAAACACTTCTGTAGCTCTAATAATAATAATAATAATAATAATTATATTTAATTTATACAGTAAAGATAGTGTTATGATTAATTTAATTCGATTTCTGTACCTAATGCTAATTTCAGACCTTACTTAATGTGCAGCTTTGTTCTTTTTTTAAATGTTTGTAATTTCTTTATTTGTTATTAGATTTTTTCTACCCCCTTTTTGCTGGTCCAAAAAATTAGCCAATCCGTGCCTCAAAAACTGTAATGTGATCCGAATCCGAACCGTAAGTTTTGTGATCCGTCACACCCCTAGTAAAGTAAGTACACAGTCATAGCCATAAATGCAATGGTACTAATAATTGGCATAATAATTTATTTTGGTGTTTTCAGTTTTCAGCCTTGGTTTCCTCTTTTTCGGTTTCGGCCAAGACTTTTCATTTTGATGCATCCCCATAATATATTATAATACAATACAATAATATAATATATATTATATAACCCTAGCGGCATTGTAAGGCATACTACATGTAAAGAAAGTGGAGGTCTGACATAAATCTGGACATAAATGCTGTGTATAAAGGTAAACAAAAACTAAAAGTTTAAAGAACTTTTAGTTATTGTTCATTTCAGTTAAGAGGTTATTTAAATAATCATGTCTTAAAACAGATGGAAAATTGACCAGTATGTGCTGCCTCTCTATGGAGAGCCCAATTTAAACTGCTGCTTTCTTGCCCGCCAACCCCCTGTTAGATCACGTGACTGAAAACTATCAATAAACTGACCATCAGATTGTAATAGGAGAGATCAAATTTTAACTGAATGCAGTTAACAGGGTGTTAGATAGTTAATCTATTTGGATTTTCCTTGTGTTTTATGGATAATGGAGTTGTTCATTTCTTTACAGTGTCTGTAATGTAAACAGATTATCAACTTATTTTGACAAATAAAATAAACTATATTTAATGCAATGCAATATATTCTTCTTGAGAGCTGTTGCTGGGAGGCCGTTGGATACACACCCATAATGCACTCCACTTTCACTTCGTTTTGGATTAAAGAGTTTTGCAACACCTGCTGTTGTTGTCATATAGAGGTTTTTCAGTTACTGAACTAACTCAGAGTGATTGATGATCCTCATGTGTTTATAAAGAGACTGTTAAGCCCAGGGGCTGTTCTTCGTATGTTGCTAACTTGGTTAGTTTGATTTGATTGTTGATCTTGGATTATTTGGTTCTTTAAAGCTCATCCTGGAGTTGCTGTCATAGCAACATGTCTATTATCCTAAACCTGCTTGGGAGCAGACTTTTCAAATGTAAACAAGATTAGATCACAGCTTTTAAAGTGGAGGTGATACGGAAAGACTGTCACAGACACGTGTCCTCCATTCTTATGAGCGCAACCTGCGGAAAATGCATAAATAACTATAAAAGTCGAGCTAAACTAACTACAAAGCATTTCAAATTCAACACATAAAAAATGACAGACTGAATCCTTTAGTGATGTGCTCAGGGCCGCCTTAACCTAATGTAAGGCCCTGGGGCTTAGAGGTTTGGTAGGCCCCCCCATCTCCTCGATTTATAGTCTCTTTTTTAAGTGTAATATCTAGGTAATCTACATCACGAAATGCATTAGTTTCTTTCGAGACATACAACAGTGAGTTTTCCCTCTTTGACCAGAAAACACCATAATGTTGTTAACAAATCACTGAGTCCACTTGAGCATAAACACAAGACACTTTATTAAACAACCACACACAGCCACTTGTGGTGATAATAAAACCAAAACGTGTGAAAGTATATATGTTTATAAGCTTTATGTTTATATAGTTTTTGGAATACAAAAAACAAACAGCATGTTTGTCATCTGGACTTCTGTAACAAAATAGTATATTTATGATGCTAGAGCATCTGTATCTCAAAACAGAGACTATACACTGATGCTAAACCCATAGACCTTTTAAACGATGTATAGTTATGTTAATATTATTATTGTTTGTAGACAGTAGGCTATGTAGATATTGTTAGCAGCGTTAAAAAAAAGGAAGTCTTTCCGCCCCCGACATGGTGCGCGTCGAGAGGTTATGTTTGCCTTTTTAATGTAATATTGTATTAATAAAAGAAATGTCAAGTCATAAATTGCATTTTATTTTTTCAATTTGTCAGGAAAAATGCATTATCACATTGAAAATGAAATAATACAATTTTAATGTTTTAATTTTAGCATTTTAATAAAAAATTTCATTTAATTAATTAAAAATTGGCCATACCAATAAAAACCTTCCATAGATATATGTTGTAAATGATAAACTAGATAGTTTAGTATCTTTATAAATTAGCGTGGTTTATCCTGTTTTTGAATATGTTGTGTTTTTAATGCTTATTAGAGTTTCGTGTTGTTATCTTAACAACATGGTAACACTAAACTCTATTGAGGGCTTTCTTTCATTTTTTTTGTGTGGTCTAATTGACTCTGAATGGTGAATGCATTATTTATGAACTCCACTGAGTGTTTTGCTCCCAGACGATGTTGAGCCCACTAAACAGATCATTTACATCTCAGAAGAGCCCATTAATGATTCGAGAATCCATTTTAAACTGTATAGTTTGTTTTCTTTGTTCCTCATATCATTTGATAGAAAGTAGGTGTACTGTGTCATTATTATTCAGATTTATTTCACTCTCAGGTGATCTGATATTAGTAACAGGGTGCAAATGTTCAAATCCTCTTCAGGGACCATTTTACTGCATTTGCATACTGTATCTGTTTGTAGCAGATGGTTTCATGTATTATTTGTCATGATTTATCTATGGCTTTCTGCATCAGTTAAAAATCTTATACCCCTCTATTCTAAATCTTATTAAAAAGCCTAATATGTTTTTAGAAGTGCCCAAAAACGTTCTAAAAACTAATTTTTATTTCAGATGTAAAATGCATAGAATTCATCTAGATGTTTAACTGTAACAATTATTATTTTTTTTCAATAATGAAAGTCCAAAAAATACTACTTTGATGTTTAAAGGGAAATTTCAACAGAAGAAACATTAATCTTTATTGAAAGTGGGTCTTATTTGTAGTTTAAATGAAACATACATTTAGAATTTGGTGCCTATTTGACTGAGAAAAGACAGAACATGACTTTAGGGCGCATTTGTATGGAAAACTACAACTCCCACAATGCACAGCTCTGCAAGCCACTCCCACTAATCCAGAACGCCGCTCAGCGGTATGCTATTGTAAACGTAAATGCCACGTTAGTATAAGAAAGAAAATAGAACACTCACTTTATAGTCAGATGTCCGTTTTCAATAAGTTTCTTATTTATTTTTTAAAGTGCTTGGCTAAACATGTAAATAATCCCAAAGAAGAAAGTGCCGCACCCTGCACACAAACACGTCCACCGCACACAATATGTTTACTCCACAGAGTAAACTTGTGAGCCGAAACACGTCTGTGAAACAAACACGCCCGTACGCAAAGTAACTCTCTTCCCCGGGACCATTCACCACACAAACGTCTATATCCTGATCTGAGGCAGAAGGCACAAAGCAAGAGTACAGGCACTACTAATCCGCCCGAGCCAGTCCTGGCTTCTCTATGCAGCAGAGTTCGAGGCTGCGGCCTCCTCCCCAGGCTTCTCTGCCTTCTGTTCCTCCATCTGCCCTCAAGAAAGCCTTAAAAAAATCTAAGATAATGTTTTTGTATATTAAGTAAATAGTGTGCCAAAAATAGAGCACTTTAAGTACATTATGGAAGTGTACTTCTTTTTAACTTTTTCCCACATTGCATACTTGTACACTATCACTTTGTAGTATGAATAGCAGCATGTGCCTTCAAGTGCATACTCGTACATCTGTGTTGTGTAGTCTTTATTACAATGTTTAACGGTTCAAGACAGATAATAACAAATTCTAGAGGAATTCTACCAAACTGTTTTTAACTAGCAAAACAAAAACTGTTTTCTTGTGGACTCATAAATGCCACATCAATTTACATCTATAAAGGCAGCCAATTAAAAAAGTTTTAAGAATCCTAGTATGTGTTAAATACCAATTTAAATTTTCCTTATGGTATTTCATACATTGCACATTTAAAATGATTAAAATACAACACACGAAACATTGACCACACCCTTGCTTATGTTGAAACTTCACAGGCCATGTCAAAACTCGGCAGCTCGTGTATTATCTAAGGTTACAAGATATTAGTCAGAGATTTTTTTTTTTAAATGAATAAGTTGATGTGTCTTTTAGACATTCTTTTTTGAATTTTTTACTAACAACATAACCCCCATAATTATTTGTTATTAACATTATATTATTTAGTTTTAGATGTTAAAAATGTACCATGCAACTGCTTCACAGAAAGTTATAAAACATTTCAAAACTTCAATGTTAAAATCTATTAAAGGCGGAGTCCATGATGTTTGAAATCACCTAAACAAACACGCCCCTACCCCAATAGAATCTGGACCTTCTGTTGATAGACCCGCCCCACACATACGCAACCCGGCATTTGATTTGATTTTATTGGCTATAAGTGTGTTTTGGTAGTCGGCCCGTCTCCTTTTCCAACGCGTTTTTCAAACATCGTGGACTCCGCCTTTAATCGATTTAAAGAATAAATAATCAACAATTATGATTGTTGTTATAATTGTGCAGCCGTATAATCCACTTACTAAACCAAATGTCCTCAGCTGTCACAGTTTTGCTTACGTGGCGGTAAAGAGGATGCTGTGTGAGCAAAAGTTCACACGCAGAGACGATTACACTTCAGACTGTGATGGTAACTGAGGTCATGTTGGGTAAAACAGATAAACAAAATTACAGTGTACAAATAGAAATTTATTGACACAAGCCATCCTATCTGTATATGACTTCTTTTCTTCAACTGAACACATTTAGAGTTAAAATAAATAATACCATGTCTCTTCTTGCTAAGCTTGTTATGGCATCTGCTTGCTTAAAGTCTGTTAAAATATCTTATATGAATTGAGAAAACTTCTTATTTTGAGTGTATTTTCATCGATCGATCGACCCCCACTTTTGATTGTATATACATTTAGATCTAAATTGGGGCACTGCATTTCATCGTAATGCAAATGTCAAGATCAATCTAGATTAATAAAGTTTCAAATGACCATCATGGGGAATGTCGTGATCATTTGTCATGTTTATTACGTTTTTACATCTGGGGAATCATCTAATCATCTGTTAAAACAGTGAAAGCTCAAAATGCGGCCAGAACAAACGTGGCAGATATATTACTTTACTTCAGTGTTTCCCATAGGCTTAATTGTGGTGGCCAGGGGCATGCTCGATCGTTTTTGGATGTGTATGTACTAGGATGTACTTCGGTCATGTTGAGATATAATGACAGATCCTCTCTGATGCGTGCAGAGTAGTCGCACGCACAGAACACAGAATGCAGCTTTATATCTATATAAAGTTTGTAGTTTTATTAATAATAATTTAATTTAGTAATTTAAGTGTATTCAGAGTTGACATTTAATCTTTAGTCTGTATTCAGAAAAGTAAGGAAGTGTGCTCTCTGTTGCCCTATGCTAAATTTGTTCTATGTCACCGTAGATTAAAAAGCGATAGTTTGTCCAAAAATAAAAATAACCCCATGATTTACTCACCCTGAAGCCATCCGAGATACATAAGTCCATCATCTTTCAGACTAAGACAGTTTCAAAAGTAATCCAAATGGCTCCAGGGTGATAAATACAGGCCTTCATCAAGTAATTTTTTTTCATAAAGAAGTGATTTTATAAGAAAGGATCTATATTTAAAATGATAAAAACTAAAATACCTATAGCTTCCGCTAAAATCCAACACGCATTCACCAGATAGTAGTGTAGCATACACTCTAAAAACAAACTGTGCTAAATAGCACCAAAAGTGGTTCACTGGCTTATAATCATAAGGGAACCATTTAAGAACCATATTGTCCTATATAGAACCATGTCTGGTGCTATATCACCCCTGGATGGTTCTTTATAGGTGCTATATACACTCTCAGAAATGGAGGTACAAAAGTTGTCACTGGGACAGTACCCTTTCAAAAAGGTACACCTTTGTACCCAAAGAGAGCATATTAGTACTTTGAACTGCCAAAATGTACCTTTTAAAGGTACATATTTGTACCTAAATGGTACATATTAGGACCTTTTTTAAAGGGTACTGCCCCAGTGACAGCTTCGTACCTTTATTTTTGACAGTGTAGCACTAAAATGGTTCCACTATGATTATGAGGTTTTAGTGCTATTTAGCACTAAATTTAGCAAAAAAAATTTAGAGCGCATGATGCGCAAGATCCGGTGAGAAAGAATCCACTTTTATATGTAAAGTGCGTTGAGTGCTGCAATCCACCTCTTACTGTAGATGTGATGATCTGTTCAATAACACCAACCTGACATCCATCTAACACATCACAGATAAAGAGTAACAGAATGCTTAACACAATCTGTTGCTAGTATTTAGTGATAGAAAATGTACAGAATCCAGACTTGAAATGCCTTAAAGACAGACTCTTTTAACATTTGAGACGTAGTGTTTGCAGATATGAAACTGAGATTTGTTATAATCCAGACAGAGAATCATTAAGTCAAACTAATATCAAGATAGAAAAAGCTCTCGTCGGTCCCTTAATTCTGTTTAGCAGCTGTAGGATGTTGAATGTTTGCCTTTGAGCTCCTGAATTGAATGAAACTTTATAAATAATAAATCAAAGCAGATGGAGATGCACAGGATGATGCCATTTAGTATTTCATGGTCTAAAACCCAGTAGCATTATGAAAGAAACTATGCCTCTGTGTTATAAAGCATTATTGACAACACAAAAGTTACAGCACGGGCCATAATTCAACAAACACTTGGAGAGCAATGATTCAAAGTGTTGAAATTTCATCACACAGCATAAATGCTTTTCTGCAGAGAAATATTGAATACAAAGCTTTCAGTTCTCACAGTGCACAAATAACTCTTGTCTTTGTTAAATAAACAAACTTTAAAACAACCATATGTGCATGCAACTCAACTGTTTTAATTTCAGTTTTTTCTGCGTTTTTAGTATTGATGATTTTTCTTTCATTTGTAGGGAAATGAAGCAAGTTATCCCCTGGAAATGTGCTCGCATTGTAAGTATTATAAAGCCTTTATACCCTAACACACAAACTAATCTTTTTGCAATATACCGTTTGAACGTTTCTTTGCCTTATTCATTTTAATCGAATCCTCTGAGACATTATTATCATTGCATGCTACATGCTACAAACAGCTATGAGCTAAACATGATGTCAAGAAAAGTTTGTCTCCAGAGGTGTTGAGGTTTATTTTTAGCTCTGAATTTTGCTTTTAAGTAGTTGTGCTTCCTTCTCATGTACGCAAGCGTTTAACATGTGCATGTAAAGTAACAGAAAAAACATGTCAACCTGCAAGATTAAAGCACATTTTTGTTTCCACATCAGTTGATCTAACGGTTTGTGTCTCATACCAGCATAAATTGTTTTCTTAAAGGAACAGTATGTAAGAAATGTATATCAATTAATCATAAAATGGCCCTGATAAGTCACTAGACATTAAGAAATCATTTTCATTTTAAATACTAATATCACTGATGATACAACAGTGGTCCAGCCAGGATATTATCATTTAAAAAGTGGAGTTGCAGCCCTCAACTGATGTTTATGTTGTCATGTTGTGTTTTGGCCACCAGTTGTGTGATTGCAGTACCAGTTTTAGCCACAATCCTACATACTGTTCCTTTAAAGCTTAGGAAAAATGGGACTGGAGGGAGGAGGGGCTCTTCAGATGAGCTTGTGGTTTCATAGACAGAGTAGTGTGAAGTGTTAAGAGTCTCCGGTGTAGCTTTAATGAGCTGTGAGGCTTTGGGACCTGTGAGGGTTGACCCAACGTCAGTACATGATCTCAGTCTTGTCTTAACACCTTGAACCCTATAAAGAACTGTGCTGGTATGAAGCTTGCCATGATATAGTACATTTAAAATGATCACATAAGTTTGGGTAACTGTGTGTAAGCATACATGTTTGTGTGCAATGGTGCCATATAGTTGACTGGCAATCAGGGCAATTTCGCATTCATTAACACGGACATATCGCCTGCGATAATGAATGCGATATGGCCCAGCTTGTCAGTAAATTGCGGCTCCATCTGAAATAGTGCTGCACAATTAATCGCATCGCAATCGCAATGTCAGCCTGTGCAATTAAATGACAGCAAAATGTTGCAATTATATTAAATAAATAAATGTGTGGACTTGTTAACACCAACTTTCTGATAACAGTTTGATGATTTTCCTTGCTGTTTAAAAAAAGAAAGAAAAACGAACAAAAAAGGCACTGCACCGTGTGGGATGCACGTGTGTGGTGTGCGTCGTCACTTATACCAGAGCGAAGATTGATGCAGAGGAGGTTGACAGTGCTCTGGTAGCAAAAAAAAAACTATGTCTGTTGTATGGCGGTATTTTGGATTTAGAATTACTGACACTGAGTAGTTGCTACATCACGTGGCAATACACAAACATTTCTAGTTTTACAAATACACATTTTAGCTAATCTGTGTGTGGATTTTCCTTAAAACCCATCAAGTTGACTCATGATACCATTTAGTATAATCGCAATCGCACATCGCAATATTAGCAGCAATAACCGCAATGGGAAAAATTACCCAAATCGTGCAGCCCTAATCTGAAAGCAGGAGATGGCGATTTACTACTAATCAAGGAACCGGCTTTACTGACGAGATGCGCATGACTATTGCATGCGATTTATCTTGCAGCTAGTCATTAGATTATCATGCAATTTTTCTTTTTAATGAGCATAAATAAAGGCAGAAGAACAAATACTGAAATGTTATGCAAACAAAATAGATTTCGCGTTACAGAATTCAAGGGTAAATAATAATATCCCAATGCTGTTCCAAATGGCTACTAATATGTCAACGTAAAGCTTTGCACTCCGATTAAAAGTGATGTGTTTTGCTGGCACCTGCTGTGTAAATAAAATCGAAGCACCATAATATAATTTGCTTCTCTGCCTCCCATGAGCACCTCGTAAAACTTCAAAAAGGCTATGAAAAAGACCACACAGTGATGCGCAATAGAAAGCTAAAAACTATACATGTGTGACAGTTCTGAGCAAGAGTTAATATTTGAGAAACTGGCAGCTTGCTCATGCAAATGACCTACTTACCAAACCATATGTGGAATGATGTGGCTCATACAGGCATGCGGCACAGCCCAAAAGCATGTCTGTAACTGCTCGAAATAAACCCCAGCTTGTTCGCTGGGGGTTTCCCTGAGGGCACTTATGGGGCCTTCTTATGACCTCATGGCTAAAAATATGAATGCTCGAGGTCTTGCCCCACTGATATCTATGTGATGTCAAAATATGTCTGTTTGTTCAGGACAGTAACATGGCTCATTTTTGTATTGGAATATTGTGACTGTAGTTGGGAACTGGTCAAACCTGTGTAACCTCAAGTCTTCAACTTATGTAAATCATAAAGTACTATAACCAGCGCACAGGTGTGCATGTCTACTACTGCAGTCTTATTTGTTAAGGAAGCATAATTATATTGAGAACAACTGAGATGGCTTACAGAGAAGAATTACAGCACCTGGCGAACTACCAGCACGCTAAGAAGAGTCACACGTACCTTCCCATATCCACTGATAATGGGGTTTAAGTGGAGCGTGTGATCCTGAGTGTCCATTTCTCTGAGGATCTTTCCTGAGCACCTCCGCCTTGATAAAAAAAGGCACAGCAGTGCCTTGCAGGAAGCTTATGAAAGCTAACCTGTCCTATTAAATTCTGATAAACTTTCACCACGGAAACCATCTTAACAATCTACATTGCAGTATGATATGGCAACTTCACTGGTGGTGACAGTTGCCCAATAAACCACTGGCATATTCCATCAAAGACATTCAACAGAAATTATGCCTACATTGGGTGAAAAGCATATCATTAATTTCATTTACACACACGCCAGGTAAATGTTCAGGAATCGCTACCATAGGATGACTTCAAAATTAACGGAAAGCATTCTTTGTGAACATGAGACTAAAACAATGCCGTAAGGGGCGTGCCGTATGGACATGTGTGTCATTGCAACCAGAAGTTATGGTTCAGCTCTTTGACACACGGATTTAAATGCTGATCAACATTCACAACAAGAAATGTCATCAAACTGGACTGAAGCAATGATCGGGGAGCTCGTCACTATCAGTGCTGAAGCTGAGACCATTCACCAGCATGACAGAACAGCGCGTCCTTATGATCTGGTTGAAAACTAAAATGTTTCTCCAGTGAGAATTCACAGATAATTACCAAACTTCAGGCGCTGTGGAAGACGCTACCAAGTTCATACGTCACGTGATCTTTACACGGTGTGTGTGTGTGTGTGTAAATGGACGCACAGATTCCAGAAAATCATTGGCATTGTGAATTAATTAAAAATCAAAAGATCCCGGACATCCCAGACACATTTTCCATGTATTTTTTGTAACCCTTTGTGAAAATGGCTAAAGACTAGAGATTGACCAATTCTGATACCAAATATTTGGATGCTTATGTGCCCAATAACTGATATGCTGAACCAATTTTTATTTACTGTTAAACTTTTTTTTCACAATTACTACAATACTGAACTGAACAAACCCTTATAATAACAAACACTCCCTCTTTGCATACAATGTAATAAATAGGGGTCTGACAGAGTGAATAATATTAATTTAATAAATAATGTAACTGGAATAATATATTGTCAAGAAGGTAACAAACAGCTTATATGTCATTATATTTTTTAACTGGTATTTTATGTCAGAATAATTCATATTTTGTTATTATAGTTTATGAAATGGCTGTTGACAAAGAGCTGTTTATCTACGCTTTTACTCGCGTATTAACTGTATTAAACTGCGACAGCTCGCAGAGGTAATAAATAATTAATTAATATCCACAGACATTTATTTACAGCGGGAAAAATAAGTATTTGACACAACATTTTTATCAGTAAGGGGATTTCTAAGTGGGCTACTGACCACAAAATTTCCACCAGATGTAGCCATCAAGCCAAATACTGAATTCATACAGGGAAATCAGAACATTTAAGTGTAAATGTTGAGTCATAATAAATAAAGTGAAATGACACAGGGAATAAGTATTGAACACACTTTATTTAATACTTTGTAAAAAAGCCTTTGTTGGTGATTACAGCTTCTAGACGCCTCTTGTATGAAGAGACCAGTCGTCTGCATTGCTTAGGAGTGATTCTGCCCATTCTTCCACACAAATGGTCTTTAAATCTTGAAGAGGCCCAAGGAACCTTCAGGATTTAAAGACCATTTGTGTGGTACCTATTTATTATGACTCAACTTACATACTTAAATGTTCTGATTTCTTTGTATGAATTCAATATCTGGGTTGATGGCTACATCTGGTGGACATTTTGTGTCAATAGCCCACTTCGAAATCCCCTTACTGATAAAAATGCTGATGTGTCAAATACTTATTTTCCCAGCTGTAGATGTTTTTTTTTTTTTTTGCAAAATAATGTTTATCTGGTAAATGTTACTTGGGGTAAATCTTGTGGTGGCTGTGCTTCAGCCTTCTACCTGGTAAGTGAATAGCAATATAAATGTGATTTTATGAAGCTATTAATAAGCATAAATAAAAAATGAATTTAATTCAGCGTTTTTAATTCCACCAAGCATTAATTTGTGACTGTTTTATTTATTTAAAGCTACATCGTTATTATGACAGGATTTGGATCAGTTTATGTGACTCTGTGAGTTCGTCTCTATTTCTTAGACAAGTGCATACATTGCATATCAGGCATTTATAACACAATTCATCTGTGCATTAATGTCTGTTATGTTAAATAAGTTGATTAATTAAATCAAATTAAATATACTCAAAATCCTTATAATATAGTCGCGTCACTCCGTCGTCATATCTGCAAGCTGCTGTTGTTAGCTCCTCTTCTCAGATGCTTTGACAAAATGGCGTCCAGCATGCAATTCTCAAAATGGCCACAAGATGGTGACATTTATCGGTCAATCCGATATAACAAAACCGATATCCGATAATGGGAAAATGCTAAAATATTGGGAAACGGATACAACGGTTGCTCTAAAATAAAGACACCTCTCACCACAGACTGTTTACTGGTCTCCCATCAGGGAGATGTTACATGAGTCTTTGGAGTCATACCAGCTGGTTTAGGAAGAATTTCTTTCTCTCAGCTGTGATTTTACTAAACTCAGTCGCTGAACACGACATCCCACTAGGACCACTTTATAATGTCGCAACCGGACAATCAGAATCAAGAGAGACGTGTAATAAATACATTTATTACAGTAAATTTCTGAGACAATGCTATCCTGAGAGAATTAATCAGATAAATTATACATACATGCAATTATTCATACAGCGATATAAAAGTGTTGATTGGTTTTGTATGTTTAAGATGGTTTTCTTTTTATACTTTGTATACATTACAAAAAGAACAGTCCTGATTATATTCAAAATTGTGCACCATATGAAATGGGTTTAAGCACACAACATTCAATGATTCTGAATTGTTCTGAAATAACCGTCTTCCAGATATGTGGTGTTTGTGTCGTCTTATTCACAATTTCCCTTATTTTTCATCAGTTAGAGTAGCATTCGATGTGTGAGGGGGCAGACTGAAGGGTCACATGACAGGCTGAATGAGCTTACAGTTAGTAACAGAGTATGATATTCAAAAGCTTACCGGTGGTATTATAAACTGGGATACGTGGGAGTGGTATGGCCCAGAGCTGTAGTGCTATGGGTAAGCCTCACTCGGGAATGGCCAATATAATGCCAACTGTAGCTAAAGATCATTCCACCGGATGTAAGTGCATCACATTTGCATTGTTTACCATTGTTTGATGGAGACATTTAGGAGGTATTTTGGCTGAAACACTGATAGCTAGAACATTTCTACGTTTCCTGCTCCGACAGAAAGCTGAACGCTTCATACACACGTTGGATTATTTGCAAACGTTGTCAACCCATCCATTCATTTGTTAAATTTTTCGTTCTCTTGTTTTCTCACCTGCTTTCTCTCCACTCTAGTCGATGCTGATGAGATTAAAAGGCTGGGAAAGAGGTTTAAGAAACTTGACCTGGATAACTCAGGATCTCTCAGTGTGGAGGAGTTCATGTCCTTGCCTGAGTTACAGCAGAATCCATTGGTGCAGAGAGTGATTGAAATATTTGACACGGACGGCAACGGTGAGGTGGACTTCAAAGGTGAGAGCAAACAATCTGTTCCTCAAACTATCTTTGACATGTACACTGGGAAATATCATTGCTTTAATTCAATTGATTAGTTGCGTTTATACATTTAAATTTTCATACTGTTAGGAATCCTCTTGCTTACTTAATTTTTTAAGCAATAGGTTTTTACTTTTTTTTAAGTAAAGTCTATTAATTTTTAAAGTGTTTTTTGTCATATTAGTGCAAATCATAGAAAACATAAAGAATGTCCTCAAAATCAAAACCATGAAATACTTTAACCTCTTAAACCCTGAGGACCCAGTCCCGGGTACAAAATTTCGTATTTTGACTCAAATAAAATATTCGTTTAATCTTTAATGGTCCATCATGGACCCCAGTAACACATATGAGATACTGTTTGAAAGCTTAGACTCTCTACTTTCTCCAGATATGCATCACTTTGAGAAATCTTTTACTGCAAGAAAGTTATTTACACTTATTTTACACTATCACCCCCCCCCCATAATTTTGTATATGATTTAATATTCACATATTTCATATTTATCAAGTATGACAAACATGGGCAAGTCTTATATCAAATGAAAGCTCTCATTCTCAGGAATAAGGCTACAGCGTTATTTTTGTTCTATTATTAACACATATCCAACAATAGTTGAATGAATAATAAGGTAAAAAATCGTCTTTTGTAAACATATGGGAAAATTGAGTGTGGACTGCCTCAGATAGCACATATAGCCACAAATGTTACACCATCTTTTCTCTTAGGTCCTACTCTAAAAAATGAGTCCATTCACAGCATTTTCTTAGGTTGTGTGCATGAATAATCCCTTGCTATTTATTATATGTCCAAAACAAAAAATTAATATTTATATGAAAAATGTATTTTCGGACACTTCAGTAAAATGAAAATAACTTTTGAATGCGACATGCTAAAGAGATCATTCTTTTTTTGGGTGTTTACTGTCTGCTGCTGGTAACAACCAGAACTGTCTGCAGTCTGCTAGAGCACCTAGATCCAGAGTTATACACTATCAAAGACAGTATTTACAACATAAAAAAAGAAAATTTGGTGTTTCATCATATGAAAAACAACATAAATAACACTATTTGTCACAAACAGCAGCTTTTTATGTAACTTCAAAGGGTTTTCTTTAAAATGATATAAAGCAATTGCATTTATTCCACTGTATGTGGTTATGGGAGCACTTCAAATGTTTTTAGGCAGAAATTGTATACAAAAAGGGTATTATTCCTCCCATCAGTTGGAGTAAAATAACTTTTGCATAGATTATGATAGAGAAAAAAATATTTTTTCCTCTGTAAGCTGGCAATTGCTGGAATCAAACAAAACTGTCTGCAGGGAGCTGAGGCACTCATGGCCAGAGTTATACACTTTTAAATAAAAACTTTAGAAAAAAAAACATCAAAAAGCGCCTATTTATTTTTGTGTTTATTAGAGGACTGACATCACATACAACCATGTTTAGCACTTTCAACAGTGTTTTATGAAATTTCGAAGGGTTTCCTGTAAAATGATACCAAACATTTGTATGTAAACCTCTGCATGTGGGTATGGGAAGCTTTTGAAATTGGGTAGGCCAAATCCAGGCAAAAATCCCCAAAATAGCTTCAGGGTGGAAGAAGTTAAGCAGATTTCACAGACGTGTTGCATCACAGGCTGAAAAGATCCTTTGTTTTCTTAGTAATGGCTAATTTTAGCTATTTAATTTAAGCTATTTATCATCTTATATACTATATTAATTTCATGTGTTATTACAATTTTAAAACCCAGATAAACTAAACAGAATGGGATAAACCATTTCATATGTGTAATATGATTTTATTTACTAATTATTTCAGGTCATTTTAAAGAAAAGTCTGTGCAGACAAGTGTCACTGCAGATCATGTAATTAAAATATGAGACATCTGATGTGTGAAAATAAATATGCATGAATGCATATGTCAGACGTTTTTATCCAAAGCGTACATTTTATTAGTTTGTGTATTGTTTGGGAATAAAAGCCCTGAACCTTTGAGCTACTAACTAATGTTAATCCTCTACCAATTGAGCAAAAGGTATTGTAAAACAGAAATAGTTTATCTTGTGTCTTTCCAATCAAGCTGTTGTTTTGTCAAATTATGCACAAACGTGTCACGTGTGTGTGTATCAGTGGTGAGTAAATAAATATTTTCTGGAAAAGGGCTTTCGTGGGGAGTGTCGCTCATTATCTCATTTTATGGTGTTCTGAATCAGACGTATATGGGTGATTCTCACGAAAACTTGGTTTTAAAAATGTCAAGCATGAAAATGTAAAAATTGCTTAAATTTACTTTTTTCCCCACCAGACATTGAAAAACAAAGTCTGGAGTAAATGGGAACATTAATTTAAAAACTTTTACTTATCATTTAACACTTTTTGTAACATAATTTAAAAAATCTCATTACCGCAACAGTCACAAAACATCAACACTGACATATTTTCAAAATGACATGACAAACAGAAAGAACATAATTTGGAGATTCTGCACATGCATTTAAAATCAAAGTATTATGCTTCTATTAATGAAATTAACATTTAATAAGTATCTGTTGCGGTAATGATATTCAAAATGTCGTGTAAGCATTCTGACAAGACCAGTGCTTTAAGTGGGCCGGAACGCCCCGGTACTCAGTACCGCCACTTCTAAAAATAGCTCTTGAGCGTACCACTACGTGCGCCCAGAACGTGCTTTTAGCGTACCGGAACGCTCATTTGTTTAAAAATCAGAGGTTTAATTTAATCATTTGGCTGCGCTGCCGCTTTTCAGAGCGCCCTACGCTTCCTAATTCGTTCCACCGAGAGCAGAGACTACATTACCCATACACCCTTGCGTTTACAAGTTAAAAGCGCATGCGTCCTTCAGTCAGTGTCAACGTGCTCTGGAGAGGTGTGTGTTTGTGTGTGAAACGCTCAACCATAGCTGCTCGGTTAAAATGAAAATACAATGAACACGTAATATGCCCTCCTTGTTTTAGACTCTGAGTAGTAAAAGAACGCCGTCAGACTCAGAGGACTCGCTGATCTCCCACCACGCCAGACTGATAGCTGCAGGTCAGACGCAAGCCTTGTAGGTACGTGGTAATCTCCGCTGTCGCGGCTGTCAGTTTGGTTCCCCTCCACGCAACTTCGGATTTCCTCTGGCGATGTGCAGAAAACATTCTTGAAATTGTAATATACATTTAGTTTAATTGCTAAACTAAAAGTAAACGAAATTTCAATGAATTTGAACGACGTGCACAGTAGTTTTATCACCCGCAAAATGGAAAACAATGGGACAAAATAAATGACTTTAATTAGAGTTTCAAATGGCCAGTATTTTGTTATTCTTGACCCCTTAGACATGGTCTTGGTGTCATTTTAAAGTTTTTTTTCAAGCTTTTTCTATCTGAACCACTAGTTTTAGCATTTAACCATGCTGAAAATTTTACTCACATATCTACCTTTTGCACATTTTATTTATGTTCAAAAACTCTTTCTACAGTAGCTCTTTTTAATGGTATTTTTTTTTAAATCCTTTTGCACATTTTATTTATGTTCAGTAGCTATTTCTAGCTCAAGCAAATCCACAAATTTATAAAAGGATTAATTATTTTTTACAAGGTCGTCTGTTGACTGCTAAATATAAAACCCCTTCAATATAGGAGTCGAGTCAGCAAAAAAAAAAAAAAAAAAAAAATAGAGTACCGGCACCTCTTTTGGGCCACTTAAAGCACTGGACAAGACAATATTTCAAATTAACTGTAAAAAAATGATCTTACCTGGTAGCCATCTTGAAGTAACTGGTCCATGTGCTTGGTCACTCAAAATCAAACTTTATTAAAATTCTGTATGTGTGCTTAAACTGTTCTCAAAAAGTGTTGTGGAGGATGAGAACATCAGGCATGGACACATCATTTTCCTAATTTTTTTTCATTATTATTATACATGAATATTCAGTAAATATTTTTCTGTCATCTAAAGTAGTCTAGCAAAACATCCATTTATATTTTTTTTCTTAATATTTTTATGTTAATTTTATTAAATTACAACATAACGCATGTTCAAACACAGCCGGACACATTGCGGTAATGAGAATTTCAGCAGAAAATAAGATAAAATGTACAATTATAAATTCTTATGTTGAAATCACACATTGTGCAAGGTAGAACACAGTATTGTGTTAATTCTGATGCTTTTTAATGTTACTATATTACACATTTTAAAGCTAAAATCATTAGTGCCGTTGTTTTTCAATGGTTTTGTGAGAATCACCCATATACATAGCAGAGAGTGGAAATATGATGTTTATCTTAAACGTGATTGTTGGTTTTTTATTTGCTGCTTTTATGTTTATCAATCACGATTATCGTTAAACAGATTTCAGCCAAAGACAACATAAAAAATATGCAAGTCCGTTCTTGTTTTAAAGTCAAATCTTCAGGGTCTTTAGGAGTTGAGGAATTATCTAGTGAACTCCCCATCACTAATGCTGTCATTTGAGGTTGTGTTCATTGTGGTTTATGGATCATGAACCAAAATGCCAAAATCCCCCTGTGATGTATGTATGTATGTCCGGTGTCATTACACACCTAATGCATTTGGTCTCTTCATCTTAGAGTTCATCGAGGGTGTATCTCAGTTCAGCGTGAAGGGTGATAAGGAACAGAAGCTTCGCTGTGAGTATCTGTCTAAACCGTATCTGTGCTGAATTCACATACTGTACCCACCTGCATTACATTTGGTTTTATGTTTGCCACCAGTCGCTTTTAGAATCTATGACATGGACAAAGACGGCTACATTTCAAACGGGGAGCTCTTCCAGGTGCTTAAGATGATGGTGGGCAACAACCTGAAAGACACACAGCTGCAGCAGATAGTGGATAAAACCATCATCAACGCAGACAAGGATGGAGACGGAAGGATATCTTTCGAGGAATTTTGCGCTGTAAGAGGTTTTATGAGATCCCCTCTGAAATATATAACTAGCTAATGTCGGCCTAAGCTGATCTTTTAGCCTGACCCCTGACAAGTGTTGAAGACCCCTCTAAAGTCATCAGAACAAATGGCTTGACTGGCTTGACCAGGGCTAAAAGATCGGCTTACTTGTTTAAACCAGTGTTTTCAGTAGGAATATGTGAAGGGTCTGGAGGAACTAATAGTATCTAAGTGGTATTGGTATTAAGATGGGTTTGGTCGATCAGATCACAAGTGCAAAAGACAGACAACTTTCCTGTTCACACATGGGGCCTCATTTATAAAGCGTGCATACGCACATATTTGATCGTAAAGCGTGCGTACGCAAAAATCCACAAGTCCATATTTATAAAAACTGTCTGTCACTTGGAAAAGTGCTTAGCACCACGTCAGTGTCTGAGCAAACATACGCACTTTTACTTGTCTGATTGCTGCAGGAAAATAAGCCAATCTTTTTGCTCAAAGGATTTAAACATTGACAGGTGCTTTTTTATGTGTCAATGACATTAATTAGGCATCGTTTAAAGGCAGAAATCTGCAACTGTTCAGCTGCGCACAATTTCAAGCTTATTTGCGATTTATGGATTTCACGTCTGAAACTGAGGCGTGCACGCATTTTCTATGCATAAATTTGTTTTATGAATCACACATGCACGCTTTTAAAAAATGAGCGTAAGATCAAATTAAGGATGTTTTCTATGCATCATTTTATAAATTAGGCCTCTGGTGTTTTAATCTGTCTCTTTTGTCCAGTTCTGTCCAAGTTCTTTTAGGGGATGGTCTATGTGCGACAAGCAGAAGAAATTATAGGTTTAAAGGGGACATTCCAGAAGACGTTTGTAAGATATTAAATAAATCTTTGATGTCCCCAGAGTACATATGTGAAGTTTTAGCTCAAAATACCATATAGGTAATTTATTGTGGCATGTTAAAATAGGCACTTTATGGGGCTGAGCAAAAATGCACCGTTTTTGTGTGTATCCCTTTAAATCCAAACGAGCTGCCCAGGTGGGCGGAGTCTCAAGCGCTCACGCTGTAGACATGACAAAGCATCGAGGGAGATTCTCTCACGAAAGAAGATAGTGAGCGATGTTAAGCATTATAAATATGAACAAGTTTAAAAAGTCAATTATCTGTTTTATGCATACTAAATACATGTTTATCAGCAGATGGGAAACATTGTGGAATAAAAATAAAGACTTAAGGTCTCATGTTGCCCTTGTTTTAAACAGGCATAATGAGTTTCAGCATGTTACAATAAAATACACTTCCACAAACACTCAGAAGTTTACTTTTTGACCAAACCACACGAGCACATTTAAATGATCTGTAATAAAACAACACGTTTAATGCTTAAAGTTTAGAGAAACAGATCAAATGACATGTTTAAGTTTATTGTGTACACATATTGAACACATTCGCGTTTCTGTCAGTCTCTCATCTATTTTGTAACTCCTCATTCATTTGAAACTTCAGAGAAACATTAAACAACATATTTACTTATTGTGTATGATAGTGAATACGCGTTGTTCACTCACTCTGTCTCGTTCAGTTCATTAATCCTCGTGTTCATTTATATAAACTTCAGAGAAACATATTAAACAACATAACTTACTTGAAAGCGAACCGTTGCGTTGCTCTCTCTCTCTCGTTCGTTCGCTCACTCTCTCTCTCTCTCTTGCAATAAGGTAAGTTTAATCCTTTAGAACGTTAAATAAATCTTTAGAAAGATTATTAAAACTACAAGTTATAAGATTGTAGGCTCCTGTTTGTGTTTGATGGAATACAAACGCGTCGTGCTGTCAGTCATTCTTTCTCTCTCTGTCTATCGCACTCGAGGTAGCCTCATGGTTGGATAGCGCAGTTGAAGGGGCGGTATCATTATAATTGGAGCCCTTACCTACGTCATGGGGGGAGCGAAATCCGCATGACCTATTTATTCACATGCTTGCAGAGAGAGCCATACCAAAACAAAGTTACAGGGTTGCTATTTTTCATGTTTTCTGGGTTGGTAGAAGCACTGGGGACCCGATTATAGCACTTAAACATGGAAAAAGTCTGATTTTCATGGAATGTCCCCTTTAAGTTGACGTGCACTAATATTACACTACCACTGCTTGTGTTATTTAACACGCTGCACAAGGTTTTGTACATTTATATACGGACTACCGGCACATCCGGGAACTTGACTGTAAATTTCGTCACCGCCCCTTTTCGGGGGATCAAAAAACAGCGCTTCCATTGGCTTCCATTCAAAATAGCGGAACAAAGCAACGTTTTTACACAGCCGGCAGACGTAAATAACTTATGAAATCACTCAGATTAAACATGTTGAGTAATTATCTGTCCACCCTGCCTGCCATAGAGCCCGAAAGATACATTAACACATTTAATTTGGTCAATATAAAAACATGTCCCTTTCATTCTCACAGCGTCAAATTTGTGTAACAATGCCATCCAGTGATTGCTGGAAATATCGCTACGCCAGTTAGTTGTATGGCTGGACGGAAAAGTGCACTCAATACTCTAAATATAAAGACATCATATATAAATACGAAGTAACTTTCAAATACGAAGTAAAATCATTCACTTGCTTCCCTGTTGACTCGATGAGGTACGAGTAAATGTCCGGGTAAGACACCTCTGGCCAATAGGGAGCGTTGTTACACAAATTTGATGCTGTGAGAATGAAAGAGACATGTTTTTATATTGACCAAATTAAATATGTTAATTTATCTTTCGCGCTCTATGGCAGGCAGTGTGGACAGATAATTACTCAACATGTTTAATCTGAGTGATTTCATAAGTTATTTACGCTTGCCGGCTGTGTACGAAAGTTGCTTTGTTCCGCTATTTTGAATGGAAGTCAATGGAACGTCTAGTGTGATTTCCCCCAAAAGTGGGCATGAACCTGTTCAGAGACATTCTATGACGTTGTGCGTATGACATTTTAAATATCAAACTGCTTGCAAACTAAAGAGGCGGAGAGCAGTCAATTTATTTTTATATTTTATTTTATTTTGCGCTTGAAGTTAGAACTGATGTAAAAACATTGTGCTCTGTACATCACACATTAGATTGATAGGTTGAGAGTAGCTGGTGGATGTGGTCGAAAGTAGACAAGCTCAAAGGGTTTTACATACCGTTTACAACCTTATTTAGCATCATCCACTTGTGATCCAATCATAAACAGGGCCTAACAGTCTGACGACCATGAAAGCAGGTCCTGATGTTAACATCCACTAAATGTGGGTGGATTTTAGCCGTGGTGTTTAACAGTCATTTTCACAAGCCATGTTTCATATATTTATATACGGTGTATTCGCCTTCACCCAGTGTTGCACAGACCAATGTAATGCGAGGAAATTCATGTCAGATGAATTACTGTAGATGTTAATATTACATATCAGCAAATACATTTTCAGCTGCAGTATCTAATATTACATGAAGGTCTCTTAAATAATTACTAAACAACAGCTTAAAATATTATACAGTGAAAAGTTTTCATATACAGACAGACTGAAAAGGGAGCTTTAGACAAATCCTTACCAGAGCTAAATGTATGATAAAGGAGTGTTATACATTTCATGTAGTCTTTATTTGTGTGTATGCAATGGTCATGTACATATAAAAGGTTTTTGCTCAAGTGCATTTTAGTAGGCCATAATCCACTTTAATCATATAAAATGTAGTTTCTAAACAACAAAATTGTGGCTAGTGAAAATGCTAAGCGGCTAGTAACTTCAGAAAAACTTGTTTATGTCAGGCCCTGCAGCAAAGTATTCAAGCTACGCGAGGACATGTAATAAAGAGACAATATCAAGGCCAAAGATTACCTTTAAACATAAAGCAAAGCAGACCTTTAACAGTAATGAATGGTTATTGCTTTCATCATAATCATAATATTTTTTTTATTTTTTTCCAATAGGTTTAAAGTTCATTTTTTTGTTTATTGTTGAATGTTTCGTAACTTTCCATTAACACTCGTAGGGTTTTTCCATTAAAACACTACGACTAGTGATAGACAGATAGATTGCAGTGCCCAATATTTTGGCCAGTACACAGTACTGTGCAAAAGTCTTAGGCCACCATCTCCAGCTTAATTGTTTTAGCAAAGTTTTAATGTCCATCCATATTTCTTTTTCAATCTTTTTTAAGATACAAACAGAAAATACATGAAATATGTACACAAAATAAAAAACAAAAAATCTTCTTCAGACATCAGTCAGTATTTAGTGTGACCTCTCTTGGCACTAAACACATCTTGAGCTTTTTTGAGAAGACTGAAGTCATTCGATTAGAATTAGGATTTAATTTTATTTAGTTTTAAGAGATCCTGCAGCTGCCTGCTATTGCTCAAGTGGAAGTGATGTTGACACTTCAGCTTATACTTTTATACCATTTTTAATACAACATACACATTTCCTGTATTTCCTGGTTGTATTCTATTAAAGAGACTGAGAAATAAATTATATATGATCACTATACAATTGCAAAAACAACAAATGTAATGGTAGCATGGTGGCCTAAGACCTTTGCACAGTTCTGTATCTGTAAGATTTAAATTATCGACATCAGCCGAGAAATCTTTTGAATTGGCCAATAAATCTTTCTGTTCCTTATTATACACTTTTTAATGTAACTTTATGTTGCGTAACACAGCACAACAATCTGGAGTCTTATTTAAACTGTACCGTGAGGTGTCATATACACAGTATATATGTCTGTCAAATATTTTTCATATACTTATAAAGTGTATGTTTGTAAATATTAATCATGACAAATGTTTATTAAGGTTCACCTTTAATTTTTTTTGTCTTGTATCTCTTTACTGTAATTAGATTTGTGTTATATCGGCAATACTGTTTTCTGAATATATGTATTGGCCGTAAAACACCCATATCGGAAAACTCAATCGCAGTCTTGGCCTAAAGCAGTGCTTCTTAATTATTTTCTGTCACGCCCCCCCTAGAAAGAAGTAAACATTTCGCGCCCCCCAACTCTCCGCCGCGACTGTAAATAGTATAATTTGTCTATAAAATGACACATCTGCAAAACATTGTATCCTTATTAACATTAAAGAAAACACAAAAATAAAAATATTGATCAACTTACAACAAAGAATAACTTTATTAACATTGTTTTTTAGTCTGTAACAAAAAAGATTTAAAATGCATCAATTTGCCTGAAAAAAAAATCCTTATTTAAAGTATAATATTTTTGGACCATTTGATACTGAAAAATTAAATTAAATATAATCAATAAATAATAATAAAAACTCAAGCGGCTTATCAGCTTGATTGGGGTGTAATGTCTATAAGTGACAGTGCAAAAAAATCACTTCCTGAAAAAGTATTTTCCCCGGGGTCACGCGAGCCCTCCCTGGGGGTCCCGCCCCACTATTTGAGAAGCACTGGCCTAAAGCGTGATTTATAAATCTGCATAGGACCTACGCCGTAGGCTACGTGTAGCCTGATGCGCACCCTTCAAAAAATGTAACAACGCGACTGTTCTATGCAGACCGCGCTAGCGTTGTGATTGGTCTGTTATAACCCCTCCTGTCAGGTAAAAAATATCTGTTGCATTTCCTCATACACATTTTCCCTTGCAAAGGTAAAAACAAAGAGGGGCCAAGTTGAGGAGTGATTTATCTCAAGCTGCAACAAAAGTCGCTGTCCATCACTGCTGATGCTTCATATTGGATAGAGTCCGGCTTGTAGTCCAAGAGTTGCCGGTTCAAGTTTAGGTTGCGATTGAGGTGCTCTGAAGCAAGTGTGTGTGTTCACTACTTACTGGATTGGGTTAAATGCAGAGATCGCATTCCAAGTATGGGTTACCATACATTATCACATTTCTCACTTGCTTCTACAGGTTGTTGGAGGTCTTGACATACACAAGAAGATGGTTGTGGATGTGTAAGCAAGTCTCGTCTCCAGACGTCCATTTTCCTCTTCATCTCTGACTATCTGCTCAGCGAATGCTCTCTGTGTATTCCAACGGAAGTATTTACCAAGCTACGTTTTCTCAACAGAAGCTATGTGACGCCAACTGTACGTGATATTGAACTGATCTGCTCAATAACCTGGACTAGCACTATTAGGCCTTATTGACACTGAAAGAGCATTTCTGTAATAGAGAGAAGAGGGCATTGGCTTGATCATATTTATTTAGTTGTTAATGCTTCTTTTTAATATTTATTTGAAATAAGTATGATATAAATAAGTGTAAGTAGGGTATGATGTGCCAACATACAGTTAGAAAAAGAGATGAGAACATCATGATCCTAACCCAGAGAGCTGTTTTCACTGCATGATGAAATACATTTACAGGTTTTATATTATTTCATCACATTTTGTGATATACACTGTGTACCAAAAAATGTGATGGATTAAGGGAAACATTTCTATTATTTTAAATTCTAGCATTTAACCATGTATAATACTCATTGTTTTTGTATTAATTGTGACGTTTATGTATAAATGTTTATATTGTTGCAAAGTGCTTTTTTCTCAAACAGTTTAGCAAACACTGGTATCTGGATTCATTTAACAGCACTTCATGTGAAACATACATTTTCCATAAAGAAATCTGGACAATCATGCAAAATGATTTAAAGATACAATTAACACTTAAAAATGAATGTCAATGCATTAGATATAAACTTATCCAACCTGTCATATCCACAAACAAATGATACTTTTCTCTGTGCTTTATTTAATGGCTTTTTGAAGGCATCTTTAAAGAGTAATAGCAGGTTATCAATGCAATAACATGCTTCTTGCTTGAGCTACATTTTACATACACGACTCTTGCTTTAATGTTTTTTATTTAATGTGGCTTAAGTGACTTTTGGGGCCACTGTATATTTGGCATATGGATCATTTCATGTCTATATTTGTTAAGTACCTGAATGATGTAAAAGCAGATAGATATCATTGAGTAATGTACGTATTATACAGTCGGCACACTCTTCACGTGAATATGAGCATCCAAGCTTGTATTCACAAGTACAGTAGAGAATACAGATGAATAAAACTATAACATTTATGAACTGTGAATGTTTACATGCATGACAGGAGCAGCTTAACCAAATTTATGGCTAATGAATGTTAATGAAAAACAAAAGTCATGTCTTTTTACTTTTTTAGCACACATCACCGAGTCTCGTTGAGAAACATAAAGGGTCTGTTTTGCCTGTTTAAACTTCTTCCTTTCTGCATGTTTAGATTAAAAACCTTTGCTGATTGTTTACACTTAACTGTGAAATTGATGTCAAATATCTATTACAACTAAACATTGCCAAATTTGAAACGATGCAAGATAAAGCATTATTTGCATTTCTTCATTAGATTCATACAGGTGTCAAATCGCATACCAGATTTAGGTGGTAATATGTTCCTTTGATTTTTAAATGCTCATCTTTAAATCTTGTAAGGTATTCAATCTTTTTTGGTGAATGGACTGAGTTACCTCATATATCTGAGGGTGCATCATTACGTGTCATTTTGAGGAGGTCTATTGTGCATGCTGCATCGTATGATGATTTTACAGACTACTTGATTCTGTATAAACACAATAAAAACTGTAAAACATGAGTTACTGGATTCACAATGCATTTTATTTTCATTGATGTGTTTGTTTATTTTTAAAGTGAGTTTAGTGGCATAAATAATCTGTCAAATAACATCAGTCCACTGGTGCTCAGATTGACGCCTATTACAAGTTCATGGATTTCAACATTTCATAGCAATGAGGCACAAGCACCTATAAATCAGTCCATGTGTAACATAAAGATGAGTCGATTTTACATTAGAACCTCTCAGCCGCACGGCTCGCGACGGCCCGAATGTTGCCGTACACCTTTGATGGAGGACTCCCTGTTAGAGTTCAATGAAAAGTAATAATTAGTATTCATTCCTTTTAACGCTGTGGTTAAACTAGACTTTCAGCAAGCAAAATCTCTGTATAAGGGCAGCAAACAGATATCTCAAGTGGTATTATCAAGGTAATGCTGTGACATATCAATCAATCTTATGGTCAAAGTTCACCAAACCTGATCTTTAAAACGTGCCGCAATGCAAAATGTTTTTTATATACGCTTGTGTTTCTGGTCGGTCGCATTCACACATTTTGTATAAATGGAAATCAATGAAACTAAAGGTCTAGTGTGACCACAGCATTACTCAGAGAGACATAAGATAAAAACTTGACTTTACTAACCAAGAATGAGGTTGCATATTGCCGTCCGTGCCATTTTGATATTCTGGAATGATCCCAGTATATGAATCTTACTGTAGAGAGAAGAACCGAAACAATCCATTACATTTTAATTATATAGCTTTTCCGAATTTTGCATTGTAACAAATAGGCTGCACAAAAAATAAAATAAAAACAATACAAAAAGAGAAACAAAAACAGCATAGAAACTGTCAAAATCAAACTTAAACTAACTCTGTTTTCTGTGCATGTTTTTTAATTGTCAACCAGACATTTTAAATGGTAAATGGCTCTAACTCTTCTGGACTACTATTATATTTCTTTCTGACAGATGTGCTAAAACCAGTTGTTGTTGTTGTTGTTGTTGTATAGACAAAAAGCATAAAGGTTATAGGTTTTTGTGTATCATGAAAAACATTACAGCATGTGTTTGATATAGGGGTGTGCCGATGATGCTTGCTAGGATTCTCAGTGAATTACAGTGAAATGCAGCTACTCGTGTAGAAACTCAATATGGGCCGCAAAAGAAAAGCCATTTCCAGGAGATGTGTGTGGAAATGGTTCAAGTTTATATTTATATTGCTGTTATTCAAACCTTTTCAGGTATTTTCATGATAATCAAGAATATGTATAATGATTATATTTGAGTGTTGCTTTTTCAAATGCATGTAATAAACGACTAAAACTACTAACAGTGATTTTAGATCGATATGGACTTACTGATCAAAAGCCATAGTGCATGAAAACGTGGTGTGCAATATCGGCTGTGCGATTCAAAATAGTTATCGGCCAGGTATTATTAGTGTATATCGGCATTTATCGCCGCATCCCTAGTTTGATACGACACAAACATTAGCGAATAATGACAGAATTTTGATTTTGTATGAATTCACCAAATCCCAAAACAATAGAGATTTTCATTTTGTACAAAAGAGGTTTAATAAAATATTCGTGAAAAGTATCATACAAGAATAACATCCGGTCTTAAACAGATTCAGAGGATTGAAGTGCTTTTCTAAATGAGTTTTTCTAATGTAAAAAATGACTCACGTGTCTGCGAGCACTATCCTTGTTTTTGTTACGTTCTCAATGGTGAATTTCGTTTTGCCTCCTTTCCCAGCTATTCGTCCGACCGCTCTTGATAAATGGTCTCCCTTCAGAGGCTTAACTGCAAAGACACAAAGAAAATGGGACACAAAGCATATAACAAAATAAATTTGGCTCTGGTTAATATTCACTTACCATCTGTGACATCAAACGTCTCCAAAAACAGTTCATCTAGTCGGATCAGTGCGAGTGCGTCCTGTTTAACATTAGTTATACATCATTACTCTTCATTTCATAAAGGCTCCAGATCTCATCATTAGATTATAAGACTTTAGCCTGGATTTCACAGACAAGATCACATTTATGTAATTGCTCTGAAGTGTCTTAAAAGAAATGTTTTTAAGCAAAGAGTCATTGAAGCAAATTAGATGTAAATATATTGTAGGTGTAACATAATAGCCATTTTATCTGCACTCTTTAACAAACAAAAAACTGAATGAAGAATGTGATTTAATCATTTTATTTGCATGCAACAATATAACAATTGAAAGATTTTAACATTAATATTTACCAATATGAATACATAATATACTAAATGTTGTACTGGCACTCACCTCCACCTGAAATCCTAAAATGAAGGCCTTGACAAAATCTGCAGCTTTGGTAAGAGCACCGATGTCTTGAGTTTCTTTGCATGTCTGTCAAGTAAGAGAGGTTCACTTTAGCAAACATGATGATGCAGCTTAAAAAATGAAAGCACACAGCCGTGCGATTTTTGCTCACTTTTATCTCCACGTTTCTTGATTTGAGATTAAACCGCACTTGAAGCTGCAGGTTTTCGACAATGGGGGTGAAAATTTTCATCCAGTTTTCTTTCAGAGGTGTGTAGCGGTGAGCGGGGACAGGAACTTTGCGCATTTCATCCGCACCACCCTGTAACAAACAGTAAAAAGATGACATGACTATTAAGACATCATAACACATCATTTAAAGGGCAGTTTATTAAATAACAGCCTTTTCTGAAATATTTTACCATCATCATACATAAATTCCCTTTGTATTAATAAACAGCACTGACGGCACCAAAAATTATTACAATTAAATGTTGTTGTTTTGCCACTTTTTCAGTTCTAGGGATGGGACCATTAATGCCGATACACACTAATAATAACGGTCTGAAAACTATTCTAAAACGCACAGCTGATATTACGCACAGTTTTTTTTGATCTACTACGCTTTTGATCAGTACGTCCACTAATCTAAAAATCACTGTTAGTTTGAGTCATTTATAATATGCTTATTGAAAAAGCAACACTCCTCAAACATAATCATCATACATATTCTTTATTATCATGAACATACTTGAAAAGGTTTGAAGAACAGCAATATAAATATACACTTGAAACATTTACACACACATCTCCAGGAAATGGCTTTTCTTCTGCAGCCTATTTTGTATTTCTGCACGAAAGCGCCCTCTGGCTTTTGGATGTAGCTGCATTTTACCGTAATTCATTGAGAAGCATAGCAAACATCATCGGCTGATTTATCGGCCCAACACTGTTCGGTTCATTTAGCGATTACAAGCCTTATTCTCAAAACTATAATATAGATATGTGTTTATTATGCTGATGTTTAATTGGTAGAGCATTGCGCTAGCAGCCCAAAAGTCATGATTTCCAGAAAAGTGATAAAACCTATGGCTTGTAATGCACTATAAGTCACAATAAACCACCAAATGCACAAGTGTAAACCTGTTCAATTTCATTTTTATCCAATATAGTTATTGTTTAATTACCAAATTTCCATTTAATATTAAAGCTGCAGTCTGTAACTTTTGCCTCTCTATCGCCATCTCTGTTGAATATCTATTGTTCCCCTTTTTTCTTTCAAATAAATAAAATCACTCCAAATTATGCACATTGGTGACACTGCACAGTGCACATCTACCATTTGCAACAGTTAAAACTGCTGTTTGCACAATTTCATAATCACAGCCACATCGTATGCAAACGTTGCACATATTATACTAATATTATTAGAATAATATTAATATTATTCATAATATATTCTTTTTTCAGCTACTACTCTACTTTCTCAATAAATTACTTGGTCCACTGGAAGAATTAGCATCTTAGCATAGATTCCTGTTAATCAAAGAACTGTGATTTACAGCTATTTGCATTTAACAGGCTGTTTTTATCCAATAACTACAAACATTTGCATTTTATAAACAGAACTGATCTAACATCAGCTGATCGCTGATCACCGCGCATGCGCACACAGCACAATTGGACAACACGTGAGGAACTTAAACCACGAAGTGGCATTTAAATAATTCACGAGCTCTTTCAATGTAACACCACGTTCTACATTAGACAGACACACTGAATGTAATGTTTGACTGTAACGTTACCCTCAGCTGATCTCCTGATATGGGTGGGAACTGCGGTCTCTTGTGCGCTACTGTGTCCGTGTCCATTTCTATCTCACCCGCGTCCCGCTTGCGTTTCTGAGTCTTTTTTGATTTCACCTTCTCAAATGAGTCATTGTCCACAGCTACAGCCCCATCAGCTGCTGTATTTGTTATTGAGTCCATCGTAAAATTATATATTTTTTAAACTACAGCTCAGCGGAGATGTTTATGGTAAACACGCGGAGTCCTCCATGTTCGAGAAAGGACCCTATTGCTGTCTAAATCGTGCCAGATTGATAATTAAGTCTTATAATGTTTCATGTATTTCAGTAAACGTTGTTAAAGTTGCTTTAAATAATGTATAAATAATAACTTTGCTCTAAAATTTCATTCAAACGTTTTGGAATGAACATTAATTGTGCATTTTGGATTTTTTTGCACGTTCAATGAAGAAACATCTGTCCTTTAGTTGTCCACAACCATTTGTAATTTGTAATTAATTACTAATCTTAAAAAATATTCCGTATTATGTTTGAAAATGTAAGTTTGCGGTTAATTTAGATCAGGCAACAACTAGGGCAGTTGTGTGTTGTGTGAGGGGGTCCTGAATCTCGGGATCACGGGAGAAAGCTGTTAGGAGACAGATACGTCAACACCACTAAAGTCGTTAATTTTTCTTTATATTTCTGATAAACTGAATGCAAAACATGTCAGCAGGCTTGGAGAAACCGCAGATAATAGCGCACATTCAGAAAAGTTTGAATTACACTGTTTTTGAGAGCAAATGGATTCCGTGCAGCGCAAAGTTTGTTTGTATGGGAAACCTGGCGAGAGGAACGGGAGTAATGCAGATCTATGAGATCCAACACGGGGAACTGCAGCTGATCAAAGAGGTTTGAAATGATGTTTCGTTTGACACGAAACAAATACATTACATGACATTCACTGGCAAAGTTTAGATTTCTAGAAAACACCAAACCCTTGGTTGTCATGGTAACAGCGGGCTCTTCTTTAGCTCATGTTCCTTTCTAAGCGGTATCATTTCAGAACTGTTTACTAGAAATGTATGCGAACCCCCAATAACTTGTTATCTTGCTGGAATAGTTATTTTTTTGTAATACATTTGTTGATTGATTTGTATATTCCAGATAGAAAAAGCCAAGCCTATCAAATGTGGAACATTTGGAGCAACATCTCTTCAGCAGAGGCATCTGGCCACGGGAGACTTTGATGGCAGTTTGAATGTCTGGTGCGGTTTTGTTGCATCTGTTGGTCTTTATTCACTCCGTATCACATTCATCAGCCATCCAAAGAGAGAGTTAAAGTAATCTCTCAATGAAGCCTCTCTTTGCTTTGCTTTGCAGGAATCTCGAAGTCCCCGACTGTCCTGTATACTCAGTAAAGGCACACAAGGAGATCATTAACAGCATTGATGGAGTAGGAGGGCTGGGCATTGGTGACGGGGCACCTGAAATTGTTACCGGAAGTCGAGACGGTAACAAACGTTATTGTTAAAAACAAAACCACCATGATTTTTCATCGCATGTGCATGAAAATTGAGCTTGCCCTAGGTTTGATGCTTGTTTGATTTCAATGTATGATTTATTTTGATCTGTGGTCTTACAGGTACAGTTAAAGTGTGGGACCCCAGACAAAAAGACACACCTGTGGCAAACATGGAGCCACTGGAAGGAGAAACAAAAAGAGATTGTTGGACGGTTGCATTTGGTATGTGTTTCTGACAATTATATTGAAGGTCTGTTAGGTTATCATTGTTCCATCAGACACAAAACACACAGAAATATTTGTGACTTAAAAAGTTGGGGAAAGTTACAGAGATTGGTAAAATCTACTTTGAAGTGTTATGGAAATTTCTTATATTTTTTATAACTGCAAATTGTTTAGAATTAGTCACAGTGTTAATTATGACAGATTTTAGAGTAAATATTTCTCTTTGTCTTGTTCTGAATCTATTGAAAGCTGTCATTGTAACGTGTGTTGTATTATGCTTTGTATAACACTGAAATAAATATAGTCCAAATATAATCCTCTCACATATATTTGATTTGATTACAACATGCTCATTTCAGATTGTCTTGTTTTATTTAAAGGTCATGCTTTCAATGACCAGGACCGTTGCGTCTGTGCTGGATATGACAACGGTGACATCAAACTATTTGATCTGCGAAACATGTCTCTACGATGGGAGACGAATATCAAAAATGGTGTAAGTGGGTGGAAATGTCTTTAATGCCTTTATATTTTATATATTGTTATATAAAAATATTTCAGCGTTCATTGAAGTTGCAAAACGTAGCCTTGTTTTTGGTTAAAAAATAAACTAAATCAGTTATTGTTGTATCAGTTATCAATATATCATTCAAAAAATATTTAAGTTAGATTAATAAATTTTTTACACAATCAACACACACATCTTTACTACAAATGAACACTTAAAGTTTGTTTGTGGGACCTACCGTTATCATACAATTACACAGAAAGTGACAGGAGTGCAAACGTTACAACTTACCCCATAGGTGATGCCTCCAAAACACTCTTTGTTAATGCATACGTTTGTGCCCTGCTCACCCCCTACATTATTATCAGTCTTGAAATCTGTCTCCTTACTTCATAAGGTTAAGATTATAATATGGATTTATAATATAAACTGTAGGGTTGGATGTCAGTTTGACATCATTTGACTTCACCACATGTAAAGATAAGTAAATAAAGTAACCTTTTGTGTTTCATACAGAGATGGATAGAGAGACAAAAGTTTGGCAGATTGCAGCTTGAATAGACCCTTTTACTGTTTGTACACAATGATGACGTGGCAGCATATGTGTGCATATTTTGGTAACAGAAGTATGGCAAGAATCAGCAGTGAAGCAACACAGACAGAGAAAGTTATTTTAAAAAGTTGACTTATCAACTTTTTCAACACAGCTATCAGATCCGTGTACTATAGTGGAGTGGATAGAAGATGTTAGCAGATGGCAAAATATAAAGTGTCCAGATACATATATCTGTATATTAGTATATTATATTAGTGCAACCAAACGCAACAACCAGACATTTTGATGCTGGGAAACCATTTTAATAAACTTTCTGAGTTGCTAACACGTTAGAACCAATGGGGAATAACACCACTTCTGTTGCCGAAATCCGCGTGCAGGCTGTTTGATCACGTGGGCTGTAAAAGGGTCTATAAATGCTGTAATAATGACACTGATAGACTAAATGTGCGCTGTCAAAACGAAAGTTGTGTAGAATACAAAGTTTTGGCCTCATTTGTTGTTGCTGTCAGCTGATTGGTCCACAATGTAATGTGCAGAAATGACAAGTCACATAGAGAACCTCACGATGTTTGGTGTAGATACAGAGACAGTGTGGATCCCAAGCCCCATGTATCTGAAAGCTTTTTGTGTTTGAACAGGTATGCAGTGTTGAATTTGACCGAAAAGACATCAACATGAACAAACTAACAGCAACATCGTTAGAGGGAAGATTTCATGTGTTTGACATGAGAACTCAACACCCAACCAAAGGTTTTGCTTCAGTATCTGAAAAGGTATTTCAATCTGAATTAATGTTCTTGGAACGTTTAAATAGGATCAGCGCGTTTTTCCAAGTTGTTTTCATAGCTGGTAATAATCAATTCAACTTTTTGTGTTACCAAGGATGCCAAAATAAACACCAAGAGCCAGATTTACTAAACGGGGCAAATTAGCGTAAGAGCGCAATTCCAAAAAAGAGCAGATATGAGTGGTTATATATGCGGGTTATTTACTAAAAAGACGCAAATAAAATAACACATCTGCAACAGCTGATTTCCATAATGACCAACGCAATCTAATAAGAGCAGCACCAAATTTGTTTTAAATTCGCAAATAAGCAAAGCTGATGAGGTAAACTACTAACTCCTGATTTAGCACCACATACATCACAACTAATAAACTGTTACATGTTAAAAAATACTCTGCCTTACCACACACTCTCTGATCTCTGCTATGCCTCTCCTATCAGCACCAATTGCAGCCATTTCAAGGGCAAAATGGTTTAAGACATGCCTTTTTGCGTTATATAATGCTATATAAATACCAGTTGTTGTGGCCAGTGTGGATGTGTGTGCAAGTATAGTGTGTGTGTGGGTGGGCGTTAGGTTTGTGAGAATGGTTTGTCCGTTACCTGCGCACCTGTGTGTATGTGCTAATCAGCCATGGTAGTAAGGGATCATGGGGAAGCCAGACGGGTCATTTGGTTGAGGAAGCCACACAGTTTTTCAACCTCAGCTGTGCGATGGTGATGATTGTTTTTTACACGTTTAAGTCAGTCGTTTGTATATGTTTTTTAAATTTACATAATAAAGAAGAGTTAATTGTACAACGATGGAGGACCTCGTTTATTTGCAACAGCAAGAGTTGGAAAGGGCTTCAAAATACCTGTAGTGGCTTTTTTTGTGGACAGATTGCCACTACACCAGTAATATCACACACGCAAACCGTAGTAAATCGTGTTGCCTGAATCATTTATAATCTCCTCCCATAAGTTTTGCCTCTGATAGGAAACTCCTAGAAATGCATATGGAATAAGGTCAGTCGCAAAAAATAACTAAACAACACCTTTTCAGCACTAATGATCCATTGCACGTCTTTAGTAAATCCTTACAGGTGTTATTTAATGCAGTTTGCTCTGGCGCACGCTGTTAGTAAATCTGGCCCCAAATCTTTTCTGTACACTGTGAAAATATTGGTTTTGCTAAATATTTGTATTCAATATATCAAATCATTTGCTCTCTTTGTTTTAGGCTCATAAATCTACAGTATGGCAAGTGAGGCATTTGCCTCAGAATCGTGACATTTTCATGACAGCTGGTGGAGCGGGTAATCTACATTTATGGAAATAGTAAGTGAACTCTTATATATGTGAACTGCGGTTCAGTGAAAATATTTTCAGACCTGAAGAAATCATGGTAAATCTGTAATGGGTTTTCTAGTCTATGTTTAAAATGCTAGAAATGGAACTTTATGTAAAGAAAATCTTGATTGTTAACTAGTTTGACAACACTCTGGCTATTAAGTTTCTCATTCAAAATAGTTACACAAAAGGTAATCTGACCCGGTTATGACATGAGGAAACAAATGTTCCTGGAGCTCTTGACATGTCTGTGAAAACCAAAGGTTCTTAAAAGGGGAACACACAGATCTGAGCTTTTTAGTCAGGCCATAAATGACTGAATTTTGTATTTTTTATATTGTGCTATTATAATCACACATCCACATACAAAATAAAGTAAAAGATCATGTCACGTCAGGATAAATAAATAAAATGCTTATAATCGAATAATCCTGAGCGATTGGGTCAAAAAGTGTGAAAATCCTGATAAATGTTTTACATGTGAAAAGCCAAATGACATTATTAGAATAAAGCAAAAAAACCCAAGAAGCAGTAGGTTACCAGTGCATTTTATAACAGCTAAGGGCCGTTGTTAGGCACGACGCGAAGCGGTTATGCATAACATTAATTGTAATTATATTAGTACATATATTACTCTTCCGCCAAACAAAGTAGTTCCTCAGAATCAAGTGTGACTGAAACAGAGCGCAGTTCCCAACAAACACAGACGCAGTAAAGACACAATGAAAATATGATTTAAGACTGTGGTGTTTATATTATAAACCAACATTCATCTAATTTATACATTAACATTTATATTGTGCAACTGTTGAAGTGATGATCAAATATGCTTGGAAGCAAGATTAACTCTTTCCCCCTCAGCGTTTTTTTTTTAAGTTGCCACCCAGTTTTAGTTTAATGCCTTGCAGAAAAATTATCTTCTTTAAAGGTATTGCGGAGGATTTTCTTTTTCCGGGTGGATCATCAAGACTATTGGTCCTCCTAGTTGTCAATCAGGAGTGTTGCGCAATTGCATTGTTTAAAAAAGTGGAGAAGGCGGTTCTTTTCCAAAATTCGAGAAAATCCTCCACTACACCTTTAAATAAACATAAAATATCAAATGAAGAATAGACCATCCGCTTTCAAACAAAAACAACCCTTTCATCCTACCTTATTTTGTTGTCTTATCACCTCTCAAATTTTTTAGCTAAAAGCGGAGATAATTCCATTTTTGTGAAGAAGTTTTGTAAGAGATCAGATTCAGAGCCTGATGAAAACACGCTGTTTTCAGTGTTGAGTGAATGCGTCAGTGTTTAAGTTGGGTAAGATCGTCACCCAGTGGATAATAGCGGACGTATGAACTTCAGTTATAAACCCCTCAGACAACGTTTTCTCTTTATCGACGAGATGACTTAACAATATTTATTAACATTTATGTGGATATCGCCATTAATTGTGCAAACGTAGACAAATTAAAAATATGATTAAAGAGTGTGGTGTTTATTTTCATAAATCAGTACGTATCAACAGTGACGCAGTGATACTCGTGTAATGCGGTCTGAACCGTGATGTCACCGATGTATTTTATCACGGCTTAGAACCCGTTTCAACCAATCAGAATTTAGAACCAGAACTGCCCGTTTTATAAAAATCATTTTTGTCTCTGCCGTGTTTTCTTCCAGTGAATATCCAGCTCAAAGGAGTAAGAAGGGTGCTGATGATGTAGAAATGGGTGTCGCTGGGACCGTGAATCTCCTGCAGAATGTCACTGTATCTACACAACCCATTTCTAGTCTTGACTGGAGTCCTGATAAACAGGGTCTTTGTGTTTGCTCTTCATTTGACCAGTCTGTGCGAGTCCTCATTGTGACCAAGCTCAACAGAGTCTAAGTTCACATTAAACTATGAACTTTTTTTATTTTTCCCAAACAAATTGGAATCTTTGACTATATTCATACCACATGTATTGTGCAATTATTTTTCAGTTTTGTGTTAAAATTTTATATATTAATTGCTTGTTGATATACATTAAATGAGTTACCATATCCTAAACCCTTTTTGATTAAGATACAATTTTATTAACACAGATGGTTGTGTACATGTAGTCATAAAAGACGGTACCTTACAGCATTTATGCAGCGCTGTAGAGTAGGGGAGAATGGGGTACAACCGAACGCTTTTTGGCTCTATCATTCAAAAATTATTTATGTTAGATTAATCATTTTTGTTACTCAATCAACACGTGTCTTCTACAAATGAACAAACTTAGTTTTTTGTGGAACCTACCGCTATTGTACAATTACACCGAATGTGACAGGAGTGCACACATTACAACTTACCTTATATATGGGGTTTATTGTAACACCTGATAGAAAATTAAGTTTCAACAAATAATTTAATAAAATTGTTTATATAGCTGCCTATAATAGATAGATATCTACACATTCATCCATCCATGATCCTTCATCTAACCATCCTTGTATTAAGCATCAAGGCATATAAAAAGATTTTTTTGAAAGGGCAAAGAAATGATAATTGTGAGATATTTATCCTGATATTGTATTAACAGTTATCATTTTGATTAATAGTATTTACATTGTTTTCATTATCATTGTATACCTGTTTTCAATCCCAGCTATCAGTTGCTAGGAGTTGCTGACATGTTTCAACATGCTGTTACGTTTTAGGTAATAAGACAGTGATTAAAATAAAATAAGGTTGGATTTGATGACTTACACACCCAACAATTGAAAAAAAAAAACATGAGATGAAGAAATTTACTTTTCAGACCAAAAGAACAGATTTGAGCAATTTCTTCATATAAAAATGGGTAAATGTGTGAAGTAGCTGTGTTACAATTAACCCCACGTTAGTTTGTGCCCCACTCACCCCTACCTAAAACCATACTCGAGCAAAACCTTACTGCAAAAATGATTGTATTACAAGTTACAAATGAAGAATTTCAGTCCTGCTTCAGTAAAAGTATTAAAATGTCACATTTTTACAATACTTGAGAAATAGTTTCCCCAAATGTGAAATTTTATGTTAATAGTTTGTCGTAAATCCAAAAATCCATAGTACTGTTGATATACAAAATGTAATTTGTTGACCATGTTAGCCAAATGCAACTGATACCAAACAGTGTTGTTTGTGCAATTGTTTTAGATATGACTAGATACCGGTGGGCTGTATTTTAAAATCATTTCATTATCATTTGCTATGTTGGTAACCTAAAACCAAAGCAGGTTTAAATTCTCAATACGATCTCATGAAAACAAAAGCTATAATTCACACAGACAATAATCCATTTTGAATGAAAGACAACATTGATACTGGTTGCATGTATTTATTCTTGAATAGAAATATAAAAAGAACAGTGGATTGAAAGTTGCAACTTGAGAAAAACACAAACAGGCTAGTTTTGGCAAGGCATCATCTCAGTCTTTCCTGAGGGGCACAATCTCTTCTCGGATGCCTTCCTTGGTGATGATGCATAACTTGAGAGCATCTCCTGTATAGACATCTCTCTCTGCAGCAGAGATAAACACGTCCTTCACCAGCTGTATGGCTTTCTCTTGGCTCAGGGGCAGCTGTTCCACATTCTCCATGTTCTTGAATCCGATCTGAACACAAAATACACTCATTTCAGCATTCAGGATACCTGACTACATGCATCAAACCTTTCTTATGTGTTAGTTCATATCAGTAAAACAAACTAAACTCGGACTGTAAGATCAATGATTTAAGTTGACATGTTCGGTTACAACAATGCTTTATCTAGAGATAATGGAGATTCACAGCAATCTACTACACAAGAAAACCTTAAGAGACACTCACGCTCCAGTTGAGATTGAGAGTTAGCCTAATTTTACATACTATAGTCTCACAAAAACATGTGCAGGTCCACACATTTTACATGAAGGGGTGAAAACATTGCAATATTTTGCATTGTAATAATTAAGCACATCTAACCCTTTTAACGTCTCATTTTCTAAATGCAATATGAGCTTTTAGTAGTTTACATTTTAATTGGTGATTCATTACTGAACCAAAGTATTTAATGCATTTAAAAAATATATATTTTATGATGAATGTATTATTAAAACTTTCATGACAATAATGAGAACGATAGAATTTCATTTTCTTTGAACAATAGCAATGAATGTTGAATAAGTAAAATGAAAGTGTCTAACCTGGTTGTCCAGAAGCGGCTGCAACATTGCACTTGCTGAACCACCTGCTTTGTAAGTGTCTCTCTGGTATGATCCAACTGGATCAAAACTGTAAACCGCACCTCGACCTTAAATAACAATAACAAATCACTTGTCTTTAAAATGTAATTCTTTGTCTGTAATAACATTTTCTGGCGTTTGTAAGTGTACTCGCCTTCCTCGTCGAGACCGCCGATGATGTTGTACACATAGTAAGGGAAGAAGCGCCTGCCATATAGAATAGTTGAGAGCATGGCTGCGATGGCCCCGCTTGTCATGATCTTATTATTTGAATGCTTGTACATCTATAACAGAGGAATGATCGTTCATGAGAAAATAGCCATTCTGTGCTCGATTCCTCTATCTACTTGTTAGTGTCTTGGAAGAAATGAGAGGTCTGATGTTTTACTCTTAGTTAAAGTCAAGGACAACATAATGGTGCCTTATTTTTGCAAGCTACCCATTAATATGCCAAAATTTTGGCTTCAGCACAAAAGCGTGAAGGCGCTATCTGACTTCAGACCTCGTTTATTTTGACAAATGTCTCATATAACAGTAATAATATTACTAGGTAGCAATCACAATGTTAAAATTGTGATCTTGCCATAATTTAAAAAGCTTAAATAAATGTAAAACATCTCATTTTCTCGCCTACCTTCAGTCTCGCCTCGATGATTTTGGTTAGAGTCAAGCAGTCACCATGGAAACCACTGCATCCAAGCACAGTTGTGTCTGTCCTGTATGGGAATGAACCAGAGAGATTTTCTTAAACCTGCTCAAATGTTAAGCACTGATCTCTGAGTGACACGTGAATAGGGTTGCAATATTCTGGGAATTTTTAAGACCGGAAACCTTTCATGGGAATTATTTGGAATTAACAGGAAGATATGGGAATGAACTGGGAATTTCTGATCTATTTTAATTTGATTTATTTATTTGACAGGGACAGTGTACATTAATTAACATTACTGTAAATGCACCAGAATTTGCCAAAAGGCTATTTTCCATCCGACAGATCTCAAAATTGTCTACCTAAAAACACAATGTAGAATTTACAAAAAAATAATACAAATAATAAAAACAACAAAACAGCTATAATTCTGCAAATCCTAATACTAAATACAATATACAAATTTACTATAAACAAACAGCAGGAAGGGTTGAGGAAAAATTCTATAATATGGTATTATAGTTGAACTAGCAAATACCAAAATGTGTCTATACAGTAGCTAGCTAGAAAAATCAGATATCTAAATGTAAGCTGGCACTATTTCATTAAAAATGAATGAGGTTAGCTATCATGTAGCCAGCTCAAGCTGTGATGCTCTTTCTTCTATATTCTGCAAGCCAGTTGTCTGTTATCATACAGAATTACCTTAAAACCCAAAAGTTTGGACACGTTACTATTTTTAATGTTTGTGAAAGAAGTCTCTTTCTGTTTTTGAAAGAAGAACGGTTTCTAAAGGATTTTTAAACAAATAAATCCACAGCTTGATAAGTGTCAGGATTTTTCTAAATTTGTATTACCTTGCATGCATGTCTGCTTATGACCAAACATATATGATGCATATATGTATATGATACAGTTTATATAAATTTCCCTAAATTTCCAAATAATTCCTGTTAATTTTTCAATTTGGAATATTTCAAAAATTCCCCAGATTAAGTTCTCATGGAAACTTTTTTGCCCCTTTGCAACCGTACACGTGAAGTAAGAGGAGTGTGTGCATGAAATAAAGAGCACTGCATCACTCACAGTTTGTAGCATTTTGGGGAATCGCGGCTGTGGATGCTGTATCCCTCACTCAAACGTGTGTCTGAAGCCACGAGAGCAAAGTCTTCTCCAGCCACAGCCAGCACAGTCCTATGAAAAAAAACACACATCTCATTTAATTATCATATCAAACACTCCCATCCTTTAGTTTGTTAGTAGCATTAGCATTAGTGTAGTTGTGAAGTCGAGTCTATTAATAAGACATTAGACATGATGTAGCATTATTTATAAAGTGAGCTGCTTTAAATAAGTCACATTACTGATCTTTTTTATTTTTTATTTGAATGACCCGTTTCTGATAGTGAAACTAAAAACAGCAGTGGAGCCATCATCAGCTCATATATATATAAGCAGTAATTTTACGGGCGGCTGCGACTGAACTGAATGTAACTGTGCTCAGAAAAATTGATGAATAAATCTGCAGCAGCATGAATACCACCACTAAATAAAAACTAAAGAGATTATCGCTTCATTTGCGATATGTAAAGTCAAGCGACGTGTTGTCTATCTTAGCTCTTGCTTGATACAAATCATATCGCATTATTTTGTTGTTGGTTTCTTACCCTCCGTTGAAAGCATAGGGGGAGAATTTGTGCTCCACTGGTCCCGTGTAGTGATACTCCTTCATTTTGCCATTATCTCCGTAACTCTGAGAGGATATCATCGTGAAATACAACCAAAACTCGCTGTCTCACCGCAATATGGCCGCCGGAAGTTGACAGGTCCTTGCTTCCTGTACGCCCGCGTCACGGAGTTTACAGTCACGTGGTACCACAGGTTCAAGTGCACCTAGAAAACTCGTAATTCCGAGTCGTGCATTCGTTATTATGATTGATGGTTTCAAGTCTTCCTTGTTTCGTTTTTAACTTACGAGCCGGTAAGTCGTGTTTACGACTCGACGTACCAGGTACGTTTTTTTTAATTGAAATGAAAAATTCAAAATTGCTTCTTTAAAACATTTTCAGTCGGAAACACTCCACTACATAGGAAGGCTACATTGTTTCAGCTTATTCATATCAAAATCATGACGACAAAATCAGTGTTGTGCTGAAAGATGTGATCATCACATCATGTCTTTCTAACACAACAATTAATCTTAGCTATATTAACGTCCTTTTATAAGTTAAAGCAACTCACTTTTATATAAGTTGAAATGGCTTGTAAACTAAGGGTTCGTAAGTTGGTGATAAACCCCTTGTTTAATATGTGACATGTGCAGGAATTGAATGTAATATTTAATATGGCCCTATAATCCTGTTATAGTCTTCAACTCAGTCATAAAATACTGTCTGAAGCAGCAATTTAAAAATGAAAGCATTTCACATAAAAATGTGAAGATTAAAATAAATATTACATTTGTGGTCATTAAAAAGCAGGAGGTCATTGTTTTATAAAAAGTTTTGTGTAAAATCCTTTTTTATAAACCATTTGCATTTAGTCCCTTATGCGGTAGAGGATGAAAGCTGTCCAAATAAAAAAATAATAAAAAAATCTTTAATGACTGAGGTGGGAAAATATGATTTGTTTAAAGTTTGATATGTCCCTAATGATGTGGGGTTTAAAAAAAATTATGTAAGTTAAACAAATGTTTATGTTTAAGTTGAGATATTACTCTATATAGTATTACTATCTCAGGGATGACCCATAAAGGCATTATTATATTTATTAGAAGAATAAACATTTTTGGGGGACCTCCTAAATTCCCAGCACCTATCCCAAACCTAATTCAGGCACTAGATTTGCAGTTAGATTTATAGGCCACATCTCGTTTCTGAAATTTTGCTTTATTGCTTACTTTTGGTTAGTTTCCTTTGCACCAAACTAGAAAATAAAGGAAATGAGACAACACATTTTAATTTTTGAATGAAATATTACAAAACAATAAATATTTTTTTTAATAAAATTTGCTATTTGTAAAAGTGTTCCACCCCTGTTCATAGGATCACTTGTGAATAGGGTTATGTCTGCATTGTTTCCATTCTGATTCACGTCATGCTGCGTTACCACTTTGGGTGTGCATTATTTTCTAATAACTCAATGGCCTGTCCTCAATTAGTCCTTACTTGACTTTATATAATAATCACCTATGAAAATGATATCTAAATATTTGCTTATTGGTTGAAACAACTCTGCATTTTTAGAGTGTGTATATACATACAACCAAGGACAAATGTTGTGGTAGGCCTATGCCAAGGGCATGTTGTGGCATAACGGTTAGAACAGTGTTTTTTTTTTAACCAGGGACTTTGTTGGGCTTGTAAACCTGTTGCTGGGTTGATTCTCACAACCGTCAGAAAGTGACTGTGGTACCCGTGATCAAGGCACCAGAACTCCAGTTGTTCCCCAGGCGCTGTAGTAAATGACTGACACCACTGCTCCGGGTGTGTCTTCACTACTCACTGAATGGGTTAAATGCAGAGGTTTGCATACTTGACAATATCTCACTTTTACTTTATAGAAAAACATTTACAGTTATTTACTTTTACATTTTATATTAAATTAATTTACAAATGAAGAACAATACAAATAAAACTAATTTTTCCAATAATGAGTCCTATATTAAACGAAATATTAGAGAGCAGAAGATGGATGACAAATAATTTGTCATTCAAGATACATCAGCAATTCTTGTTAAATTTCATTGAATAATCACAACACAGGTTAAAACATGCAGGAACGGCATTTTAAGGTACTAATGAACACAGTCATACCTTCGGGTTATTGCGTACCCTGAACATTCAGTAAACTTCAGCGAAGTTGGGTGTGTCACCTTAATATCTGCAGGCAACTTTCAAACCTGTCCAACCAGGGAGTGTTAAGGCAAACCTGTGTCCACCCTCTGTACTATGAAAGTCTTTCCTGACTCATTGTAACATTCAGTTTTTAAGTAGTCAATGATATACCTAAGCTGTCTGTATACACATTAGGCTGAGTAAACACACCCATTAAACTGAGAACTAAAATGTGATTCACCAAAAATCATGAGCATGTAATCAGAAATCACTCTAGTTTCTACCTGGACTTATTAAAAGGGTGGCCATATGATTTCTCATGAATGTCTTTCTTATTTGTCAATTTTAGGACTTGTGAAGGTTGGGATAGTTCGCCCAAACATTAAAATTCTGTCATCATTTATATTGTTCAAAACTTGTATTAATTTAAAGAAAATGATTTAAAGGTATGAACACACGCTTTGATTTGTCCACACCCACCCAACATCATCGGATCAAGGGTTGACCAAGAACATATTCGGGGAAAATGTTAAAAAACTGTGTTGGAATAAAAATGATTTATTTATTTATTGTAAAGGGGACAGAACTCATTTTTAAACAGTACAGACATTGTAAATAAGTCAGAGTTAGATCACAGGCTAATTTTCATCTGTTGCCCCTTGACAGATTTTAAAAGACAACCTAAAAAGGAGAATGAAATGAAATAAAATAAAAACACAATAATACTTAAATTCATGCAATACATAAAACACAAATTGAGAATGAAACTCATTGAACCAGATACTTTTAATCATAATTTCAATTTCTATGTAAATGTTCAATCATTTAAACACTCTTAAATCAATTGGCAAAAACTAGTGTTAGCTTCTTTATAAAAAAGGAATTTGTGTATATTATACGTATGTTCATATTGTACATAGCATAGAGCATACATTTTCTCACTGGTTGTTCTACATTATAGAAAAAGCTAAATAAACATGTAAAACTATTTAATCCATATGACTGTTAGACAGGGTTTTATGCTTATCTTTTAATATTTAATCAATGGTATAATATTAGAATATTTTTAAGGGTAATATTATCTGTCTATACCAATGGCTCATTAGATCACATACAATATGTTTGTTGTACATCTGAACAAAGCATTAAGAATGTACTGGTACTCACAGCTTTTTCTTTTGAAATCATTAAGAAATACAGAAACAAATAAAAAACAGGCAGTTTGTCAGTTATGCCATGTTTATTTTACTATAATAACACACCGTATTATATTGCCACATTTTTACTGAAATGTCTACAATGATAATAAATGCAGGCTAGAATATTTTCATTCTAATTTATCAAATTACTGCTAAAGTATTGTATTGTGGATGCTGCCATCTAATCGTGCACTGTAAAAAGTAATATCTAGATCTAACATATAAAAAGTGAGGCAAGTGATTGCATGGGAAGTTTTAGGTCAACTTGCAACCTTTTTAAGTATAATAAACACTATAATATTACTTAATTCAAATGCAACAAAATTAAGTTTAGTTAACTAATAGTTCTAGTATTACTCTGTTAGTTTAATTTACTTTTCTTGGTACAGGTAACTTTTTTTATGGTTTGTTGTTGTTTCCATAAACATTGATTTAGACTTCATATTTCTGTGAGATGAGGGCACGAATTGTTTATTCAATCAATGTGCCCACCCAAATTTGTTTTGGGCAGCTGTAAAGCATAACTTCAGTATGCAGTCTATGCACAAGCACCAGGCTTCTGAACAATGGTAACTACAAAACTCAAAAGAAGAAACAGAAGCTCTAAAAAACTAACAAGTCTTTTTTATAGTAAAAAAACACATCAAATAGAGTTTATATTCAAATTATACTCTCCAAATGCAGTCCCGTGCAAAGCATGCTGGGAACTACGAGTCAACTGCCTAGTTAGTTATGTTACATAATAAAATCATGTAGTTTCAACACAAAATTATTATGTTAATTTCCTTCTTACAAATTTAAGTGGATTATACATGATAAAATTAAGTTGAATTTACTCAATGATGTGTTCATTTAATTACTCAAATTATTCAAATTATTATGTTATTTTAACTCATATTTTGATTAAAAAATATATTTAAAAAATGTAACACAGTGTACTCATTTTATTTAGTTAAATCTACTAAGGCACAGAAACACTTTTTACAGTGTGTATACCATGGGTACATAGGGGCTCATAGGATGTAAATATTTAAAAAATAATTCATGTTTTCTTGCAAATAGTTTAATGACACTGTGTTGTTAATCTCTTTAGACTCCCCAGTGCAGATTTATGAAAGGAGTTTATTTTCATTAAATATGGAACATGGCAGAAGTTTATAAATTAATTTTACATAGGCTAATAATGTAGGTATTAATGATACTACTACTAATAATAATAAATAGAAGAATAAATTACTGTAAGAAAAATGTGTCTCTTTCAGAAAACCGCATTTATAAAGCAATATAATTAATCGTTTGTCACTTTGTTAATGATATGTTTGAAAGTCAAACAGGAGAGTCACACCGGATCAAATTTCAGTGGGAGGCGGAGGAGGAGGAAGAGGAGGAGGAGGAGGAGCTCTGTTATAGTTAAGAAAGAAACTTGTACGGAAAACATTCAACGCGATTTTCACTTGGTTTCCAGGACACTAACGAGCGGTTTTGTCAAAAATGTTTCGCTGTGGAATCGCTTACCCGAGGTGCAGGTGGATTCTGCCTCTCCTGCTGCTGTTTGCAATTATTTTTGACATTATTGCCATCGCAGCGCAGTCCGGATGGGTCGAGGACGAGAACGCCAAAACCCATTACGCCAGTATGTGGAAACAGTGTCGAGGCCGAAACGACCAGTGGGAGTGCAAATCTCTCATGGAGTTTTGTAAGTGTTAAAGTCTAATGGTTTTATCATCCAGGTTTTAACTTAACTTATGTATGGCTTAAAAAACAGCAGACGGTAACAGGTGGAAACTTCATTTCTGATCAATATTTACGCAATAATGACAGAATTTCGATTTTATGTTGAATTATAATCGATTCAAGGTGATGTTTGTTGATATTAGAGGATGTTACAGTTTTTCACATCAACGTTTAATCAACTATTGTAGGCTATTGATTCAATTCAAATGCATTTCACAATGTTGCTGCAAAGCAGCTGAACAGTACAAACGTTTTAAAACAAAGAGTAGGCTACAAAAACATAAAGAAACGCATTTAAGAAATTAGAGAAAACAGAAAAAAGTATCAACACACAGAATACATAAACACGTGTTGGGTAAACAAATGCTGTTTTAACCAGTTTTAGCTCAGCCCTCTTAACTTGACTTGACCTACACTGTAAAAAATACTTTGCTGCCTTAACATTTTTTGTTAAATCAACTTAGATTTACAAGTCATTTCAACTTACTTACTTGTTTATCTTGACTAGAGTTGAGTTGTTACAGGTGAGTTGTTATAACTACAGGTGAGTTGTTATAACTTATAAAATATAGTTGAAAAAAGTAAACTTCATTTTGTAAGTTGTTGCAACTCGTCTCTTGTCAGGATAAACAATAGTTAGTTGACATGAGTTGATTTAACAAAATTTTAAGGCATTTTTTTACAGCGTACATTTATACAAGTTTATAAAACAATATAATATGCTTAGACCTGTTCGTATCAGATTTATAATAGAAGACTTGAATAACAGTTTTGCTTAAAACGTAATTAAAACGCATATTCAATTTAAAATAAATATGCAAGATTTATTTTTGTTAAATGGCTTATTAGGTTGTTTTCTGGTGTATTGTTTGCGGTGTTATAATGTTGGACTAAATTGATTACATTTAATTAATTCCTTAGTGTTGTTATTATTATTATTATTAGTGATATTAATAAATACAGAGATCAGTAACAGTTACCCCAAACATTACCCTATACACGGATATTACTGGTCAGTCCTACATATCCCTCTGATGAAAGAGTTTAGTCTCATACTGGTAAACAGTTGAGTATTGGGTTATAGTGAATGTTATTTTGGAAATTCAAATAAAACAGAAGAGTTTGTAAACTGAGTCGCGCACAACCTGTTAAACCAGTTAACGAATCCCGTCATGATTCATGTCAGTTGAGGTCAAACAGTTGACTGCTTTATAAACAGAGTAACAGTCATTAATTTTTATTTTCTGCTGTTATTATATAAAATATTATAAAATAGACATTGTTGAAACTATTCATCGATTGATTCGGTTGTACACATGCCATGATGCACGCTTAACTATTCGTCTGCTAAACATGTGAGTGTTGTTTCAGAAAATTAAAGTTTGTAACTTCATTTCTGTGACCACATTGCTGTGTTCAGTATTTTCTTACATTGATTCGTTCTAAAGGTAGAAATCGTTCATGTCTATGAGAGACATACTAGTTCATCAGTGAGAGCCAGCCGCACCCATCATCACCTCCCCCGTACACCCGCCCGGCGGGCTACGCCTCGGGAACATAGGGTGGGGCAGTATTCGGAAAAAACACATTCCTCTATTGAGGTTTTCTCAGCGTTGTCTATACAAGCCCATGATACAGCAAGTGAAACTTATTCCTCACTGAGTGAAACCTTTGAGTTAATGTTTAACCAGCCATACTGTAATGTGTTGAAGTTTGCCCATTGTATTTGTTCTGTGCCTTTAAAGTTTATGTTGGCCAATAAAGTGAAGCATTAAACTAATCATTAAACTCATCACCACATGTCTTATTTTTAGCTGTTAAACAGGATGGTCAAATGTTCTTGACAAATGTCTGCCTGAAGGTAAAAAAGCACCGAGTTTAATGTATGTATCAAAATAGATATTAAACAAAGACAGTTACAGGTTGCCACATGATTGTGCTCAAGCTACAGTAGGGTCATGTTCATGTTTGATATATATTATGCATAAAATATGATTATCTTCACTGAAGTTTTCTCACATTTTATCCAGATTAACAATATCTACCTACTCCCTATAAATAAAAATGTGTGTATGTTATGCCTTTGTTACGGTCTCTGATTTTATTTAATTTATAAAACAATCTTTTTTCTGGTTTCAGTTATTTCTTGTTATTAAAATTATTTCTATAGAAAATTGAATGATTTTGAGGTGATATGGTACAGTGTTCAAATCTCACCTATGAGCAATAGTTTAATAAAGGAGGAACAATTAAGCAGCACAATTTTAAAAGTTCTTGCTTGTTGCCTTGCAGCATGGGCGCAGGCCGTCGCTGCCCTGATGATCATCGGTCTCATCATCCTCATCCTCGCCTTCATCATCTCTGTTGTTGCCCTCTGCTGTACCCTTAACATCCCTCTGCTGCCATTAATCGGAGGCTTCCTTATCGTCGCTGGTAAGATACTTTTATTTTATTCGGCTGGATATCGAGGTGGACAAATTGGCAGAATCTTTGCAAACAGAACAGTTTTAATCTTCTGTTTATCTTCATGTAGAAAAAGTTTAGGACTGTGTGGGATTTTAACCCTTCCCTCAGCAATGAATACAATACACAGGAAGATCCTTTTCCTTACTCGAAACAATGATTTGAACATTATCCAAATATATGTGGGGTTTTACGTCGATACCATTTAGACTGTGATAAACTATTTGGCTGTCTGTCAGTGGGGAGGACTGCTGTATGTCACTGACACATTTTTAGAGAACATAGTGAGCAGGGCGTATCCTAAACACGATAAACAAAGAACAACATGTTACTAAAGGAATAGCTCACTCAAAAACCATGCATGTCAAGATTCAAACATCATTTATCTAACCGAAGCTGAAACAATCCATTTTACAGTGTTATTTATTATAGAAATATTGCGTTGATTTTCTAGCAAGTGAAAGTTACTTTTAGAGGTAGATGAGATGTTTTGTCCTGGATAACAGTGAGTGCTTTGTTTGGGTGTTGCCATGAGATGGATTGCCGACAGCATGTTTACAGCTCTCACCCCTCCTCTATCCCTCTCTATTATTCAGGTGTGAACGTTGAGAAAGGTCTCGCTGACTCATATTTCTCACTAACTCCTTTGTTATAAGAATGAATCATAGACTCTCCTGTCTGAACACTTGTGATGTCATCAACATCAGTGCTTGTTATTGACTTATTATTTTTTTATTTTTTTATTTCGTAACATCATAATTATTGTTCTGTTTATTAAACCCACACCTTTAGTTTTCAGTTACCTTATACAGCATAAGTTTGTGTAACTGAGGCCAGCTAGGAAGTAAGAGCTCGTAACAAAGTATACTTGAATGTACTAAAACTATACTAAAGTACATTTGTAGTCCATTGTTATTTTCATGCTAAATAAAAGTGTACAAATATAGTTTAACCTCATTAATACATCTGTGCACTTGGATTATACTAAATACCAGTAATACTAAAAATGACCTCATTTAGCACAGTTGAGTACACTTGTAAGTTTGCCGAATTTTCTGTATTTTAAGTACAAAAATGATTGTGTGAAAATAGTACAATACTCAGTTTATTTTAGTGCACTTTCTTGACCCGTGATGTGTAAACCTCATGCTGTCAAGTGACACACACACACACACACAGTTAGATCGTTTCTGATCACTGATTCGAATCCCACTCGGAGGGGGTTCGGGTAGGACCGGTCCCGCAAGCCCGATCTGAAGCGATTCGGATGCTTGTGTCAACAAACTCAATGAACTGTGCTGCTAAAGCAATAGTCTGAATCCATTAGCAAAGCAGTGTTGCTGGAAGTGTCAGACACGGCCCTGTGTAAAAATGTCGGTCCACACCCAAACAGGGCTTGGTCCTGCGGCACCCCTCCCTTCTCACAGGGCATGATGGCTTCGTTGAGGAACCGATTCAACATTTGAAACAGAAACTAAATGTTGCCAATGTTAAATGAGGTCTGAATCAAAAGTTGAAAAAGCAGAATTAAGCTACATTTGTACATGTACTTCACTGTAAAAAAATTAGCTGTATTTATGCAGCTGGTTGCCAGTAACTTACTGTAGAAAATAAAGACGGAAAAATGTTCATGTTCATTTAACTTTGAACAAACTGTTGCCAGTAAATATCATAAATGTAAAATCTACAGTAAGTTACTGGCAGCTAGTAATACTGTAATTTCTACAGAATTTTTACAGTGTTTATAAGTAGAAGGAACCTTAAGGAATAGTTCACCTAAACATGAAAATTATCTTTTTTTTCAGCTAAACGGAAACAAATCATTTTATATTAAAATGTGGTAATTTGATCTTATAAGGAACTCAAGCTCCAAACAGCACATATACATCAATCATTAAATTAAACCAGATGACTCCAGTGGGTTCATATATGTCTTTTTAAGTGAAACCACATGAAATGGAGGAATATTTTCAATGTATTTATTTAGTGGTACATTGCAACATACAGATCAATATAAACGGTCATATAGGGCTGTGCAATTAATCATTTTTGATTTTCAATTTTAATTTTCGATTCAGACAATTACAAAAAACAAGTTAATCCAGGTAAAACAATTATTGTGAGATTAAATATAAATTGCATATACTACACCAATGGTTCCCAAACTTTTTCAGCGTGTGGCCCCCCTTGTGTACGGTTCATTGCTTCGCGGCCCCCCAAAGAAAATTTGTGACAAAAAACTGTTCTAAAACTCAACATTTTAATAAAAAAAAAAAAAAAAATTAAATTATACAAAAAATTAGTGCTTTTGGTTAGTAGCCTTATTTTTTTAGGTTTAATTACACAGAATTCATGATAAATTAATGTATTTTATAAAATGTCATAAAACTGGGGCCCCCCTGGCACCATCTCGCGGCCCCACAGTTTGAAAACCATTGTACTAGACCAATGTGTTTGTAAGGCGCCACTGCTTTGATACATGTAGCCTATTGCAACACTTACTTAATAAAAAGGTTAAATAAATGCATGTTTTCAAAGCCACGGAGTAATCGTGTTAAATAATTGTAATTATGAATTTTACCAAAATAATTGAATATAGAATGAAGAAACATGCAACATTCATATTTTGGAAATTGTTCCTTTGACAAAGAGAATTATAGCTACAGTGTTTAAAATAGTTTGTTGACAGTTTTATATTTTTATGTGTGACTTTAATTGTATGTGTGTGTGTGACTGAATGTAGATTTGAGTCTGAATAATTGGATGATGATGTTTTGTTGTTATCTGACTGTAAGATTTTCTCTTGTTACAGTAATCATCCAGATCATCGCTCTGATCATCTATCCAGTCATGTTCAACGATTTGATCTATGAAGGTTATTATGACTACACGTGGGCATACGGCTTTGGCTGGGGTGCCACCATCTTGATGTTGGGATGTGGAATCCTCTTTTGTTGTCTGCCCCGCTATGAGGATGAGCTCGCGAATGCTGCCAAGGTCAAATACCTCTACACCTCTGCATAAATAAACCAATATACCGCAAATCTTCGAGGACTCTTAACCACCCGGGCCTTAATGTCAATGCTTTTTGCTCTCCAAATGCATTGTCATGTTTGAAAACAAATTAGAGGACCTTGCTGACTATGGGGGCTGTGAGTGGAGCTAAACTGCGTTCGGCTTCTTACTCTTGGGGCTAAAGCAATGACCTTTGCTTTCATTTTAAATAGAATTATCTCGTTGTTGAAAAATATCTGTCGACAGTTTGCATCACAATGTTCACGTTACACGTATTAGATGTAAATATTATTCATTATAATTTGAACAGCACTAACAATATGTATTCACTAGCCGTTTGGAAAGTATGTATGTAGTTTGTATGGGATAGTGCTTACATACTTCTGTAACATGAACATTGAATGTAAAGTGTGACAGCGTTATTTGTATATTGCTCAAACATCTCTGTGTTAAGAAAACATTTGTAATGTGTATGAACTTTTATGTTTTGTCATTCCATGATGACCCTTTTTCATTTTTTAATACTTGATTATACACTGGTGAATATCTTCAAGTGTCCTTTGCTGTCTGTTTGATGAAGATATTTGTTTACAGAGAGCAAACGTAGTTTTTCAGCAAAAGTGATTGCAGCAAATAACAGTACTTAGATGTTTTTCTATGCTTTAATAAAGTGTAATATTGTAAGCTCTTGATACGTTCACATCTTTATTCATTCGTTCACTAAAATGAGTATCTTGGGAGAGAGTATCATCAGATTATGATATTATAAACTATAGTGTGCTAGGCTTGTAAAGTATGCAACATGGTAGGTTTTGTTTATGTTTTACTAGATTCCGATTAAATGTTTTAATTGTATGAAGCTTGTGTCATTTGTGGTTCATTGTGTTATAAATGGTAGATCAATCTTAGTCTCCCTGAAATGTAAGACTTTATAGTTGTTTATATGTCTATGTGGTGTTTGTAATATACAAAGCATGTTTAAATTAATCATTCAACAGCATTGCTGAATTTTCTTTCCATAAAACTGGAGTTTTCTCAAAACTTTGAAAATTGCCTCGGTTTCGTCACAAATATGTAACCAATCACATTTAAAGGCGGAGTCCACGATGTTTGAAAAACGCGTTGGAAAAGGAGACGGGCCGACTACCAAAACACACTTATAGCCAATCAAATCAAATCAAATGCCGGGTTGCGTATGTGTGGGGCGGGTCTATCAACAGAAGGTCCAGATTCTATTGGGGTAGGGGCGTGTTTGTTTGGGTGATTTCAAATATCAACACTGGCTTTCAAACATCGTGGACTCCGCCTTTAAGAGCAGTAGTTCGAGTCATAGATATAATGTGTGAATGCCACACTGAAAATGATTTGCAGCACTGGACTACTTTGCATTTATAGATCAGTGTCTATATAAATGAGGCAAGGGTGAAGATACATAAGCTTAAGTTTTTAAGCACAAAGAAATTACTGTGACAGGGAAAAAACTTTTACATTATGATTCTCAAAGATGAGTTTTAGGAGATAAAATGATTAACTTTAAATCAAAAGAAGATAGTCTTGTTAAGGCAATAATGCTTCTGGAAAACATCCATTGTGTTAGTTAGACCCGTTTCCCACCACCTATGTGTATCAGCTAGAAATTATTGTACATTACTGTAATAAATACATCTTACATAATTGAAAAAAGCAATACTGTACTACTGTTCTGGACAAAAACCTGACATTTGAAATGCACACTGGCAAAACATGTAAGGAAGAGATTTACATTTTCAAAAGCTTTATTTACAAAGACATTACAGTTTTTCTTGATTGCTTTGACGCAGTTGTCAATAACACAGAACTAAACAGCGGCACTCATGGTCAAAATGACACATTTTGTCTGCAATAAGCAACAAAACCAACATTTTCCTTCAAACTAATCATAAACTTGATCATAAACTTTCCACCTCCAAGCACTGAAGAACTCCTCTGGGATTCAAAAATGAGGAATATGAGAAACAGCATCATCATATGAGGGTGTACCCCAAACCAAATATTGACAAGGAGAGAGTGGTGCAAAGCCTTAGACCGTCTCCATCCATGCTGGCAAAGAACAATACGGACGTGGCACCTTTTTATAAGGCCTGCAGACTGATTGCTATTTGAAGATTTGTGTGAAGGAGTGTCAAACAGGTGCTTCAGTGAGTTCATACTGATCTAGGTAGTTTCCCATAGTTAGGAATAAATGGTTTCTGTTTTGTTACCATAGCGAGAGTTTAGACTGCTTGATTGACATCTGTGTTAACTGTTTTGCAAAAGGGGAAATTGTGTCAATCCAATGAGAAAGAGTTAAGAGTTATATATACTGAAAAAAATGAGTCTTAGTGTTTGCACCTGGAGAAAGGTGTGCTTTTTGAGTTTAGCTTGTGATGAGTTGAGTTTATTATATTAAGAGCTTGCATTCGCTTCATGAACTTATAGTGCAATGAATTATTTATTTGGTCACTTTTGTGTATATTTTTACAGAATGAATTTTCAATATTGATGCATGTGTGGAAACAGGTTAATTGCATTTACAGTTATGGGAAATGTGTGTCTGTGTGTGTGTGTGTGTGTGTGTGTGTGTGTGTGTGTGTGTGTTTGGGGATGACATAAGGCTATTGCTTTTTTGTGCTAGAGAAACCAATTTTTATGTTTATACAATTAAAAAACTATAATAATAATGCCTGGCACAGATGCATCAGCAGTCTCTGGCAAATTTATTTGGCTTACCTTATTATTGTTTGGGTTCCCATATAAAACTGTGCTTCCCCTTAATGTAAATTAGACTCTTTTTACTTGGTACTCGGCATTAATGGCTCATCTCAGTAACAATTTTATAATATGTGTGTGAAACTGAAACTTTTTTTTAAAATAATGGATTTGTAATGTTTCACAAGTTACATAGTGTTTTTCTTATACAATGTATGTTGAATCAAGATTGACATTCAGAACAATCCCTACCAAAACCACAGAGAAATGTACAACTAAACAGTGTTGTAAACCCTCCAATGTGGCTGAACACGTCTGCACAGATGAGTGGGCCAAAATTCCTCCACAGCGCTGTAACAGACTCATTGCAAGTTATCGCAAACACTGCAGTTTTTGGTGCTAAGGGTGTCCCAACCAGTAGGGGGCAAACCCTCTTTCACACAGGGCCATGTGTGTTTGGATTTTGTTTTCCTTTCATAATAAAAACCTTCATTTAAACACTGCATGTTGTGTTTACTTTTGTTATCTTTGATTATCATTAAATATGTGTTTGATGATTTGAAACAATAAAGTGTGACAAACATGCAAAAAAAATGGAAAATCAGGAAGGGGCCAACACTTTTTCACACCACTACAGAAGACAACGTTTGCTTTAATGAATCATTGGAATTAAATCTATATTTTCCAATGCTTTAACATATTGACATTGAAACATGTAAATATAAGTGACACACTGCACTGTAAATGTCAGAGAATGCATTTAACTCTTAGGAAATACCTGCTGCTTTGAAGTTTACACCATAACTGCATGTGTTTGTAAATGCTGAAATGTGTACCTATAAATAAAGTGTTTTATTCTGAATCAGAGAGGATAATAAAGGAGTGGGATGAACACGCCCAGAGAAACACATCTGCTCTATTACACCTATTTAGCTTTTACAATATGAGGTCTTTTCAACAAACATCTGGTACACGTTTGTGTAAACTGGTTTAGATGAGTAAACACATAAAAAAACATTATCATCATGTCTGAATGTTTATCATATACCTTACAGGTTTTTAAACAACATATTCTTACCATGCTCAGCATATTGACAGCCTTAAAATGATAACTATAAATGATTGTTGTTGTTTTTTGACATTTATCATGGAAATGTTTCATGAAAGCATTAAGCCACTCAAGGTTGTGAGTTTTAGTACTTCTACCATAAACAAAGAAGTTTTCAAAACAGTAACAACTTCTCTGTAACTAAATGATGTGTTATTTCTGTGTCGCTAGTGTCTGCTGATCAATAGATAATTCCCTTTCCAAAACTATTCTGCATTCAAGGTTTACTCTTCAAGTAATCAAACCCACAACCTTTACATTGCTAAAGTTGCACATTGCAGTATTTGTATTAGCAGCATATTTAGCAGTCCTGTCACTTTTATTCATTTTATTGCCAGAAAAATTGCAGTTGTATGTTTTTGGGGCAACCAATAAAATATGGTTGACTTATAAGCGGAAAATGCAGCATTTATGTATAGAATACGTTAAACGTAGTGATTTTACCAGATGCTGTAGATGCAAGTTTTTATTTTTACTGTGCGGATTACATTATGTTTTTAAGTCATGGTTTGGCTAATTTTCAGATCAGCTAAAAATGGAAATAAGGAAAATAAAATAAGAACAAATGATAAAATTATAAGCAAATGGAAATAGAAAAGAACAAAGTTATACATTTTAATAAATATAGTTTAACAGTATTTAGGAACAGAAATAAAATCAAATAAATAATGACACTGTTTTCTTCATTCTACAAATTAAATACAGCGGGGAAAATAAGTATTTGACACATCTGCATTTTTATCTGTAATGTGATATATAAATATGAGGATTTTTAAGTGGGCTATTGACACAGAATTCTCACCAGATGTAGCCAGCAAGCCAAATATTCATACAAAGAAATCAGAACATTTAAGAATACAAGTTGAGTCATAATAAATAAAATGACACAGGCAGTAAGTATTGAACACAGGAAGAGAACAAGGTGCAAAATGACATAGAAAGCCAGGAGATCACCTGAAATCTGTCAGTATTAAGAGAGAAACCCTGTCCCCTATATCAGCTGCTTTAGTCTTTTCTTTTGCTTTTATTTTGTGTCTTTTCTGAATCGGTTAGCCAGCTGTCAATTTTAGTGGCCCAATGTGACCCTGCCCAGTATGTAGCCTTGCCTAATATGTGATCTAATTAAAAACAGTATAGTGGTGGTTTCCCAGACAGGGCTTATAGTCCTAGAATAAAATGCATGTTTGAGCTGCCTTAATTTGAAAAAATTTTGCACTGACATATTGAAATATATCCATGTCATGGATTTGTCTGTCAAGATGCACAACAGTATTGTATAAGGTGTATTTGTAAAAACTACTTAAATGTCCTAATGGACTAGTCCTGGATCCCCTTATGTGTAATATTGTTACCCAACTTTTTAAAGTACTATTTAAGGCTTATTTTTGAAATGATTTAATCATGTAAAATTACTTAAAATGTTTAATTTAGTTAATTCAATACCAAACATATTATGCTATATCTACTTAATTTAACTATGGGAATTTTTTTTTACATATTTATTAATATATAATGAGCAAGGCTGGTCTCAGTACTGGCATTAGCACAGTTATTGCTCAGTGAGTGAAATAATATAGGCAGGGTTTTAGGGTGGTATTTTGTATGTCTACAAAAATTATTTATGTAGTTTCCATCAAAATTATTACGTTAACTTCCTTCTTACAAATTCAAGTGGACATGACAAAATTTAAGTTGAATTTACCCAATAACGTGTTCATTTAAAATAATGACATGTTCATTCAAAACAAAAATATGTAGATTTCATTCCAAACGTTTTTAGGTTATTTTAACTACAAATTTGGTTTTACAGAAAAGCATTGCCAGCATATACGTTAAAATATTTGTAGGCTGTTTGTTTGTGAAAACAAATGAACAGAGACAGTTCATCATTTTACATGTTCAACCTAACATGAAGCAGATAAATAAATGTTTGTTTTTGGTGACAGATGACTGAGGCGATAAAAACCTTTGTGACTGAACAGGCAAATTTAAGCAAATCAAATTACAACATACTATTGTGACTAAATTATCAACAAACGTGTAAAAATCCGAATTGAACTAAACTCAAATGAAGTTTTTGTATGACACTCATCTTCACTGACTGATGAACACAGAAGATATTTTGATAAATGATGGTAAGCACACAGCTGACTGTAACCATTGACTTGCATAGTAGGAAAAACAAATATTATGGAAGTATTCAAGTTTATTTATCATGTGTGCATTTGTCAGTGACATTTTGCCCTGTATTCCACCATGTCACCAGAGTTGTAAGCTGAAGTGAATGCTTTAAGTGTGGTCCTGACATCAGCATTTATCCAAGGTTTTTGATTTGGAAATGATTTGATGCAGATTTTTGGAACAATTATGTCAGTACACCAACTCATATACTGGATAACAGAGTCAGTATATTCATTAATGTATCTGCTGCATCACAACATTTTTTGTTTGAAAACAGTCCTGGAGTGTGAGTAGTCCTCTTCACTCCATTTATACACTGACCTGATTGTAGGTTTTTCTTCCTTTAGCTTTTGTTTATTTGCAGGCAGAAGGAGAATAGAAATGTGATCAGTTTACCAAAAGCAGGGCGGGGGAGAGGTTTGTAACAATCCTTAAATGCTGTGTAACACTGATCAAGTTCAGCTTGGGTAAGGAAAGTTATATGTTGTGTGAATTTTGGGAGAACTTGTTTCAAGTTTGTCTTATTGAAGTCCCCAACAACAATAAAAACTGCATCTGAGTACTTGTTCTCCAGACTATTTATAGTATCATACAAAATGTCCAGCGCTTTGCTCTTATCCCCCTGTGGAGGTAAGTAGGTCACTGTTAGAATTACCAAACTAAATTCCTGTGGAAGAAAGAATGGACGCATTTTAACAGCAATGAATTTGAAATCAGGACAGCAGGCACTATAGCATCTGTTGCCCAAAGAGAGTTCACCATAACGCACACACCACCGCCTTTGCTCTTACCAGAATTCGTTGTTCTATCCTGCTGATGGATGGTAAAAAACAATGTGATAATAACACATTATGATCAATGATGAAGATATGTTGATAAATGAGGGTAAGCACACAGATGACGGTATCCATTGAATTCCATCCTATTTGTTTTTCCTAGTGAATGGTTACAGTCATCATTTATCAAAATATCTTGTTTGTGTCCATCAGAATAAAGAAATTCATAGATAAATTCGAAGAAAATGATGACAGAATTTTCATTTTTGGTTGAACTGTCCCTTTAACTTCAGCAGCACTGCGCAGATCTGTCAGCGTATGACATTCAAGTATCGCGAGAGAGTTTTGAGACCAGTGCTTGAAATCGCTCTCTCGCGGAACTTCAGGTAGATCAGCCTTCGCACTGCCACCAACTGGACAGGGCTGGGAATTACATTAACAAGTGGTCAGTGTAATCTGCCAAACTGACGCTTGGCTTTCAGATTTTTTAGAAAATATTCAGTCAAAGACGGATTTTTTATTTTGATGGGACACCACATCTTTGTCAACAGCTGTAGGCTAACTTACGTGTGTTTAAAATCACGTAAGAGGGTCACAATGCAGTGGTTAAACTCATTGAAAAAAGTCTAACATTGCTGTTGTTGGTGTTAGAGTGTGGTGTTTGCATATAAAAACAGGAGTCTCTATTCTTAACTCTGACCCAATCGGGTCCCACTTTATTAAACAATCACTCGCCCCTCACTTCCTCCCCGGACTCCACCCTCGTTCGCCCCCTAGTGGTAAGTACAATCTGACCAAGCATTATAACAATTTCCATATCAGTTGGTTTATGCGTATTTTCTTGTTGAAATAGCTAAAAAGTGTTAGCTTTTTCATTTAAAGTAAACGTTTTAGTTTTTATTTATGGTTGAATCCATTTTTTACATGAATACAATGTGATTTAGCAACAAAATATTAAATTGAATTTAACGTATTTATTTGATAAGAGCATTTAGAGTAAGCATGATTTGCACATGCGCATTGCTGATTTGGAGATCCGCTCTCTGACCACCTGACCTGCTTAAATAAAGGATTTTAAAAAGTTTGTTATATTTTTACTGTCTGTTGACCCTTACGAAAATTAACATTGTTTTAACTACAGTGTAAACAAAAAAAGCATGGTTACTATAGTAAAACCATGGTAACCACAAAATAACAATGGTTTTAACAAACATGGTTTTCAAAAACCATAGTTAAACCATGGTTAGTGTAGTAAAACCATGGTTTTGCTGATAGTAATCAATACACCAAAACAAAACCACACTTAGTTCTAATTAATAAGATTTATTTTGATTATTTTGCATATAAAATTGGATTACATACGTTTTATCTAAAGAAAACTAATAAACTTTATGTAATTGTTTAATGAAAAAGTTTGGTTACTATTATGGTGAACAGTGTTTATTTTGGTTGGGCTATGACCTTAGATTTCTTAGCCTTAAGTTTTTTTGGGCTGTTGTTATTAATATTGTAAACCAACAAGTCAAGAAAAATGTCACTGTGGTGTGATTTAATTACTGATCATTTTATAAATATCATGTAGCAGCCTGTCTGACTGATATTATCTGGATTAATCCATGCTGGGTACCAGGATTGTATAAAACTCAGGGTTTTCCTACAACAACAACTGTTATTTTTTATTTGAGACAACCTAAAATAATTAATTTACTTTAACCTATACATATAAGTTTAATTAGTTTGTTCTAACTTAAAATAATTTGTTTGTTCCAACCTTTAAAAAGTGCTTGCATGGATTTAAGCTTTTCAAATTATAATTAAATTATTTACTTTGAGTCAATGTCAAATAGGCTATTGTGTGTGATTGATTACTTTAATTTTTTCAGTGTCAGTTTTCATATATATATATTTAATAGCTATTTTATATATATTTAATAGCTTTACCAATAAAGATCGTCAAACTAAAACAAACATAATGGGTATTACTTGCATGAAAACACTGCAACCACAAATGTATCATTGGCTCACTAGTATAATTTAATTGCAGCCATCATCAGGCAAGAATATTTTATATTTACTTTCCACACATTATACTGAAGAAGAAAAAAACATGTTCCAAAACTGTCTCAAAACAGCAGAGTTTAGTTTTTTTAGTGACTGGCCACTAGGTGGAAGCACATCACTTTACAAACATCTCCAGTACTAGCTATGTGTTTAAACTGTTGCCTAAAGATGATTCATGTGAAATATATTTATGTAACTGTGGCATATACTTCATACATAGGCCATTTCCTTCCTTTTGTGTCCACTTTTATTTCCCCTTTACTTATGCCAGCAGACAAGCAAGTTTCTTTGAACACACATTGTCATTTACAAAGTCCATGCATACTCTCTTTTTAAATTAGATGTATGAAAGAGAAGGCACAAAGTAAGTGATCAAATAAAACAACGAAGCTCAAACCTTTTAGTAAACTTACAGTAAATTGTAGTAAATGGATCATTATAAATAAATCAGCATATATGGAATTATGATGCGATCTAAAACTGCATTGCCTGTTGACCTGTAAATCTGTGCTGATTGTTCAGATAAGGATGTCTCTCCCTTACATATTGTACTGTTTTTAAGTTTAAATGTAAGCTAATGGTGGCCTTTGCTTGATGACTTTGTGGGCCTATAACTGTGATATCTGTCCGTATACAAGTTCCTCTACAAACTGTGATGTTTCATTTCAACAATAAATTGTACAACCACATCCTGTTCAGACAAATAGGATTGAGAAAGAGTGGACTTTTAAAGATAGGCAGATAATAGATGAGACTGAAAAGAGCATTTAGAGCACACAGCTATAGTCATTTAATGTAGACACACTGAAGAAAATGTATGAATTTTTAAGGTTAGAAATTGAATAGAAAAGATCTGGTCAACTCGAAATACATGCCAAAATGTGTACAATGAAACAGCTGTGAGCATTAACAACAACAGCCATTAATGAATTGAACTTAAAGCGTTTTGCCATTGTTGCACTTTGAACACCGTCTAATGTTTTAGCATAATGGGGTGCGTGGGTTTTTTTTAAATCATGAGTCAAAATAGTAATTTACTGAAAAGTTACCAAAAAAGCACCTGAAAAAGTGATTTCCCCTTGAAGCATGAATGTTTCCTATAGCTTCTTCAGAGTTTACACCCCCACTTCATCTTGATTCACTTCACTTAAACATCACTCAAACTTAACCCTGTAGTTTTACTGGGGGCAACCCCCTAAACTTTTGTGGGCCTGCTTAAATCAGAACTAAACTGTGATCAAATTTACGGGACTCATCCTATAGATCTGTCTTAGAGAATGAGTCAGCACACGAAATCAAAATCATAACGTAATCATGCAAATGACAGCACCTTTTCCTAGTATTGCCCTCAAGGCACGTGACAAACTTTCAGTTTTGTTCGCTAAAATCGACGAAATCTTGAAGATGCTTTGTTTGGAAAATACCAAAAAATGTCAATGCTGTCATTATTTACTTATTGTTTGAAACCTGTACGAGTTTCTCTAATCTGTTGAACACAAAAGAAGATATTTTGATAAATGATGGTAACCACACAATTACCAGACAATACCCATCGACTTCCATTTAAGCAGGAAAAACAAATACTGTCTGTTTCAATGAAAAAGAAAAGAAACTTTATTTCTGGCTGAAATATACTAATGATTGGTTTAGTATCAAATACTTTAAGGGGTGGTTTAAGACAGGGATTAGCTTAAACCAGGACTAGGCCTTAAACTGGGATATTTAAGTCATTTTTAAAAGCATCATTTATAAATAAACATTACTGTTTGAGACACTCATACTGATATACTCGCTACCGATAAATTGTTTTCAATCAAGACAACACTAACATTTAAGTTAGTCTGGGACTAGTCTTAAGCTCTGTCTGGGAAAGCGCTCCTTAAAGTATTGTTTCTTTACACCTAATACCCACAATCTGTAAACAGAATTATGTGTTGTTAGTTTAAAACTAATGAAAACAGATGCAAGGTGTTCTGTCATTTTGACCGTCTCAACCTACGGCCTTCAGGAAAGTTTTCTGGAATGCACCTGAAGTGACAGATCATCTTTGGAAGTTTTCCTCATATACAAAAATGACTCATATGGGATCGAGTCAAACACGCTACCAAAATAAACACACTTGGAATTCCCTCACCATTCCAGCACATAAGAATGTTAACTACTGTAAGAGTATTTATCAGGTCGTCTTTATCACCTTTCCTGGCTTGGACTTTTAGTTTCGTTATAACTCAAGGACACACAAAATGTTTCATTTTTCACCTACTGGAAATACGGGAAAAGAGTACGCGTAACAAACTATTGTAAACAGCCTACGGAAGTGTGTGACATGATCATGTGAAAATCCAAAATGCACTGAAAGATCCCGTGCTACACAATAATATTTCCGTTATGATGTGAATCAACTACAATTATGGTTTTGTCTAATAGAAAGAACATTTATATGAAAATGTGTGTCCTATAAAATACACAGACAGTAAATCTGAACCCAATCTTCTTGTTTTGTTGGCCAACATCATTTGGTGCATAATTTTGGTTAGTTCATTACGGTAGAGCTAAAGCAAAAAGGCGTTATGTTTTGAGAAAGAATCAGAGTTGTGTAGGCTTCACATTTAAGGGCTGATGTGTCGCTTTGCATAACATCTATTTTCAGAGAGCTCCACCACAGGTTGTGCGTTAACTTTCCACCCACATCACCGCGGTCCCGTCCCCCGCATCACTGAAATGTCACCTCTTCCCCACATCAAATCCCCTCCCTCTCTGACACTCGTTCTTTCCTTCCAGCAGTGAGTCAGTTCAGGGGGTTGCCTACTTTAAAAGCACTTCAAGTCTGCGACAATACTGAAACCATTTGGCCTTTTTTTAAAGCACATTATTAGAAAGAGCATTGAAAGTTAAAAAAAGCCAAAAAAGGTACAATGGTCACTGTAGTAACTCATAACCACAAAACTTCCTGTGTGACAGATCAGTTCAGTTTTAACGGCACAGAATTCTCTTTGACAAATTTACTGTAAACAGATGTGATAATTACAGGCCAAGAAATAAAGGTTTGACAAAGACAAGGAGTGACATACTCTGAAAGTTTCTCAACTTTTAATACTGTTAAAGGAATAGTTTGATTAAAAATGAATTCTGTCATCATTTACTCATCTTCATAAACTTGTATGAGTTACTTTATTATGGTGAAGATATTTTTATAATTGATAGATAGCACACACTTGACGGCACCATGATACTATAAAAGTTAATTTATCAATATATTGTTGAGTGTATCCTACACAAATCCTAAAGGTTCCTGCTTTTACCCTGGACTGCATTTTTCCAGCACTAGCAAATGTTGACCTTATTTCTCAAGTTGTGTTTATTTAGGCCGTTTCTACCAGTAACATGCGTTGCCCTGCGGTTCAACACACAGACCGGCCTTATAGATCACATGTTTCTTTTCGGTTCCCATATCTCAAATAACACCTCGATGACCACATGCCGCAGCCAACCGGAAATCACAAAACCATGGTAACGTACATAGCAAGCGTATTGGTGACAGATATGAAAAACCACTGCGTATGACTGATTTAAAGCACTGGGTCAAGTAGCTACTAACCCAATTTAAAGTTAAAAACACAGACACAGGAGGCTGGTTTACATTTTCTATTAAAAATAATTTATTTCTGGACGACATATAAATAATTCTTGAAACACATTACAGATAATATTTGCTGTGAATAAATACCAAACAAAACAAAAAACAAAACAAGGCTTTTCATACGATAACTCTATTTGAAAGGTTGCACAAAATGTCTACCGTCACCTATAATTCCTCTAGGGTCTATAACTGGAATGTCACACTATGTACTGCAAGTCAGAAGTACCTTTCCTAATTCCGGAGCAGCTTATATGAAGTTTTGTGCAATTTTGTGACGATCTGACTCGACAGATCCGGTAGCCGAAGAGCAATATCTCTTGTATTTTATGATACGATTGCAAATTTTTGAAGCACATCTGTGTATGGGCCCACGTGAATCTAATTCTCAAGCAGACGAAGCTAAATGCACTTGCACGATATCGGACTTCAAATATGGGAATGTGTAACACAGACAGTTCCTTATCAACCATATGCCACAGGAGCTAACAATAAGTCTTTTTAACATCTGTGCGGATACTGCGGCAATATTCAAATAGAGAATGTCAGTTTGTGCATACTAAATGTATGCAAAGAATAGACTGAGGCGTTGTTGTGTGTTTCACAGGAGAGTAGTGCAACCAAAAAATGTGGCTGGTCAAGAACAGCAAACCGGGAAGTTCACAGATTTAACATTGGGTGTGTTCGTATTCAATTTCTGTTGGGTTAATCATCTTTAAGATGGGGACTTCAGTCATCTCCTACTCGTACAGCGATGCCCTTCAGCTTAATTCGATCGGCGCGAGAGGTTGTGTCAAGTAACTTGGTTTTCATTGCACTTAAGGAATTTTTCGGCCACAGGATAAACATGTATCCGTTCAATAGATACATGAAGGCAAGCAAAAGTGAAAAGTATTTTCGAGAGAAAGAAGGACTCGTGAAAAAGTGATCAATGCTAAACAAAAAACATTCTGAAAGGCAACAGATCTGTACTGCTCGCAAACATCAAATGGCGCAGCAGTAAATGAAATCCGAGCTCTGCTTGGCAAGCTCTCATTGGCACTTAACCTACATTGTATGAATAAACGATCAAACGCTGTCCTTCGGTGGCCTCCGCGTACCCTGTTCGTCTTTATTCCTGTACTTCCAAAAGGCCTGTCGGCATACTGCGGTCCACAGTGGCGATTTTTGTTGGACGGATCATTCTTTCAGCAAATGAACTTTGGTCAATTCTGTTGGTCGTCTAAATCACTTATATCTGAAGGCATTCATTTTTACAGTATGTTTTCCTCGCTTTTTTGTTGCAATTGTTTGCAATTTATTACCCTGTTCAACACAAACAACAGATGCCATAGGTGTGACCCGATGTGCCACTGCACGTTTTTAGTTTCTCTACGCTAGCGTCCAACGTCTGTCCTGTACACATGATACAAATGACCATAAAGTGTTTCTTGAGAGGTCACCACCACACATTCAACAGCACCCGAGACAGGTGGGGAATTCTGGGCGAAATGTTCCTCACAAGAGCGTTCATCGGTAGTCCATTTCGCGACTGTCACCCTCGGTAAACCTGTTTAAAGTGGTCACATTCATTGCAGTAGCCTTGCTTCTCTTGATTGGCGTAGTGGTCGCAGCCCTGCGTCTTGCAGCGCTGTTTGCTCTTCTCTTTGGGTGCCTGGGCGCGTCGACCCTCTCGCTGGCCGCGGCTGAGGCAGTCGGGGCAGAGGTCAGTGCAGCCCGGAGAGAGGTTCTTGCAACCGCTACGTCGACACTGCGCCTGGTTCAGCACCGGGGGCGGCCGGGGTTTCGAGGCCCGCTGGATGGAAACAACAGAGCTTGCGTTACTTTGGCAAAACTTTGGCATTGCTTTGATGGTTTAAAAAGCGGAGCCCATAAGAGCGCTTACCGTGACGAGAGGTGGCGAATGAGAACCCCTGCTAGCGGCTTGGTTGAGTCTAGCGCTCTGCTCCTTTACAAAGCACTTGTTGCAATAACCCTCTAGCATGGCCTTTCCCTCGGCGCCACAGCCCTGACCCCGACACCGCGGACAGTTCTGGAAACCTGCCTCAGATGTGTGCCTGGGCTGGACAATAGCGGGGGTGGCTTCTACACAAAGAAAGGAAAAACGTGTCTGGTCAACACCTTGATTTATGTCTGGTTATAATGCTCCCTGACCAGAAAAACATCTACACAAATAATACATTTACATTTTACAGGAAAGTTTTGCTTTGCAAGAGTATCACACTAAAACAATTTCGTGTGACCGACTGTGGACGAGTTTTACTTACGGTGATTGGTCTGGTAGTCTAGATAACATATAGTGCAGAATCCCAGCTTCTCTGCCGTCCCAAAGAACTGGCAGCCGGAGCGTTTACATTGCCGGGCGGCAGGTGTCCGCCAGGTGTGGTTGGTGGTGCCGGTACGTTCTGCCTCCCTATGCAGTGCCCACACAGAGCCCTCCGTTCTTGACTCCTGCTGTTGGGTGTCACCCCTCTCAGAAGTGGCAGTCCTCTGCATGCAGGGTGGGCAGAGACCATTAAATATCCTAAAGACTTCCTGTCGACACATGACACACCGCTCCGTGTCGCTCTCTCGCTCTCCTTCCCTGTCCTTCTCTCGTTCCCGGCCACCTGTCGCCCACCAGCCGTGAGAGGGGCCTTGCGACGGCCCGTTGGCCGCAGGTCTGTTTTGTCTCGCATTAAAGCAACGTTCACACAGGCCGTCGTGCTCTACGCTGAGCGTGAACAAGCAACCGGGCGTCTTGCACTTCATGGCGTGAGTCTCGCTGTAAAGGCTTAGGCTGGGGGCCGTGGGGGGTGCAGAACGGGGACTGGGCAGCACGGAGCGCTCCAGACGTCCCCTGTTCTCCTGGTCCGAGGATGAGGTCTGATTCGAGGCGGAGACGGCCTCTGGCTTCCTGCCGGCCTGGCGCTTTTCGAAGCACTCGTGACAGTGTGGCTGAGTGTCCACCGAGACGTAGAAGGTACAGCGGGGCGTGGCACATCGAATCTCAATGAGAGACAGCTGGGACACGGAGAAGGGAGGGGGACGCTGGGACTGGGGTGCCCATAAAGACTCCTTATCTTCTTGCCAGCGCTTGTACTCATGGTTGACCAGCTGTAGGTAGTCTTCCATCAGGTTCATGTCCTCGGGCAGATTGCCTTCATCCAATCTGATGGAGGTTAAAAACGAGACACACAGAACATTTTAACTTTTAGGCACCGAGATCATACAGGGTAACACCTACAAAGTTTTGCACATTCTTTAATCCAATACACCAATAGTTGCTCTAGAGCAGTGATTCTTAACCGGTGGCCCACGCCCCACAGGTGAGCTTCGTAAACTTGAATTTGCAGTAAAAACTTGTACATACCTGGCTGCAGTTATGATCTGGGTGGGATCGTAGCCCAGGCCAATAACAGGGATCTCTATAAGCATTAGATAGTCCTTCAGCAACTTGTCCTTCTGTTGTTGCTCTTTTTCTGTGAGGAAGTGCACTCGAAGTTCTTCAAACCCTCCTCTGCCAGGGTTTATCAAAGGCACCGCACGGATTTCTGACGCGAGACAAACAAAAATCACTTTTCAAATTCATCGGCCTTTTAAACCTGCAAAAAGGAGTAAAGGAGTGTCTGCCGTACCTGGGCCGCTGTCTTTGATGGTGATCAAGGGCGCAAAGTGCTGGGAGTCGTAGCCGAGCACTACTGGATATTTGTAGCACTCTCCTGGAGGCCAGTGTAAAGGCAGGTATATACCGCCAACATTGAGCGGTGAAAAAGAGGAACCAGACTTCATACTCCTCAGTACTTGGTCTGTTGAAACGAAATTAAACCCAATTGACAACTTAATCTCGAGTTTTTCATTACTTGTATTAAAGATTGGTGCTTGACACACAACTACATATTTAGCATTTTGAATTTAGACATGAAGAATTCTTTTATAAAACACAACTTCTGTAGGGACAATGTACCTGCGATAACAATAATTGGCCTCCGTAGAATATTCGAGAGAACAAAGATGTGAATGTCCTCTAAAGAGTCAAACTGTAGGCCGTTACTGCTGGACACAGGAGAAGCCATTTCAACAATCTTTACCCATTCCTCCTCCCAGTTCTGAGAAAACAAAAAAAACAAAGTAAGTTCCACATATATTACAACATTTCCTTTGTCACACACATAAATACGAGAGCGTGTGTATGATGATTGTGATGATACGTGTGTTTACCAAAGTGCTGTATCGAAGGCCGGTCTGGGTGAACTCTTGAGAGTGAAGCAGCTCAGTCTGAAATCTCATTCTGAAGTTACTAGTGTCAGTTTCTTTCAGCACCGCGTAAAGAGCCTTTCGCAGGACCAGGTCTGTGTCCTGAACTCCCAGCAGATACTGTGAGGCTGCATGAAGCAGACAATTCCCATCACCTAAACCAAAACAACACAAACACACATCCATTACACTTAAGTTGTACCAATGGCCGCTTTCAAAAACTACTGAACCGTCCATATAAAAGTGAGACAGAACCTTACTGAATTATTGTACATCACACCGTTTCTAAAACTAAATGTATGTTTTTTTTAATGATCATTTGCTGGGTATTGGAGCAACTGCATCACTTCTGTACAGTATATATATATAGAGGTTATCCCTAGAAGTACACATTAGGATTAGGTTTCGGCTTTAAAAAGAGTCTCTGGACATAAAGGTATGCATGCTTTTGCAATAAATGGTAACAGACCACATGGCACGATAAACCTGCAGTACCTGTTTGAAGTTTTTAAAGCAATCCAGTTATTGTTATAACAAAGACACCCTTAGCAACGCACTGCTGTACATTATACAATGGCAACAAACATACAATCTTTACTTTGCACCTTAACAGCAAAATCGAAAGGTTTGTTCAGCTGACATCGTCAAGAAGCAAGATTAGGAATGAGATAAAAGCAATACAGGGGATTTCCACAGAGGTGCAAAGCTCTTTAAGGTATCCATTACAGCCAGTCGACCGTGTAGATTTTAAAAGATGACTATCAGTCTGCAAAAGCGACCAAATAAACTCTTTGTTACGCAGTCTGGACGCGTCAAGTCAGCTAGGGACTTTTAAACGGGTTATAAATACCTCTCATTACTTCTGTAAATGAATAACGCTGCAGTTTTGGCCGCTAATTTGAAAAGTACAACTTCAGCGTTCGAGTCCCACATTACACCACGCTCTGCAAGCGCTTTTACCAATGGCCTAGATTCAGTGTTCTTTCTGATGTTGTGCAACATGTGCGCACATACGCCGTCGTGCATTTGCATGTGCGAGCACGCTGCCGTGGTGGCGCCTGCGAAACACAACGGCGAGGAATTTCCCCCAGTGCTTCTGTGTGATTAAGTGCCGTAAGGGCTTCACTTCTACTTTTTCTTTCCCTTGTCTCCTCTTGACACCAGAGTCGTAATATAATGCATCTGGACTTTCCAGATAGGAGGGGCAAAGCAGTACAGGAATGTCTGCGCTCGTGCCATCTCTGTGGCTGATAATAACCGAGACTTTAGTAACATTCATTATGGGAAAGAGTAAAAAAGGGAAGTCTGAACATATGATCTGGTTCCTGTTCTTTAAACTTGTGTCATTATTCAAGCCATGGTTTAGGCCTGCACCTGTACTTGTAAATTTAGGGTGCTCTGTCTGTAAGAAATGGGTGCAATTTTAACTATTTGTACAGGGCATTAGGACACACGTATTGTTGCACAAGAGTAAACTTTCAACTTTGCACATTCCTTTTAAAAAGGCACCCAAGTAAGAAATTTCTTCCAGGAACATTAATGCAGTAATTCATTAAACCGTAAGACAATAGATTCTTCAGCCCTTCTGATAATCAACATAAAGAAGAGCTACAGGTATGTACAGAAACCTGAAAAGTAGAAACTTTCCCGAACCACATCCATAACAACACAAACAGACATTTTCCTCAAATAAAAAAGAAAGAATGAGAACATTATCTATGTCTATTTGGCTTACTTTACTCTCATCTCATTATACAAAGTCAAAGCTAAACCTGTTGGGTTTTTCTCATTTAAAATGTTTGGCCTAAACCTTTGAAACCCTGACCTGACACACATCTGACATTACGTCAATTAAATTCACGTCATACACAACCTAACTACAAGTACACAAGGCAGAAGTCACATTCTTACTTAGAATCGCTGTGCAGTTGTAACACAGTTACACGCCGAATGAAAATGATCTGTTAATAGTTTTAAATTAAAATGTGTGTGTACATATCCTGAAACACTACATATATAAGATTATAAAGCGGGGACTTTTATTAACGTACAAGAGAAATACGCCAACGTGGACAATACATGTCTAAAAGAAACCTATTTAACCCTAGGTAGAAAGCTTTTTAAAAAGCACAATGACAAACATCAGAGAAATACAACAATACGGTCTACCAAATTTAAATGTAACAATGGATTGCGCTTCCTTTTTGAAAATATGGGCAGGATTCATGCTGTCTTTCAGCCTAGGATAATGTAACTTTGAGATGGACAAAAACATTGTTAATTTCTGAAATGTCGCGTCCAAAACAGGCCTGAGAACAAGACATATCAAATGTAACTTCTCACACATTCATAAACATGTTTGATACTTGCGTGACGTACTGTATGTGTTGATCTAAATATTGTATCATGTATAAAATTAACACCAATTCATTCATAGTGCTTATACCAGTTCTTTCTTATCTTTAGTTACCGATTATATCATTGTCATCCATGTCATTCTTTTGCTTTTATAATCCTGTGTGACATCAAAGAAAAAAACATTTTTTTTTACAAATCTGTGCTGTCCAGATCCCTAAAGCAAAGATTTACCAGAATACAACGAGACATGGCTATTCCACTGCCAGATACTTGATGATGATACAACAAGATCTATATATTATCCTAAAACAACAATAAACAGAACTGAAATTACCCCAACAGATTAACTACTTCCTGTGGAAACATTTTTAATGCCTGACTATTTGCTTTAAACGTCATGAGAATATACAGCAAGTGCAATCTAGATCGTGTTTACCTACACTTAATAAGTTACAGTAAATAGTAACAGAACAATGGAGCAACAATGGCAAGTACAGAGAAGTTTCCCCAGCTGCATTACTCATAAGACAAGAACAGTGCGACCTGACCCTCAAAGTCATATAGAGCTCACAGTATAAGCCTTGTGTGATATAGCCACGCCACGGACACTTTAATCAAATTATGTCTAAGAATTAAGATGGAAAAACATCAATGTCATAGTCAAATGAACGTATATACCATTCCTAGGGCTGCTTAACAACTAATCGCAACTAATCGTTTGCAGAAAAACAGTTTTTGTTTACATCATATACTGTGTATATTGTGTTTAATAATTATGTATGTATATATATATAAATACACAAACATGCATGTATAATTTTGAAAAAAATGTGTGTATATATTAAGTATTCGTATCTATATCGTTAACTATATATGAATATACAAATGTATATACAAATGTAAATATTTTTTTTAAATATATACACGCATGTGTTATACATAATTATTATACACACAAATATATATAAAATGTAAACAAAAACTTTTATTCTGCAAACGATTAGTTATGCAGCCCTCTATTATATTCTATATAACTTCATAGGGTGACCATACGTGCCATTCTTCACAGACGCGTCCTGGCCAGGATTTCGGGTGCGTCTTCCGGACGTCGTATTTGTCGACCGCATACGTCATAGAGGATTATTATTATTATTATAGAAAAGCAACCGATACATTTTAAGGTAAGAATGAAACTATGATTGTATATCTTATGTTTTTAACTGAATGGCGTATGCGGACTTCCGGAAGACGCACCGAAATCCTGGCCAGGACGTGTCCAGGAAGAATGGCACGTATGGCCGCCCTACTTTACAGCTACACTGTAAAAAAGTGCTATATAAAAAAAATAAACTTCAAACAGTCAGGATTTTCCCATTTGCCCTGAAGCCTTCACGTGGCAAACAAGCACTTATTTGAAATGGTCGACAGATACGCCTGAAATTGTGTTCAAATATACACAATGCAATTTAATGCCTGAAATGAGATGTACACAAAATGGCTAAATTAAACACTTATTTACACAAATTGTTCTTAAACCAAAACAAAAATGCTAATCTATTGCCAATACCCTAGTAGGTCTTGGATCTGACAAAAAGGATGGGTAAAACTTGTGTTAACCAACTTTCAGTCAACACCAATAATCTCAAAATGGAAAACATTGGACAATTAATTAGCCTGGTCAGTGTACCAGTCTGTTATTAGTTATAACTGCTCATAAATAGACCATTTCACTAAAACATCTGACTGAGCATTGATCAAGTCTATCAGACCACTGATGTCTGTAATGTATTGACAGTATGATCATAATCGGAGAAAAACTAATATTACTCGTCGTTTTTGGAACAAAATGGTGTAATTTAAATAAAATGCAGGAATAAATGTCCTACAGGTCCTAACTGAGCCTGTGAGCCATAATGCAAATGAGGAATTTTACTGTCATCTTTTTGAAAATCACATTTGCAATATTTTTCAAGAATTGATCATTTCGAAGCTACCCAACACTGCCAGGACTACGAAAATCCTTTAATTTGACCACGAAAAGCGAAACAAGCTATAGTTACCGTTCGTTCTTAAAGGCACCAGCTTCTTGACCTCGCGGCACCAGTTCAACCGCTTCTCCTGTTCCAGCGAGCCCTGCATGGCCCGGTCCAAGATGGCCGCCTGGATGACCTCGCGGAAGGCCTGCGGGAACTGGCTCATCCGGATCATCTCCAGGGTGTAGCGGTGCATGCTACGCAGGTGATGGAGCAGGCCGCTGCTGGAGGAGGGCTTGACCACATCGTTGGGCACCCGCTCTCGGATTTTGACCGCCTTCAGGAGATTGCTCACGAACAGGAACTTGGGCAGGAAGTTCTGGCCCTGAGACATGGCGTTCTGGAGCGGTGAACCAATCTATCTCTGTGAAAGAAGACGTGAAACACCATTGTCAGAAGCGAGATTAAGAATTTGCCCACCACCCTAGAGGTGAAGAACTGAAAGAAACATGACGATGATACAGGGCCATCCTGAGGTCAGATGACAAAAAGGTTTTAAGAGCTTTACTAGTGCACCACATGATGAATTCGTATTATATAGCTTCAGACTTCACAAAGAGACCTACAACAAGGGTAGCGTTTATTTAAGGTACTGTATGGAAAACTCACTCACATCAGCGTTCCTTTTAAATCATCTACAGTGTCGTTGTTATCACAGTGTGTGTAAGCGAAACAAAGCAGCAGCTCCGCGCTGTTCATAAACACAAAGCCCAATGCGCGGACAATAGACAACAGTGCGATAACACTGTACCGTCGGACGCTGACGCTCGAATTACGTAATTCACTCGACAGGAGAGGTTAGACAATACATCGCTGTAGAGCCTAACGGAAGCGGCGGGTCCCCATGGCAACAATGGACCGTTTCCCCGTTGAAAGGTTTCAAATCGCCGATAAGTGACGTCTTCGCGAACAATGGCTGTCATACGCGCACCGTTCGACAACGGGTCCGTCGGTTCAGACGCGTGCGAGCCATTCAATATCGAGACAATACGGTCAAGCCCGAGACAATCGACATCATTCGATTAAAGACGGATTCGGTGCGGACGCGATATTTAAGAGGCGACGACGAATCACACACTCTCACCTGTTCAATATGTCGGTATCCGCCAACAAAGCCCATAAGATGCTCGCTCGGTCCACTTTAATCGTGCTCGTCCATTGCACGTTCACGGATCCAGCGTATGTCAGTCCGCGCGTTAGAAACAAACCTTTCATCTAGTCGAAGCGGCCCGATTGTTAGACATAAAAGCCAGTGGGGGATTTCCATACGGTACTTTCCACTTTCACAACCCATCATAAACGCGCTCCGTATGCTATGCTCCGCTGGGCGGCGCTGGAGAGCGCGACGTATCACGCTGACGTTCTGTGCGTCCTAATGACGTAAGGTTTAACGCCACGCCCGTAAGTGATACTCGGGTGGATGCTTGTGGAAGTCCCGATGTGTGCAATGGACACGCCGGTGTATGATTGACTTCCATTGAACCGATGTAAAATGAATTGAGCATTACAAGAAATTCAGAGACTCTTAGTCACCCTCTGAGGTACAGAGATGTAGGCTACATATGGGTCACTTGATGAAAACCTGGCTTTCCCAATTTGGTCAGGTGATGTTTAAAGTACTAGACAAATAATGGGTTTTACCTGTTTAATTCCCCTGTTCCACCTTAATCTTTATTCGTACATTTTTATAGCTATAATTATTCCTTCACACAGGTAACAGGGTTGATATAACATGACATAACAACTGAAACACCCATAAGACAAAAAAAACATTTTCACACACAATTTTAAATATATTTCAAAATATACAAACATATATATGCTAAAATATATCTTGTAAACCTGAAACATAAACGGATTAAAAGGGTAAACTTGAATATATTTTCAACTGCAAAAAATATGCCTATAAACTTTTATATTTAAGCCAGGAAAAATATATTTTATGCCGTATGGGTTGGAAAAGTAGAAACTCATTGTTGCCCCTGAAATACATTTATATGTTGATATATGAAGGTTAAAATTAAACATATTTTCAAAATCAAAAATATATATTTAATTAAGCTTAATTTTCTACAAAATGTATTTTAGCATATATTTAAAACACATTTTTAAAATGTATTTTTTTGCTATATGGGCATAGAGGAGGAAGAATAAAAATTCATTTAGCACATCATAGGTGGGTGTAAAGTGTACACATCTGTTTCTTAGAAGTTCCCACCTGTAATAGTGTACAATAAAAAGTGACTAACATTTGAATTCTTGTAATGTTTATTCATTCTTTATGTATGGGGTCGGTCGTTCGCCCAGACTATCAACCAGTTCTTCTTAGTAATCTGGGTTAATTTCTTTCATTAATAACATTAACTTGAATAAAATGCTTAAAAAGTGTTGAATAAGTTTCGCAATGAACTCCTTTATCAAGTCCTGGGATCGGTGTGCCATTATTTAACAAGCCAAAACATCAAAATGATAGAGCTATAAGGGTAGAACAAATGAACCTTTAAAGTCAGCATAAAATCAGAATGAAACTTTGGTCCAAAACGCCGACAAAATTCACGTTCAGATGATATAAGCAGTCTTACAGTTTGGCATGTGAGCTAAAAAAAGTCTAGAATTTTTATGATGTCATCCTAAACTTCAGCGTCTCATCAAATTTCCTGTCCAATCAAAGGCTTTAGGCACTGAAGCGTCCTGCCTGAAATCACAAGGGCCTGAAATGAGACACTTGTTACTTTGAAAACTGTCACAAAACATTTACTTTAATTCACATTTTAGGTATTAATAATTAATAGAATGTGGACACAGAAATACTTAAAAGTTAAGAAAAATATGTTGTCATCTTTTACCCGATGGTTACACCACTTTAAGCATATTTCTTTCTTTCTTTCTTTCTTTCTTTCTTTCTTTCTTTCTTTCTTTCTTTCTTTCTTTCTTTCTTTCTTTCTTTCTTTCTTTCTGCCATAGTGCCATTCCAGCCACTATGGCTATATTCATGCCAAGAACCAGTTAACATGTTAATTCATACACAGGTTTGGGGAGGGGCAAACTGGCATCTCTAATTCTCCTAAATTGTATGTATCCGGAGTAAACCCATGCTGACACAGAAGAACATGCAAACTTCACACAGAAAGGCCATCTGACCTAACCGGGGCTCAAATAAGGCACCTTCTTGCTGTGAGACAACAGTGTTAGCCACGTAGCCACTGTGTCACCCTTTAAGCATGATTAAATCAAAACATTTGTTTAAAATGGTATACATACTTTTTTTCAAATATGACAGAGCCCCGTATTGGAAAGGACAGTATTGGGGACCCTAACCCCATGCTAAAGCCATCAGAACACATCATTCAACAGCACATTGCCACAAATCTCAGCCCATATCAGGTCAGCAGCAGCAGCCCCAGATGACACCGCACCCACAGACAGGAGAGCACCATCCAAGACCTTCACCAACAAAGAGACATCATCACTCCAGATAGAGGATTAGGAAAAGCCCACAGCCTCCAGCATCCATCTCAGCTCAGCCACCCTCTGCTGTCAACACACCAAACTCAGCACCTCTTCTACACCCCAGAAGCTACGCCCAGGCCCTTAAAGGACAAGGACAGACCCTGGAGATGGAGATCAAACAGCTGCTGAACTATCAGTGCCCAACTTATAGCATGACAGCATGTACTTAATACAAACTAAGAATTAAAAAAACGAAAATAATTCCTACCAGACACTACAATCATATTTATTTCAAACATAGTGTATTAGAAAATGATTTTTGTGTGCCTTACACATCCCACCATCACAGTCTGACGCTACAGTGAGGACATGTCCACAACACTAGAGAAAGCGACGTTTACAGCTCATCTACAGAGACCTGAACGCAAGAACAGGACTACAGCCGGACTTTGCCAACACACAGGGGAGTAAATATATCAGAAAGACATTTGCCCACATCCACATGATCATATTGTCAATATAAATAGGAATGATCTGCTACAGCTCTGTCAAAGTCTCGGTTTGTATATTGTCAACGGTACAATATGAGGAGTTCACTTTCTGCTCAGCTCTTGGTAATTAATCTATCTACTCTTTTATCTACACTGGGTTCCAAATTATTATGCATGTCACATATCAGTAAGATTTTAGCAAAAACACTCAGGTTTTAAAGAACTTGCCTTCTGTTTTATTTTCCAAGTCTTTATCAATCTCAGACAGGTTTATTCATTAGTTTGCAGGAAGATCAGTTAAAGGGAAACCTACTTGAAAAAGTTGTTCCAGATTATAAAGCAAGTTCTTATATGAAAAAAGATATTTCTAAAAACAAAAAAACGTGCATTATCTTAAAAAAGCAATTTATTTTTAATATCAATTTATATTTGGTGGATCTATACAGAAATCATTAAACTATTACTGTATAAGATTTATGAGTGATTCAGAAGGATTTGACTGTATGAAGGCTTTTTCAGGAAAATATTAGGAAAAAGGCAGCAATAAAAAGAAGCAAATGTATTTAAACCTGCTGGTGTCTCTGGAATCCCAAGAACCCCTCAAAACAGGATCCTTCAGTGCATAAAGCTGTATTTTAACCCCTTTCCCAAACCAAAGTGTCACAGGTCGGAGCGGACCACAGATGTCGTGAGTCTCGCCCCTCCCTAGTTTCCACCTCGAGGAGGTCCCAAAAGCACCCCAATGACCAGACACACGAGAGAGTAAGTATCAATTTAAAACAAACTTTATTAAATTATTTAAAATAGATAAAGGGCAGGGGATAGGAACACTAAAACTATGGCTTTTCGGGCCAGGGAGAGCGGGGTCCCCAGAGTCGCCTGGACTCTTCAAGGGGACTGGGGGTAAGTCGCTTTGCCTTCTTCAGTTAGTGTCCGTCCGTGACTTGCAGTGGGTATTCCTAATCAAGCTCCTCTTTTTGTCCACAGCCGTTGCAGCCCAATTCCTCCACTCCTGGTTCCTGGACGGAAGGGATGCACACAGGTAAGTATGAAGGTAAGTATGGGAGAGCGAGCGAATACCTGGGTTTATCTAATCCAGCATATGCGTATCCTGCGGTCGTACACTGAGGCGTCCAACGAATCTGCGGGGTCCCAGGGGGTCAGCCTAGAACGGCCCAGAAAACACCCAGGTGAGTATTCGGCTGTTAAGAAGAGTGCAAAGGGTCCAGCGTTCTGTCTCCAGACGTCGAGGGAATTCTACAGGTAAGTATAAAAAGTCGTACACTGAGTACACAGCTTCAGACAATAAGGCACGGGAACCAGGCAAGTACACTGAACTCGTAGCGTGGATGCTCAAGTAGGTGTCAAGGGGCAAATACACTGGGCTCGTAGCTTGGATACACAGATAAGTGTAAAGGGGCAATGCACTGGGCTCGTGGCTTGGATGTACAGGTAGGGATCAAGGGGCAAATACACTGGGCTCGTAGCTTGGATACACAGATAAGTGTAAAGGGGCAATGCACTGTGCTCGTAGCTTGGATGTACAGATAGGTATCAAGGGACAAATACACTGGGCTCGTAGCTTGGATGTACAGGTAAGTATCAAGCGGCAAATACGAAGGGCTCGTAGATTCGAAACACAGGTAAGAGTAAGTGGGAAATGCACTGGGCTCGTGGCTTGGATGTACAGGTAGGGATCTAACTTCTACGCCTTCAGTACTTCACACAATACTCACAGCGAAACTCCTCTCCTTGCAGAGTTCACAGCACCAACAGTTGGAAGGGATGGATTACAAATCGCCGTCCTTGTATATATAAAGGTATCGGCCATACAACGACACCAGCTCACCCTCCGTCATCCAGGGCTTCCTCTTCGGCCTAGCGGGCGAGTGCTGACAACATTTACACGACACCACACTCCAATCTTTAAGTGTAAACACAGCAATGACAAGACTCACCCACAGCAATCCACACACTCACTGTGACTTAAGGCCGCACCACCGCCTGGCTTAAGAATAGTTCCGGGATGGCAGACAGACAGGCTGACGCAAAGAATGGCTAGATGGACGATTCCTCTTCGTGTGTGTGCTACCAAATCCACAATGTCCTTGCTACGTCACTCTCTCTCTCAGCCCACTCGTCGCACCGTCTCACCTCCAGTCTTGGCCGGAATAACAACCACCGCTTTCTGTTCCTTCAGTGTTGTTTTTATACTCCACCACTTCGTTGATTCATCCAATCGTCAGTCGCTACGTTTATTTCCCACACCTGCACACAATGAAGCCCAAATTCAGTTGCCCAGAGTAACCAGAGCTGTGTCTGAAACCGCTTCCTATCCACTATATATTGCACTATATCAGGTGTCGGCCATTTTGTAGTGGTGTCCGAAACCTGAGTGAACAACTTCATTCCCTACATTCATTCACTACTTTTTACCCACAATGGACTCTGATTTTGAGGGTACATTCGATGTACACTCGTTCACTCATATTTCCCATGATGCAACGGGAGACGAACGTGTAACTTGAATCAGCTGAAGTATAGTAAACCAAACATACACTTTCGTTACTTCTTGTTGTCAGTTATTTTCTACTTTTTGAAAATAAACAAATGAAAAATAATTGTGATATCTTTTATTTAAAACCTAATACACATTTTTATTAAACAATAAATAACAGCAGTAAATTAATATTAGAAGCAGATGTTTTGCTCTTTTTATTATCAACTAATAGAATAAACATGACAAATGTGAAAAACAGTAAGAAAGTAAACTTTACCATTTCACAGCACAATCAATAAAGCCACACATGTGTTTACGATGAATCTCTGCGACAGCTCTCTGACACGTGATATTTACGTCAGTGTCCGAAATCGCTCACTCATTTTCATTTGCTTCTTCCCCATATAGTGGACTCAATTGTCATTCCCCATATAGGGAATAGTGAATGAGTGAACGAGGGAACGGTTTCAGACACAGCTCAGGAAGTATCGGGTGCATCACGGATCATAGTCCCGGCGGAACTATTGGTTGCCACTTTTGGTTCCGCTCTTGAGTCACCCCGTGACAAAAGCTCCAAAAAATGAAACATTTACTGTTTTTAACAGTTTTATTCATTGACATGACATAATATACTGAATAGTTAGGAAAGGCAGAGTAATGATTTGGGAATATTGGGAAGTAAGATGGTAGGTCCCATAGGGTCCCTGAGGGGGTCAAAAGGGCATATGGTATATGGGATATAAAGGGAATGTCTTCTGAAATAAATTTACTTTCATGGAGGATAATACACCACCCTATGCTGCAAAATGCACCACTGACTATTTTAATTCATATGGGGATAAAATAAGAAAAAAATCAAGGTGTGACCACCATCATCCTTTGACTTAAGTCCTATTTCAATTTTTCTCAGTGACTTTGGAGCGTTTCTTAGATCAAACATTTATTTTTCAAAATACTTTGTTCAACTTACACATCATCAAGTCACTTGTGCACAACATAAAAGTAAATTCTCATTGTTTTGGACAAATTGCAAATGCTTTGATACAATTATGCAGATGATTCTGTAAAATTTTCTGCTTGCTGCATTTTCAATTGTCATTTTCAAAAGAAATTATACTGGTATCTGTTGATGTCTTACACATCAAAACATAGGAACTATGCAAAAATTGTTGACCTTTGTGTCATAATCTGTTACATGTTTCCCATAATGTCTTTTGTATATGTTAACTAAATTAATAAATTGCTGTAAAGTGAATCTTGACATTTTGAAATTTTTATTTTATGCAAATGTAATAAAATACCTTTCAGTGTATAAAAATTCCATAGAAATTACAGTGTTACTGGCAGCTGGTTGGCAGTAAGTTATTTTAGATTGAAATTGATGTTATTTACTGGCAACAGTTTGTTCAAACTAATTAAATGAACATTAAACATTAACAAGTCTTTGTCTATACAGAATAAAACTATAAAATAACAGCCTCGTGCAAAGCATTATGGGAACAAGAAATGCTCATCTTTTTCTGTTTTTTTCCTTCAGATTTTGTTTCCCAGAATGCCTTTGCTTGAGACTGTTGTTTTAGTTTTATTCTGTAAAGATAAAGACTTGTTATTGTTTAAGTGTTATTAAACTTTGAACAAACTGTTGCAGGTAAATAACATAAATTTAAATCTACAGTAAGTTACTGGCAACCAGCTGCCAGTACTGTAATTTCTACAGATTTTTTTACAGTGTTTGTAAACTTACTTACTGTATTGTAAAAAAACAACTATGGCATGCGTGTGACCAGTGGTATAGTGGTGCCTGGAGAAGTGGGTATACTCTTAATTAATGACCCCATTTTTTTAAATAGAAGTGGGTATACCCCATGCTATCAAATAAAGAAGTGAGTATACGCCGTATACCTGCGTATACACTGCACTACACCACTGCGTGTGACAGTCCTGTCTGGTGTTTCTCCTGTCTGAGTCTCTTATTTTGAATTTCTGTTCTGTCTGCCATGTTTTTGTAGCCTGTTTTTTTTGTCTGTTGTCTGTCGGTTGCCAAATTTCTTACTCTGAAATACGGGACAAAAGATGACCTGCTGCAGCAGTGTGGATATAGTTGAACATATGTGTGAACATACAGTGTATTTTTTTAAGCCATTTGTCAAAATTTCCTAATCTCCTAATTAAATATTAATTTATAACTCTTATGCCTTGTCAACATACAGTAGGTTTATTAATACTTAGTTTATTTAGAGCAGGTACTTTTAACACAGTCCTTTAATTGAACCATTACCTTATATATTGGTCTAAAACAAACCAATTGTGACTCACTCCCGCACTAAGGGTAAAAATGATTTTGCCCTTTTTTGTGAGCTGTAGTTTTGCAGAGTCAACATTAAATACTTTAATTAAAACACACTTACAGTCTGGGAATCAGAAGCACCAGAATTTCCGGTTGCATTTTACTTTACAGATCGGTAATAACTGGGTAATGTTATGTTATATGTGATATCATGGTAATAATATTTTGAATTTAAGTAATTACTGTGCAATTTCCAAACAATAAATTGTGTTGATTTAAAGCTATAATAAAATAGTAATAAATTAAGTGAATATGTGCTTCCTGAACATTAAAAATGTTCAGGATTTAATTAATGTGAAGTAATATTACTGTAATTACACCAGCCTGATGGTGTTATGAAGAAGTAAAATGTTGATAAGTACACGGTTAGGTTTAAATGTTATGACATAATAACACAAATAGAGAACCAGGTCATTGTGGTAGTTAAATGGTAAAATTGTATCTGTTCCTACCTCGAAAGAAATTTCACAAACATGACATAGTATCATGGCTGTAAAATGCTGTATTGCCTGTTCCTACTTAATTTCTCAGCTGTGTTGAGTTGATATACCCAAGATTATCCTATTAGTGATGTTGGTGTTGTTTCTTTGTATGTACCTGGACATAAATTAAGTAGTTTTAAGGAAACTACACACTATCAGGACTGTAAAATGCAGAATCACATATTTACACTCAGTTACTTTTTCCTAATGTTATAATTACCATCTGCTATGTGAAATATGCTAACATATGATGAAACTGTTCAATTCATCAAACAAATTCCTGCTGCAGATCTTTTATTAACTCCTCTCACATCTTTTATGAAATTATCTTTGGCAACATTCTTTATTTACAAAACATTTTATGAATATGTTTGAGCACCTTATCCTTCTGGTGCCATTATTCAGTTAAAGTAAAAAAGTCAAAAGAAGTTCATTTTTTCTCCCTATTTTTCCCCAGAGGATTTTTCTCCTAGAAGTTAAGTTGCCTCTTATACATTACATTAATACTCTGCTCACTATGGATTAATCCTAACCTCTGTATTTTGCTAATTTAATTGACCTCTGATTTTTCTGTGCTTTCTCTGAAACAATATCTGTACAGTAGAAATGACAGTATTACTGGCAGCTGTTTGGCAGTAATACTGTAGATTCAAATTAGTTATTTACTGGGAACAGCTGTTGAAAGTTAAATGAACATTAAACATTAACATGTCTTTATCTTTACAGAATAAAACTATAAAATAACCGCCTCTTGCAAAGCTTCCTGGGAAACAAAATCTAAAGATAAAAAAACAGAAAAGATTTTGAGGATTTCTGGTCCCAGGATGATTTGCATGAGGCTGTTATTTTATAGTTTATTCAGTAAAGATAAAGACACAGTTTAATGTTCATTTAACTTTGAACAAACTGTTGCCAGTAAATGAATACATTAACATAATAACATAACAGCAAATAACATAACAGCTGCCAGTAATACTGCCAAAATTATTTACTGTGATTGAATTGAATTGGGTGGAGTCGACCCTAAAGAGAGATTACAGAATAGCAGATTATCCATCTTGGCCAGATACAGACTCAGTGGACAGAACCTCACTATAGATACAGGCAGGCACAGAAAACGTGCACTGTTAAAAGTGTCTGTAAAAATTACTACACTTCACTTTGTTTTATTTTTAAAACACTACACTATACACTTCACTACACTACACACTTCACGACACGACACTACACTACACTACACTACACTACACTACACTACACTACACTACACACTTCACTTCACTTCACTTCACTTCACTTCACTTCACTTCACTTCACTTCACTTTACTACACTACACTACACTGCAATGCACACCGAACACTGCACTGCACTCTGCATTTATTTATTTAATTCCATTCCACTGCACTGCACTGCACTGCACTGCACTGTACTGCACAAAACTTCACTTCACTTCACTACACTACACTACACTATACTACACTGACCCTAAAGAGAGATTACAGAATAGCAGATTATCTATCTTGACCAGATACACACTCAGTGGACAGAACCTCACTATAGATACAGGCAGGCACAGAAAACATGCACTGTTAAAAGTGTCTGTAGAAATTACTACACTTCACTTTGTTTTATTTTTAAAACACTACACAATACACTTCACTTCACTTCACTTCACTTCACTTCACTTCACTTCACTTCAATTCACTACACTTCACGACACTACACTACACTACACTACACTACACTACACTACACTACACTACACTACACTACACTACACTACACTACACTACACTGCACTACACTACACTACACTACACTACACTTCACTGCACACCGAACACTGCACTGCACTCTGCATTTATTTATTTCATTCCATTACACTGCACTGCACTACACTGTACTGCACAAAACTACACTACACTACACTACACTACACTACACTTCACTTCACTACACTACACTACACTGCACTACACTACACTACACTACACTACACTACACTACACTACACTACACTACACTACACTACACTTCACTGCACACCGAACACTGCACTGCACTCTGCATTTATTTATTTCATTCCATTACACTGCACTGCACTACACTGTACTGCACAAAACTACACTACACTACACTACACTACACTACACTACACTACACTACACTACACTGCACACCGAGCACCGCACTGCACTTATAAATCAGTTCATTTTTGGAACTGTGAAATAGTTCAAATTTTGAAATATGAACTATGAACTGAACTGGTTTATGTAAAAAGTGAACTTTACCAACACTGTACACTACACTACACTACACTACACTACACTACACTACACTACACACTTCAGTACACTACACTACACTACACTACACTACACTACACTACACTACACTACACTACACTACACTACACTACACTTCACGGCATTGCGTTGCATTGCATTGCACTGCACTACACTTCACTGCATTGCACTGCACTACACTACACTACACTACACTACACTACACTACACTACACTACACTGCACTTCACTACACTATACTTTCAGGTCTTACAGAAATGACGCAATGAACTAGTTCCTTAATGTTTTGAGGTGTAAGACAGAAAACCAATATAATGTATTTTAATAAAAATAACATAACCAATAAAAACTGTAGGAAAAAGCAGACAATTGTACAGAATCAACCTAATAAATGTACCAAAGCATTTACAATTTCTCCAAAACAATGTTTGAGCATTCAATGTCAGAGTTTGCTTTTATGTTGTGCCCATCTGACTGGATTATGTGGAGGTTGAACAAGATGTAAACTGTGTTTATGGTTCTCAGTGAAAGTGCCATGCGCAAGATGTAACACTGGGTGGCAGCAAAGTCTTATTTTACTCATTTACTGAAGCTGAGCTTGCACAGGCCATTCACTCAACACTCAAGAAACAACAGACAGACAGACAGACAGACAGACAGACAGGCAGGCAGGCAGGCAGGCAGGCAGGCAGACAGACAGACAGACAGACAGACAGACAGACAGACAGACAGACAGACAGACAGACAGACAGACAGATAGATAGATAGATGAATTGTTTAGGGTTTGTGGGCTTGCATCATTGCACTCTTGCTTTAAAAACACATAGTGTTACAGGATTATTGTATTGTTCTGCTGTTTGCTGTTTTATATAAATTTAAATGATTTGTCGAATGTTAGCTCATCTGTTTGTTGATTGTTATATTATATAACTTTGTTTGTGTAGAATTATTGTATATATTGGAACAGGTTAATTTAACCAATCTAAATTTGTGTATTTACTAGGCAAAATTTCTGGGGGTAACAGGGAATAATTATTAAAAATTTTATTGCATCTTTTTAATTCTCAACAATTCTTTTTTAACAGTTTGAATTTCTCATAGCTCACAATTACAAAAAAGTAATAGTTGTCTTATTTTTAAACTGAGTAATCTGTAATTTTGATATACTGTGTTTTACTTTACAGTATTATACCATGTAATTCCATGGAAATTTAATTGAAATTATAAAAATGTTTTTTTTTTTGTTGGTTACCTGCTCATGCAGTAAACAGCACAGTATTTAGTATTTAATCAAGTTTTTTTTCAGTAGAATTTTTTTCCCATTTTTCTTTTTATGTCAGATTTTATAAAATCTTTATAACTCTAAAGCACTTAGCTATAACCATTTCCATCAAGGTTGTCCAGAATAGTTTACCCTGCACTGAATGTGTATCAGTATGGTTTCAGATTGTGATTGTGCGATAATGTACAAAAAAATATGTTGTTATATTTTATATAACATGGTTTTATTTTAATTTGAAGGATAAAATCAAACTACTTTATTGTAAGAGTAAAACACATTGAGCTTGATGTTTGTAATCAACATATTAACCCATATTACAAGAAAAAGCCTCAATAAGAAAGAAATAAGAAATTAATAGTGCTTAAAGAAAATAACATTTTATGACATTAATTAACTTTCATAAAAATAAATTACATTTCCCACCAAATTATTGTAATAGTAAAAATCAAATTTCCATTACTGTAATGACAACAAAATGAAATTATTTAAATAAGAGCATAATATATAATGGTTTTATTGAATGTACTACCTTTATTCTTGTTTACATACAATCAACTGTTTTAAATTGTATTATTTTACAACAATTACAATACATGTATTACTTATTAATTTTACAGTGACTAATGCGACCATTGAGAATAATAAGAATAAAAAAGAAATACGTAAATTGTAAGAATGCATTACTGTAATGAGAAAATGTGCTTAGTTATCATAATACAAGTTTTAAAAATAGCCCAGAGCATCATGCAAAATACAATCTCTTGATTTTGGGGTGAAATGTGACCTGAACATGTTTCTTGTAATTCACCCACTGGTCTGTTTTGATGTCCACCGCTCGCTTTTAATTGCCTCGCCAAAGCAAGATGTTTTTCTTTTACCCCATAGAAAGAAAGAAAGAAAAAGAAGAAAGACCCCTGTAAAGACCAATGAGTGCATAGATACTCGTTCTTGTTTAAGGTGCCACTGTCAACCCGGGTCTCAGTACATCAGTGTGCCTTAATGCATGTTACACTTTGGGTATTTTGAAGGTTGGCTGCCTCTGTAACTCAGCGATGACAAGTACTTCCCAGTCGGCATCTCTGTCTGTAGGGGAGACAAAGGGAGACTCCGGCCCAGAGCCAAGCAAATAGATGTGTACACTGCGGTCAGTCAGTTCCCAAGGCCAGGGGCCAGGGGCTGCATGACAAAAGGGCCCCGAGCTGAGGGCCGCCTTCCCCTGGAGAGAGAGTGGCGCTTCTGCCCAGCAGGACCCCTTTAGTCGAGGAAGAGGAGGTGCCGGTAAGTGTGTGTATGTGTGTGTCTGAACCGTTATGCTTTTCACTCTGTTTAAAAAGGAATCAGATATCAGAAATCTCATAGGTATAAACAAGCGCCTAAAGAAATAAACCACTACGATGAACACATGTGTATACGATTACATTTACATTTATAGAAAAACGGCAAGGTAAAATACATGGACTTTTATTTGGTATTACAATTGTAGTTACCATTTTTTTGACATAAATTAAAAGGCTTTCATCCTTTTCATCCTAAACCATGCAGTGCTTTACCAGTTAACAGACTGAGAGATCACTGTAGCATTTGAAATTCAAGAGTTACTACAAAGAGAGAACGCATTAGTAAACAGTATAAAGCAATTCGTCAGCTATGACACATCAGTTAACAAGCAAACCTTAGACAGAGGCTGCATTACTCTCCATCAGGAGAATATGATATGCAATGTGTTTCTCCTAACTAGCTGAAAAGGAAGAGTTTAGAGAGAGGGGGAGATAAAGACGGGTCGGTGGGACGCCCATCAGTCTCTCCACACTTCTGCTGTCACTTTCTTTGTAATGGCGCATTATTCGGACCCCCGACCACAGGTTCCTATAGGTTACTGCTGACTGCGGGGGGAGAGAGTCTCACATCGGGCGCTATATTTTAACCAAGCACTATACTCACAGGAGTCTCACACTAAAACCATATTTAATTGATTATTTAAAAAACAGCAACAATGTTAGTTGCCAGTAAGGCTGTAAATAAACACGAGTACTGTAAATCATGAAATATTACATTGTAGAAAACTGCATGGTTGCCAAGAATATTATTAAAACACACACACACACACACACGCACACACACATTAGAGGATTGGATTTTAAAAGTTTTTGTTATAAAAATTGCAGTTACATATTATGAATCAGTATATGTATTGTGGTGACAATTAAATGAAAAGCTTCATGTTGCAATGTATGTTGGGAACAAAACTCATCCATAACTCCCAGAATGCATTGCAGCATGAATAAATTATGCAGAATAACTATTGTTAATAATCTGAACATTTTGTTGATCTGTCACCATTGTTGAGATCCATACGCTAATTCATTGTCTGTGTGTGTGTCTCACTTAAACAGTAGTTGACTTTTTTATGTGGACAGGAATTTTAAATTTAATGTAAATACCAGATTGGAACAACATCATTTAATCTCACGCTGCATACCACAAATGTAGTATGAGTAAGGCAAAGGTAACAGAACATGACCTTCACAATGACATCAGCAAAAGATTAGTGAATCAGACTAGTGTGATTACAGTATCATCTGATCATGTTTTCACTTACCTTCTTCACCATTACAAATGTGCATTACAAACACACAGTTACAGCAGCCAATGAAATGAGATATTGAAAGTCAAGAGCCCAACTAAATCAAACACTGATCACATCTGGTAACCTCAAATAAAACCCCATCTTAACCTCTGTGAATTCTTAATAAAAGCTTCTGTCCATATATAACAGAATAACAGAAATCAAATCTAAAACAATAAAGTCATGGTAATGGTGTTTGTGGAGTTGTCCTAAGTGTGACATCTGAGTGCTGTTCACTTATGATGTATTCCAAGAAGATTCGCTGTATAGCTAGCTGCCTGCCATAGTTTTACCAACTCCTCCACCCAAACTTTTTTTTTTGATAGTTTCTTAAGCCTGTAATAATAGTTCGAAGCTGATGTTCCTTTGGAAAAAAATATTACAAATCTAACAACCATCAGTGTAATAATGTCTAATTATGTACATTTTTATTCTTTAAATAAATTTACAGAAGTGATACGTAACTAAGAACGTTTCGGGAAACACGTATTAACGATAAGGTACAGCTTAAGAACGACGTAGAGCTAAGAAGGTTTCGGGGAACGCAGCCCTGACCCTTTAATATACAGTTTTGCAATTATATACAACCCCAAATCAGAAATGTAGAAATTGTGAGTAAAAAAGGAATGGAATAATTTACAAATCTCATAAACTTATATTTTATTTACAATAGAATATAAATAGCATATCAAATGTTGAAAGTGAGACATTTTGAAATGTCATGCCAAATATTGGCTCATTTTGCATGTCATGAGAGCTACACATTCCAAAAAAAGTTGGGACAGGTAGCAATAAGAGGCCAAAATTTTTTAATGTACATATAAGGAACAGCTGGAGGACTAATTAGCAACTTATTAGGTCAATTGGCAACATGATTGGGTATAAAAAAGCCTGTCAGATTGGCAGTGTCTGTCAGAACTCAAGATGGGCAGCGAATCACCAATTCCCCCAATGCTGCGGCGAAAAAATAGTTTTCTTGTAATGACACAAACTGCGTGGAAGCAATTGCAGGTGAAAACACAATGTTTGTTAAATAAACAGATAGAAAGATGACAGATTAAATGATCAGGCAAGCAATGTCCAGTGTTGTTGGCAATGGTGGTGAAGACTACGGTGGTAAGCTAGTGACGAATGTTTATTGAGTGTGACGTTGGTGGAGTGGTGAGCAGTGGTGACGATCCAAACTGAACACGGGAACATCCACACGAAGACGACGACGACAATAAACAATCCAACTTGACAAACGGTAATCCAGAAACGACACGATGATCCACACAACACAGGAACCAAACAAAGAGTGAGAATCTGGCAGGGAACAGAGAGTCATGTGAGTATATATGGAGGAGATGCAATGATGATCAGCTGGAGCGAGACAATCAACACCCAGGTGAGCCGAATCACTCTAATGAGCACATGGCAGAGAGGTAAGCAAACAAACACACACACACACACACACACACACACACACACACACACACACACACATGACACGGAGGAAACAATGGATTTCCTACCGTGACATTTCTGAGTTTCTCAGAGAAAAATTGCAAAGAGTTTGAAGTTATTGTCACAGGGTGACATTTTTGGGGCAGACTAACCGCAAACACCGGAACTTCCGGTGTTTCCCGAGAGGCAAATCAGGCCACATTGGATACAGGTGTACACAATAAACAAAGCGATTGGTGATTGGCCACTGAAGAGAAGAGAAGGAGTATAAAAGGAGCTTTGGAAATACAAACGGTGTGCTTCTCTCTGTCTTTGTTGTACGGTGTGCGTTGGACAAACCGATCCGGTGTGGAATAAGCGGTGGCCTGGCTGTAGTCCTGAAAGGAAGAAACAGAAGTCGTAATCGACTGGGTGAAGGAAGTATTAAAGATACGAGTCACTGGCTGAGTATGTGAGAAGTGTTGCTATCCAAATTCGGATGTGTTTGCATGTGTGGGTACCTTTCGACTGGAATACTGAGGATTACTCACAGAGTTAGCGTCTAAGACAAACAGCAACAGCGAACAAGCTACAAGACGAATAAAGACCAGCAGGGTGTTTACCGTGATATGTGAGTAAGAGTTTCAGTGTGAGTAGACCATCTCGGATACTATTAATTTGGACGGAGTGTCACTGCTAAATACATCTGCAGGAAATAACCATCTTGTTGTGTGTGTGGAGCCTCTTCAAGAAGTTCGCCCCTGTTCAATATCCCTGGAACCGTAAAGGAGGGGGAGCTAGGGAAGCGTTCGGCTCTGCACAACTATACCCGACGTCCTCTTGATATACAAGGAGCCTCAGGTAGGCTGTGTGCTACCCTTGCCCGTCTGGAGGCCCGTAAATCGAATGCACATTGTGTATGAGTAGCACCCTGTAGGTCCACTGCCCCAGAGTGCATGTGTGCAAAATATCATTGTGTTAAGGAGGAAAAGTGAAAGTTTAGTAACCTGTGAAATTCTTACCTCTGCTTACAGACACGAACCAGAGGCGAGAGGGTGAAAGTTTAGTAACCTGTGAAATTCTTACCTCTGCTTACAGCCACGAACCTGAGGAGGAGAAGGAAACCGACCAGGCATCCGCGCAATACTTACCCCAGTATAGTAAGGAGCCCACCACGTCAAACCGCCCTCGTCGGATGGAAAGGGTTCCTCTTAGTCCACAGCAGGGACCCTAAAGGGGCGAGAGAGAAGAGCATCAGACACGTAGAGGACACGAAAGGGTTGGGTGCACCCCGGAAACCCCCGTAATGATAAGGACCAGGTAGTTAATACTTACCAGAATATTAATTGTGTCTCTCTTGTACGTCTGCCTCCAGGAGAAACGGAAGGCGTCACGGGTTCAAGAAACAAAATTAAAGGAGTCCTGTCCCCTTGTCCCACGTGGAAGCCATACCTGGAGGCCAGAAGAGGAGAATCATTTTAACTTTCCCTTTCCTCCCCCATAGTATTTTAAATATTTAAATAAAGTTTTCATTTTAAATTATACTTATACTCTGTCTGTCTGGTCATTGGGGTGGCTTTGGGACCTCCTCGAGGTGAAAACTAGGAAGGGGCACGGCTTGTTGCAATCTGTGGTCCGCCCCGACCTGGGACATCATCATCTACAGTGCATAATATCATCCAAAGATTCAGTAAATCTGGAACAATCTCTGTGCGTAAGGGTCAAGGCTGGAAAACCATACTGGATGCCCGTGATCTTTGGGCTCTTAGACGGCACGGCATCACATACAGGAATGCTACTGTAATGAAAATCATAACATGGGCTCTGGAATACTTCCTTAAAACATTGTTGTGTACTCAATTCACTGTGCCATTCGCCGTTGCCGGCTAAAACTCTATAGGTCAAACAAGAAGTCATATCTTAACATGATCCAGAAGCGCAGGCATTTGAGCCAAGGCTCATTTAAAATGGACTTTGGCAAAGTGGAAAACTGTTCTGTGGTCAGATTAATCAAAATTTGAAGTTCTTTTTGGAAAACTGGGACGTCATTTCATCTGGACTAAAGAGGACAAGGACATCCCAAGTTGTTGTTAGCGCTCAGTTCAGAAACCTGCATCTCTGATGGTTTGGGGTTGCATGAGTGCGTGTGGCATGGGTGGCTTACACATCTGGAAAGGCACCATCAATACTGAAAGGTTTAAAACAACATATGCTCCCACTCAGACGACGTCTCTTTCAGGGAAGACCTTGCATTTTCCAACATGACAATGCCAGACCACATACTGCATCAATAACAATGTCAAGACTGCGTAGAAGAAGGATCTGAGTTCTGAAATGGCCAGCCTGCAGTCCAGATTTTTCACCCACAGAAAACATTTGGTGCATCTTAAAGAGGAAGATGTGACAAAGAAGACAGTTGAACAACTATTAGACAACAATGGGACAACAGTCCTATTCCTAAACATTGGTCCTCCTCCAGCTGTTCCTTATATCTACATTTAAATTTTCTGGCCTCTTATTGCTACCTGTCTCAACTTTTTTTGGAATGTGTAGCTCTCATGAAATCCAAAACGAACCAATATTTGGCATGACATTTCAAAATGTCTCACTTTTTACATTTGATATGTTATTTATATTCTATTGTGAATAAAATACAAGTTTTTGAGATTTGTAAATTATTCCATTACTTTTTACTCACAATTTCTACAGTGTCCCAACTTTTTGTTGGGTTGTATAATGAAATAGAGAAATATAGAATGATAGAAAACAAAAATGTAAAATATTATTATAATATCTTAATTGTTTCTACTAAATAACAATAAGATTATTTGGACACATTTGCTTTACAGATGTTTCTCCTGAGAAAAATAGTGCAGGGCTCCTCCTCTAGAGTTCTCAACAGTGTCTCAGAATGTCCTCACATTTTCCCAGATACCAATGTCTGTGGTCAAAATGCAAGAATTTTTCCAAAGATTACAAACTGGAGAAAACTGTATCCACCATAACAGAACTGACTCATACACTAATAAAGGTGCTTAAAAGATACTTCACAGTGACGCCATAGCGGGCATTTCGCTTTTTCAGACCACAGGAACCGAGGGCGATTTTAATATCAGGACCACCCCGGAACTTCCAATTTTGTGGGGCCTAAATTAGCTCCTGCTTGAAAGTAGCATCTAACCAGCACAAGGTGAACTATTCATGACGTAAGTGGTATGTTTACTGACGCCATGGGTGTGAGACTGTGTTGGTTTATTGGCCAGAAGCATGTCATACAAAACATTAGCATCAACAATATACAAAACATTAGCACCAACAAGTCTTGTAAATATAAAGTTTATACTCTACACTGTAAAGAGTTGGATACTTAGATTGGTAACACCAAAAAAAGTTTTTTCAACTTAAATTTTGCTTCTAAAGTAAAACAAAAGAAAACATTTCAGTTGAAAAAACTTTTCACTTTTTACAGTGTACCAACATGTTACGAAACATATATAAACAAGTTGTTTTCTCAGCCTCAATTATATATAACACAGCAAGTTGTTATAAGAAATTGAATCTCTTAGCCCTCTTTTTTGCTCTTTAAAGTGCACCTTTATTATTGCTAAAAAACAATGTTATTTTATGTATTTTGTATAATCCAATGTGTTTGCGTGATTTGAAAAGTGCTGTGTCCCTGATTGGCCAGCTAATCTGTACTTTGTGATTGGCCCAAATAGCTCTGATGTCAACTGAAAATGTGACGCTCCTTATCATGTTTGAAAAAATGTAAGTAAACTGTTGCCTACAATCTGTGTGTTTGTTGTAGTTCAAGAAAAGAGATTTACATTGAAGACGACAACTTGCGTCATTGTTTACTTTAGGTGATGTGTCTTTTGCATAATTGTTAACATGTACTAATACACACCAAAGGAAATGTAAAATTTTGAATTGGACCATAGGGGCTCTTTTGAATGTCATGACTCACCTGTATATTGAGAGTAAATTTGCTTACTTTGCACAACTACAAAGTGCAAACTACATAACAATAATTTTTTTAGATACCTACAGGTTAGAGACTATATCTGGACACAACCACAATCTATGCTAGATAAATGTTTTACTATACCCCTATATAAAGATAAATGTATCTATCTCTAGGCAGTTTTAGTACCCGAGCCAGAGCTTGGGCGTGCAGATCAGTCCATCGCAGAGCCAGACACCGACCTGATAGACCTGTGATTGAGGGATCCTATTCCCACCCAAATCCCCACCCTTCTCTCTTCGTTGGTTCTGTCAGTAAATCTTTATCTGTCCAGTACCCTGATCCCTCCTTTTTTGTTGGTTCCATTGGCACCCCTGTCGTCATCATGTTCATTGGCTTTGCCTCTGCCGCCAGTTCCGTGCGGCCCATCAGCCTCGCCACAGACCTCTCCTACACCAGCGTATGTAAGGGATAATGTAGAGGCAACCGGTAGTTATTGGGAAATAAGCCCCGGCAGTGTGATCAGGACCCGACGCGAAGCGTGGTGGAGCCACGGGTTGTCACATTCCCGGGATGGACCTGCTGTGTCTTCATCCACTGTTTCGTCCATGGTTTCTTCTCTTATCTAAATCTGATTATTGGGACTTTGGCGGAAAGCTGAAGGTGATAGCTGATAGGCTGTCCCAATCAGTGGCGCCTGCACAATCCAATCACGTTTGAGAAAAGGGAAACAACAAATCGAGGGTTTCTGAGATTTTTCTTTTTTCTTTTTTTTTTAGAAGAAGTAACGGATACTCACAGTTATGGATAGAAATGTAGTGGAGTAAAGAGCACAATATTTGCCTCTCCAATGTACTTGAGTAAAGTCATGAGTACTCCCCAAAAATAATACTCGAGTAAAGTACAGATCCCTCAAAATTGTACTTAAGTATGTACTCAAGTAAAGGTACTCTGTTACTGTCCGGCTCTGCTAATTTGTATTAATTCATACATTTTTGTGAACAAATGTTGTGACCCCTGTTACATTGTGGTTAGGGGTGGGGTTTCGTTATTGTTTTTTATGATAATTGTTAAATGTTTTTTTGAAATAATAACTTTGTACGAATTCACACAAAATCTTTGCTGTACTTGGTACTGTAAATTAATGCAGAAACTAAGCAGTGAACAAGGCCTGATAAAAGAAAATTTTTTAGTTCCTCAAAGAATCATTCAGTAAAAGGTTCTTTGAAGAATATTTTCTTTCTTATCTTTTTACTAAAAAAGTACCTTTTGTGAAAGAGAAAGCTTCTTCAGATGTTGAAGGTTGTAGGCACAAATGTTATTTCTCCGGCATTGTGAAGCATTTTTATTTTGAAATATGGTGATTACAAAAGAAGCTGCAGAGATTTTTGAGAAGTTTCTCATTTCACATAAGACGAGCCGATTATAAAAATAATGATTTGGCCAACCAGAGAAAATGTAGCATGTGGTTAGGTATGTGTTGCAATGATCTCATTTACTTTGATTTCAAACAAAAATCTAATTTGATGAAAACATGAGCGCGAAACCCCACCGCCAAGACATATAGAAAAACACAATTAGAACAGCAAAGGCAAAACATCTCAAATGTAATCTAAGACATCATGCTGTGTTTTTAAATGTTTATTTTGCAGGCACAACTAATTACTTATGCTTTACTTCACATTGTGCATTTGTGGGATATCTCCCGCAAACAATGTTTCACATTAAATAAATTTACTTTGCAGTCTTTGGAAAGCCAACAATTCATTTGCTTCTGTTCAAAGGCTTTCACGCCATTTTTAAACACCCAGAACATGATAAAGTGTTTGACGAGGGCTGTAACTAAGGGCGTACCGGACCCATCTGTGCTGCTGTATATAGTCTTTTTTAACACTGAGGGCAGAAACACCTCCGCTTTTGCGCCTACCATCACACTGGGCACTGGCATTCACTCGCCCTCATCGGGAGGTTGCCGATTCGTGGCACCGGACGCTGCAGAGGCCCTGGAGCCGGAGTGGACGGCGTGGTCGCGACCCATCGCCTCCTGCCTGTCAACCCCCAGCCATCAGGTCAACAGTTGGTCCCCAGAGCCAAAGTGGCTGGGCTTTCTGCCAGTGTCAAGAGGCTCTGTTTCAGATTATCCCAGGGTAATTAAGCAGGTCAATACAGACAAATAAATCATACTGATAGTCCAAACACTGTTGTTGAATGCCTCCGATTGAGCAAAAACAAGGAGCCGCCCCACGCTTGTTAGCGCTTAGCTTGAGGTCCAGCAGCATGCTTCACATTACTTCCCCAGAAAAAAAACAGCGAGTGGGAAAGCATTGTGCCACATCAAAAGCTGAGTAAAGAGACATGGGCTTTAATTGTTCCGCTTTATTTTTAAGATAAAGGCTGACTGGGCATCAATTTACTCTCTTTTTGTTGGTAAGCAAAGTGGATTGTTGCTGACAGAATGGAAATTGTTTTAAAGCAGTGAAAAGGGCAAAGAAAGTTATCACTGTACTTATGTACATTAGATTGCAGATATTCTTCAAAAAACAAATGTGCGTGCATTTCTTGCCCCTCAAACAAATGCACAGATTAATAAAATAAGATGAAGTCTATGTTTAGTTAATTTTTTCTACAGTAATAAAAATACAGGTAAAGCTAAACTGATAAGAGATTAGCTTAATTCTTCCCACGCTTTCATACTGTATGTCATATCAACCTCAAGTGAAGTTAATACAGAGGAAGTTGCTTCATGTAAAACTGTATCCAGAACAAATGACATTTGCGCTATTAGGGTCATGGCGTCTTTCTTTTAGTCAAGTCGGAGCAAACAGTCAGACATATTGCATATTATAAAGATAGCGGTGCGTATCAAGGACAAGTGTCAGTCACAAGCCAAGCTTATCCTCCAAAACAAAAGCAAGCTCTTCTTAAGCTTAATGTTCATCTTCACTTCCCATTGACTGAAAGTCAAATCCGGAGAGATGGGAAGAGATGGAAGACCTTATACCATGTCAAATCGTCTTTTCTTCTGGAGGTCAGGACATTCTGTCTGGGTCCACTCGCATCTTTTCCTCAGAAGTTTTCCCATTCACAAACACAATGTACCTGTCAGTCTGAGCAACAGTTCTCGCTTGCACTGGCTCCACATCTCACAGGGTAACACAATATTTCACAGCACCAAACAATCGCCTGTCTTCCCAGGCCAACCATATGGTTACTATGGGGTGCAATATTGACACACATCACCAATTATTCATAAAAAAGGGCAGATCGGGGGGAGAAGGGACGGGCGTGCTCCATAACACTATGGAGGGGCGCTGAACCGCATTTGTCCGACCATATATAAAAGAGGTCTTGTATATGTATAACATATACTGTATACTCTCGATCTTATTGTATTAATTTTAATACAATTGTATTAATTATTATATTTTCTCTTATAAACCTACTTGTGTACAAACTGTGCTTATTGATGTCTAGATTTAACAAAACTATTTAGAAACATTAGATTGCATGACTTACTTAAATAATTGGCCATTATTTGTTCTACTATGAAAATTGTGTAATTGGGCTTCAGAAAGAAAAAAAAACATTGAATAAGGGTATAAGAGGTACATTCATAACCAAAGCAAGTGACTTTGATTTGTGTAAATCAGAAAAGAAAATGCTACCCTTAGAAAGCTTTATAAGATATTAATAGTTTATTTAGGACAGGTCTCTTTTGCTTTACCCGCCACTTAGTTGCCCCCTACTAGGTGGGAAAGCCCACATGTCCATCAGTGCATGACAGAGTCACATAGAGCTGAAACACTCAGCAATTTAAATGATTGACAGCCTCTCCCACCAGGTCTTAGTAACAGGAGGGACATCTTGCCTATCATGTTTGATGAGTTCATGACAAGATGTAAAGGGAGTAAAATGTGGTAAGCAAAAGTTGTTTAATACCCGACACATTAATGTATTTAAAATGAAACTGTATTTTGATTGTCTAATGGTTGTTGTAAATGAGTGATGTAGTCTGATGCTATTATTGGAGAAGTGTTACTTAAACTAAAGTGTACCTACACACACCCTAGTGACACTAACTTACTGTTCCTAAACCTTAAAAAGTAACTTAAAAAGTAAACAGCTGTAGTGCAAATGTCATATCCAGTGACATTTTATTTTGATTGTCCACTTTAGACATTCTACTTCTAAAGAACGTTGCAACTTCATGTCAACTAAGTTTTATTAATTTGCAACTATGTGTCAACTAACTGTCATTAGAGTATTAGTAGACTGTAAGGCTTTGGGAAGAGGTTAGGGTTAGTGGAATAAGTTGATATGCACTTTCAAAGACTTGTACAGTTGAATGTCTGTTGAGGGATCATCACAATAAATAGATATAACGCAGACAGGCTACTAACAATGTAAAGATTGGTAGTTGATAAGTAGTTGAAAATGGACTTATTATTAGTAAAATGTATGTGTACTATCGAAATAAAGTGTTACCTGTGCTGATCTTACGTAAAGATATAGAAATACATGCTCCAGACATTAAATAGGTGTGTATTTCCTCTCTTGGGCACCACATCTGGTTGTACAGAAACATGCCATATTGCACCCCATCTGCCCGACTTTACCCAAAACAGACAAATCCAGTCATTACAATAAATTTTGAACTACACAGTTGTTGTTTATTCTCAAGTTGGGTCTTGGCTTGCTTTTAAACAGCTCCATTTACTTTGTTAAATGAACAGTTCATTAAATAATTCAAATCTTTTCTGTGTCTACGGACCTGTTTTTTGCATCAAAATCTGAAAATCGCGCGCTGGTGTGCCGTGCCGTGCTCATTGTCATCGATGCCAAAACTATATTATTTCTCTTTTATGTGTCAAAACTGATCGAGAAAGATTGTCAGCCAATAACGGCTCAAGTTTGGTATGTTATGGTTTCAAACGCCTCAACATTAAACACATACTGGCTACTTTTACTGTGTTTTGCAGTTGATGTACTGAAAATGTCCTTCCTTTGTGTTCCATTGAAAAATAACAGCATGCAGGTTTGGAGATTAAATAAATAATGATGAACTTCATTTCTAAGTGAATTGGGTTTTTCTGAATGTGTGTTTACCAGACATACAGTATATATATCATCATGAAAAAATCTGTCCTAAGCAACACACAGTGTGGAGCCAAAAGGACAGTATTAATATGAATGTCACCCCACTCGGTTCCATGAGGGAAATTGACTTTTTACCCCGCTGCTGTCTTCAGCCATATGCTGGTGTTTTCATATTCCAGAAAATCAGTTCAGGGACTCATAAAGTTTCTTTAATTCCAAATGATACCCTGATGCTGCAGAATAAAAGGGCCGGCCGTCTGTCACACCGCAAAGACTTGAGTACTGCGTGCTCTCTTCTGGCACAGAGTATGGCTCCAGCTTATCTATTTTTCATGCCTTCATTCACATTTACGGACTAATGAGGCCGTAAACATCTTAGCATACTTTCAAGAGAGATGCTAAAGAACTTGTGCTGAAATATAGCAAAGTTTCTTCACAAGCGGGGGCTGAAATGAAGCTGGAGTTGTTGGCCCGGTGGACCAATGAGCAAAAACCCAAAGCAGTTTGATTATTAATAAGTTGTTTTTCTTCAACAATCTATTCTTTCTAATATATTCTGTTTCTAGAAGTTGTTTCTGGGGTTGTGTATTATTTTACAGAAGACACATGAATGTAATGAATGTAGGTATGTCAAAGAAGGCATTCACGCAGGATACACTTTGCCTTTTGTTCATGCGGCATCTTTAGCTGTTGTGCAGTGTCTTGCTGTATTTTATGATGCCTTGTGGTCTCACTTCCGTCAGACGATGACTTCAGTGGTGACACTTTTGTATGAAGAAACTTTATAAGAACACTTTTATATCTAATGATGACCAAGCTATAACCAAGGGGCAACCTTCTAGTCTCTATTGTGAAGCCAACACGGAAGTGACTTAAAGCAGCACTATGTAGTTTTTTTATCTTTAAATAATGTCTCTAAAATTATTTCAGTGATAGAGCAACTTTTAACTGGACAAATTGTACTGTTGCTGCAACCTGAGGAGCCTCCTAGCTGCTACAAGCACACTCTGAAAGTGGCGGTGGAGGGTAGAGCACACAGCCCCACCCCTACCCCTGCCTACAGAAGAGTGTCTGATACCAGGCACTGTTGCGCTTTTCAACCACATGGGGGAGCTGTAAGTCATTTTTACATGGAAACTACTAGGGGTGTGATGAGACACTTAATCCACGAGACGAGACGAGACACGAGATTGGGTTCACGAGAACGAGACGAGACGATATTTTTACACTTTTTAAGAAACCCTCGATGATAAAATAAATGAATAAGAAACCGAAATCATGTTATTTTTAAATGTTTTAACTAATCAAGGACTGGCCCTAACAATTATTTGACCAACTAATAATGAAGTAATTTGTTATTTTTGGGTAATAAAAATAGACCCAAGTGAGCAGTAGCCTTTAAAATTACATAATAACGAAGATGCAATAATAATTGGTTCAAATAAAGTATTAAAACCAAGTTACATTAAACAACATTATATTAACAAACACATTACATTTGTGGTCTATAAAAAAAAGCATTATGTATATATTATAAAGAAATGCCTGCAGGGGGAGATAGTTGACTCGTCTCGCGGACGCTATCTTCATTTTCACTTTAGACGGAGAGAAACGCATATTATTAGCCAAACAATGTTTAAATCCATTTGAATATTTAATATACGTCCATTTCTTTACAATAGAAATGAACATGCAGACATTAAATCATGTAAACTCTGTGATGGTTTAATCTGCTGAGACTTCACATCTGAAACTGATCAACAGACAAACACAACACGTCTCAGACTTCATACGAGCTCCCAAACGAACATTATTGGAAACCCAAACAAAAAAGCAAATGCAGTAAAAGACAGAATATAATGCATGCACTGTAAGAGGCTAATTACACCAACCACGCTTTAAACGCTTGGAAACGCAAGACGCGACGCACTGCCTTTTTTAAAAAAGAGCAGTGCCAGTCGACGCGGCTTTTAGGGGTTGTGTACACCAAAACTTTTAAACGCGGCTGAAAACGTCTGGACAAAGCAGAATGCCAGCTGTTTTTCAGCTGAGTGCCAGCTTTCTGCAGCTAAGCGCTTTGGTAGCTCTGATACGTCAGCTGTGAGATGGTTGGTTGCTGTGATACTTGTCCGCCCCACCTCCACTGTGATTGGACGGCCGCGTGAGAACTGACATTGACGAGCGGAGCTTTTCTTCCAAAGTTGAACATTTCTCAACTCTCGGCGCTCAGCGTTGAGCGCGGAAAAACCGCTAGCTGCTGGCTTATTTGAAAAACGCTGAGCTTCCATTGAAAACAATTGAAAACATGCGCCGGCCGCGGGCGTAAAAGCGTTGGGCCTAGTCAGCTGTCTTGTCAATCAAATATTGAAGCGTGCGCTCTTTTGCTGTTAACTGTCATATTAGCATGAAACTTTAAAAAGATGACGCTTGCTCTGACCTTGTTTGTGGGTGAGAGGTGCACAAACACGCAGGAGAGAGTGAGCGAGTGGAGTCCGGTTCTTCAAAGCAACTGTAAACTTCCCTCACCACAACGTAAGGCCCGCATCTCACCTCATTCGAATGGACAATGGAAAGACGCGAATGACGTCGGGCGCTTCTCCGCTCTCAGCGTTGAATGTGGTCATATGTCGTTTTAAGCAAAGTCAACAAATTTATTTATTTATTTACGTTTTGGATATGGTTAGATATCTATAAAATTTCAGTGACAGCCCAAATTGTGCCTTGTTTATGTCTGGGCTGTTTTTGGACATCTTTTAAATGCAAAATTGTTTGCTGTGACCTAAAGGCGATGTGAGTAACTTCCAATGCAATCTCATGGCAGGATAGGCAGAAATTATCTAAAAAACTTTTTTACAGATTTGTTTAAACTGTCTTTATATACCAATACATAAGTAAAATGTAAGTACTCTGAAAAAGAGAGTATAAAACTTGTGTGTCTAGACCTTTTACAACTTTTTTAAACACAGCTCATTATTTCCATTCGGTACAAAACAAATGATTGGCTTGTGCGACTGTCACTCTATCTCGCGACCATGGCACCACCCCTGTTGCTACAGGATCTGCCCACACATGCGCACACACAATTGATTTGAACATGCACGAGGCACTCTAGGAAGAGCAAGCAGAGAAAGAGCATTCAGAACTCACAGTACCTGCATATGTAGTCAACGAAGGCAAACAAAACAAAGGAATAAATGATGAAATCAAACGAGAGTAAATATCGTGTGGCTCTTCCCCGAGTTGACGATGCGTTAGCGGTATTGTCTCCGGTGTGTAGTCCTCATCAGAGTCAACAATGCTTTCATCACGGAAACTCTTACATGCAAAACACCTTATATGTTATGAATCTTCCACGAAATTCACCTTCATCACAGAGTAAAATGAAAAAACTTGTATCAATGCAACCTGTTTTTAGCTTTGCCTTATAAATATAACTAGCTTGTTTGTTACCGAATCAAACAAAATATATTTTAAACTTTACCAGTATTGATATGCTAGCTTAATAGTGAGTATTTAAAGCTATTGTATTTGTTTATATTCATAGTGATAAAGTTAGGTGTATTATTACATGTGATTCTGACATGATGTTACTACATGCACCGCGCTCCTTCCTCTCCGCTTGTCTCAGGTAAATGCTTCTCCCAGCAGAGCGGTCGACGTCGCGTTCATGTGTTTTGGGGGCGTGGCTTTAGAAAAAGCCCAGACAGGAGGGGGTGGAGTGAATGGTCGTGAAAGTTCTACAGACACTTAATTTTTTTACTCTCTTTTTCAGAGTACTTACATTTTACTTATGTATTGGTATATAAAGACAGATTAAACAAATTTGGAAAAAAGTATTTTAGACTTTTTTTAGACTTAAACCTGCCTACTCTGCCTTTAATACAACCACATTCGTACATTTTGTTTTTGCCCCTGTGACATTGACGTTAGGGTTGGGGTTTCATTATTATTTTTTACTGATAATCTTATGTTTTTGTACCATTCACTTTTTATGAATTCATACGATTAGCATTGTAAAATACATATGAAATCTCATGAGATCAGGCTGTAACAATTCAATTGTATTGATATACTGTAGAGCTTTTCACAATTGCTTAAAGGAATAGTCTACTCATTTTCAATATTAAAATGTTATTACCTTAACTAAGAATTGTTGATACATCCCTCTATCATCTGTGTGCGTGCACGTAAGCGCTGGAGCGCGCTGCGACACTTTGATAGCATTTAGCTTAGCCCCATTCATTCAATGGTACCATTTAGAGATAAAGTTAGAAGTGACCAAACACATCAACGTTTTTCCTATTTAAGACGAGTAGTTATACAAGCAAGTTTGGTGGTACAAAATAAAACGTAGCGCTTTTCTAAGCGGATTTAAAAGAGGAACTATATTTTATGGCGTAATAGCACTTATGGGAGTACTTCGACTCGGCGCAGTAACACCCTCCCTCTCCCATTATGAAAGTGAGAAGGGGAGCGGACTTTTCAGGCGAGTCGAAGTACTCCCAAAAGTGCTATTACGCCATAAAATATAGTTCCTCTTTTAAATCCGCTTAGAAAAGCGCTACGTTTTATTTTGTACCACCAAACTTGCTCGTATAACTACTCGTCTTAAATAGGAAAAACGTTGATGTGTTTGGTCACTTCTAACTTTATCTCTGAATGGTACCATTGATGGGGCTAAGCTAAATGCTATCAAAGTGTCACAGCGCGCTCCAGCGCTTACGTGCACGCACACAGATGATAGAGGGATGTATTAACAATTCTTAGTTAAGGTTATAACATATTTTAATATTGAAAATGAGTAGACTATTCCTTTAATTGTTTAAAAGCAGCTTTATATTAATAAAAGCAGGAAAAACACAGCAAAATTAGTAGACAACATAAGAAGCACAGTACATCGGCTAAGATAAAACAAGAGTAATAATAATGTAACGTATACAGTAGAAGAGGGTGCTAAGTTAAGCCAATGTTAGCTGACTCCCTAGGGGTTAAAAAAACTCCTAAAAGAAAAAACCCTGACTAAGTCCTATAAAGAAAAAAACACTTGAGAGAGAGTCAGACATAGCTGAGTCTATAGAGGATATACTATATATCAAATACTATTTTAATACATTTTATGGGAATTAAACATTTAAAATAATATATATATTATACGTATTTGACACATCAGCATTTTTTATCAGTAAGGGGATTTCTAAGGGGGCTATTGACACAAAATTTTCACCAGATGTAGCCATCAAGCAAAATATTGAATTCATACAAAGAAATCAGAACATTTAAGTATACAAGTTGAGTCATAATAAATAAAGTGAACAACGAGGCAAAAAATTCTCTCTTAATCACTCAAGGTTGCGAAAAAGTGTCGAAGGGGCTGTGGTTTAGCGAGGTTTGCAGCAGGAGAGAGAGTTGGGAGACGAGCGTCTACTTTATAGTAATTGGTTTGGATAGAATAAAAGGAGAGACTCAACAGACGAAATCAAGAGAGAGAAGGGCTGGAAGCTGTGGTTCGGGAGCAGTCACAAGAACTATGTTTTGAGAGTATTTGTGAATACAGAGACTTAGTGAATGGACATTGTTATTTTGAGTTATACTGTATTTTTGAGTGAGTTTCTCCTGAGGAACTAATAAAGAGAAAAACAACGGCTTACCCACCGATTCCCGTTCTCTTCCTTCTATCCAAAGACTACGAACACGTTACAGTGTCAATCTGCACTACCAGTACACCAGCAGAACGCGTTTTTAGTGCGGCTGGAAACATTATAACCCCAAAAGGTTCCTCACTTGTTGTTTCACGGATGGAAGTGCTACAATAAACACACATATAAGCGCTGATCCATGAGTGCTCTGGGGCTCTACTCGAGCACTCATCGAAATAGCCAAGCACATATGCTCATTTCTTCATATTTACCTCACATTTTGCGTCTAAAACAACATGGAAAATGTAACCATGCCGCTTTCCTCCTCTTCAAAGCGTTTGGGCTCTCCAGAGCATCTGGCATTGCTAAGTAACCTAAGCATAGCTTATTGTTGTGATGAGCACCCACATGAACACGGATGTTTGTTAAGAAACTTATATCTGATCCTCGTTTACATTTTTATGTTTCAAAATATATGTATGCATCAATGTGCGGACACATACCCACCACAGTGAATTGGTGCGTAAAATACAATCTTATCTCAGGGAAAGTCGTGTTATAGTCACAAAATATTTTATTAATTTATTTGTGTTCAGGACATTAATTTCCACTGGTTTTTGTGCTACTGAGCACAAATTTCTTTTTCGTGTCACTTTCTATAATTGCTATAAATAGTTTTTCATGTCTGTGGCACGACTTTCTTTTCGCTGTGCGCTTTAGGGCCTATTTAACGATCTAAGCGCATTGTCTAAAGCGCACAGCGCAACGTCTAAATGGGCGTGTCCGATTCCACTTTTGCTAATTTAACGACGGGAAAAATGGTTTGTGCGCCAAGCGCATGGTCGAAAAGGGTTGGTCCTATTTTTTTAATGATTAATGGGAGTATTTTGGGAGTAACGTGCAATAAACCAATGACAGTCTCAGCTCATCCCCTTTAAAAGCCTGTTGCGCTGGCGCTATGTCTAATCACTATTTAGATGACGGACTTTGTAAACTGAAAAACTAATGCTGGGTACACACCAGAAGATTTTTTACATTTTATAAGATTTTAAAAATGTGATGTACCACAAACTTGAGGATAAAAAATCCTAGATTTATCCGTTTTGCTCCTATAGTGTGTGGTGTGCCATTATGTGTTAAAGACAGCACACCACACACAAACAGATTTTTAATCAGAATCTCGACTGTGAACACAGGAAATCCCACAAAATCTGGCAAGACTTCAAAACAAGCATGGCGGACGATATGCAGGAAGACATTTCAATGATATTGCTTGGAATAATTTTTACAAGACACGTTGTATAAACATTCGTGCTGTTGCCACAAATCAACAAGATGATCCTCCATCTCTACTGTCCACATCAACTTCACTTTGGCCGTTTCTCAATCCGAAGGCTGTAGCCTGCTGAGGTCGCATATGCAGGCTGCATACGTCATGAAACCTGGTTTATTTAAGTTAACTGAGCATTACATTCACAAGTCATAAGTTTATTAAAACAATTTACGATGAACAACGAATAATAGCCAATTTTATATATTCTGAAATAAGACAGTCTTGATGACGTATATACAGCCTTTGTGCTGCACCATGACTGCTTTTGTCTTCCCTCATCTCGCTTTCTGATTGGATATGGTTTCGTTTCACGTGATTATCTCAATAGCATGATTGCGTTTGTCCTCGGGATTCCCCACACACATCAGGATTTCTGATAAATATTCAACATGTTGAATATTTACGATTCGCGATCAGCGCGGCTCCGACGTTCTTCCGAGCAGGTTCGGACACTCTTAACACACCTCACATGAAGGGACAATCTGATAAGATAATCTGTGAAACCTTCGCGATACTCGGGACATAGCTAGGATTGTCGGAAGGGGGGAAATCGGCCCAAAATCAGCCCGATTATCTTTTGGTGTGTACCCGGCTTTAGCGGAGGAAGAAGATCCCCAGTTAAGATTAATGTTAAATAATTGTGTTGTTTTTCACTTGTATTGAAATTGTAAATTTTTCATTCAAACATTTAAAACCCGTTTTCTTTTAGTCATGGAAGTAAAAAAACAGGCTTGTAATTGCTTTAAATGTATGGCTATCCAGTATCATCAAAAAATAATTTACAAGTATGTAAGATAAGGTTTGTACTCTAAAAATACTTTATTTGTAACAAACAGGAGATAAAGATTTACAAACAGCTCTCCGCATGTTTCAGCACTTGGACAGCGTCACAAGTTTTTTTTAAGCATTACTTAAAAATGTTTCTCATCTCATCATATCCGCAGGTACAGAGTCATCATATACAATAAATCCGTGAGGTAGCATTTAAAAACATATAAAAACAGATGCATTTGTTTAAAGCAAAGCATTTATTTACTTACCAGGCTGCAGGTGAAGCTGCTCTTTGTGCCTTCTAACGTCTCATAATCGCTCCTCATTTATGTCCAAGAGAATCAATAATAATCTTTTACATTAAATACTTTAATCTTTCATATTTAAAAACGTTTTTGTGCTGCCGTGCATTCATGTGTGTGATATGTAAACCCGCGTTTTCGTCCCGTTTATAGGCGCATATTACTAATGCGCTCTTTAAATAACAAAAAAACATATTGCGCCATTGACTTTAGACTTTAGAGCAGGTTTTTGTTGGTCAATGGCGTAGTCTGTTTTAGTTGCCTCAAAATAGCAACGCGCCAACAATGTGCCTGAACACACCTCGTTTTTAGACCAGAACACCCATGGGCGCGAAAGGGGGCGCAAATGCATTTGCTATTTAAACAACGTGGCGCAAAACGTGAAAATTATAATTGCGCAGGGTGGAAACTAGCAAAAGATACTTGCGTCGCATTGCGCCGGGTGTAAGATAGAGCCTTTAGACAATGCGCTTAGATCGTTAAAATAGGGCCCTTGAGGTTTGGGTTAGAATCACTTTCTCTTACATTTCATACATCCTAACCCAAACCCCAAAACCAAGCGAGAATATTTGTAAAAGCGGAACAAAAGCATGTAGAAACCAATACCTAAAATTCAAAAACCAAATCTAACCCTAACCCCAAGCGACAATGGTTTAAAAAAAACAATCAGGAAAGTCATGTCGTGAACACAAATAAATTAATCAAATATTATGTGCCGATAACACAACTTTCTGTGAGATAGGGTAGGTAAAACATTGTCACCTTCACAGCCCTACTTAACGCAGATGTTCATATTTCTAATTAAACATTTTCTAAAATGTATTTTTTTTGTTTTATTTATACACTACAAAAATTGTAATTGAAATGAAATGCATGGAATTAAGGCCTTATTATAGTTGTGCTTATTATAGTAGGATTCTAGTGGACCAATCACAGCACTTGCGGTCTGTATAGAACTAATGCCCTGTTAAAAATTTTGTGAGGTGCACATCAGGCTATGCAGAGGCTACAGATATCTTACTGCGTAGACCTTACACACGACTATAAATTTAACTTTATTGTGAATAAAAGAAATGTAAAAATTATTGGCAAAATGATATCTTTTTTACAACAGATACCTTAGAAAATAAAACTGCATTAGTTATGCATAAACAGTAGTAATGTTTGCTTATTTATGTTGTAAATATTAGAAAATTAGGAGAATCAGGGCAACTTTAATTTTAATATAACACAGCAACATTTACTTTCGGCCCATAGCCCTCAGTCAGGTTTAATTTTTGGCCCTTGTAAGGAAAATTTGGGCACCCCTGATCTATGCTGAAATATGCCAGATTGTTGGAATCTGCTGGATCTTTTATATCTGAGTGCTTCCAACTGGTCTACAAACTGCATTTAGCTCTACATTTAGCTCTTACCTGATTTGCATAATTCCTTTAGTGTATTGGGTGCTAAAACGATAGCATTTGCAAACAGACAACGCTATTAACAGATACCATTCATTTTTGTGTGAACTAGCAATGAGGTTTGATAAAATGGCCTTTCAATTCCAATGAATTGAATAGCCGATTTCAGTTTAATTTTGTTGCGTTCCTTCTAGTTTTAATGCAAGAACTCAGGAATGCCTGTTAAGAGGTATCCTTAGCCTAAATGGCACACTTGATATCCACATGGCCATAGGATGTCCCATTTGTGATTTTAGATGGATACTTACAAATGCAACTGTTTTTGCTTCCATGTACCCTCAATGAGCCCTTTGGCCCACACGGAATTTGGGACGGAGCACCATTTGTACTGGTAGACAAAGTTGAAATCATAATCCCTGCTTAATCAGTGATCCCACACACACGAAAATTCTGTATGTGATATATTTTTCAGCCAATCCTGGCACTAGTTGCACCTCTAACAATAGGCCGTAGTCACCTGAAATCAGGCTGCGTGTGTTTTTAATCAGTACAGTTATGTAAGGTGTCTGGGATTTTTAAACACAGAACTCTAAACTCATTCGCACAAGATCATCTCTCCACACGCAGGCCGACAGATGCTCGGTCCAGCTGGTGCCGAAAAAGTTTATAGCCCAGTTGGAACGAGGGTCCTTACGCTCTCCACAATGTTGGCCACTGTCGCCTTTTTTAACGAGTCACGAAGAGCCTGTTTATCTCCTGCTCCCTGCTGTTTCGGCATTTTCCTTTCCAGAACAATCCAAGAAACACATGCTGCTACAGACGCGAGTGCGATGCGCACAGACGCTCCGAGCCAAATCGTTGCAAGAAACGTTTTTCCCCGTCTTCTTTTTCGGGCATCCAAATATAGGAGGGATTACAGGATGTGTAATAAAGCAGCGATTCAGATGTTCCGATTGACCCCTTCAATATGGTCGGCCAGAGAAAAGCGAGCCCGCTCGAAGCTCAACAAACACTCAAATGACTCCGTAATTGGCACACGTTGTCGTTCATGTTTTGGCTCGGTTGAAAACGGTGTGAAACACTTTCTGTAATCGCATTACATTATAACAACACATGGCTCGCACAAAGCAGATATAAGCTGGCAAGACCTTGCGGACGTAGCAGGTGGTGTTGACGTTTCTTTCGTCGAATCTTCAAATGATGATTTAGGATGGGCAACGATTAGAGATGCCAAACATCAACGAGGCAGCATGACTTGGTGTAAATAAAACATAATCAAGTAAATCAAATGTGTTCAACACAGCGGGGTAGACTGTCTGATGTGTACATTTAAGATTTTAGCTCTGTTTGTTCCTGCCCTGACTGATCTGGGATCTAAAAGTGATTATTTCTTTTTATCAATAGGAGTTTTGGCGAATAACTCTTCATCACTACTGAAAAAAATACATGTAGTTTTAAAAATATGGCATTTTTGACCATTGACAGCATTTACGCACAGAATAAGTGGATGATAATAAAAATTTGCTTATGATAGAAACATGTTTTCATGCATTAAAATGCAAATCTATAAACCAGCAATGCAGAAAACTGCATTCAAAGTGGATTGGAGATTTGTCAGGTTTCTCGCAGGCAGTGATGTCACCACCTATAATACATATAGTCGTTCAAAAAGCCAAAGGGAAATCTGTCTTAAGCTACACTGTTGTATCTCTTCTCATGTCTGCAGAACCTCTAAATGTAATATGAGCTTTTATTTTTTATAGTTTCTCTGCCAACTGCTTGAGTCAAGCGCAGACCTTTATGGGATATTTTGCGCTTACTTCCACATGTGATGTTTATTTTTCACACACAGAGACATGCGAACATGAACAAAACTGCAAGAACGCCAGTTAAAGTGTTACATGCAAAGCAAAATCAGCGTAGTGAGCAAAAAACTATCTGTGCTGATTGTTTATGGGCTTTTCACAATTAAAGAAAACGGTTTACACGTTTACATGACCCCACACGTTATCAGTTTATTAAGCATAATCGGCGTAAGACTTTGCATGTAAACGCACTCATAGACCACAGACCATACAAGAATTTCGTTGAATAACTTGTGTGGACGGTTAAAGATAAACTACATTTTTGTTTCTAGTGAAGCATTTCTCATGTTTTTTTTGTTAGCTTTTTAACAGGCTGAATGAAAAAAATATGCTGAGAAAATGATTTTCCACAAAGGCAAAGAAAAAGAATAATGCATATAATACATGTCATATTGTAGATGTACACTTACTGTATCTGCAATTACATGCATTTAACAGGGTTCGTTCAACCTGAGGTCCCAGTTTATTGTGCAAATCGTTTAAATGTGGCTAAAATCTCAGAGTTCAGATTAACTCTTTTATTTATGATATGAAATAAGTCACTGTCAGTTAGGCTAGTCCAATGTTGTTCAAGAAATATTGCTAGCTACTGTTTTGATGGCTATAAGTGTGAAGTAACAGATCAATACACCAAAAAAAAAGTTACGCTAGTATCTTTGTAACATTGCCTCTATATTAATATATGGATAAGACTCAATGATCGGCAATGCATTAAACAACCTGCGATGCCAAGCGCAAGCATTATGAAGTTGCGTTGCTCTCAGTTCAGGCGCAAGGGACCAAAATATCTATGGAATCTTGGCAGAGAAGAGCCATCGCCCAGCAGCGTGAAATTTTCTTTCTGCAATTGTCCCCATTGTGGTGAACACAGAGTTTACCCTTTGCATTCTTGTCATTGTACAGGTCACTGAGGCAGAGGCGGCCAAGTAGAAAAGATCCTGCGAGTTTGGCAACAATGGGAAAAGCCAGCCCATAAATGTCTCTGCTTCTGTACCGCCCCATTGACTCCCTGATACCCCACCAAGATGTCACTGTTCGACCAGCCCTTTTTAAAACGGCTTAATTAGCTGAAAGCCCGCCGTTGTCCGAGCGTGTTGGCTTCGAAGTCAAAAAAGACCTGAAAGTGTTTCACTCCTCCTCTCATTGTCCTGATGCTCTGTCTTGACAGAAATCGGCGTTTTCCATCAAAGTGGAACACAAATAAAACAACATTCCTTTTAGTCGAGCTAAAGCGTCTGACAAGCGTTTGATGCCGCAGACTGACTTCTGTGCAGAAAAGCCTGAAACCTCACAGATCGTAGTGTTGTATGATCTGATCATTTAGAGTTTGTTTGAAACGCACTCTTGCCCCTGAGGGGTAACAGTTGTTCCCAATTGCTAAAACACATTCAAGCAATGCTTTCAAAACCAGACAATGTATAAAACACTACATGTTTTCATTAGACAGTACATCAAATAATGGAAACACAGCATCCACAGTATATACATTTACATTTATTGTATACAGTACAACAACATATGTTAATCATGCAAAGTGTACGATTATCATAAAAAAACAATACCAAAAACCCCCGCCTCTAACTCTAACATCACAGGGGTCAATGCAAATCATACAAAAATGTATGAATGTGGTTGTATGAATTAATACGAATTAGCCACCTCGTAAAATAACGATGTTAAAGTTCTCAAAAATGTGCAACTGCAAATCCAAATTCAATGAGAAAATCTCAGAATCTTCATGTTGGTCTGACCACAAACCTTACCAGGTAAAAAAGTTGTAGACTTTCATAGTGTACTTAAAGTGCTCTATTTTCGCGCACTACCTTTGTACTTAATATACTAAAACTTCTTCTTTAGTGCTGAAGATAATCTACAAACTAAAATGTGCTAAAAATGTATTTAAATAATGTATTTAGGTACCGCTTGCATGAAAGTTTAATACAAGTGTTAACTAAATACATTTTTTAATACAAAGATAGTATATAAAAGCACATTTTACTTAATATTTATTGTGTCTCAAAATAGCACAAATAAGTACATTTAGATGATCTTAAAAACATCTTAAAAAGTACTAAAGAAGAATTTTAAGTATATTAAGTAGAAAATTAGTATGTGAAAATAGAGGACTCTAATACTCCCTGCTAAAAAAACAAGACATCGTCACAGAAATTTTATTGGTTTTATTTGGAATTTTTATTTGGTTCTCATGGAATATGGCCCAAAACACACTACAGTGTAGTGGTCTTAATGGTAAAAGCTAATGGTTCCTATTGGTATTTGAATGGAAACCATAAGAATTTTCTGTAATGGTTTTATTGTTTTTTCAGCAGGGCTTTTTCACCTGGGATCATTTACATCACAGCTATCACACTACAGGTCAGTTGCATTTCCTTAATAGGGTCCTACTCTTCCTCATACTCTTCCTCATCTGTCAGACTGTTTCCATTCATTGTTGGTATAAACATGCAACACAATATAAGTATGTAGACTTTGAGATGTTTTTTCTTCTGTACATTTGTATTGTAGTTGTGTTCAAATTTGCATGAGTTTTGCAAATAGTTTCAAACTACCTAAACTTGTTAAAGGTGAATGATTTGAGAGATGAGTTTGAATTTAGTTCAGAGAATGTGGTTTAGTATCTTAGCAATTCAAATAAACTGTAATGTTGTCACCACTAGGGGCTGGCTGTGTTTGACTAAAGCCACGCCCCTTTTCAACTCCCACCTCGAGGAGGTCCCCAAAGCCAACCCAATGACCAGACAAACACGGAAACAGGTGAGTAAAATTTCAAACAAGCTTTATTGAATTTAAATATTTAAAAGAACTGGGGAATTGGGGAAAGGGGGATTTAAAACTAATAGGCTTCTTCTCCTCCCTCCAGGGAGACTGCAGCCACGGGCAGACAGGGGCAAAGGCAACAGGGGTGTCAATCACCATACGCCGGGGGAAAGAGGGAATCGTCAGGCTCCGGCCTGGACCCTGTTAACCGTGGCGCCCTCCTTCTTCTTTCCCGGAGGCAGAACAATCTCGGTGTGACTGGTAGGAGATTTTCCACTGTCCGTGAACCTTTCCTCGGTCCGGCAGGGGGTCCTCGCCCCACGTGCCTTCACGTCCCCCGCAGGTGTTCACTGCGACACAGAAACACGGTTAGTGTGGATTTGGTATGCTTCTCACCGGTTCTGCCGCTTACAGCTCTCGGGGTAGGTAGCGCGTTACACCGTCTGTCCTCCGATTGTTCACTCTCGTCCTCCTTTCTCTCCTCAGGCGGCCACTAGGACACAAAAGTACTGTTACTTGGACTTCGAGTATGTCTCACCGGTTCTGCTGCGTACAGCTTTCTGGGTAGGTATCACATTCACAGTCTGTTCTTCAGTGGTTCACTCTCGCTCTTCTCTCTCTCCACAGGTGGCCGCTAGGACACAAAGACACTGTTACTGGAACTTCGAGTATTTCTCACCGGCTCTGCTGCATACAGCTTTCTGGGTAGGTATCACGTTCACAGTCTGTTCTTCACTTATTCACTCTCGTTCTTCTCTCTCTCCACAGGTGGCCGCTAGGACACAAAGACACTGTTACTGAGACTTCGAGTATTTCTCACCGGCTCTGCTACATACAGCTTTCTGGGTAGGTATCACGTTCACAGTCTGTTCTTCAATCATTCACTCTCGTTCTTCTCTCTCTCCCCCGGTGGCCGCTAGGACACAAAGACACTGTTACTGAGACTTCGAGTATTTCTCACCGGCTCTGCTGCTTACAGCTCTCTGGGTAGGTATCACGTTCACAGTCTGTTCTTCAATTATTCACTCTCGTTCTTCTCTCTCTCCACAGGTGGCCGCTAGGACACAAAGACACTGTTACTGAGACTTCGAGTATTTCTCACCGGCTCTGCTGCATACAGCTTTCTGGGTAGGTATCACGTTCACAGTCTGTTCTTCAATTATTCACTCTCGTTCTTTTCTCTCTCCACAGGTGGCCGCTAGGACACAAAGACACTGTTACTGAGACTTCGAGTATTTCTCACCGGCTCTGCTACCTACAGCTTTCTGGATAGGTATGGCCTTTTCTTCTCCGTAGGTCAGCAGAGGGGCGAAGGTCACACACCACCTCGCCGGGTCGAGCGCTGCCCTATCTCCACTGCCCGTAGGCCGATCGAATCCTGGACAGGGGCGCCCCTTTGTAGGGACCGCGGGGGCGGCGGACTCTTTCGCCTCTGACTCTGCGACAAAAGACAGACACAGGTAAGTGTACACCACAAATACTTCCAATACTTCACCCACAGCCCTGGACAGCTCTTGGTCCGCGTCCCTTCGTCCTCCGAAACAGCACACAACGTATGGTAGCAGAATTTTCTGAGGTCGTTAGCCCCTCCGTCCTCTGCCCAGTAGAGAAGATGGAGGTACGGGGCTTCGTCTACAAGACACACAGCAACCCACAGCAAATACACAGCACCACTCCAATGTGAAAGCTTATTATTTGTAAAGTCTCACTCACCACGCTATAAGTGCAACACCACAAGGAAAAGCGCCCGGTGTCCTCCACTGCGCTTGGGCTAAATAGGGGCGATGGCAAACACGACCGAAATAAAGTCTCGTTGCTGTGCTGTTTTGGACCTATACTTCCAGCGGCTCGCCCACCACGCTATTATAGGGGCAGGGCCGCCCGTTTCCTCCTCGAGGACTCCAACGATCACACAGGTTAATCTCTGCAGTTTACTCCACACCAAACAAGTATACTCACAGCGGATAGCCTTTGTTTACGTTGTACAACAAGGTCAGTTTTCTTCCTGCTTTACTCCTTCAAAAGTACTGGTTAAACCAAAGTTCCTTTCTACTCATCGGATTTTCCGTTTACTCCAGCAGGTCCACCGTCGACTACAGTGAGAGAGGGAGAGAGAGAGAAATACAGACAGCCACCACGTCTGACAATGAGCACAGCTCCGTTCCTCAGCACACACTAACAACGAACACACTGTCCTCTAACTGCGCTTTTTATACTCCTCTTTGTACTCCAGTTATCCAATTACTCGGCGATCTCTTCAACTAGGCACAGCTGTGCCCAATCGGCTGATTACAGCCTTCGCGGAGTCACCGGATGTCCGGTGTTTCTGTTTTTCCGGTCGGGGGGGAAACATCCGGGCGGAACCAAACTTCTTCAACTTTTGGTTCCCGCCCTGAAAAATCGTCACCCCGTGACATCCTCCCCCGCCAATGCATTCTAGTCCCTGGAATGCCTTCGAGTAGTCCACTCACCATAGCGGGAAGGGGGCCGGCCGCGATTCTCCCGTTGGGAGCGCCTCACAGGGGAGTCAGGTTCGGCGGGCTCGGGCACAACCTCAGGTTGTCCTTGGGCGGCCGGGGGTTCGGCTGGCTCTGGTGCTGGTCCTGGCTGCCTCTGGGCGGCCGGGGGTTCAACTGGCTCAGGTGCTAGCTCTGGCTCTCCTGGGGCGGCCGGGGGTGGTGCCACCACGGGTAAGCCTGGTACCACAGCCCATCCTTCCATCCAGGGGGCCGTTGGTGCCGGTTCCGCAACTACCTCCTCCGTGACCTCGGGATAATTTGGACAAGGGCGAATCATGTTTCGGTGTACCACACGTTCAGGGCCGGCCTTTCCTTCCGGCCGGATGGTATACACCGGCTGTCCCGGTCTCTGCTGCCTGCAGATTACGTACGGGGTGGCCTCCCACCGGTCACTCAACTTTCCTTTACCTTGCCGCCGGTTGTCTCGTACCAAGACTCTCTCTCCTGGTAACAAGGGGGCGTCCCGGGCCGTCCGGTCGTACAACCGCTTGTTCTTTTCTCCTGTGGCCCGTATCTTCTGGGATACCTGCTCGTAGGCAAAGTGCAGCCGTTGGTGGTGGCGCCCCACCCATTCCGTCACGCTTCCTTCCTCCTGGCCAGCGGCCGCTCCCAAGACCAGGTCCGTCGGCATCCGCACATGTCTACCGAACATCAGATAAGTGGGGGCATACCCCGTCGTACTATGAATGCTGTTATTATAAGCTTGTAAGAGGTTCGGTAGAGCACTCACCCAATCACTCTGCTTCCGTTGATCCAGGGTCCCTAAGAGCCCCAACAGGGTTTGATTAAACCTCTCGCAACAGCTGTTTCCTTGAGGGTGATATGACGTCGTATGGGTCTTCGTGCACCCATACAGCTGGCATAATTCCCGGATCACCTTTGATTCGAAATTTGCCCCTTGATCTGAATGCAAGAACTCTGGACATCCGAACGTTTGGAAGACGTGCCGCCATAGAGCCGTTGCGGTGGTACTTGCCGTCTGATCGAGGGTGGGGACTGCCCATGCGTACTTCGTAAACAGGTCGGTGATTACTAAGATGTTTGGATAGCGGTCCTGTGGCCGGCCCAGTGTTAGGAAATCCATCGCCATGATGTGGAGGGGAGCTTTGGCACATATGGGTATCATCGGCGCTCGGGCCTCTCGTCGAGACTTGAACAACATACACCTGGGGCAAGCTTGGACCAAGCTACGTACTGATGCTTCCAGCCCCGGCCAGTAGAAGAACCTGCGCAGCAGCGATACCGTCCGTTCTTGACCCTGGTGCCCCAGCTGGTCATGGTAGGCGGACACCAGGGCTGCTGCTTGGTCGCGGGCACCACGATCTGGCGCACCTCCTCGTCCAGCTTCGGATCACTAACCTTTCGGCAAAGCACCCCTTCCTGTAGCTCCAGCTTGTCCCACTGTCCCAGCAGTCTTCTTCCCGTCTCTGTCTGGGTCAGCCTCTCGGACGACGTTGGCCGCCGGCCTTGTTCCACCCACATCTTCACCTGGCGTAAATCCTGATCCTGGGCCTGCCGTTCTTTCCACCGGCAGGGGTCCCAACCCCAGCTCCCGGGTACCGCCTCCTGCTGGCCTCCTGGTGCTTCCACAACCCCTATCAGATAGCCTTCCCTCTGGCTTTCCTCTTCTTGGCCATCACAGCAACCGGGGCCGTCCACCTCTGGCAATCGGGACAAGACATCCGCGTTCGTGTGTTCCCGCCCAGGCCGATACTGCAGTTGGTAATCGAAATTGGCAAGTTGTGCCACCCAGCGCTGCTCCACAGCCCCCAACTTCGCTGTCTGTAAATGTACCAGAGGATTATTGTCTGTAATCACCGTTACCTTAGCACCCCAGAGGTAGTCCTTAAACTTCTCACTCAGGGCCCACTTTAGGGCCAGCAGTTCCAGTTTGAATGAGCTATAGTTTGCATCGTTCCTCTCCGCTGGGTGGAGGCTTCGGCTTGCGTAGGCGATCACCCGTTCCGTACCCGCTTGTCGTTGGGCCAAGACTGCTCCCAGCCCCAGGTTGCTAGCGTCTGTATACAAGAGAAATGGCTGGGTAAAGTCTGCACAGGCCAAGATAGGAGCCTGTAACAATTCCTGTTTCAATCTCTGAAATGCCCCCTCACAGAACTCATCCCAGTCAATAGGGGGTGACCCCCGTCCCCGGTTTCGCCCTGTGCCGACCAGTAGCTGGTTAAGGGGCTTGGCAATCTTGGAAAAGTCTTTTATGAACCGTCTGTAGTACCCCACAAACCCTAGAAATGACCGCACTTGCCTCACAGTCTTGGGTGCACTCCAGTCTCTTACCGCGGAGACCTTCCCAGGGTCTACGGCTACCCCAGCAGCGCTGACCACGTGGCCCAGGAACTGGACTTCCCGCCTCAACAGATGGCATTTGTCGGGTTGCAACTTCAGCCCATATTTCTCCATCGCCTGGAAAACCTCTTCGAGGTGTCGGAGGTGGGAATCGAAATCTGGGGAATACACAATTACATCATCCAAATATACCAAAACTGACTCCATTAACTGACCTCCAAGACAGCGCTGCATGAGGCGTTGGAACGTGGCCGGAGCGTTACAGAGCCCGAAAGGCATCCGTTCCCACTCGAATAGTCCGAACGGGGTCGTAAAGGCGGTCTTCTCTCTATCGGCCTCGGCCACTGGCACCTGCCAATATCCACTGGCCAGATCCAAAGTGGAGTACCAAGCAGACCGTGTGAGACCGGCAAGGGAGTCTTCAATCCGGGGTAAGGGAAACGCGTCTTTCTTGGTCACCAGGTTAAGCTTCCGATAGTCCACGCAAAACCTCCAAGCTCCTGACTTTTTCTGCACAAGTACGATAGGGGCTGCCCAGGGGCTACTGCTTTCCCGGACGACGCCTCGCTCCAGCATACCCTGCAGTAGTGAGCGTACCTCTGTATACAAGGTGGGTGGGATCGGCCGGTACCTCTCTCTACTGGGTCCTGCATCTCCAGTCGGTATATGGTGTTCCACCACCTTAGTACACCCATAATCCTCCTCGTGTCTTGCGAATACATGTTGCCATTTCCGAAGGAGGGCTTGGAGTCTTTGTGTCTGCGCCTGTTCCAACTCTTCCCCTTGCAGGGACTCACCTGCCAAGTGCCTCGGCACGTCCCTCCCCCCGTTGTTCGAAGGGACTTCCATCTGGGTCAGGGCCACCTCGATGACAGTGGGGCACACCTGACGGAACCTAACGTCTCTCTCCTCCCTCACCTGATGGGGCGCAACCCCCGTTAATCGGGCCAGCCGCTGGTGTCGGTGTAAGTATACTGGGTAGGGGTGGTCGTTTCGGACCTTCACAGGGACCCTCCCCCGGCGGACCGCCGCTAGGCCTCGTGCTACTTCCACTTGGGGGCAATCGGCGTGAGGTTCAACCAATACCCATTCTTCGGGGCCAACTCCTCGGGGGGCTACTCTCACCCACACCATGGCCTCACTCCGAGGGGGAATCGACAGAGCAAATCGACACATCACTCTTCCTACCTCTTCCCGGCCTCTGCGGACCTGGGTCATCTGGACCCGACGACAGTCGGCTACTACTTGCTCCCATAGGGGCCTCTCGACGGGGGGAATCCTAGGGCCGGGCTTAGCCCGAAATAACTCCTCCCAACATTCGGAGAGAACGTTCATACCTAATAGGGCTCGATGGACACCCAAACATCTGTCCTCCACGATAATCACTCCTTTTTGGGGAACCAACACCCCATGAACTTCTAAGTCCGTCAGCCGATAGCCAATATAAGGGATCTCTAGGCCGTTGGCGCCCCGCAACGTCAGCCAGGGGGCCTCCCCTCCTTGGGCACTCTGCTTCCCAAATACTTCCTGCGAGAGACTTTCCGCAAACAATGTCACCTGAGAGCCCGTATCTACTAGGCACTGTATTGTCTTGCCACATACCTTCACCTCCGCCATTGGGCTGTGCCCAACCATCTGGTCTCTAGAATTCCCACGTCTTCCAGGGTCTTCTCTAGGGGTCCCGGCCACACGACCCACTGTGGCCGGTCGTCTTAAAAACCCCCCTCCGATGCCCTGCGAGGCCCACACTGGCGACTGTAATGCCCTGGTTCTCCACACCGATTGCAGATTGGCCGCCCTTGGTCATCCCACTCAAAGCGGGGCCGGTTCGAACGATTCGGGCGTCCCGGTGGCTCTCGGCCCCTCTCAGAGTAGACTCGCTCTCGGGGTGCCGGCCTCGGTTCCTCTCGCGCCCTACTTTGGCGAAATTCTCCCAAGAGGGTCTTAGATAGCTCCGACATCTGCTCTCGGACATCTTTCAACAATTCTACCCTCAGGGCTTGCTTCCAGTCTGCGTGTTCAGGTGGCGCTGCTGTGTTTCCACTTACGGCTGCACATACAGGGGTTTCGGTTACTTCGGCCTCATCATCCTCCAGGGCTAGCGCCTCCTTCTTTAGATCTTCGAAGGTAAGCCCGGGGTCCCTCCGGAACTGGACCCTCAGACTTTGTCTCACGGGGCCTTCTTTCATCCCCAGGAGGAACTGGTCGCGTAACAAAGCTTCTCCATCTCCTAGCCCATGGTCTCGTCGGGCTTGCAGGCGAGTGAACTGCTCCCGCAGCCTAAGGGCAAAAGCTCGAATAGGTTGTCGGGGGCCTTGTTTACAATTAAAAAATTGTGAACGGAGGACAGCTACGGGGGTATGGTCACCATATTGTTCAGCAAGGAACTGGAACACAGTCTGGGCGGTGGCTCTAATTGCTTCGGGGGCGGCTTGTACCTCTCGCCGTGCTTCTCCTTCTAGGGAGTTCAACACAAATTGGAGCCGCTGGGCGGCGCTAAGGCCCTGCAAGTCGGCCAAGTACTCCAGTTGGGCCTTCCATTCGGTCAGGCGTACCTCCGACTCTGCTCCTCCATATCTCTGGACCCATGGGCTGCCCATGATAACGGGTGTGGCACGGGGTGGGGCTGCTGGCCCCGCGTTGTCAGTCATTGGGTGACCTTGGTTACTCAACTCGAGGTGGGACCCTGCCGACTACGCCAAAATCTGTCACCACTAGGGGCTGGCTGTGTTTGACTAAAGCCACGCCCCTTTTCAACTCCCACCTCGAGGAGGTCCCCAAAGCCAACCCAATGACCAGACAAACACGGAAACAGGTGAGTAAAATTTCAAACAAGCTTTATTGAATTTAAATATTTAAAAGAACTGGGGAATTGGGGAAAGGGGGATTTAAAACTAATAGGCTTCTTCTCCTCCCTCCAGGGAGACTGCAGCCACGGGCAGACAGGGGCAAAGGCAACAGGGGTGTCAATCACCATACGCCGGGGGAAAGAGGGAATCGTCAGGCTCCGGCCTGGACCCTGTTAACCGTGGCGCCCTCCTTCTTCTTTCCCGGAGGCAGAACAATCTCGGTGTGACTGGTAGGAGATTTTCCACTGTCCGTGAACCTTTCCTCGGTCCGGCAGGGGGTCCTCGCCCCACGTGCCTTCACGTCCCCCGCAGGTGTTCACTGCGACACAGAAACACGGTTAGTGTGGATTTGGTATGCTTCTCACCGGTTCTGCCGCTTACAGCTCTCGGGGTAGGTAGCGCGTTACACCGTCTGTCCTCCGATTGTTCACTCTCGTCCTCCTTTCTCTCCTCAGGCGGCCACTAGGACACAAAAGTACTGTTACTTGGACTTCGAGTATGTCTCACCGGTTCTGCTGCGTACAGCTTTCTGGGTAGGTATCACATTCACAGTCTGTTCTTCAGTGGTTCACTCTCGCTCTTCTCTCTCTCCACAGGTGGCCGCTAGGACACAAAGACACTGTTACTGGAACTTCAAGTATTTCTCACCGGCTCTGCTGCATACAGCTTTCTGGGTAGGTATCACGTTCACAGTCTGTTCTTCCCTTATTCACTCTCGTTCTTCTCTCTCTCCACAGGTGGCCGCTAGGACACAAAGACACTGTTACTGAGACTTCGAGTATTTCTCACCGGCTCTGCTGCATACAGCTTTCTGGGTAGGTATCACGTTCACAGTCTGTTCTTCAATTATTCACTCTCGGTCTTCTCTCTCTCCACAGGTGGCCGCTAGGACACAAAGACACTGTTACTGAGACTTCGAGTATTTCTCACCGACTCTGCTGCCTACAGCTTTCTGGGTAGGTATCACGTTCACAGTCTGTTCTTCAATGATTCACTCTCGTTCTTCTCTCTCTCCACAGGTGGCCGCTAGGACACAAAGACACTGTTACTGAGACTTCGAGTATTTCTCACCGGCTCTGCTGCATACAGCTTTCTGGGTAGGTATCACGTTCACAGTCTGTTCTTCAATTATTCACTCTCGTTCTTCTCTCTCTCCACAGGTGGCCGCTAGGACACAAAGACACTGTTACTGAGACTTCGAGTATTTCTCACCGGCTCTGCTGCATACAGCTTTCTGGGTAGGTATCACGTTCACAGTCTGTTCTTCAAGCATTCACTCTCGTTCTTCTCTCCCTCCCCAGGTGGCCGCTAGGACAGAAAGACACAGCTACTGAGACTTCGAGTATTTCTCACCGCCTCTGCTACCTACAGCTTTCTGGATAGGTATGGCCTTTTCTTCTCCGTAAGTCAGCAGAGGGGCGAAGGTCACACACCACCTCGCCGGGTCGAGCGCCGCCCTATCTCCACTGCCCGTAGGCCGATCGAATCCTGGACAGGGGCGCCCCTTTGTAGGGACCGCGGGGGCGGTGGACCCTTTCGCCTCTGACTCTGCGACAAAAGACAGACACAGGTAAGTGTACACCACAAATACTTCCAATACTTCACCCACAGCCCTGGACAGCTCTTGGTCCGCGTCCCTTCGTCCTCCGAAACAGCACACAGCGTATGGTAGCAGAATTTTCTGAGGTCGTTAGCCCCTCCGTCCTCTGCCCAGTAGAGAAGATGGAGGTACGGGGCTTCGTCTACAAGACACACAGCAACCCACAGCAAATACACAGCACCACTCCAATGTGAAAGCTTATTATTTGTAAAGTCTCACTCACCACGCTATAAGTGCAACACCACAAGGAAAAGCGCCCGGTGTCCTCCACTGCGCTTGGGCTAAATAGGGGCGATGGCGACACGACCGAAATAAAGTCTCGTTGCTGTGCTGTTTTGGACCTATACTTCCAGCGGCTCGCCCACCACGCTATTATAGGGGCAGGGCCGCCCGTTTCCTCCTCGAGGACTCCAACGATCACACAGGTTAATCTCTGCAGTTTACTCCACACCAAACAAGTATACTCACAGCGGATAGCCTTTGTTTACGTTGTACAACAGGGTCAGTTTTCTTCCTGCTTTACTCCTTCAAAAGTACTGGTTAAACCAAAGTTCCTTTCTACTCATCGGATTTTCCGTTTACTCCAGCAGGTCCACCGTCGACTACAGTGAGAGAGGGAGAGAGAGAGAAATACAGACAGCCACCACGTCTGACAATGAGCACAGCTCCGTTCCTCAGCACACACTAACAACGAACACACTGTCCTCTAACTGCGCTTTTTATACTCCTCTTTGTACTCCAGTTATCCAATTACTCGGCGATCTCTTCAACTAGGCACAGCTGTGCCCAATCGGCTGATTACAGCCTTCGCGGAGTCACCGGATGTCCGGTGTTTCTGTTTTTCCGGTCGGGGGGGAAACATCCGGGCGGAACCAAACTTCTTCAACTTTTGGTTCCCGCCCTGAAAAATCGTCACCCCGTGACATCGTCACTGTTAAAAGAAATAAAACAGCTGCATGATTGCTAAATGAACTGAGGAAGGGTGATGGGCAACCTGATTCTTATTACACGAATGTTTATACCAAATAAATACCACACATCTGCCATGAATGCAGAGTGATACAAAAGAAAATCAATTCACACAGTTTTTAGGAAATTTACTAATGCTCCAAATTCAGTTTGGTTCATTGTCGCAGAATGGCCAAAATTAAGTAATATTATAGATGCTATTTAGTCTTTTGTAATAGTAAGTCGCAGCGATTTTTTTACGATAATGGTGCATTCACGACACAAAGCAACAATCTGTACCCATGGTAAACTCATGGTCATGCTTTAATAAATCTTCCTTTGGAAACTGTGGCAACATAAATTCAAACTATTGTTTCTTTGAACTGTCATATTCCTTATCCATATTCATGAACTTTTCTCCTATGGAATGTTTTGTAAAAGTAAAATAGCAATTATAAATGACTTATTGCATGCAGAACGATTTGCTCGACAGACCAAAAAGATTACGATGATGGTGAAATTTGAAAACTTCCCATCGAGCGATACAGTAGCCAGGGCAACGCTTTCTTTACACGACTCTTCGTCTTGCTTTTAGGGCAGCCCCCTGTTATTTCTTTATCCTCTCGGCTCTTCAAAGACTCAAAACAGATTGATTCTCATGTGAACACAGCTGAAGTGGAGACCCTGCCTTTCTGCGCTCGCTTTGAACCGCTAGCTGCCTGTTTACCGCTGTTTGTCTGCCTCCGCGTGAAGATGAACCGTATCAATCGGAAAACAAACTGGCATTCACGAGGCCATGTCAAAGGTGAGTGGCGGCCTTTAGTGTCTCCCCACGCGAGCGTTCCCCTCCGCCCTTCAGAGGCCGCTCTCGCTTACCAGTGCTGTTTCGTCACCATGGTTATATACCTGGCTGATGTGTATCTTGTCTATGTGGGAATAGCCATTAGACACTTTGTCAGGGTGATCAATGGGTTTGGTGCTCTTGCTGGCTCTTTGACAATAGAAACCAATACTTTAAGAGGGAAACTCAGCAGACTTCATTTTAAATGTTCCCTTAGCAAAGACATACAGATACAGCTACACAGTTTGATTTCAGAAAGGTTTCTGTAGATGTCACTGTGTTGCTTTGAGGTAAAAACGCACCTTCGTACTGTCTTCCAAACAGATACAGCGTAGCAATGTCCTAGCCCAAAACACCCTGGCAACCAAGAACACTTTAATGTCCAGCACCCTGATAGCATGGTCCTATAAGAATCCCAAATTACTTAGAGCAAGCATCTAAACTCATTAGCAAGTGTTAGCAATCACATACAGTACAATAGCAACCGTGTCACGTGGTACGTTTTCAAGCTACACAAAAACATGGTCAACAAGTCAACATTAATGGTACGTCTTTACAAATTGTGTGTGTGTTGTTTTGTTCCTGTATCACCTCTCATTGTTTATTGGGTCTACTGTAGCTGTCAAACACATCTAAAAGCAGAGCTAGCAGACACACTTAACATTCTTTCTTAACACCGTTCACCTGCTACAAGTTTCTAATCTTACGCAATAAGCCTGTTTACTGCCTACCTTTCATAATTCTTAGAAAAATGCCTTTGCTTTCATTAATGTTAAATTGAGATTGACTGGAAGACAACATTTATATTTTTAAACCATATACAGGTATGCAGAAGATCTCACTATTGCACAGCGTTTTGAAGCTATTACAAGGATAAAAGAAATAGAAAATCCTTTACATTGAGATTCACACCACTCTATTCCAGCCTTGACTGCATACAGCCACAGAAAAAAAATAACAGATCAATTTAAGATTTTTCCAGTTTTTCCTTATAAAAGGAAATTTCTTATAAAAAGATTTTTACTTTTTTTTGCAGAAAACTGAAACCGGACAAACTAACAAAAAGATGCAATGTTTTCAGATCTACAGCAAGGAAAATGTTATAATGAATATAACATTTATATTAAATTTTATTCATTTGTATTTTAGAAACAATTCAAAAGTGAATATTCAGCCTGGTCTCACTATTAATACGTAGTATTAATATGTAACTTTTAAAAACACAAAACTTACTTTTTTGTATGTTTAAATAGATGCTGAAGCGTACAATGTAGACGTATTTGCAAGACAGCAACAGTTTTTACAGCTACAAAATGTAAAACATTTACAAATCTTGCATACCAAAAAATGTAAAATACACAGTGCACTACTCCATCCACAACGTTGACATCAGCAAACCCCTCACCCACATACACGATGTCTGCCCTGTACAGTGAAAACAGGGATTCATTCGTGAAGTGCTGTGTAATAAAGCTGCACATTTTAATGTGGCCTTTATTGTTGCCAGCCTAAGGCTCACCTGTGCAATAATCATGCTGTCTAATCAGCATCTTGATATGCCAGACCTGTAAGGTGGATGAATCTAACATACACAGATTTAGTCAGATATGTGAACAATATCACGGTGCGTAAGACAGAACCCAAACGCAAGACACAGGTGTATTAAAAATAGGAACTTAATATAACAAATAAACAACCCACGAGGGGGCAAAACAATATAACCAAGATAATAAATATGAATGATAACACTAAACAAGGTAACACTGAAACATGAACTAGAAAGAACACTAAACACTGAATAAACTAGACTAAACAGACCAAGTACTCACACGGATCAAACAAGGTATGGAACAAGGCATGGAATCAAACATGAAACAACAACAGGCACCGACTAACAAACACAAGGACCTTAAATAGGGGAGAACTAATGAAGACAACAGGTGACATGAATAAACCAATGAGGGTGACAAGGGAGCGAGGTAAAAGTGACAAGACACCGGGAACACGTGGTCTAGTTAAACCAATATAGTGATCCCACACAGAACATGGGAATGTCATGATTCTGCCACAGGACTAGATTAAACAAAAGATAAACTGGCAGAACCATGACAATATTTGAGAGAAATAGGCCTTTTGTGTATATGGAAAAAGTCTTAGATCTTAAGTTTTTATGGTGGTACAACCCCACTTTACGTAAAAATACACACATATTTTCGTGATATTAAGTTGGAATATTTGATGGAATAACCCTGCTTTTTTAAGTGGTTTCTTCATTTTTTCCATGGCTGTATATTGAGAATTTCTAAAGAAGGATTTATAATTGTTGCCTTTATGTTTCAATCACAGCATTTTAAATATAACTATAGTTTAAGAGACATGGCATTACAAAAAGCATCTCACATGAAAGCATTTGATTTACATTGATAGTTCATAAATTTGTGGAAAACGAGACGTGGGTAGATTTTTCACGTGTGCAGTAAGTTCAGCTTCAGGACAACAATCCTTCCCCGTGACACATTCGTCATTTTCTGACTACAAAATGAGATATAGAGGCAACATAACTTTCTTTTTTAACAACAGCTGTCTTTGAGAGCTCTGAGGTTTGAACCATATTTAACCCTTATGTCCCAGACCACCCGCTAGTGTCTGCACCGCAGACTGACCATTCACAAGCGGGCCGGGTCCCTGGACGAATATGAAATAGAGCGGACTCTTAAAAACCGCAAAGACCAGTTCCTGATTTATGTTCTACAGAACCCAAACATCTTTAGAATATGCCTTGTGAAGTTGCAGACAAAGCTTTCACAGGTCACAATGAACGCACAACATAAATTGGCTTGTTCTTAACCAATAGGGCTTTTATGAGGGGTCATGTGCATACTTAATCCATTGGTTCCCAGGTTATGTGGTCAGAGTGGTTTTTCATATAAGCAGTGTTCATACTATAGTCACTCCAAAAAGTATTTGGACACTTAAGCCACACGTATCAAACCAGGTATTAAACAATGTGTCATCTGTAAACACTCATAACAAAAGTCATAGTTATTTTCAACCATTTTAATCAAAGGGTCGTAGTTAGGGTTAGGGATAGGTTAGGGTTAGGTGGGTTACAAGGTGATTTTTAGTGGACGTATGAAGCTAGTTGCCCTCTGGATCATGCATGTCTCCACACAGCACAAGCACAGATGTCTTGCAGTTATGTTTGACATCAAAAAAGTGTCTGAATGCATTCTGTGTTTACCTTGCAACACTAGATCATTTAGTTTAGCATTTCAAACCAATGTTGTTTTATAAAATGTTTTCTAAAATTGTTACTTTATCAAATATATGCCAGTTGGTTTGACATATTTCATGTGTTTAAAATGCCTTGATGGATTTTATACTAAAAAGAGAGTAACTGCAAAATCACCACTGGTACCACATTTCCACACATCCTACCCAAATCCACATTCTTTTGCTTAAAACAGAAAGGAGGTCTATCCCATTCCCACTGTGTCCCCTTTAAATGACCTCTGCAAGATGACCTCACCAAACAGAAAGCCAGAACACAATCCGATCGGATTAATAATTATTCCGCAAGACGATAGCCAGGGTTTTGGGCTTACTAGAGCACAGTAAGGTGGGGTCAGCGTATGCCACGGCTGATTAATTGACTCGTGAGATGTCTCTTCAGATGGCCATCAAAGGCGGGCAGGTAAAGGAATGCCCCCTTTGATAGATGAGCACCCATGTTGTGCCCTTGACTATGGGGGAGTGAGAACAAACATTTCAAACACAAACAAAGGGCACGCTCATCTTCCACAGCCTATTAATTACACTCGCCGCCACAATAGAAGCTCAGAGATCAGAGAGAGAGAGATGGTGACCCGCTATTGTTCCTCAAATCCGACCGACACATCATAAAACGGCACAGAATAAATGCTCTAGTCTACATGCTATGGCAGCCGAAATTAAGCATTATAGCACAAAGCATAAGGTGGAAATATGTATTTATTTTAGTGTTTTCGTTTTTACAAAAGAGTCGAATCATTTGACCAAAGTGAGTCATTGAAATGATCTAAGCTTTAAAAATACTTTCTAAATTCTTTATCTGAATACTCTGGATTACTTTTGGAAATGAAGATTGTTTTATTCCAGATATAGTCAGATTCAGTATAATAAACTGGTTGTGATCATCCTCTTTTTCTGTAAGACTACATTAAATGTAAATGCACTTTAAATAAGTTAATGAGACATGTTTAAAGGTGTAAAATAATGCACTGAAATCTGTTAAATTGTTCACTGATATCTACATGGAAGGTTTGTGGCTTTATTGAGTGCATAAATGATCCAGATGAAGTTTACATGTCCATTAACAACCCCAGGATTTGCCTTTACAATGAAATGGTCTATATAACCTTATTTGAAAGAGTCATTAATAACAATAATAATGAGCTCTGTTCTGATTGGCTGTTTCTCAGAGCAGCTCCTTCAGTAGCTCTGTGTGTGTGTGTAAACAGATTTTGAGTCTGTATCAGATGAAGATACAGATTTTGAGGAAAAATCAATTATTTGGAGATTGTTAATGGACGTTTCTGAGTGGTAAGTTTGTGTTTTTTTCAGTATGGACCTGCAAAACGTAACTGTAACGTCAAGTCTTTAGCCTTAGCTAGCATATAGCGCTAAGTCAGCAGTCACAACTTTGTTCTAACATTGTAATTACATTGTACTTAATTTATTGTGTCATTTAATGTTGGGGTGTACATCTCGACTGTAACGTCACAGTCGGTGTAATTTTGAGATTGGTCTGTTTTCCAGCGGTCTTTTACATGAATGAGGTTTACATAAGAAGGAGGAAACAAACGTGTTTGAGGCTCACAATAAATCATTACCATGTACAAAGCTCTTATAATTCATCTATGCCAAGATAAATACAGTTTTACATTTTACCGCACCCTTGTTATCACACTTGTTTCTGCTAAACAGTAATGACATTAGGCTACATTGTGGGCGCATGGAGAATTTTGCTTAGGTCTTTTGCTTGATAGATTCCCCCCTCCTCTCAAAAAGATCATATAAATCACTTCTAGAGTTTCTCGGCAATGTTTCAGAATGGTTTTTTAAAACAACACATTTTGTGTCTATTTAAGGACAACACATATGAGGGTGGTTTCCCGTACAGGGATTAGCTTAAACCAGGACTAGACCTTAGTTTAATTAGGAAATATAACTAGTTTTAACAAACATGTCTTACTAAAGCATTTTGAAGCAAAAACATTGTATTGTTAAGATATGTCAGTACAAGTTGTTTTCAGTTTGGACAGCTCTTACATTTATTTTAGTCTAGTAGGGATGTGCATCGATGCATCGCGTTCCCATTCAAAAGACCTGTCTAAAATCGATTCTGAATCATAAGGCAAGTCACTACAAGTTTGACTTGTTTATAATGTGCATTTAAAAAAGCAACACTCGTCAAACACAATCATTTAAAATATTCTCTATTATTTCTCGATTAATTGTCACAACCCTATAGTCTAGGACTAGTCTAATCCCTGTCTGGGAAACGGATTATCCTTAATTAACACATCTTGTGTTGTCCCTTTTATTTATTTGAACACAAAATCAACACATAATGTGTTAAAGGACAAGTTTGGTATTTAACACTTAAAGCCCTGTTTTCAGATTGTTTATGATGAAATAGAACGGTTTTGACTGAAATTTGGACATATGATGCTGGCACGAGAATTTTTGGGTGTTTATTGTATCACCTCCCACCTCTACAATGGGTGTATAGGGCTTATTCGCAAACACCGGAAGTCGATAACGGCGGCCATATTGTTGACATGACATCTGTCCTGCCCCTAGCCGCACGTAGATTTGAGTCGAGGGGAGCAGTAGCATAATGGCTTAATCTCGTCTGTATTAAGAGAAGATGAGCTTGATTGGTGTGGAACCATATCAAATAGACCCAATAGCCTTAAGTAAAGATCCGTCCTTATTGCCAGCCGTAACTTATCCGGATATTTATAACTATATCGTTTATACAGTATCCGCATTCATCATACAAGCACTGAAGGGCCGTTCACATTATAACGATAACTATAACAATAACTATATCATCTTCCACATCACCAAACAATACGTTTATGCTAATTCGCTCACGGCACTCGCGCAAATCACTTGCCTTTAATATTGCTTGTAATAAAAAGTTTTGCAGATGTCCTCAACACACTGCATTTCGCGTAACTCTAAACAGTGAATCTAATAGTTTGTGTAATCTCTTACCTTTTGGCATAACAGTTAGTTAATGTAATAGATTAAAAAGCATTACGTTGTCAATTTTCACACCAACTGCAGGTAATCTTGTGTTATAGACCTCAGCAATGAGCTTCACTGTCATTTTAAGTGCACTTGAAGTTCAAATAGATTTGAATGCTATCAATGGTTTATCCTTCATCATGTGGGAAAAATCGCTCAGAAAGTGATCCCAATGATGTCGTTCATTGTATCTGTGTCGTTATAGTTTTGGTGTGAGCTCCGCTATTCTGTTTAATATAAAACGATTCTCAAAACTATATTTTTTATAGTTATCGTTATAATGTGAAGGGCCCTTAATTCCCTACCTATATCAATGCCAGATCTATTATGTTCATATAGTTATTAATACTAATTTAATAACTGTCTCAATTTATGGCATCTTATTTGAAAGAGCAGTTTCAGCCACTGCTTACAGCTAACCATATGTGATCAAATTATGGGACTTTGCTGTGAGGCATATATCCCTAACGTTACCTGTGGTAAAATGATGGGGACAGACTTTGCTGTTGGGAGTCTCTCCTTCGCTGGCTCAACTCCTCCTTCCTTTCATGTTTTCTGACAGTCAGTGTCGCATAAAAAGTAATTCCGGGGTTCTTTTTGCTGTTGTTAGAACAGCCGTATATTACACCACACACCATCGCGCGGTTTAAAAAAATTACATCGATAATACCATGCATAATACCCATGCTGCCTCGCTTGTCAATTGACAGACTGACAGTTCTATGTCAACAATATGGTCGCCGCGAACATTGATGACGTAGATCGAATAACTCCTTTCGTTTACAAAGACGTGAAACTCAGCGAGTGGTCAGGGGTGTTCACTGATATGCTCACACAAAAATCGCTGCAAAAGATGCTTTCTAACAGGTTTTATCATAGTTTTTGTCCAACTCCATTGACTTGTATTAGATGTGCTGTGAGGTACGGTATTACTTTGTTTGTATTCTTGCAATTGGCAAAGGTGGATTATCGCCACCAACTGGGCTGGAGTGTTTATTATTCAAGCTCTCAACTGAAGAATGTACGGGTGTGAGGCGTTTGGAAAAATAGGCAAACGAATAGTAAAACACCTGTTGGAAAGCATCTTTTGCAGCGATTTTTGTGTGAGCATACCAGTGAACACCCCTGACCACTCGCTGAGTTTCACGTCTTTGTAAACGAAAGTTTAATGCATTTTAGGAAGGATTGTTCCTGTGCACCTATGCAGCCATTGTAGAGGTGGGGGGTAATACAACAAACAACTGAAAATTCTCGGGGTAGCCGCATATGTCCAAATTTCAGTCAAAACCCGTTCTATTTCATCATAAACAATCTGAAAACAGGGCTTTAAGTGTAAAATAAAAATACCCAACTTGTCATTTAAATAGCATAACTCAAAAACAATGTGATAAAAATTAACACATCCTTTCTTAGAGTATAGTCATGGCTCACCATTTCTCATTGTGATCAAATTATCTGAACTATCTGTATTTTATGCCCCTGAATTTGCTGTATGTCAACAAATATCCTATCTGTTTCTTTTAATTTCTAAGGAATTATAGGAGGAACATCTGGGGGAAAGTTGATAGTAGGGATGGGAATCAATGGGACCTAAAAAAACGTGATAAAATAAGATTCTTCAAATGATGAAGACCCTCAGAATGATGTGTAAACCCCTAACCCAGACCAAATCTTAATCGTAATCTGATTAGTTGAAATAATTTTGTGGATCTTCTTGGCAAAATAGTAGCAAGGATTTGATTCATTTGAGAAAGGGATTTGGCGTTCAGGAAAAAAATAATAGGAAATCCTATGCGTTGGTTCCAATGTCTTTATCATGTCATAAAAACACTTGCAGCTTTCCAGATCCTTTATTGGCCTGTGTTATTAATTTGTTCTGACTTTAAATAGTAGTAGCAAACCTGTTTGCAGATTTTAGTAGTTCACATACTGATCAAAATAACCACACTAAATGAAGTAATTATAGTGCCAAAACAAACAAAAATCATTACTGAAGATTAACCTAAGAAAAGTGTTTTCATTTACATTGAGAAAAAATGTAATGTTTGTGTCTAAATTACTCATATATCTTAGAAATTGATTTTTTTTTCTTTAAACGCACTAAGTCCAGATTGACTTCCAAAAAAAAAAAATGCTTGGTCTTCACTTACAGTGTGAGACTATAGCGATCAACAGATGGCAAGCATGCAGTTTGCAGAACATTGTCTGCTTACTACAAATGCTGACAGTACTAATAAAACCTTGTGCAAATAGCCAAGACAACATGTTGTTTTCTCTGCCTTTTGAAAGAACAAGACTTTACAATATTCTTTGTCTTTCCGATTAATAATTGCAGGAAACCGTAACCGGACATTGTACCAAAACACCAGCGTACGTTAATATTTACTCAGACTCTTTGGTGAACTGTCAGATTGGCCGAATTGTTATTCAGTCACACTTATGTTGAATATTGTAAAGGGGTTGGTACAACTTGCCCCCGGGCTCATGCCGTTGTCACTGTTGACAATAACTAAAGTGTCAATACAGCAGGGTCTGCCATTGAGCAGCTCAGTCCCCACAGTCATAAATCATGTGCGCAGACAGCTCCGCTCCTGGTTCCCCTAATCCGCTTGCATGGAGAGCAGCCTGGGCTCAGTTCCCCTGACGTGCACATGAAGGTGACAGCGGGTAGATTCATGACAGCCTTTTTAGTCCAAACACAGAAAATAAAAAATGACATACTTACTGTAGGCCTGCTTCAGTTGTGCACCAGTTCACTTTTTGTCTTCTAGATCAACACAGCTTGAGTAAATATGTAAACAGTCACAGCAGTTGGGAATCTTCCCCTGTTAACGCTACGATTCTCTTTAATTTGCAACATTTAATGAGATAAAGTTGTTCACAGCAAATATGTATTTGACATGCAGCCACTGCTTGTTTTTCATAGATTTATATGGTGGCTGTAAATTAAAGACAGAGACGGATGGATGTTGGATATTGTTATTTGGAAAAATATATGCCCATTGTATCTAGAAAAAAAGTCCATGACAGTTGCTTACATGTAGTTGTTGTTTTAGAGAGAAAGTTACGTATCGTGTGAGATTATGAGTCTGAGGCAGTGTACTGTCAATAAACATCTGAAAATGAAGAAGATAAATGTAGCGAAATCAAAGAAGCCTGCCATCACTCTCTGCTTTATTGGGATAAATGAATTACGATGTCTTTAACTAACTGACAGATTACTTAGCTGCTTGGATAGAGCTGTTTTCACACTTGGCGGGATCCCTCTTGGGACAGTGACACAGTCGTCCCATTGCCAGAGCTATTTTTCACTCAATTTAGCTCCAAATGATGGCTAACCTTGGGTTCTCCCTCTGGGCAAGGTTTATGCAATGATTAATGGCATGTGTTTCACTGCCTCTACCTGAGGGACTGCCCCATCTGCAAAGTGATGTCAGATAGAGGAGTGCAGCCTGCAGGTGTCCGCCGGTGAGTGGCAGCTTCCCATCGTCTCTGGAGACACCAGCGGGGTCTTAAGTGTCATCCAAGCGGTGGCTTTCGTCAGTATGGCCTGTCACATCCCAGTTCAGCTTTGCGCCTTGGTGCCATTGGTAGCCTATGGGCTCATTGTGTCCATTTCAAGGAAAGCTGAACTCATCTCTTTGTGATATTTCTCACCTGTACTTGTCATAGAGAAAAGGCAAGATGTTTGTTTTTTTTTATTCATAGAAGTACAATGTTCATTTCATGGATTTTAAACATTAATCAGTATTCCTATGATTCCTACGACGAAAACATATCATAATGAAATGCATTTGATAAATATGAATGTTATTTCACCATATGTAGTCGGGTACAGTAGATTTTCTTATGATTTCAGGTGTATGGGTGGTGAACCAGAGGCCCTATTTATCTATTATATTATCTATTAATCTATAAATCCCAAATGTTTTGCAAAGCTGAACAGTTGCAGGTTTCTGCCTTTAAAGGTGGAGTCCACGATGTTTGAAAAACGGTTTGGAAAAGGAGACGGGCCGACTACCAAAACACACTTATTGCCAATCAAATCAAATCAAATGCCGGGTTGCGTATGTGTGGGCGGGTCTATCAACAGAAGGTCCAGATTCTATTGGGGTAGGGGCGTGTTTGTTTAGGTGATTTCAAATATCAACATTGGCTTTCAAACATCATGGATTCCGCCTTTAATTGATGCCTAATTAATGTCATTGACATATAAAAGCGAACCTGTCAATGTTTATATTCTTTTGAACCCAAGAATGTCTTATATTTCCAAAAAAAAAACCTGCAGCAATCAGATAAGCAAAAGTGCGTGTGTCTGCTTAGACCCTGACGTGGCGCTAAGCAATTTTCTATGTCAAGGACAGTTTTTATAATTATGGACTTTGCATGGATTTTTGCGTATGCACACTTTACGATCAAATCTGTGCATGCGCACCCTTTATAAATGAAGCCCCTCATGTTGGGAATTGTGTACGGATAAATAATCAATGGATGCACTGTGGTCAGTCTCATCCAGCAGTCTGCTTCCTCTCAAGGGTCTTTTCTGTACTGACTACAGCAATGCACTATAGCTCCTTTTACAATAATCCATTTGGATTGTGAAAAGCAATTAACTTGATTTACACTACCAGTCAAACTTTAGGGTTTCTCACTCATTCTTTATTATTATTATTATTGCATGTTTTATAAACTGTAAAGTCATCAAAACTAAAATAATGCAAAATAATTCAAAACTATATTTATCATCTTCAGTGTAGTCACTGTAATTTTATCAAGCAGCTACCTGGTTTCACCCTGAGATGCTTTTCAAACTGTTTAAATAAAATGTTAGTTTTGCAGTCAATTTAAAATGTTTGGCCCAATCACAAGAAACTCAGTTTCCAGTTACGTGACCATAAACTTTTGGTCTAAATTCATAAATGTGCTATATAGAAATATTGCCATAAAAAAAAAACTTTCTAAAAACTTATTCAGGTGTCTATTGTATGGACCAGCAGTCTGTCCTCCTCATTCTGTCTCTCACACAGCAGTAATCAGATTAGGATTTTGGACAGGTTTCTGGTCTCTCGCTGTCAGCTTCACTTTGTGTGTTAATCATCAGATATGGCTCTTATAGTGATTAATGAGTGTGTTAATCTGGAGGATGGTTGTGCCACTGATAGACACATCACACAGCGTCTGCCTGGACGCGTTCACATCGGCTTGATTTCCTATGGGTGCGATGCCAAACCATCAAAGCCAGCAAACTGATACTGATTTGAATGCATCAACCAGAACACCTTCATTGGATTCATTGGTAACACCTAAAAAAATAAGTTGTTTCAACTTATATGTTTAAGTGAATGTAAGTTGAAAATGTTTTCACTTTTTACAGGTTACTGTATAAATAAGCAATTTGAACTGATTTTCTTGTAAACATAGTATCAAAACGTTTGTCTGTTTGTTTGATCAACCTGAACAGCATGAAATGGCAGCTCATCTTAACCAATGGCATACAGTGTGGGTCTATCCGTTTGGCCAACCTATGAAAGACGGAGAAGGTTTGCAAAACTTTTTACTCTTATGTTTAATGATGTGAAATTCACATTTCTTGAAAACTAATCCTCTGAGATAATGATTAAATCATTATGCATTAAATAAACTATTTCCTGTGTCTCAATACTAACAAAAATTAATTATGATTTATTAATTTTAAACTAAAAACATTGGCACTGCACTGAAAAAATGATACATTGAATTTAATAATTTTTTTAAGGTAAGTGGTTGCAATCTATTTCTTTAAGCTACATTTAAACAAAAGTTTTATATTTTATTTTACTTTACTACTCTTTTTTGTTTAAATGTAGCTTAAAAAATTTGATTGCAACCACTTACCTTAAAAAAATGTATTAATGATTCAATGAATTATTTTTTTCAGTGTGTTAAGCACTGTAGAGAATAAGATTATTATATCCTGTACACAACTCTTAAGTTTTACACATTGTTGACATAAAATAGACATAACATTTGTGTATTAATATTCACTACAGCCTTCCACCTCAAACCCTTTTAAAATGGGAAAAAAAGAAAATTCTGTCACTATTTACTCACCCACATGTTGTTCCAGACCTGTATAAATGTGTTTGTTCTGCTGAATTCAAATTAAGATTTTTTTTTTTCATTAATAACCAAACAGATTTAGGGCACCATTTACTTTCATAGTTCTACTAGTCAATGGTGCCCCAGATCTGCTTGGCTATTAACATTTTTTTAAATATCTTCATTTGTGTTCAGCAGAACAAAGACATTTATACAGGTCTGGAAAAACATACTGTAAGGTTAAGTAAATCATGACAGAATGATATCTCATTTTATGCTGAACTACACCTTTAAACATTGATTATTTTGCTTCTTTAAACAGTTACATATAATATATTATTATGCAGGAGATGCTCAGTACATTGTCATTGGCATATTCAGTTGTAGCCACATGAAACTGCTGCGTGAAGCGACACCAAGTTTTCCTCTGAACAGCGTACTGCACAATAGCAGCGCTGCTCTCATCCGCAGCGAGGAAGGGTCTTTGTTTGGAAAGAAAGACTCCCTGGACTAGGTAAGATTGTGTGTGTGTGTGTGTGTGTCATATTTTCAAAATCATATTTTGTAAGGATGGGTTCACCATAAATGTCCCCCACCAGCGGACAGCACAAAAGTTCGAGGCGTTTACAGCATCATAAATCAAAGGTATCCTCCGCGCGAGAGCAGCTGGCACATTTGCAAATAATTGTAATTATTAATCATGTCGATTTCACACCCTTCAGCCGGATGCTGGGAGAGCTCTGTGGCCGGGCAGCCCTGGCGCCAGGGGCCCACGGACCGGGCCTGTGTGTGGAGCTCGGGGACGGGACGCCGCGCTTTGATGACGCTGAGCCGCACCGCTGAGCCGCGCACAATGGCTCGACAGCAATGCAGCACGGGTCAAAGCCAGAGAAAGCGTCCTGTGAATGCAGTGTACGGCTGTACCATCCATCGTTTATCATCATCACGGCTTGACAGAAATCTTGATACGAGCTGTGAGACAGGATCTGTATTTTGAGAGAATTGTGTTTGATGTCATTCGTGTAATATTCATAATACTGTATGTCTGTCACCTGGCAACAGCCTAGCAACCACTTGACAACACCCTAGCAACCATTCAGAACACCTTAGTATCTGCTGGCTTTACACTGTCACTTTATGACTTTATTGCGTATTGTTTCTTCTAATTTATAATCCATATTCATCTGTCTTGAAGGAATGGACAAAATAAGATCCTAGCAACCTCAAATCTCTCTCAAATTACCCAAAGTAGTGAAATCTACTGAACATTCAAAGCTTTCTTCAGCCAACAATCAAGGTGACAAAATTTTAAGTAACACTTTATAATAAGGATCCATGAATCATTAAGAAGTAATATATCTAAATTAATTCATACTTAAATATAAACTAATGCTTTAGGCATGTACTAAAAGTCATTTTTAACTACAACATAAATCCATGGTTATTAATACATTAATTAACAACTAAAATCATGTCATGTTGTAGTTAATGATGACTTATGATGCCTTAACTCATTAGCATGTTTAAGTAAAAATACATTTATGTTTTAGTTCATTATGATTCATGGACTCTTATTATAAAGTGTAACATTGTTTTATCTTTAGTTGTTGCCTCTGGTTTGCGTTGTGTTTAAGACCACAATGGTACTCGTGCTAAATTCCCCGTTATGTGCAATTTAGAAAGTGCTGGGTTGTTTTTAACCCAACTGCTGGGTTAATGTCAATCAACCATGCTTTGAAACAACCCAGCAGTTTAGTCATTTTAACTCAGCAGTGTGTTTTGTCCAATACTAACCCAACCCTGTGTAAAGACAACCCAGCATTTTTTCGAGTGTGTGACCATAAGGAGTTTACTGTTGCATTGACATCAGCCACTTTTTATATTATCAGTTGTACAACATACTGTATCTACAATATTAATAACATCCGTTTTAATAGGTTTGAAATACAAATCTGCATAATATCCTGACACAGAGTTATTGTTACAGAAACAGATTTGTACGCATCTGTTTATGGGTCTGAAAGCATTTTCCGTTATAGCAGTCAGGATGGGAACCGTTGGGAAAATGATTCTGATAGATATGGATTCTGTACAAGCTGTGAGTTCAGCTCAGGAGCTAAATAAAGCCTTCAGTACTTATTCACACACATCACAAAAGCGCACAGATGGTTTATATGGTTAGTGCTGCACATGCCAACAGTGTGTGCAGAAAAGTTTTTACTCATCAAATGATCAATGTGTTTCTCACATTAGCAATATTTTATTTTCATTAGCAGCTTACACCGTTGTAAATTCTTCTTGAATTCCCTGAACTACTCTAGCTTATTAAAAGATAAATAAATGTTGCCTACACATGCATTAATAAATACCAGTGAGACTGAAGTGTGTGTTCTCGGATCAGTCTGAGACATAGTGATACAATACTCACGGGCATATCTCACAAAAAGATGTCCAAGACACGTTTTTTTTTTTTTGTATTATACATATTAATAAATTCTTCTATAATATAAATATAATAATCTCATAACATCTCAATTCTGTTTTAGAAAATAGTTAGACAAAAGGTCAAAAAGAAACATATAACAATTTGTTTAAAAAAATATACAAACTTTCATCTCAGTGTTTGCAGAAAAATTGCATTTTATTTTCAATAAATTGGATAATCAGGTTATGTATATAACACAGAATGTGAAGTTGGAACATTGTTCATTAACATCTGGCTTGCACTTATCCACCTTGAACACATAAAACTGTGCAAGTCTGTATATTTTGTTGCAGAATTAAGGAAATATTTTTTATCACATTTTTGTGAAATTTGTCTTCTTTGGTTTTAAAGCGTAACTAAACCACCTTTTTTTAGTTAATGATCTGTAAGAATGGGGCTTTATTAGTGCTGTTCATCGATTTTAGTAAGTTTTTTGACATTTGTATATAAAGTGTTTCAATACTACAATATATGGTGTAAAAACGTCTGAGTGCTGCCCTCTTCAGGTTGAACGGTGGCTACTGCAGATAAATTTTCCTATTGGATGTTGGGTCCAAAAAATGCCTCGGGACGTAAGCAGGTTCAAGATCACCACGCCCTTGTTACGATCTCACCACACACATGAGCCGTTTCTCAATATGCGTTCTTGTCTGTACTTGCGTTCTTGTGGACTTGTGAAACGTCATCAGTCGCGGCCCAAGTACTGTTCCAATTCAAAGTTCGCATCAAGCCCAAGTTCACATAAAATCCCTGGATGTGTTCTTGATCCGCCCATTTTATCGAGGATGCATCAGAGGAGACTTGTGTGGACTTATGACAGCGAAGTTTCCCAGAATGCATTTCGCGTCAGGAGTTCGTTCTTCCAAGTCTGAACTTGCAAGTTCGAACTACGAAGGACACAAGTCCGAGTTTGGTGTACTTGGTATTGAGAAACGGCTTTAGTTTGTCCCCTCTGTTGGAATCTGCCCACTTTTCTTGCGTTTTTCAAATATTGCCAGTGGGTGGAGTCAGACTCTGACCAGGGGTTCAGTTACGCTTCAATAACCATGATTGAACTCTTTTTAAATTGAATATACTGTCTGTCATGGCTTGATCAAAGTTGTTGTAATCCAGCACTATAAGGTGATCAAATCAATCATCATATAATAACCATAAATCAGATGACCAATAAAACTATATCCCCATTATACCACTTACATTAAACTTTGTTAAAAGATCATTCATGTACAAGTTACAGGAAAAAGAAGTGGTGAAAATATTTCACATTGCTGAACTCCATTGGTCAGATGTCAGAAGTGTCTATGAAATCCAGACTAAAGTCTTATAATCTTGACATGATCTAACTCTGTCAGTATTAAAGATATCAAGGTTATATTTTCACATGATGTTCTTAACATTAACTAAGATGAGTTTATGAAAAAAACAGTATGTCACCAAAAAAGATTTTAGTTGGGTTGCTTACATCTGCTCTGTATATTGACTGCTCTCTCTGCAGTACCACAACACACAGGATCTGGTCCAACACGAGACCCTCGGCCTGCTGATTACTCTGAACACTCTTACACTGCATACTGGATTAACTTCATCACCACAAACTGGACTCTAATATATCGTTAGTAATCATTACTTACATATTAATCCGCTGCACATCTGCAGCTGTATATTTGGGGTTGATATAATATGTACATCCTGTATTAATTTCACAATGCTATATTAAATTCTTGATTCTGATTGGCCAGTAGTAATATTCTGAGGTTTGTTATTTCTAGATAATAAACCCCTTAAACACATGTCTCATGTGGTCATACTTTTAAATATATTCAATATAAATATTAATCATAAGTAATAACAAGATTTTTTTAACAACACAATCTTTACCGCTGGGCAAAGACTTACTTAATGTAATGCCAATACAGTTATTCATGTTAGTTTATTGTGCATTAACTAATGTTAACAGTTACAACTTTTCATTTTAATAATGTATTATTCCCATCCAGAAGAAATTGTCATTGTTCACAGATGTTCAAAGTTGAAGGGTCGGTTTAGTTACAGTACATCTCACATTGTTTCTGTAGGAAAAATAAAAGCAAAACAAATGGTTGATATACAGAAAGCCCAGATAATTTGGGTTAACAGTATTTAATGTATAAAGACTTCATATGGCAATGTGATATCATGGGAATATGTGTGTATTTTTATGCAAAATGTGGTTTTATCACACATACATTTAGTTTGCATACATACTAAAACATATAATATCAACATGTTGATGGGAGTAATACGTTAATTAATTTGTATTAACGGCTGTACGGATGCACAAATTTGTACATATTCCTATTCATGAATAAGAAATGTTGATGACTTTCAGAGAATTACACAATATTAAACAAAACTACACTTTAAAACCTTAAAATGAATACAATTTAGTATTTTCTTTTATGCAACAATAATCACACCAAAAAACAACATAAGTTCACAAAAGGTACAAAAGATGTACATTTTATTCATTCAGTGTAATCCAGATTTAAAATGCATACGATTGTAAGGAACCGATCCAAATTCAACCCTTTCTCATGATCCCAGTTCTCATCAGTAACGGTAAACGTCAAATCTCGAGTTTGAATTTAAATATTGCGTCTCAAGAAGCTTTACGACACATCGCTTTATGGCAGTAATATCAAACCTTCTTTGGCTCTTGTGTGCTACCTCACAGATTTGCGGCATTGTCGTCTTTCAGTCGATGTTATTTTGAAATTTGAAATGTGCACCTTGACAGAGAGACGCTTGGTTAACTTTATATTACTCTGTACTTCATAAACTCCAGAGAGGACCACGACTACATCATCATTTTAACTACTTTTGGTACTGCTTTTGAAATTTCACAATAAGTTATTGGGATTACACTTTTCTGTCTGTCTGTAATGCTTTTTAGTTCTAGCAGTAAATGATTTTTATAATTTGTTTTGGGTAAATTTAGGAGTAGAACTGTATTAGTGGCTTAAAATATCTTTTAAATGCTGTTACTAAAATTTCCCTTCACATTTCTGTCCATTACGTTGCATAAAAGAATACATTATTTATTTTAAAAATGTTGCCAAAAGGGTTTAGGCTTAGAGTCAGGTTTGGGGTAGGGTGGGTGTTAACATTAGGGAAGGGAAATTATACAGCTATATTTATGGTATGAAAGATTTGTAAACGTTTTGTAAATTTATTTTGTAGCTGTAAAAACCTAAAAATGCAATTAATTGTTGCAAATACGTCTACATTATACACTTGAAGAGTTTCGTTGCAAAACGAAATAACCACCGTTTTTTTATTGTTCAGAAATCTCGTTTTTTGGTTGTGCATTCCAATTAATTTCAATTCAACTGCAGTTGGTTTGTTTTGATTTAAACCTTCATAACTTAAAAATACAGCTAATTAGCACCATAAAACAAAATAATAACATGATAACATAATAATAAACATGTTTTGACAAAAATGTAAAAAAATGGGTTTATCTCGTTTTGCAACGAAACTCTTCACTTCAGAATTTATTTAAACGTAAATATCTCTCAAATGACATTTGACAAATCTAATGACATTCACTGTCGAGGTATCATCTTAATTCAACATGAGCCAGACACAAGAATATTGGGGTGCCTGGAGACAAATACAAGAAGCAGGAGACTTAAAGTTGCCATGAAACAGAAATAGTAACAGTCTTATTTTCCCCGTGGTGACGTATATCCGAGTGAAACGGCTTCTGACGTGAAAAAAAGGTAGGGCTGGACTTGAATTCATCCATTAAGATCTGATTGAATCGTTTGAAGTTGGGTAATGTTGGTAATTGCTAATTGCTGCGATCACCTGCCATACCGTATGACCAGAAGTAAAGAGAGATCGATTCGAGGAGGGGGGTATATTTGCGTTTTTGATTAAAGATTATGAAGGCACATTATTTATTTTTTTAAATAATGAAGCTCACAGATAAATCATTTGTAAAATAAATCACAATATTCCATAACAAATCATTTCAATTTCATTGCAACTTTAAGACTCGGTTTGGCTCCATTTTATTCCTCTTTCTTGCTGTCTATGAGAAACAACAAAGAAACGAAAGAGATCTTTCCTCTCTTACTACTGCCCATAAAAAAGAAAACAACCAACTTTTCGACTTGGTCAAAACTTTTCAGCTCAGATGATCTTACTCAAAGAAGGATGTGACCTGCCGGGATCAGTCGGTAGGTGGAGAAGAAATGGGTGGAGGCTCTCCAGGAGATCACCTCCGTTTTGACAGAAGGTGATGGATGACCCTTGAGCAACCTCTGCCAGACTTCCCCATCTCTTGCATAACAGTGGCGATCGGAGCACGAGGGCCGGCCTGACGGACAAAAGCCAGCACAGGTATTTAAATGAGCCCTAATGGAAAGGGAATAGACTCCAGAGAAAGTGCAACTATGACTCTAATGAGTTGCTAATAGGAGAAAATCACTTTCTATTCTCCCGCTGGGTAAAGACAGATGGAGGTGTGTTTGCACTGGATGACACATCTGATGGACTGATTTGATTAAAAGAGGACGGCCTGCTTGTCAGTTATGCGTACTTGCAATTGATCAATGTGTATTTCTCCAACATCTGAACAACGGCGTGTGCGTTATCCCACTTTTAAGTTATTTGATATATTTAAGCTGCTTTTCTTAAATGACTCGCGTTTATTCTCTATTGGATGTAATCCGTCACAGATGGGAGATTGTGCGCATCGCATCTTACTGAGCTAACGCAAGGATTTTCAACTTAAAAGTATTGAAATCCTTAGAACAAACTTTTGAAACCTCAGAAGATGGATTCATGGCTAAAGCAGGTCTCTGTTTATTTTTTTAACATTGACTGATAGTTCTGATGTTAGTGAATCTAAACAGAGTTAATTAATCTGAAATTGTATCAGGTTTTCCCTTACCAAAGACTTTTTTTTGGTTTTGTACTTTTATTATATGTTAACATCTGAGACATTGATAACTAAACTAAAAACTCAGTAAAGTCTCCTGAGCTATGAAGGAGCAATGTTTGAGCAAGAGGTCTATGAATCGATCATTTTCTTTTCTCGAAAGAAACTCTTGAGGACCAAATCAAATACATTCATGTATAGTCATCCCGTTATCAATACCTTTTAACACAAGTGTTTGTTTTATCAATTTTTATCAATTGGTGGTGGTTGAGGAGATTCCCCCGTTCATATGTGAAGCGTTTTGAGTACTGAGAAAAGCGCTATATAAATGTAAGGAATTCTTATTAATTATTATTATATTGACATTTTTTGTCAACATGTCAAAAAGAGTCACTCCATCCTTGCCGTTAATACAAAGAGACAGCGTGCCGCATTGTCCTGGGAGAGCCATGTGTCTAAACAGCAGCAACGGTCTGCAGAAGTGTGCCAGCTTGGCTCTTTGTATGGAGAAGAGACCAGCATCATACAGGCAGCCCTCTGACTGGGCCACAACACCGGGGGTTTAACACCAGCAGCTCTTCACATGACATCAGGATCCAGCAGTGTGACCGCTTTACATTCAGCCTTTACTGTAACTGCTTGCTAATGGGATAATAAGGATGCGGCCGGCCCCCCGTCACTCCGCTGACTCTGGCACAGATGGAGTGACCCCTTCTGCCAGAGCGATGGATCAGAACGAACGAGAGCTTTGATTGACGCCGATGACAGACACCACCTTGTTGAGTTTCCTGATCTCACAGCGGAAGTCGGGCCGCCCGGCGTGACTTTGTCACATCTGTATATCTGTTTGTGTGTCCATTATAAACGCTTTCAAGCTGAGTCCAGCCCGAGTGTGGCCACATGCAGTGTAGTACCAGTATACAGTAATGTATAAAATATACGTTTCTTTTTTCTATGAAATATCCATTTGAAGCTGCAATCGTAAGACATTTGTTATCCGTTATTGAGCAAGTACATGAACTGTTTTCTTATCCCAAATGATTTATAACTTAGCTTATAAATTGAGTTGTACTTCAACAAATGTAAAAAAGGGAAAGTTACAGATTGCAAATTGATGTGAAACACCCCAAGGTATTCTAGCCTAAGTAAAAATTATACAGCCAGATTCATCACTTTTGTTGTCACCCTCCTTTCTGTCCATCTCATGGTGAGCAGCTGTTATATTACATCTCAGTCTCCAACACATATAAGCAAACATCTGCTGTATTTCCCATAACAGTGGCAGTCGTTCCACCCATATCATTATAACCTCCATTGCCTTCTGAACAGAGCTATAGTGACAGAGACAGATGTATATACACTACTGTATCATATGGCATGCATAAGAATAAACACGAAGAGGGGTACAAACGTTTAAAATGCTTGCAAGACAATTACAATATAATAAATTGGAACTGACAACGCTGACATTCATAATACTTGTTTCCCATTTATGATTTAATGACATCATGCATTTAAACTGGTGTGTAGAAAACTTGATGTATCTTGGTGTAATGCAGAATCTTCGATCATTTTTCTTAATGTAACTTTATAAGCTCTCTCTTAATTTCCTGGTGTAAAAAAGCACTGCATTTCAATCAGATGTTTAAACTCCACTACAGTATCTATCTACTCTGAACCCATGAAGAATATACATTTCTTTTTTATTATATCATTCAGATATTTTCTTTAGAAATATCTGCAGTGGTCCCACACACACACACACACACACATATGCAGAACGATGTCTCTCTTCCGATTAGGTGAGCTCTCAGGAGAGTCATTGGGTACAAAGCGTTAACATCTGGCATCCATTACAGCCTCAGATCAGTTGTGATTTGTCCATATGATGACTCTGGCCTTGCCAGACGTGGGGGGCTCGCATCCGCCACGCTGCCGACAGACCAGCGCTGCTGTCACTTCTGTTTTCACACCAGTGCACAGCACACACTATAATTAGCTCTGTGACACACACACACACACACACACAGTGACACACGATTTCTTTACATTGTGGCTCAACGTTGATGCATATATATATATAATACTTTAAAGAATCATGTTTACATTTATGCGTTTGGCAGACACTTTTATCCAAAACAACTTTACGGTATACATTTTATCAGTATATGTGTTCCCTGGGATCAACCCCACAACCCTTTGAGTTACAGTAATGCAGTGCTTTACCACTGAGCAACAGAAAGACAAGAAAACACATAGCAACAGCTGTGATGTGAAACAACTGCTTACATACAGTTACTGGGAATACCACTACCCATAGTGTTGATATATTAATCCTAGTTTACAGATAAATGTCAACAAATTAATCTCCATATATTTAATAAACACACAGTGATGTAATGACTATGATGTATGGTGACAAATAAGCATTTAACCCAATGTGACCTCTCCATTAACCCATCCAAGTGAACACACGCACTGCAAGTCATGAATGAGGGCAATTGCGGACAGGTGCCTTGCTCAAGGGCACGTACCTCAGCCACAACCTGCAGACAGTGAGACTCAAACCGGCAACTCTCGGGTGACAAACCTGACTCTCTGACCAGTAGGCATTATTTGTTCCCACATACACAGGTAACACACAACGTGATAAAATGTGCACCTTGTAAGCGTGCATCGCCTGCCTTTTTGTCCCACGCTGTGCATTGCAAACCCGCTTAGCCAGAATCTCTCACAGCTGCCGGTGAGAGCTGTCAGCCAACCATTTACCACAAGAGCACATAATGTACCCCTAATGAGGGTACAACACTCCCCTTTGTGCATGTTATTAGGTAGTCACTGTATCAATTTTCTTCAATCAGATTTGTTTGAGATAATGTGTCTCTGGAGAGGCGATCCATACGCTTGCCGAGAGTCATCTCACATTATTACACTGCTGCTAGCAACCTGTATTCAATGCATTTGCATTAACATCTCTAAATGTGTCAGAAATTTATTTTTTACAATCTTAGCTGTTGAACTCTGATGATTCTTTTGAAATCAATGTAAAACCTTTGATTGCTTATAATAACAAACAAACTATAGACTCTTTTTGTGTGTTTACAGCATTTTGGTAAACAGTGTTCTGCTACAATGAAAGGCACCTTCATACTGTCATATGCCACGACCTGACACATTGCCGTAAATATCCGACATCTCTTTTATCAAACGTTTTAGCAGCTAGCAGACACATGTACACATCATATTGCATAATGTAATGATGCATGTTTTCAATTCTAAACTATTCTAAAGTAGTCACGTTTACATGTACACCAATAATGAGATTATTTCCAATAATCAGAGTAAGGACTCAATCACAGTAAGATGTTAACATGACTGCAGCTAACCTCTTCACTCTGTTTACATGCAGTTTTTGATTAACTCATATATGCTGTCCACAGTTTCATTTACTTATGTCCATAACAACATGTTTGTCATTTAACGTATTTCATTATCCGGTGCCATGATGAAGACAGAAATATTATGACAGTGCCTGTAAGGATTTTATTACCGAGCCACTAAGGTGACATTGGAGTAAAAAAAATCTAAACTTTAGTTTCATGTGCTCACGCGAAATCTTCATGTGCATCATTTTTTTAAAGTTTAGTTTCGCATACGCAGGTGAAACTTTCGCTTTCACGTGCGCGCCCAATAGTTTCACGTGCACATGCGAAACTAAACTTTATTTAATTTTTGCTCCATGTCCCCTTAAGGGCTCCATATTATATATGCTGCTGTTGTGTTATTTGAGCTGTTTTTGGATGAATGCAGACAGCTAAAAGTCCTGTTGACCGAGGTTAGGTAAAACTTCCTGTAAAGTTTCAAATGAATTTGCACTTAAGGCGCATGACTAAAACATGTGCGCACTTCAGTTACTGCGTGTCACGACACAAATAAGGAAAAACTCAAACGCAGATGGTGTATAAAATAAAACTGAAGATTTATTAACTGAACAACACAAAAACCCACGTGGGGGTAAAACAGATGATGAACACTGGTGATGAAACACGAAACTGAGAAACAAACACGGGATACGAAATAACAAGACACACTGAGAAATGACTTAGGTGATCCGGAAGACGGGACAACACACACTGAATCAGACGAACGAACGAGCACACGACAGAGAACGAGAGGGCATTATAAAGACACCACATCAATGGGGAACAGGTAAACATAATTAATTACGCAAGACACGAGTACATAAGGGAGTAGGGTAAAAGTGACAAGACACTGGGAACACGTGACACAAATACATGATGTGAAAACACGTGTACCCACACAAAACACAATGCTGCCATGACCTTGCCCTCTGAAATCAGACAAGAATCTACACTAAGGTCTGGCAAGATCACGACAGCAACAAGACACCGGGAACATGTGGAAGCCACACACACAATATGACTCCACATGTCCCCACACAGAACATAGTACTGTCATGGTCTTGCCAGATGCACTCAGACCTACATCTAGTACAAAAGATCTGGCAAGCCCATGACACTGCGGTATTAATGTGATTAAAGCATTTATGGACGAATATTGGGATTAAAAACGGCGTACGCCACCTCTTTTAATTTCATTATACTTACTGCGATTATGAGCTTATTAGCATTATTTTTATCATAATCGCATTATGAGGGTGTATGTAAACGTGGTCAATGTTGAACTCATAAGCTGAAGCTTAATATCCAAGGCAGTCATTTTATAGGTTGACTGCATCCCTGTCAGCAAGTAAGATGTGATCCTGGATCAACATTTTAATCAAAGATACCCCAACTTACCCTTAACTCAAACCCTAACCATTTTGAAACCCTGTGAAATAATAGTTTGAGGAGTATTTTTTAAAAGCCCCTAACCCAATCCTAAACCTAAATCTTACAAACACAATAATCCCAATCCTGCAATCTGATTGGTTGATGAAAATGTTGATCCAGGATGACATCCTACTTGGTGAAATCACGTTCACCCTGTCGGCATAGCACAGCAACTTTGTCAACCAATAACATGCCGCTGGGGCAGGGCAATCTGTTTTTCTTACCAATGACAGACTGGGATGTATTCAGGAAAACTGTCTGAGACCTGTTTTTTGGGAGGGGGGATCTTATGCTAGTGGTGCAGACATTACAAACTTTAGGATAAGATAATGATTATGATAATGAAATAGCACTAAGTCAAACAAGAAGCATTAGAAGGACATTGCTTATCCTTTAATATGTAGACAGAAATCATCTGTCCTTAGAATGACAGTGACTAGTTTACGTATAACATACAGTATGAAAGGGCCAGTAAATCACATAGAGATCAGCCCAAACTCACATCATTTGTTAACTCGTAAATAAACAAGTTGGAGCGCTTAAACAAACAAATGCCTCACATTGTTTACACCCTTTAATAAATGGCTTTCTTGTGGTGGAGAAAGTATTTGGACATTGAAAAACACACTTGGATTAACTCACTTAGGGAACAATTAGTTGAATAGTGTTTGAGAGTCAGAAACGCTTTGGCGACTTCACTATTTGTGCGATGCACGTTTCTTTTTTTTCACAAAAATGCCCACATCGTACAGGACACGTTTCCCCCGCGCACCATCGGCCCGGGCAAATTTCAAGCATGTGTAGCCGAAATAACGCACATCCTTCCTTCCATCACACCTGCTCCCAGAAACCTCCCTTTCTCCGAGCAGAAGGCCGGGCGGCGTGGCGACCCCGCTCGTTGGCGGTCGACAATCAAGGACATTTCGTTTTCAGCAATATCAGGGCAGTAACATTGTCTCTGGGAGTCCCTTATCCATAGGCTACTGGCAGACAGACAAACACTCTGTGACAGCCATTTATGGCCAACCAGTGAACGCCATCTGTCAGACACAGTAGGAGGACATTACAGAGCACAGAACCGAGAGCCTCGCTCTTTTATGTTGTCGTATTTAGAGTGAAAAGGGACGCCAAATGCTGACTTGGATGTCGTAGATCGACTAACACAAAACGAATCTGCCTTTCTGTCATTTTGCTCCAGAGTTTTGCTTTCCTGTTTAGTTTGTGATTTGGTCGTCCACAGACGTCCTAGTACGAATGTTCGTAAAAGGACTCGCATTGTAAACGCAGCTATCGACATCCGATAGTAACAGGGTTCGGTTCTTAAAATGTGAAAAAGTTCCCATCCAGATCTCTAAACAACTCAAACGGAGCCGAGCTTAAATCATGCCAGCGTATAGCGCGAACAAAAGGAAACGTGGACATTACCGCTTTAACTGCACAATTAACATGCAAATTAGCGCTGACACTAATGGCTGTTGCAAAACGCTCTTATGATGGAAATATGCTTTCTGTTTTGGCTGTACGGAATAAACATTTGTCTATGAAATCAGCTGATGACAGGCCTTAGGCATTCCCCAGGGACGCTGCAAAACGGCTCCTGCACCTGCCACCTAATTCAGCCCAGGACATGCAGTAGAGTAACTGGCAGGCATAATGAACTGCATTCATCCTGTCAGTAGAGTCAATAACTTATCCCCACAACTGCTTTTGTTCTAACCGAAGCTCGCGGCTTCCTCCGATGTGCCCCATGCCCTTATTCAAGTGAAATTTATTTTCAATTGCAGCCCCTGGCGTTGCCGCGGCACAAGCCCGGCTTTGACGGGACCCTCTTTAGCCCTGGGCCTGGATCATTGTTAGTGTCCGCGTCCATTGTTAGAGACCTTTGAGCGGTCGGATGGTAATAAGGCCGCTCTCGAAAGTGTAAAATCTCAAGTGTTTCCAGTAACAGGTGTGTCCACTGATGAGGACTACCCATTTGTCATGTTTCAAAAGAAAGGGCTCCACTTAGCATCGCTGTCTTTTCGACAGCGGCCGCAGGGAAATTGCCCGCGAGTCTCTCTCAACCCAGCTTGAGCCCTCAGAGTTTTTGGTTAGCAATCTGCTGCCTTCCAAGCTTACTACATTTCTTAAACGTTAACTGCGCAGTTAAGGACGTCAAAACTAACGATCAAAGACATTTTTCCACGTTAAGTACAAAAGGTGAATTTGAAAAGAAGGACCGCTGTAAATCTTTCGAACTTGATGTGCATTGTGAAAAGTGAGGTCAGTTAAGTTAACCCTGTCGTTGTTAACTTACAAAGTTTTACAAACAAACACGTTATCATAACAATCGGAATGGCTAATGAAGCACCAGCAGGAAAGGAGTTTATTAACCACCAAACTGTAATTAAAGGAAACAAAGGGAGACGCATGGAGCGAAAAATACCATGAAGCATCTCATTTACTTTCAAGAGAGTGTGTGAGAATTGCTTCGCATGACGCTCTCGTTGGCTACATCGGATGCTTTTTTGGAAGCCATAATCCATAAACACAAATGACTTTGACAAATGACAGATTTTGTCTCTGAAAGCGAACGATAGTGCACCACATGCTGCTTTTCATTTTGCTTCTTGTAATACAAAATGATGCAGACTACAGATAAAGCCCTAACACCAAGACTTAAACTGCGGCAAGCAACTTATCCTGCACTGGGCTGAGGACAGAAATGAAGTCTCAAAATCAGGTTGAGCCCAAATGTGCTGTTACCTTTTTAAGCAATCAGACTTACATTTCTTTCTTGCTATGAAGACACGGCCTAAAAAATCCCATAGATTTACACTGAACCTGCGCCATATCTAGGGAGCAAAATATGGATGTGGGCTATTTTGATACAGGCCAGTAAGCGATCACTCGGATTAGCCCAGCGATGTTCTAGCAACCACCCAGACCATCATAGCAATGCATAGCAGCACCCTAACAACCACTCAGATCGCCTCGACAACTGCTTAACAACCACTCATAATGACTTAACATCACATTTTATTCAGATAGTGTAAAGAAACATTTCAGGACTTTCGTCCAAATAACATTTGCATTAACATTTACATGTATGCATTGGCAGACACTTTTATCCAAAGCAACTTACAGTTTATTACAAGTTATATGTTTCTTAATCAGCATCAGTGTGTTCCCAGGGTTCAAACCCAGAACCTTTTGCGCTACTAACACACTGAGGTAACAGGGGCATATGTAGCATAAGTCTATGTGATGAAAAAAATACTGCTAATAATATTTTCTATTTGATTTGTCAATGGTCTTTACCTTTTTTTATTAATTTGTATACCTTTGATTTTTTTTTGTTCCTTTATTTACTTTAAAAATGTACTTTCTACTGTGTGTGTTGTATGTTGATTGTAATGCACCGCACTCAGAAAGCACATTTAGTGAAATGACAACAACACATCTGTGATCCAGTGTTGTATTTATACCGACCCCGCCCCCCAAAAAAAATAAAATATATAATGTAGTCAATTACAATAAACGGTTTGGGAAGACCAACTTCTTAGGTTACTCATTCACTGAGAAAAATGATTCACTGAATTTAGATGTAGCTTAAATAAATTGATTGCAACTAAAATTTTATTAAATTCAATGAATCATTTTTTGTGTGTTCTGAAAATCAATAAATAAATTCAGAAATTCATAATTCTACTGGAAATCTTACAAGTGTTCTCCTGTGCTGTCCAGTGTTCATATATTTGTAATTCCTAAAAACAAAGTGTAAAACTAGCTCTCTTTTCTCTCTCAGTCTCTTCTGGTTATTTGGGTAAAAAGGGATTGAAGTCCCTCTATGAGTGAGTTACAAAGAGCTTTTTAATCCCTTGCCTCATTTACATCTCCCACTAAAAGAGCCTTGAATGTATAATCTTCTGCATTTAGGGTCCTGTAATCCGAACACTCTCTCTGATGTTTTCTTCTTCCATTCCCATATGAACAATTAACTTGTAATCTCCACAAACATACATTCAGCTGCACCCTAGTTGAGTCTATGAAAGGACCCAAGAGACTGCCTTTGTCTTTCCAATGTGTCCAGTGCAATTTAATTTTCAGGAATACAGTTTACTGAAAACAAATTTTATTGTAATAAAAATAAGAGGAAATTTACTCTTAAAAGCAAATGCCTTCATAAATTTACTGCATGAAATTAATTTTAAAAAAATTAAATCAAATGAAGCTTTCTATGTTTTGTTTTTTGGTCACACATTGTGTTTGTTAACATTAGTTAATGTATTAGACATGAACAATACTTCTACAGCATTTATTAATCTCAGTTGATTTGGCATTCACTAAAACATTTTTAAAATATAACGTTCTATCTGTTAACATTAGTTAATGCACAATGAACTGACATGAACTGTGCTGACATTACCAAAGACAATAAAAAAGATTAATAAATGTTGAAAAACTTTAGTGTTCATTGATAATGCATTTAATGCAAATACTAATGTTAACTAATACAATATTGTAAAGTGTTATACCAGCCTAAAATAATTGTTATTTCAGTAATAAATTGTTGATGATATTGGTGTTACAGTCATAATGTGATCTAATTATTGAAATTATATATATTTTTACAGGGATTTATCATTGCCCCATTAAATCAATGTATTATTTTTTTGCTGTGTCAGTTCCCATCACCCTAGTTGGTTATTGTACAGTATGTATTGCTATTAAATTTTGTAAAAAAAAAAAATAAAAGTTTAAACATCTATATTGTTTTTATAGTCTTTATATTCAATCACAAAATATAGAATCAACATGCAAATACTCAAACAAATTTAATCAAACATTTACACTGGTAGCTAAATTATTTAAACAGGCTTTCTTACAGAAATTAAATGTTTATTTGACATTTTATAATTTCTTCCTAATTAATTTCATTGATGAATTAAATTCTATAAAATTTTGACAGTGTCTGTTACTGTCAGGGAAATGTATTTCTTGTATAAAACATTTGATTGTGTATGAAAATAAAACAATTAGCATACTATTTTCTTTTGCTCTTACAACCTATATTGTCATTGGATAAGATATCCTACCTGATATTGATAATTGTCACTATTTTCTATTTCCAGACTGAGCTTTTTTAATTAATACTGTCTTATGAGGCGCAATATGCGACAAGTTCAATACTGTATATACAAAATATAGTGAATGGGGCAAAAGACGGCTGATGTTTTCATTTTTTTACGGCAACGTTTTATTGAAATTTCATCCAGCAATACTGGGCAATAATAAATATCTCATTTGTGAACAAGAATGTACAAAAATAAAGAGCACAGCAATCTCTCTGGAATAACACAATTCACCCAGACAAAAAAAACATGCTTATATGTTGTCTGAGCAAGATGCCATGCTTGAGAACTTTAAACAAATGTACGACACAGAAGAAACACGACTGAGAATTCAACTATTATTTAAAGCGATGAACTTGAATGAAATAATGACAGCGGTCTAATAACAGCACTTCAAGTCCATACAGTCGTAACGTTTCCAACTGAAATGCCATTTCACAATCCTTGTTACAAGGAACACGTGTGGGATTCGACTTTCATATCTTTATAAAAAGATACATACATGCAACTTTCCCACATCACATGATCAACAAGCCAAGCCTTGCAGAGCCTTGGGAAAGTTTACCATGCATGCCATGCATTTCCGCAACTGTCGCAAAAGTAACTGTCACTGCAGATATTCCCTAATACAGCCAAACAAACCCAAGTAAAAGCTTATAAAAGCCATTTAACACTGTTTGGTGGAGAATATCTTACAGGACAAACTAGAGTAGCGACTACGTTATATTTTGACAGAAATTGCGGTGGCAAACTGTGGCAAACTTTGTAAGGGAAGTGCTCGCGTTTCCAGGGCAACTTCAAACACATGGTTTCCAGCTCATGTAGAAGATTTACATTATTTACAGTGCGTTACGCAGCACACGTACTCCATAACTATAAAGTAGTTACCTTACAATGCATTTAATGAGATCCTTGTTACAAGGACGACGTTCTGATTTTGTAAGGGTTAAAGCAAACAAACAAACAAACAAACAGACAAACATATCATGCTAAGCTCTGAGTTCAGTCCATTCGCAATGTACACCGACGCGACATTCACTTCATCACTTCCTTGTTCTCTGCCGTAAGCCTCGTGAGTCCCGTGGAAGTGATGGACATGTGGGGAGGTGGAGGCACCTGGCAAATAGTGCACGGGCAAGGCAGGCCCGCCCAGTGTTGAAAGCTGCCACCGAGCTGCAGCGGAGGCGTTGGGGTGCTTTTCATCAAAGAGTGCGGCCCCCTAATGGAGGTAAGTCCCGGTAATGTGGTGGAAAGCGTGGAGGATGTGGAGGAGGTCAGCGCGCTGCCGAGAAGAGGATGCACCTGGTGCGCCGCGCTCGCCGCGTGCGCGCCGGCGTGGCTCACCGTCCCGCAGTGGAACGCCGAGTGGTGACCGCCGTAAATCTCCCCCACCAGCCTCTTCATCTCGTCCAGGGAACTGTTCAACATCAGGATGTAGTTTCTGGCCAGCAGTAGAGTGGCGATCTTCGATAGCTTTCTCACAGACGGGCCGTGCGCGTACGGCATGACCTCTCGGAGACCGTCCATCGCCAGGTTCAAGTCGTGCATGCGTTTTCGTTCTCTGCCGTTGATCTTCAAGCGCAGCTGCTGGATCTCCTGCTCGGTGACCTGCTTCTTCAGCTTGTACTTGCTGCCGGGGGACGTTTTGGACATGTGCTCGGCCGTCATCTTCTGGAGGAGCTCGCTTTGCGTGGAAGACACCGAATTCAGGCGCGGGTCCTGTGCGTGGTGATGATACATCCCGTCCATGTCTGGAGATGAAGCTCTACTAGAGCTGGAGTCCGAATTCATTATATGGCCGCGCTTGGGTAGGAGGGTGTCTCTTTCTCTCGGCTCGTTTCTATTTCAAGTCACTCCTGCTCGATCACCTGATTTATCCCACTGGAGATTGTTGTTGTTGTTGTTCTTTGCTTCTTTTAGCAGGTTTGTAACAGACAGAGGCCGCGTTGCCTGGTTTGATTTGAGTCTGTTGCGCACCTCTGGCTCTATGGCGACGCGTCACGGCGCGCTGTATTTATAGTGCTGCTCGAGAGAGGCCAAACAAAAGGAGCCCCTCTATTCATAACGGCCTTGTTAGGATGACGTCCCCATTATCTGGAGCGGTGTGCTTTGACTGTCCCATTGACCAAAGGAGCATCTATTCATATTCATTGTAATGACACCATGGGGACACTCGAGCCCAGGAGATACAGCCTTTGAAACTTTGGAGAAACTTCTCTGCGCCGAAATGAAATGATGCCGGGTCAGTTTGATCCTTACGGCGCACCTTGCTTTGTGAATGTCATCATTTAATCTCACACATTATACATGTAAACATAATAAATGTGTAAAAACTAATAAACATGTTTGTTACAAATATGCATGATTATATTATTGAATTGTTCAGGTAACGTAAATTATTTTAACCGGAATCTAATCTAAACGATGTTATATTAAATTCAATTCAATTATTTTGCACCTGACCTAGCTGTCAACACATCTTTTACATTTGCAATTAAATCTCCACAAACGCTTTGAAATAAGAGTCTTTCAAATCCTACAAATAAGACCCAAGAAGATATTTTCATAACTGTCTCTATTTTTTATTAAACAGATAAAAACAGCTAAAGACCGTTTGGTGTGTCTACAAAATTGTGAATAGTGCACACACATCAGTACATATAAAACTTAATTAATCTATAAAACAAATCACATTAGAAATACAATAATATGACTAAACTGAACATGATCTCCGTATAACCACTCAGGGTTATTAATCATTTATGAAACTAAATCATGCAACCCAATAGATAACACTTCAGATTTAATGCGGTCAAATGCTGCTGATTACAAAGCATTAAGATGCATATTTATGATTCATATTAGCTATGAATTTACATACACTGCTTTAATATGGTAATATATATTTTTATAGGCATTATATACTAATTAAATAAATATTCTTATTCTGCAAAGATTATTAAGTAGTCATTTGCTATCACAAATTTCTTAATTTAAAGTAAACTACCACAGAGCAGTGAAGTCCACATTAAGATTGGTACTGTATGTGTTTATTCACAGGCAATTACTGGATGGGACTTAGAGTATATCAGATATGGTTTACTCTTATTTTAGTATGCATGGAAATCATCATGTTTATGTCTTCATCCAAAATTCTAAAAATGTCAGAAAGGAAGATGGGGCTTGGATTACATTTACATTTGGCAGACGTTTTCATCCATAGAGACTTATTTAATCCATCATTTTGATCAATATGAACTATTTTATTTTTATCACAGAATAATGTCAATGTTTTAAATCATGTAAAATTGACATTTAATTTATAGGGTAATCATCAAAACATATTAAAACATTAATCTAAGAGAAAAAATATGATGTCATATGTAAAGCGTCCACAGTATTAGCAAACAGACAGACATGGTAAAGTGTGTTTGTGCAGAAGTCCTTCATCTCATAGACTCATTGAGCTTCACAGCAATAAAAAATCCCTGAGTGAAAACCTGAATTCACTGCACCACAGTGAACGGTGAAAAGCAAGCGTTTCTCATAAAGGTGCTGCAATGCAAAGAAAAGCTCGGGTCTGCTTTACTCTCTCTTGGTGGCATTTGAAAGTGTAAAGCTTTGAATACCAATTGCTTGAACTGGACATATGTGAATCCCTTTTAATCCTACTAATCCTGTCTCCAAGTGTTTCTTTGTCTGTGGGGGCGACCACATAGATCTAAGTGAAAGTGTTCCTAATCCGGCCAATGTGGAAAAATGTCTCAGTGTGTGAGCGGAGGAGAGAGATCGGGGGCGTGGAGACGGCGAGGCGGGCGGAGGGTGATGGAGGGATGTTGTGCTTGTGTCAGGGGACCTTGTTTGTGACGGGGGTCTTGTACAGTATACTCACTGCTGCTCGGAGAAGGAAACCCAAAAAGGGGGAAGACCCCTCCATGCACACCCCAACCCTCCTGCAGTCTAAGTTTAGGACAGAAGTACAGTTTTAGTTTGTGGCCAATTCATTCCCCACATGGCTATAAAATACAAAAGATGCAGACCATTGAGTTTGCTCAGACAGAAAACATTTGCTTATTCAGCATTCCTATATTAAAGATTAGGTACATTTGATTATATCCTCAGCTATAAAAATATTTATATTTTATCATGTTTTATAATGATTAGATAGTCCTGCTGGGCTGCTCAGGATGATTGAAAGCAGGGATATTTACAATCTAAAAACACTTTGTATTATTTTCAACCCAGTGTTAGGACAAAAAAGGATGAACCCTTTGTAATTTAAATATAAATGTTTTAGGTTAATTTAACCCAACAGCTGACTTTGTCCCTTTTTGACCCAACACAACATTTTTTTATAGTGTGGCAGATAAATGGTTTAACTATATGTTTTTTTTTTTCAGGAAATTTGCTCAAATCCATTTCCAAAATTTTATCCAGTTTTGTTTCTGAAACTTAGGTAAAAAGGTCTGAAGAATTCACCTAGGCCTAATTTTTAATATTAAGTATCACAGAAATCACAAAGCATACTCATGTTTAACCCGGTGCTTGAGTTAAAGATGCCCAGCCACTGCAGTACTCTCAAACAATAGATGATGTGCTATAGAGGACTGGATTACATCAATCTCTGTCAGACACTATTTACTGTGTGGAAGAATGCTCTGTGTTAACAGCATGGTTAACCTACAAAAATCCTGTAGAAATTACTTTACAATCCTATTCTACTGTCCAAATTCAATTAGTAAATGTAGTTTTACCCTGTGTTTGAAGTATACTGTAAGTGTTAAATGAAAAGCAAACAAAAGACATAACATAAATGTATGGTTAAAATAAGAAAAGTTTTTTTTAAATAAATATGAATTGATTTATGTTTTTGTTGATGTGGAACGATGTGTAATTTTCAACGTTCATGTTATACAGAAAATCATAAGAATTGTTTTAACATTGTCTTAAAACCCACCTCCTTTCATCAAATGAAACAAATGAAACCAGATCTTCTCTTTAGCTTGTCTGCATTTACTGAAGAGCATCTTCTGACTGAAGCACTTTTTGTGTCTGTTTTCAGAACTGCAGGGAAAAGTTTTCTTTTTTATTACAATGCCATAAGGTTGCAGAGAAAAACTATATATCAATGAAACTTTGAATCCCTTGATTCTATATTCTGTTATCTTGTAGTAAACAAACCTAATCTGAAATATCTCATTATCCTTAAGATCAAAACGATGAAAGCTGACTAATTAAAGAGCTTGTGAGAAATCTAATGAAGATTTTTCTCAAAGAGGATATTTGCATTCATTAGACAAAATAAGAAAAATTTACATTTCAGTCTCCAAAAAATATACCTTTATTGTTTGCCTTAATGTGTCATTAACATAATTCATTAATATTTATCTCATGGTTATTATTTAGTTATACGTTTCAATCAGTCTAAAGTACTGAAGTCTCTTTGCCTATCAGTCCATTGTTGAATCTTTTTGAATGTAGACTTAAACAACCGCCTTACAAATACACAACAAGTAGGCAACAAAAATCTTTATGAAACTTTGGATACGTGTAAAACAGTAGCTCCGAAATTTATGCCAGCACCTTATAATCTCAAATCTTTACATACACTGTAAAATCAAAATGCAGCATGAAGTTAAAACAACTTGGTTTGCAAGTCAATTCAACTTACTATTTAAATTTTTGACGTGTGAAAAATTGACATAACTTAAAAAACAAGCTGAAATTGTTTAATTTGTTAAGTTAAAGTAACATTAAAATACATTTTTACAGTGTATGTTTCTATATAAGAGCTTTACACAGAAACACATTTTTACTGATCACTAAAGTCACCATAAATTTAGGCAAGTTAATGTGAGTATGTGACAAACGTCATGTGCGCAGGTCATCCTTCAGACAGAAACCCTGGGCATTTATGGGTTAATTTTTGATTAAGCAGATTGAAGTTATCTACAATAAGATAATGCAACGTTATGTAGCCATTAACCTAAATCTGCATTACCTAAAAATAGCCCAAAAAAATGCCAGATGGCCAACAAGTGTGACTGTATACGTTCAGCCCTCACCGGGCGGCATGCAGAGGCCGCCTGACTCATTGCGTTTGGTCCACAGTTACGTCGACTGCCGGATTCGGTGGTGCTAACTAACAGCCTCTCGCTGCCTCACTTTAACTGTCCCTTTCAGCGCCAACAATTGTTCTTCTCCATTCAGGCTCAGTTTCAGCCTGGTAGCCTCCATTCTGCTTTGTGTGTCACTCTGTGTCCGGTTCGCCCCCTTCTAATGGGTGCACATGACCAGAAAACGAAGGCTCGCATGAGGGTTTCGTCAAGATGTGGAATCGAGAGAAGAGATTAATATGTAAGCTTTGCGACTAAGCTGGTTGCTGGGGAGCGCGCTTTGTGCCCAGAGAGGGTTACATGTAAGGAAAGCGGGGCTGGCCTTTTCATTCAGCGAAACGCATCCCGAGGAGCGACCGCTCGCCATTGTGCAAGACGACATGAGGGCGGTTGTTTCATTAATTACACATTAGCCATCGGGCTGCGAGGTGGGAGGTACGGCCGAGAAAATACAGATGCGCCGGCAGCCGGATCGCGCTAGGACACGGGATGAGAAACCACATTGATGTCGTCCAAAGGATTTTCATCTGAAATGAGGCCGCGCGCTCTTCGAGAAAAGAGCCTCTCCTTGGCCGTCCCACACCTTATCCTAGTAAAGTGCTTGGTGGTCCTGCATTGTGAGTCTCTGGTAAGCACTATTGTGCTTCGCCATTGTCACTTCAGGCACTTCAGACGAGAAAAATCACATCGGCTCTACGAGGCATCGCTTCTCCGTCTGCCCACCAGCACCGAGCTCTCACACAGCAGACAATAAGACTGAAAAGAGACCAGACGTGTACACCGAGAGGGCACATCAGGCCTTGTCTCATTGTGTTCTTTCTCCTGCAGCTTGCCAACACCACAAACCTCTGCTGCTTTATGACCTATTCTGGATTACTGGCATTCAGCTGGGCCGGCCCTCTCCGGCCCCCTGGTAACCCGGTAAAACCAGTGGGAGGGTCACAACATTATGAGGGCTTGCCTAAATGCTGCCGCTGGATTGTCTCCTATTAGAGAGTTCCTCCCTCACATCAACCATACCAACAACATCCCATTGCCAGCCTCCAGCAGCTTCCCTATCCTTTTTGGAGCCATCCTTATGACAGGATCCAGACAACCAAACTTCTTTTTTAAGGAAAAAACTTCCAAGATGCAGTGTGGTGTATTTTGTCAGATGGATCAACAGAATTTCTAGGCTCTTCAGTGAGTCTCCACAGAAACTGACTGGAAATGTCTGTGTGATTTTATAGTGATGTAAAGCTTTTTAAGTGCAGTCTCACCCCCAGCACTCAGAAAGAGTTGAAGCAGTAGCCTTAAGGTCAACCTTGAGTAAACTCGTGTTGGTGGCCAAGATTCACCTTTTACCCTCAAATGTCCCTTCTTTATAAAAAGCCTTTTTCTGGTTTGGGTCATTTCTCAAATGAATTTTTTTTTCAATCAGATCTCTAAACAATTAATGTCTTGTTCACATCAGATTGGAATTTCCTGTTGATTTACAGTTTTTCTCAGTCGCTTTTGAGCATTTCTCAAGTCATCCTTAATATTTGCAAAATAATGAATTTGTCAGAACACTGTCCTGCAAAAGCCTGTAACTTGTTCAAATTCCTTAATTCATCTCTCAAAAATGTCAAATGTCAAAATAGCAAGTTCGTGTGTCATTGTTCATGATCAAGACAGTCAAATGTTTAGCCATTTTATCAATATGACAAGAGTAAACTATTATATGGGATGTATTTTCTGATGTGACCTTTATGGCTGCACATTTTCAACAGTGTGAAATTACTCATTGGTGGATGTGAAATATTGATTGCAATTTTACATAAAAAGGATTATTTTTTTCTCCTGATGGACACCAAGTTTACATTTACAAAAGTCTATGGAAAACAGATTATGACAAAAAGGTCAACCATTCTGCACGTCATGACAAACCAGTCAAATGTATTTTGATGATATTTGGATTACATAAGCAATTGAAAATTTAGCAAACAGCAGACAATTGTACATAATTAACTGCATTATTGTATCAAAGCATTTGCAATTCGTGCAAATGTTTTTTGTCTATGTTATAATTTATTTGATTATGTGAAGGTTAAACAAAGTGTTTGAAAAATTAATTTCTGATCTGAGAAATGCTCCTAAGTGACTGAGAAATACTATGCAAATTGCAACAGTAAGCACAGTTGTCTACAGTTTGTACAATAATTAAATGCATATGGCTTGTTGATCAAAACTAATGAGTTTATTCTCATTGAACTTTTCACAACTTTTTAATAATTTTTCATTGTATAATTCAGCACATTCAAAATGAACCATTCAATTATCAAAATCTGTCTACATTGATTTTCGCAAATGATCTGCCATTGCAATAAAACTGGAATCACAACTGTTTGGTTTTTTGTGCTAATTTTTGTGCTTCATAATCATCACATGACATGTGTCATGAACATGAAGGAGATTTTATGCACGTTTATGACAACATTTGTTCCATTATGTCATTTTTACTGCAAATCAATTTAAATTCAATATCATTGTTTGGAATGACTTTGTTATGACAATTTGACATAACCCAATACCATAACATAATTTTGTCATAAACATGACATAGCAAAATAATTATCAAACTTAAGAAACTAGCTTTATGGGTTAACATTAGGGGAGAACCAGGGCAATAGTAACGTGAGGCGAAATTAACAAAGCGATTTTCTCCAAGCCCTGATAACATTTGCATCCTAAACTATGACAACATCTTTAACACACAAACCCTTGAAAGAGCTGACAAACATTGCATTATTTACTCACCGTTTTCTGCCTGTCGATCCAGAAAGGTGTTTTCGACCATGATAACCCTGCTAAAAACACAATAAACACCATCACAGAAATTCTAATGGTTTTATTGGTTTTATTGAGAATTGTATTGGTTCTAATGGAATATGGCCCAAAACACACTACAGTGTATTGGTCTTTGTTGGTCTCCAATAGTATGTATTGGTTCTATGTATTGGTTCTAATGGAATATGGCCCAAAACGCACTACAGTGTATTGGTCTTTGTTGGTCTCCAATAGTATGTATTGGTTCCATTGGTTCTATGTATTGGTTCTAATGGAATATGGCCCAAAACACACTACTGTGTAGTGTTTTTAATGGTTAAAGCTAATGGTTCCTATTGGTATTTTAATGGAAACCATTTTATTGTTTTTTTCAGCAGGGAAGTAAATTCCAAAAGCGGTCATTTTTTTCTTATAACGCGTTGTGTTTCTGGTTTCATCTGTTAAAGTACGGATCAATCTACAGCAGTAATTCTCAAAGTGTGGTCCACGGACCCCTAGTGGTCCGCCAAACCCCCCCCAGTGGTCCGCCAAAAGATGACCTAAATTAGGCAAGTGTTTATACAATCGTCACTTATTTAAGTAAATTTTTAATGCACTTGTGAAACTGTGATATCAGTTCAGTTCTTGCATTTTGTTTTAATAACATAAAAATGTCATGGTCCTGTCAGACATCCGTGCTAGATGTAGGTCTGAGTGCATCTGACAGGACCATGACAGTATCATGTTCTGTGTGGGGACATGTGGGATCACATTCTGTGTGTGGCTGCCACATGTTCCCGGTGTCTTGTTGCTGTCGTGATCTTGCCAGACCTTAGTGTAGATCAGGTCTATGTTCTGTGGGCAAGGTCAGGGCAGCAGTGTGTGTACGTGGGAACACGTGTGTTCACATCATATCTGTGTGACGCGTGTTCCCAGTGTTTTGTGGTTGTCATGGTCTTGCCTGACCTTGGTTATTATCCAGAGGGCAGGACCAGGGCAGCATTGTTTTATGTGGGAATACGTGTTGTTTCACATCATGTATGTGTAACACGTGTTCCCAGTGTCTTGTTACTTTTACCCTACTCCCTTATGTAATCATGTCTTAAGTGATTAATTATGTTCACCTGTTCCCCATTGATGTGCTGTCTATATAATGCCCTTGTGTTCTCTGTGTGGTGTGCGTGCGTTGTTTGATGTTTGTTGATACAGTGTTCATGTCTTCAGTTTTCATCCGAGTGTTTCTCGTATTCTGTTTATTTTGTGTTCCTACACAGTGTTTATGTTTCCTTCTGTTTTTACCCCCTCGTGGGTGTTTTCAGTTTCAGTTTAATAAATAGTTTATTTTTGTACATCTTGCGTTTGGGTTCGTCTTCTGTTAATTTTCCATTTTCCGGTTATACGAACCGTGACATAACGCACGCACCCAACAGAACCCAGCGAGATGTTTGCCGGTAGCCGCCTGGCAGTACGGGGAAGGGGTTCACGTCCCGCATACGAGTCGGGTTACGAATTCTATGACCCACTCGTATGCGGACCCGAAGTTTACGCCAGGCGGCGGCCAACCGGACCTGCTGGATCCCGCCAGACGCAGGCCAGCTTGAGGGCCATTAGGACCGGGGCTATCCGGCTGGAGGGATCGACTCCTGTCTCCCCGGTGTTGGAGACTACTCCCGGGGCCAGTCTCGGCTCTGCACTCCCTGCGTCTAGAGGGAGGAGGAGGAGGACGAGGAGGGCCTCGGAATCGGCGAGGCTGGAGACACGTCACCCGCCGGTGCAGCCGGAGACACGTCACCCGCCGGTGCAGCCGGAGACACGTCACCCGCCGGTGCAGCCGGAGACACGTCACCCGCCGGTGCAGCCGGAGACACGTCATCCGCCGGTGCAGCCGGAGACACGTCACCCGCCGGTGCAGCCGGAGACACGTCACCCACCGGTGCAGCCGGAGACACGTCACCCGCAGGTGCAGCCGGAGACACGTCACCCGCCGGTGCAGCCGGAGACACGTCATCCGTCGATGCAGCCGGAGACACGTCACCCGCCGGTGCAGCCGGAGACACGTCACCCGCCGGAGCAGCCGGGGACACGTCACCCGGCGGAGCATCCAGAGACACGTCACCCGTCGATGCATCCGGAGACACGTCACCCGCTGATGCAGCCGGAGACACGTCACCCGCCGGCGCAGCCGGAGACACGTCACCCGCCGGCGCAGCCGGAGACACGTCACCCGCCGGCGCAGCCGGAGACACGTCACCCGCCGACGCAGCCGGAGACACGTCACCCGCCGGCGCAGCCGGAGACACGTCACTCGCCGGCGCAGCCGGAGACACGTCACCCGCCGGCGCAGCCAGGGACACGTCACCGGTCGGCTTTTCAGCCGCGGGACTCTAGGACTTATGTGCCCCATGGACATTTTGTTTCCCCTGTTTTTGCCCCACCACCCCTTCATCATATATTGTTTTTGTTGAATCACCCCAATCCTTTTGTCACCTATGTTTGTTTACCTCTGTTGTTCGTTGTAATGTTGTCGTGGTTGTCTTCTGTTGTGCAGTCTTTCGTTCCTCGTGTTTAATGTTTTTGTTTGTTTTTGTTTGTGACGTCTTGTATCCGTCTTTTAAGTGGGGGGTACTGTCATGGTCCTGTCAGACATCCGTGCTAGATGTAGGTCTGAGTGCATCTGACAGGACCATGACAGTATCATGTTCTGTGTGGGGACATGTGGGATCACATTCTGTGTGTGGCTGCCACATGTCCCCGGTGTCTTGTTGCTGTCGTAATCTTGCCAGACCTTAGTGTAGATCAGGTCTATGTTCTGTGGGCAAGGTCAGGGCAGCAGTGTGTGTACGTGGGAACACGTGTGTTCACATCATATCTGTGTGACGCGTGTTCCCAGTGTTTTGTGGTTGTCATGGTCTTGCCTGACCTTGGTTATTATCCAGAGGGCAGGACCAGGGCAGCATTGTTTTATGTGGGAATACGTGTTGTTTCACATCACGTATGTGTAACACGTGTTCCCAGTGTCTTGTCACTTTTACCCTACTCCCTTATGTAATCATGTCTTAAGTGATTAATTATGTTCACCTGTTCCCCATTGATGTGGTGTCTTTATAATGCCCTTGTGTTCTCTGTGTGGGGTGCGTGCGTTGTTTGATGTTTGTTGATACAGTGTTCATGTCTCCAGTTTTTCATCCGAGTGTTTCTCGTATTCTGTTTATTTTGTGTTCCTACACAGTGTTTATGTTTCCTTCTGTTTTTACCCCCTCGTGGGTGTTTTCAGTTTCAGTTTAATAAATAGTTTATTTTTGTACATCTTGCGTTTGGGTTCGTCTTCTGTTAATTTTCCATTTTCCGGTTATACGAACCGTGACAAAAAATGGATCGGAGGCTAAACCAAAGAGGAGTCAAAAGAAAAGATCAAGCGTCAACTGAAAGCAGCTAAAATCCACAGATCTATTAGTTTTATAATGTACTAGTTTTTGTTTCATGTGTAAAATCCCTGTAATTTCAGTGATTTTGGACATTAAGGGGAACATTTTTTTTAGCATTTTATTGTTACCATAGTTACAACCATAAACTTCATATACCCAGCAGCTCAGTTTTAAACTATTGGCTCTTTGGAATGACATTAAGTGGGACTGTTATAGTATGTTTAATTGCAGTTTTTTTCACATGTGCAGTTTGTTGTTCATATTAAGCTGCAACTCATTTCATATTTACTTTTTCAAATGAAATAAAATTCATATAATAATTTCTGAACATATAGCATTGCATTTGTGTTTAAAAAATTAGTGTTTGACTTAAAACAGTTGCATATTAAACTTAAATTTAGCTTATCCTTCCTATTTTGTTGTTTTTTGGGGGCGTGTTAGAGTGGGATTCTGTTAGGTGGTCCTCAGAAAAATATTGGAAGATGAAGTGGTCCTTGGGCAGAAAAAGTTTGAGAAACACTGCTCTATAGGTACTCCAGATTAACATCAGAAATGCAGAAACAGCGTGTGTTATGTGAAGAAAAAAACACTTTATTAATTTATTATATTTATTTAATGTAATTAACCAATTTCCCATGATATGGACCTAACACTGCATCTCTCTCTCTCTCTCTCTCTCTCTCTCTCTCTCTCTCTCTCTCTCTCTCTCTCTCTCTCTCTCTCTCTCTCTCTCTCTCTCTCTCTCTCTCTCTCTCTCTCTCTCTTTTGGGAGGCAGAAGTGTTGCACACCTCATTAGTAAACACAAGTCAAGGGCCATTAGTTTTCAGGTAGTGCAGCTGGGAGTTGCAGGGTAGTGTGAAGTTAAACTAACACTTATTTAATTATCCTCAAACTCGTGCATTCATTCTGCTTGATGTTTGCTCTCATCTGAAAATGTTTTTTTAAACCATCAATACATGACATTGTCTTGTCAGTCCAACCCATATCATGTTTTGCTTCTGTAAACCACAATATAAGGTGTTACGCAGAATGTTCACACTCCTGTGCATGTATAATACATATAAACTGCATGACATTACACAATTCTGTGTAAAGTCTATTCTGTTTCTCACACAATGCACATTTTGTTTTTATACTGTATAGTTACTACATTTTTTTTTATTATCATTGAACAAGAATCTTTTCAAAAATTGTTTAAGATTGTCCAAACCATTCAAAATTCTCCACGCAATTTAAGAATACGGTTTGCATCGATACTTTTAATTCTTTGAAGTAAAGGTCATCTTAAAGATGTTCACATGCAGTGCGCAACTGAAAGAGCCAATCAAGACTGTTGTCCTACAAATGCCACAGTTTAGTGCTGGAGGAAGAGGACCTTTTTAAGGGGAGACCTAGTAGGGTAATTTAGAGATATTGAGGAGCGCCCAAATCTCTCCACCCCTCTCATATGCAGCTGCAAACAGGGTGTCTCCCAATCCCGAGTGTGCACGCGTCTAGTGCCTTTGCATGTTTTATCAGCCCATCAGCTAATGAAGGAACTTAATTGTACTGGTTGTAAGACCACCTGTCACGGCAGCCTTATTTCCATAGTAATAGGATGAGGATGGCACAGACAGCATGCCACAACCACCCAACACAACATCCTTTGCTCAATAATAAAACAAAATCTACAAAATCGGTCAGTTTCAGAATTGTGGTCAGAATCGACAAGGATAAACAGAGCACATGTAAAATAAAATAAAAACTGCACTCTAAAAACTATAGGACAGACACATTTCTGGGTTAAAATGAAACAACCCAGTAGTTGGGTCATTTTTAACCCAGAAATTTGTTCTGTCCTATAGTTACCCAACCCTGGATTAAAAACAACCCAATATTTTTAGTGTGTGTATTTCTATAAAATCTTATTTTTTTTCATATCCAACAAATTCCCCCAAAATTTTGAATGTTGGCCAACATTGACATAACAAGAGAGTGTGAATTAAATTTTCCCCTCTGTTTTAAGTAAAAAAGCATTTCTAAACTGAACATTTCACCAATTAAACCAAACTAAATTAAAATAGTCTGTCTGTGGTCATCTGTTCAGACTTTATTTTGTAATGTCACTGAAACTGAGCCGGCTGTGATGAGTTATGGAGGAATGTAGTGTGTGTCTAACAGCTGTGTGCAAGAGAGACCACCTGCCCAACAATTTGTTTTCTTTATTTCTTCAACTATATTGAGCAAAACCAGTAAACCAAGTCTATATAGCAACCTAATTGTTGTTGACCGGCATTTCTGAGATTGCTGAAGCTTTGGTATATTAAGGATGAACATATCATAGGTATAGTGTAGGTCAACTGGGTGAAGCTCAGCAGTTTTAATTGGATTATAGCCGCCGTTACAGTGGGTGTCCATAAATGAAAGTTCATCCTGCTGTTTAATGTCACTGTTCAAAACCATTATGAAACGTAGCTATGTATTTAACTTGCCAACAGCCCGAATCGCTTACTATCTCCATCTTTTTATTTGTACACATTTAAAATGCTAATGCCCACTTTATTACGCGCTCTATCAAATGCAAATGTTTCCTTTTACTGCGGCAAAGTTAGGCTGACAAAAGCATTAGCATATCTTACGCCCTTCTCCTTAGCACGCGCTGGTGCGACGAGAGGCGCGAAGCATTGCAATAAATTACATTAACAGACGCATTAGATAAACAAGCCCAAATGATGTCGTCGTTAAGACCTGCAGGAAGGTTGTTTGGGCAAATGAAGGTGTCTGGCTTTCCTAGCATATGGCACAGCGATTTCTTCAAATCAGCACAGCCTGAGCGTTAGCTGCAAGTGTCAGGCGACTCTAATAGTCATCATATTAATAACGGTTTATGACAATGAGTTTGAAACTTTAACAAGCTCAAAACCAACTTTTAATTGCTCACGTTCAAGATACGCATTTAGAAAACGTTCTGTGCGCTCTTTAGTGCAAATATTTCAAGCACGGTAGACAATGTCCATTTTTTATTACACAACATATGAGGGAATTTAGGGAAGTATGATTTTACATAGGCCTACATCTACTACTGAAACTTTCAATATCTTTGTGTTATTTCATAGGTTAAACTATCGCTGCTGTAAAAGATCTCGAGTGAAATGACAGAATGACAGATGCCTGACCAACGACCACCGGCTGAACCAGTTTAATCCGCCTACCCGTTTCATATCCCTATCGTGTTTATATATATATAAATATATATGTATATCTCTCAAGGGTTTTTCTCCTCCTAGGAGTTTTCCCACAGGGTTTTTCTCCTAGGGTTTTTTTTTCATCCCATGGAGAGTCAGCCAACATTTAACTTAATACTTTCCTGTATAAGTTACATTATCACTACGCTCGCTTGTACGTTTTATTCTTAGCCACTGTTGTCTTATATTATCTATCGATCATTCTGTGTTCATTCTGTGTGGTCTGCTTTGAAACAATTAACAATTGTGAAAGCGCTATATAAATAAAATTGAATTGAATTGAACAAAAGTCATTGATTAAAGCTTTTTCTACCTATTACATGGCAACAGGTCATCTGTCAATCTCTTACGGGTTTTGAGATGTGCTTGCTATGAGGAGCTGAATCATCTTTAAACGTGTTTGATTCTTTGAGGAGGACATCTCACATTTATGAATGCAGCACAGATGACCCAGGTGCCGTTTCTGTACAGGGCTCTGATCGTCCTGTAATCTTCTCCAGGACCATTAGAAAGACAATGATGCATGTGACCCACTGTAATCTTTAAGACACCATCCATCCATTCTTTATGGAGGCCTGAGCATCCATAATCCCACTTCACACCCACGGCGGGCCACAAGAAAGCCTCACCCTTAAACAGATGGTCTGCGGTCTCTGAGGACACCAGGGCTACATCATGGATCTCACTGGCCCTTCTGGAGGGAGGGGGGGTGTGATGCAGAGGCATATGGCTGTAGTCCTGTCCCCCGCTGACTGCTTGTCAGCTCGGCCTCTACCCGAAAACACACACACACACGTATCCACCGAATAACGTGGAGATTCTGCTGCTGTAGTGCCTGGCAGATTGCAGTGTAGGACCCCCCTATACCTCCCCATCTGCACCTAAAGACCCACATGCCCTGACAATGAGGTGGCCATGTCCCTGCCTGCACACTAGCAGAGAGAGCCAAGAGCAGAGAGGGAGGGGGAACACATTAACAAGCTATAATCTCAAACGCCTTATCCATAATGCATTGTCTGGGCCAATTTACATGGTGTGGAAGTCTTTGGGGAGCAAGGCCCATCTATCACATTACTTTATTAGCTTTCCAGCCTCTCTCACTCACTCCAGCCATTCGCTGAGTTTTTTCCAGGCTCTGTTTTGTCATGTTTGTTGTACCGAGCACAACTGGCCCCATAAAGAACTCTGAACAGCTTAACAGTAAGGCTGTAAAAAATAAATAAACTGTATGGACGGGGCAGAGAGAGTTACGGATGGAAAGGAGGGTGTAGTACGGGCCTCAAGCGCACCCTATACGCAAGTGTGTTTCGAAATGTGTCACACATGCAGTTTATATGGTCAAGGTGTAGGCTACTGTTAGTCTTTATTGAGTTAGTCCAAATCTTTAAAACACTTTAACTGCAGTACATGTGCAAAAAAAAAATCGAAAATAAACTGCACTTAAATTGGGATCATAGTCACTATTTGCATTATTTTTTTATTATTATTATTATTATTATTTTAGACCGTTTCTTCGGGCGCATGTGCTGTGACGCGATAAGCGTCTGGTCCAAACTTTACTTCCGGTTTCTGTTTGTTTAATGGTCTGACTAGTTGCTGAAACGGAACTCTTAAACACATACCTCGTCGAAAATAACAAATGTTTTGGGTTCCTATGTAAATCTATGTGTTGTTTATTTTGCTTGTTATATAAATAAACTACTTTTAAAGGACTTTGTTGTTACTCCTTTTTCGCAGAGTTTACCGGAAGTTACGTGATGACCACGAAAGCTGCGTGTTTATGTTGTTACTGCTGAAACTGTCTATAAGAGCAAAATACAAATGTTTAATTATATTTTGATAAACAATAACATTCATTAACATGCACATTCAAAATCCTATAAATATCAAAAGGCTTATTTTAAATGTAAATTTTATATGAAAACATAGAAATTTTATGTAGAAAGGCAATTAATCAAATTACCAATTTATATTTTTAAATACATTTTTAAATACATTTCCCCCCCCCCAAAAAATAAAAATAGTAAAAAAAAGTTGTAAATTTTTAAGCCTACATTACAAGATTTTTTTAGAAATGGTGATGTCATCCACATTATTATTTTGTTTTTATTATTATTATCATCATCAGCAACAGCATCATCATGATCGCCATTATTATTAGTCATATTATTATTCATATTATTTATATTATTTGTATTATTTATACTTAATGTACTTATTAACTAACATTCAGACATTTTTAGATTTAGTAAACATTTATGAATATAACAATCTTAACGTATTGAAATTAAAACAGCATCAGTGTTTCTACATGTAGTGTTTCATAAAGAGAGAAGACGTTAATGTTTTTCATTTATCCGTTTTCTTTCAGCAGGAATTACATTTCGTGTCTACAAACAACATCCTATTACGACAACGACTCCTTTGACAAAGTGCCCCCATAATATCCTGTATAAGACCTGCACCATAACAATCATTGTGCTTTTTTACTTCCTGCCAGTGACAGGAAGTGAAAAACAGAGATGATGTCTGGGTTGGGAGACGAAACCATGGGCTCAGATTTACAAAAGCGTTTGTTTGTTTAATTGTTTGCGCATGCATCTAAACCGTCTCGCTAACTTCACTCATTATCGCCCACCCAGACTTTACCCACAATCCATCACAGCAACGGCACACATCATGCGGGCGGCCTCTGAGAAAGAGGTTTATAATTGTAATCATATATGTAAAGATCCACCGCATCCGTGCCATACTGTACGATTAGTTTGACAAATAAGTAATAATTTGCTAATGACAACATTATGTTGAGTCAGTTTAGGGGCAATTAAAGTGAGTGATATTTACATATGCCTAATGAATCACGGTGCTGTGGCAGCTTGAGAAAGCCTCATGAATATTCATCCGTGCATGCGCCGGCCGTGCCGCAGTTTATAAACTGAATTATGGCTGATTTGCCCTTTTAAAAAATGAACATGGGTGCGTCTCCCACAAGGAGCGAATGAACAATAAAGGCTGATTATAAAAAAATTTTAGTGGTAAACCGCCGAAGAGGAGATCAAAGGCTGCTTTTTATTGACTTCCCAGGCTTTCGTGCAAAAACGACGAATGAACAAATAAAGGAAAGGCGTGCGCGCGGGTTCGGTTCGAAGCACCGTGGGTACACGCCCCCATTCGACTGGTTGGCACCCATTAGCGGGGTCAGCGATATCAACCCCGGCAATCAGCGCAAAACAGACTTCATTTGTCATTTCTCATCTACTGGCTAATCTTTCAGCAGGTGCAGTGTTGTTTGATATCCATACGCTAGATGTTTTTGAGATGCAAAACAACATGTGTGTGTGTGCGTGTGTGTGGGGGGAGTTGGGCCTCCAATTGTCAGATTTTTTTCTAGCAAGTTTTGCATGTCGCTAATTGGTCTCTATTAATTGCGAGATGTCTGTTTTTGAGTCGTGAAACACAATTCCCGGGGTAGATTATTAACTGTAAATACAAACATCTGTTGCCATAAAAACGATCTGAATCACCTCACCCTGACCTTTTGACCTTTATCTGTATAACAAGTTCTTCATTTACGCTCTGTGGATCAAAATGTAGTTTGTAAATGTTTGATTGTTTATGTAGATCAAATTTGATTTTCGGGAATAAAACTGTGAGTTTGTTTCAAAAACAAGGAGATTCTTTCTTTGTACAAAACATTTTTCTGAAAGTCTGGGTTTGTTTAAAAAAAAAAAAAAAGGTTCACCCAAAAATAAAAATAGCATTACTTTGGAGAGTACCCTATTTTTAAAGCTCATTCATCAAAAATGCATACAGTTCAAATATTTTTTATACTGGCCCAGTCTCATCGGTGTCAACAGTTTCAGGTATATCAGGATTAACTGTGCACAGATATGGAGAACTCATATCAAAGGAATCTTGTTGTAAGAAAGATAATAAACCAATATTAATAAAACAGTGTTATTAATTGAAATGTCTATCGAAGCGCTTAAAATTCTCTTCATTCATATGTCTCGTCTCGCTATTAAGTTCAGTGGACCAGATGAAGGGTTATGGGCAACCCTTTGAGACACCATGCACACTATGTGCTGTTGGCTTTTCTCATGAGCTTCAAGGTTTTGTTTATGGTAGTTGCTTGTTTTAACAAAAAAGGCTCCTGACTTTACCTGCCCTTACAAAAATTAACCATGATTTTACTACAGTTAAAACAAAAAAAAAACATTGTTACTATAGTAAAACCATGGTAACCACAAAATAACTATGGTTTTGACAACCATGATTTACAAAAAGGCATAGTTAAACTATGGTTAGTGTAGCAAAACCATAGTTTTGCTGATAGTAATCAATTCACCAAAAAAACATGGTTACTACACTTTTACCACAATAAAACCATGGTTCATTTTCGTAAGGGTGGAAACTGACAGCAAACTGTGCAAAACATCACATTATTTCTTTCAGTGTGTTTTTCCTGGAAAAAATGTCTGCTCCCAATAAGTGAAATAATGATGTTTTCGTTTGGCCTCATAATTAACCATTAACATCTCTTTCCTTTACCAGCTGATGTAACACGCAACACATACAACAGTGTCCACAACAACCAATAAGGTAAAGTATGAGAAACCTCATGACATTGCTGAGATGTTAACTTTCGCAACACTTAAATGTGTCTCTGTCTCAGTAATAACATTGCATAAGAATTAATACAGACAATCGGCCATAAACAAAAAATATATTTTAGTGACTGAGGGGGAAGCACTGCCTGAGCGTCTCTCACACTGGCCCCGGACCATCGGCAGTCTTTTATGCTGAGCCCTGCAGTTATTAAATGTCTTCTGAAGTGAAGCGATGAGTTTTTATAAAGAAAACATTTATATTTCAAACTTTATAAACTGCAGCCTTACGTGTGTTCGTGAAAGAGTTGATGTCATTAGTTTGGAGCTTTAAAATGGGGCGCTATCCAATTCCATTACAAAGAGCTCAGTGTATTATTTAATTAAAGTCTGACTGTGTTTGACTGAAAGACGAAAGTAATACACGCATAGGATCACTTGAGCGTGAGTAAAATATTTTCATTTTGGGGTAAACTATTCCTTTAACTTCCAGACTATAAATATTTTTAGGAAAGGCCATTTGTCATGCAAATATTTGTATATCTTGAAAATGTGCATAGTGAATATATAGGCTAATATTTGTGGTTGTCCATTTTACCAGGTTGATTAAAAATATTATTTCAGATCTTTACTAAGTAATCACAACAATTGAAAAATCAAGTCATTAGTTAAAAAGTGTTGAAAATATATTTTTTGACTTTGGTGTGCAATTCACCAAATCCAACATAATATTATGTTAAAGTGCGGAGGTAAAGATCAATTGTTTCGAGGAGAGGAGGAAAATTGCGTTTTTGATTAAAGATTATGAGGGCACATTCATTTAAAAATAATGAAGCTTACAGATAAGTCATTTGTAAAAAAAAAAAACACAATATTAAAAAAATTATGGTTTTAATTTCAATTTCATTGTAACTTTAATCACTGTCTTGTTACCTAAAATGTAACATCATACATGTTGAAACATGTCAGCAACTCCTAGTAACTGATAGCTGGGATTGAAAACATTTTTACACACAGTTGTCACACAGTGTTACAATGAAGCCTTCAGTATACAATGATAATGAAATGAAAACAATTTAAATACTAATTATCAAAATGATAAATGTTAATACAATATCAGGGGAACTCACGATTTTTTTTGTCTTTTTGTGCAAATACTGCCCGCAGATAAAATGAAGACACCACTCCAGTTTTGACTTTAATCATCATTTCTAGATGTACTGAGACCGTTTCAGTCCAGTGTGTGTTGAATTTCAACAATAGCAAACCTCAGGAGTGACATAAAGTCACCCAATAGCAAATCCATAAGAATAAGAGTATGACAAGAAATCAAATATTTATTTTTTATTTTTTATATAATGTATAACATTAGTATTGTGCTGTCGAGAAATGAATTTAAACTTGTTTTTCTGGAGATTATTATTTTGACCATGTTTTCCCCATTTTAATTTTAGTAAATAAATGCAAATAAAAACATCATTTTTATTAGGAATATGGCAGAATGGTTATCGGTAGTTTACAGAATAAAACAAAACTATAATTTTACTTAAACACATACCTATAAATAGAAAAACTGAAAGAGACAGTTGCAATGGTCTTAATTTTTTCTGCAGCTGTATATCTATTCATATGCATTGATCCATAATAGAGGATGATGAAGGATCATGGATAGATGGATGTGTGGATATTGATGTATTACAGACAGTACAAACAATGCCCACCTTTAGTATATAGACAGAATAGTGTTAAGTTATTTGTGTTTCTAGCAGGGGTTACAATGAACCTCTCCTATGGAGTAAGTTGTCACATTTGCACGCCTGTCACTTTCGGTGTAGTTGTTTGATAACGGAAGGTCCCACAAACAAACTTTAAGTGTTCATAGCAGAGATGTGTGTGTTGATTTTCGTAAAAAAATATGAATCTAACTTTCTAATATGTTTTGAATGATTGAGCCAAAACCAAAAAGTGTTAGGCTTACGTTGTGCTCCACTTTCCATTACTGAATCAATGTTTACATTTATTTGTAACTACTTCTGTCTTAACTGAACCTAAACTGTATTAACCGATCATATATCACCTCAATGTCATATACTGTATCATATCACTCCATCATGTTTTCACTTTCTTTACTGTAATAGAGATCACCGTCTGCTCTGGGTTGTGAGCTTTGGCAAGAAGAGAAATGCATCAAATGAACATAGAGCATTACTGACACCTTGTGTCTGAAAGAAAAACGAAACTAAAGAGTCTGAAGAAATTTGATGGCTGTGCCATCACAGTACCGTTGAAAATAAACTGATCTATGCTTTTCCTTTACTCACTTCATTTTTTTTTTTTTAATGATGGATGTCACAAGTATAAAATATCAAAGCAGTGCTTGAGATGCCTTTCATTTACAATTCTTTATGACAGTAAATCATTTTACAAGTAAAACAATCTATACATTGTAAGAAGCACAGTTTTTATGTTCACTTGTGTGCGTGTGTGAGACAGGAGAGTCTGGTGTAACCCATGTCCCTAAAAGAAAACATCTTTCTTTCCTATACTAAGAAACTTTAACAAATCCTTTTGACATCACTTTATTTAACACTTGTTAAAAGCTTGTTTATTCTCATTTTAAAGATTAAACCAATTTTCATTAAATATTTTTGATCATTTTTTATTTCCAATAACGCTTACTGTAGAAAAGAGTGCTTATATGGTCAAACAACATCCCCGCAGTCTCAGAATTATTATGAAAATGAGATGGCAGAACAGATACACTAAATCTATCTATGTTGTATGATTGGTTGGCACTGTGAAACAACCAAAACTTGTATGTTTAATATCATTTCACAGCGATGCATTCTGCAGTCAAGAGCTGACTTGTTTCTGCTGTTAGATACTGAGACAGTAATTTGAGTTAAATTAATTTGAGTGAAATTAAAAAATTAGCTTTCTAGGTCACATTCTTCATTTGTCTTTTATTACTACCAGGCCCACCCACCTGCTTTTCCTCCACCTTTCCCTGTTAACCATAAACTTTCCACATCAGTGCTCCTCCTCCAGGATCCACCCTTCTCCGATTTTCCCCACCTCCACAAACTTCCTACAGTACACCACCAATCACCAACAGCAGCACTATACCGTGTCTTTCTTCTACACCAACCTTGGATAGATTTTTTTCATGAAGATATTGTTCTTTTTATGCCTACAACAGATCTTCATTGCTTCAAAGTGCCTACAATATACAACAGTTTATAGTTCATCTAGTAGTTAAATCAAAACATGCTTTTAAACAGCTTTGATTCTTTCTGTCATTACAGTAATTCTTACTTTATTGTTAAAGAAATACACTGAAAAAAATGATTCATTCAATTTACTCCATTTTTTAAAGGTAAGTGGTTGCAATCAATTTATTTAAGCTACATTTAAACAAAGAAAATTAGAAAAACAAAAAACTTTTGTTTAAATGTAGCTTTAATAAATTGATTGCGATTATATAAATAAATAAATTGAATAGAATAAATTGACTTACCTTTAAAAAAAAAATTTCAGTGTAAGGGCAAAAAGTCTGTCTGCTAGCATCTTTGTTAATACTGGTTTGAGAACATTCAATATAAAAAATATGAAAAAAAATTGTAATTATTTTTGTTTTTCATTATTTGAAGAAATATCTATTAACATTGTTTAGTTTTTCTATTATTTTTTCCTATTGCTGTTAACAAAATTGCTTTTTTAGTCTAATAGTCATAAAATGTTTACATCATTACAGTATACTGATTGTATTGTTTGTCATTCTTTTCTAATATTAAAGCTAATTTTAGACTCCAATCTTACTTGTAAAGATCAGAACTACATGAAGTTACTTTTAAGATTACCTTTTTCGTATTAAGATTTGGAAAACTAGCTTTGGATTCACTGAAAAAAATGATTCATTAAATCCAATCAATTTTTTAAGGTAAGTGGTTGCAATCAATTTATTTAAGCTACATTTACACAACAAATATTAGTAAAGTAAAATAAAATATAACACTTTTGTTTAAATGTAGCTTAAATAAATTGATTGCAACCACTTACCTTAAAAAATTGATTAAATTCAATGAATAATTTTTTTCAGTGTAACGACATATTTTTATGTCTTTGTCTTTGTACATGCTATACAATCTATAGTATGTAGTTGTATACAGCAGTTAAATACTTTATTTCTGTTGCAAATGTATTATGTACATTACAGAATATGTATAATGGATATAATGGATATTTGTGAAATAATAATGGCAACAAATGGCAAAGGCTATATCTGCATGTGTGTGAAAAAGAAGGTTTATCCTTTTAGTACAGGAAAGTGATAAATATCCTGGACATTTCTAAAAGCCCATTGCGAGACATAAAAATGTTTGGGAAGGACGTCAAGCCGGCACGATCCACTTCGGTTCGGATTGTGTAGGACTTCAGTTCAGTTTTTCCAGTCAACACAGAAGTGTGAATGATGGCGATTCGGGCCTCCTCGTGGTATGGAGCGCCCCTGTCCTTGCCTATAATCACATCATAACTCTGGTCAGGCTTCCAGAATGGGTATGTGATCGTAAGCCTCTCCAGGCGCTGAACTGCAAAGTAGTCAAATGATATAGGCTGGTCATTAGCGGGCTTACACTGGACTAATGTCAAGTGTCTGACCTCTGAGTTGTTGAGAAGAAGGGCCACCTCAAGCGGTGAAGTGTACAGTACTGTAAGGCGTTTCTTTTGGACCGGGCTGGGGCTCTGCAGCACAGATGAATGGTCCTTGCAGTTGTTACATTCACTGGAGTTCATTTCGTCACAGAAGGCCAAATCCTGCACACATGTGCACATGTAGACGCTGCGCTCTGTGACGTATGCCACCTTGAATTCGGAGCGCAGAAAGACAGGTGCGGTGAACCACAGTATGCAGTACAAAACTGCAAACCCCATCTGACTACACAGAATCATCTCTGAAAGAGACCTGCGGGTAAGAATAAGAAAAGAAGGATTCAGTGCCAAAACATCACATCTACAGCTGACATACACTGTCTGTTAAAAAAAATCATATTTTTAAGATCAATAAGTGATTCACAGCCAAGTGGTTAGAGAGTCAGACATGTTTGCAACCTAGAGGTTGCTGGTTTGATTCCCACTGCTGGCAGGAAGTGATTAAAGTGTTTTGTTGTTGTAGTGATAGTTGCCCAGTATTTGGGTCTGTGTGTGACAAAGACGATGGTCGTTGCACACAGCTAAACAATGGATAAAATAGTACATTTTACTTGTAACGGAGTAGTTTTGAGTATTGATTATAAGTGCAGTAATGCTGAGCTCACGCTATGTAGTGATTCACAATCTTGAAGGATTTTTTTTCTTGCAAGACTGCTTTAAATTTTGATGTAAGAATTTGGAATATGGAACAGCCTTGCTTAGCACTACACGTAAGATGCCTTAAAATGCAGTCCAAATAGGTTTGGAATGAAAGCTGATCTCCATGGAAAAGTAAGAATTACAACCCACCATGAAGCATGAAAAGGAGTGGTGATGTGTTGGGTTATGCGTCCGATGCAAAATGCGAATCGGACATTGAAACCGACCTCTGATGGTCTCTAGTGAAGCCTACTCTTTACATTGTCCTCTTGCTTGAGATGTTGTCTTAGCCACCTGATGGAAACAACAATGTTCAGAGGAATGTGCTTAGCACAGTGTTAACACGTGTTAATGTTCAAACATCTGAGAGCACGATAGAAATCTTGTTCTTTTATTTATGTATTTAACAAAGGAAAGTTATGAGGTACAGCGAAGAAGAAATATGTATTTCTTCCAGATTACTCTGTTTCAAACAGTCATTTTTCCTGACTCAAGATGCTCCCGAAAAGCTTTTAGAGCTCACTGTACGGTTTCTTCTGATGCTGCGTGCTTCGCTCTGTCTCTTTTTCCATGGTGTTATAAACAAAGTAGAAAGTTTTACCTTGTTACTGGCTCGTGTTTGGCATTTTAAACCAGAAGTGTTCCAGTTTGATGAAGTAGACACTCGCAAAGTCCTAAGCAGTGCTTCAAATGTGATGTTGTTTCTTGAGTTGGCTGACTTCTTCCTCCAGAGTCTGAAAGTATGCTCGAGTTTCTTATTATGCAACAAAACTGTCCGGAGGTGACGTGCCGCTAGCGACCGCTATTTATTCTGCCTGATCCCGAAAGCAGGCAGCTGTCGTCCATTTTCTCTCCTGACTAACAGCAGGGTGTGTCCACAGTTCATCAGCATGTCAGAGCCAGTTCAAGATCGCCTTTCTTTCTCACCTTCTTCCACAAAGTGAACAGTTCATTGATAAATGTTATATATCAACTGTAAGCATGGAAAAACTATGTTTTCATTGTCAGCCAGATCATCATTTTGTTATGTACCTTTCATAGCTTGTGGATCAATGAGTGTTACTGTAGTTACAAAAGAAGTCATCTATGGATTCAGTATGAGCATGTCGAGTTGGTAATCGTACTCCTTGAATAATAGAGAGAGGATTCCTGGCAGCTTTGTCTGTGCTGATTCACTCTTTCCTGTAGTTAATCTAAAAAAGACACGCATGAACTCTGTGATACTGTCAAAACCTTGAGCTAAAGCTTTTCACTCTTCGAGATTGTCTCAAAACAAACACTATCCACATATGGCAAACGTGATTTTTTAATCAAGTTTGTGTCCTTCTTTTACATGTAGCTACAGCACACTGTTCACAGACAGCTCATCAGTCCAGAAACCTTTTAAGTCTTAACATGAAGAAATGTAAAATGAAGTACTTGCCGTTGTCATTGTGAAGCAGTCAAACACATGTCCTCTTTACGTTCTGTCCTTAAATAGCCAACTGTTCAGTTTGACTTGAATAACCGAATCTGAGGAGGTTGCCAAAGCCACAGACACTTTTCTCAGCATCTGGCTATGCATGACCAGCCGAGGGAAATGTTCACTACATCTGGGAACAAGAAGATAGTCAATAAAAATGTGATGTAAGTGCAGATGACTCAAAACTTAGACCATAAAAGTTCATGAGTTTTATGTAGTGCAGGTGAGAGAGAGAAATGAGAGAGAGAGAAATGAGAGAGAGAGAGAGAGAGAGAGAGAGAAACTTGACATTTAACACACTTTATTAAACCATTTGAGAAACACTATCATGCCTCAAAGCAACCACATTGCAATAGGTTAAATTGGAACATTTAGGAAAGACATTATGGAAAATATGAATTAAATAAACAAAAAGGCCTAAATTAAATCAGAATTATCCAAAAGAAACAAACCATCACCAGTTAAAGATTCCCCATCTTCACAAAGTGACACTAAAGCTCCATTTACACACCATTTGAAATCAAATTCCAATAGGTTTCCAGTCATCTAGAAGAATCTGTGCTCCACTCTTACTCTAGATTCAACTGGCACAGTAAACAAATCTAAAACATTTATATTTCGCCTTTCTGCAACCATTCTACAAGACTTCCAAGTGTCAATTAAGAAATTAGCCACAGTACACTGCTGCCTGCGTGCTCTTAAATATTTTCATCTATAGACAAAGAGTCTCTTATCAAACCTCAACCCCAACTCCACAAGTATTTTTATTAACACTGTAAACAAAGGAGTCAATCTAAAACACTCAGGAAAAAACATGAAATACAATATGCAGAATACAGGTCTAAACACAAATAATAATGGATAATGCTTGTGTTTTAAAACAACATACATTTGATTTCCTACACTTTTAAATGCTGTTTTTTATTTTTTAAAGAGACAAGGCCAACTCAATGGGTGGTAATTTGACCTATGCTGGGTTGTTTCAACAAAAAAATGCTGAGCTGTTTTAACCCATTTTTGGTCAAAAAAACATGTTCTGGGAAAATAAAATAAAATAAAATAAAATAAAATAAAATAAAATAAAATAAAATAAAATAAAATAAAATAAAATAAAATAAAATAAAATAAAATAAAATAAAAAATTCAATGAGATGTGTGGGCTAAGTACGTTTGTATGCTGGCCAGCATTCTGTATTTTTTCAATTTTTTTCCAGTTGTAGGCATGCTCACCTAATGCAAACAGGGTTGTATTTGAAACAGACGTTTAATATAATGTGCTTTATCAATTTACACAAATGCATTTTGATAGATATGTTACATGTGATGGCAATGTGAAAGCCATTAGACAACCCTTCTTGACATTGCTTCTTGACAAATCGACAATGAATGTTAGACATCCATATAGTTAGACATCATTTTGTTTATATAAAGAGGAAGAGTCATACCACATCCTGGTTAATTATGGCGTACCGCAGAGATCAGTTTTAGGTCCTATCCAGAGCCGGCGCCAGACCATAACTGACAGGGGGGCACGCGGCTTCCAATAGTGGGCACGCAATTAGCAACAATAACTTGCAAAAACAAGGGATTAAAACAACAAATGCAGTGCAAGCACACACTTATACAACTGTTACAGACTGTCAGCTCATTTCCCGTATAAAGGGCAGAAGATCACAAACTATGCGCAAAAGTTAAACTATTTTGAACTGCGCTCGCGCTTTGCTCGACGCAACAACAACACGCCCCTCGCGCGGCGCAAACCATTGAAATGAATGGGTTTCATAGCACAGCCCAGCGCACACCGCGTAAGTAAAAGCCGTTGTGAAAGCCGCTTTACCATAATCATGTCGCAATGCTGTTAACGGTCTATAGCCACACTAACGTAAATTAAAACAACGCTAACTTACCTTTAAAAAAGCTGAAGCCGGCGTGTACGAACATTAAACTTTCTTAAAACAGTGTCCTGTAGATTTGAAGATTCCACCTCGACCCCTAATCTCCGAGTTTGAGCCAATCGGTGTTTGCATGAAGTCAGATGGAGCAGGCGTTGCTGGTTTGTTCTAAATGTTATAATATCCATATTTTACACGATCCATAAAATGCCGCGAAAAAACACAATGCTAGTATCAAGTCACAAATATGCTAAAGCCTAATGACGCATGAGACCCGGCAATACAACAAATCAGAGAAACTGGTCTATTTTAATTAAAGAAAACATATATCAACTATATTTTCCTTATTTGATTACATTAAAAGTCATGAAACATTCAATGTTTAATTTATTTTAATTATTCTTGAATTAATCAAAAACTGTGTAGGGGGCACAACAACCTGTTTGGGGGGGCACGGGCTACGTTTTATTGAACTAAATCGCTCAAAACAAAATATGTCAGATTACACTGTGGTGCCATCTTCCACGGTTAAGAACTTAGGTGTTGTGTTCGACAGCAATTTATCCTTCGATAGTTATATCTCCAATGTCTGCCGCACAGCATTCTTCCATCTTAGAAATATCTCAAAAATACGCCATATGCTGTCTGCATCAGATGCAGAAAAACTTATCCATGCTTTTATGACCTCTAGAATAGACTATTGTAACTCGTTACTTGGGGGATGCCATGCAAATCAGGTAAACAAGCTTCAGCTGGTTCAAAACGCTTCTGCAAGAGTGCTTACTCAATCTAAGAAGTATGACCATATAAGCCCAATTTTGGCATCTTTACACTGGCTACCAGTCAAATATCGCAAACAATTTAATATACTATTAATCACCTACAAAGCCTTAAATGGCCTAGCACCTTCGTATCTTAGAGAATTCATGTCAGAATACACCACACCACGTACATTGCGGACGCATAATTCTGGTCTCTTAACTATCCCTAGAATATCAAAAGTGTTTTCTTATGGAACTGCTGAAATTCCACAAGGGGGCGTATTTGTTCCTCAGACATTGCACAATAAACGTGACATCTGAATATATTCATTATAAATCATGAATGAGAAGTGAGATTCGAACGAATGTCCGGTAGTGAACTAATTGTATACACTATTTATATCGTAATTCGGTCAGAAAAGTCGAGATTGTGAGATGAACAAATCGTTTTGGATTAAAAGGCTTGGATATTCCATTTCCTTGGACTTTTGGGGATTTATGAACAATTTGTTTTGGACAATTTCACTGAAGCGGATAAAGGGAAGATTTTGAAGGCAAGTAAATTACAACTAGATTACAGTTTTATGACTGCTAAAAATCATATAATGCTTTGTGTGTGTGTTAATGGAATCCCTAAAGTCTAAGCTTTCCATCGATGTGCCGCATTGACCATATATTTTAAAGATTTAATGCTTCAAAGTTACAATGATGTAATGCAGCCTCACGTGCAAGGGAGGGGGTATACAGTGTAGGGCACACTGTTCCTTATCAGGCTAAAGGTGGTAGACCCTTTTCCTACTTAGCCCCTAAGCTCTGGAATGATTTGCCAACTGATGTCCGTAAATCCGACTTTTTGTTTCTCCCAGGGGGTTTTTCAACCCTGGGGAGTCAGCCGACATTGGCTTAACTTAGCACCCTCTTTTATACGAGACATTATTAATATGCTTGTAAAGTTTATTCATAGCCGCTATATTTTGCTACTTGTATTGTCTGTCGATTTTTCTGTGTGTCCACTGCTTCTTTTAATGTAAAGCTGCTTTGAAACAATTACAAATTGTAAAAAACGCTATATAAATAAAATTGAATTGAACATTGACAGACTGCCAGTTACTTTACATGTAAAGTATTCAATAGTACTGAGGTTATACTTGTTTAACATTTATGTCCCATACTACACAATATAACAAAAATAAAAAAAATCACTAAACTGAATGTAAGTTAAAAGAAAATAAGATTTAAACTATGTAACTCAGGAATAGGAAATTCAGGTTAATGTGGATAATGACTAGTGTAGAAATCCCTCAGCACTCTGTGAGACTCTGAACTTACAGTAGGTGACACAGATAGAGAAGACACTGATGTACTCGTCACCACAATATTTGTCTGTGTTAAGCCGAAAGTATACTAGGGACGTCCGCGTATGCGTGCCGTCCGCATGATGCATTTTCATCATCAGGAGGGTCCATGGTCGTCCGCACGTCTACAACAGCGCATGCGCGTGAAAATATTTAGACAGGACACTCCACTACAAACAATTATACAAAGGAAAAAGACAGCACTTGCACACACACTATCGTTTTTCTTTTTTAATTTCTACTTCTTTCAAGAACAGAAAGCTGTGAAGCCTGTTCGTTACCATAATGTTTGATTCCTGTTCTTTGTTGTCTTGTTGTTTGTTCTAAACTGTGTTGTGTCGATGACGACGATCCAGTGCACCAACCTCTGTTTGGAGACAGCATTCCCCCTCTGCTGTCCTCCAAAGCAGACAAAGAGCTAATCGGAAGTTCTAAAGTTTCATGTGTGTTCCATGTAACAGCACAGTGTGTGTACCGGACACAACAATGACAGGGTTGGGTCTGGTCCCTAAAGGAAGTGGTGGGAACTTTGGGCATGTAGCTGGGCCGAGGTCTCAAGATAACATGGGAGTTACTCTGTCTGAACTCCAGGCACTCAGGGGAAAGAGAGAGCGCCTGCAGGTAAGTTCAGTTCAGAAAGATCAGATTCTTCCAGGGGCTCGAACAGAGCTTTCTTCAGGCCTGAAAGGACCACTGTGAGGTCCGTAGAGGGGATGAGGCACGGTCTGGGTGGGTTTAAACTCCTTGTGCCTCTCAGGAACCTACAAATCAGCTTGTGTTGTCCCAACGACCTACCCTCAATTTAGAGGTGATGGGCTGCGATAGCAGCCACATACACCATAAGGGTAGACAGAGAAATTTGTTTCTCTAACCCCTCTTGGAGGAAGGACAGCACTATACTGACAGCGCACCTCTCAGTGCAATTAAATGCATAGAGCCGCCTAGTAGAGGTGGTTTCGGACACAGAAGGTGGAAGCCCCGTCAGGACATCTTTGTCCCATCCAGAAGCCTGGCATGGAGGTTCCAGAGATCCAGCCTCATGTGCCAGATTGTGCCCTGAGAGAGAAGTCTGACCAGCGAGCTCCGAAGAACAAGAGCGTCTGAATGGTTACACTGTCTCCTTTTAAACACGTAAGTGAGGGCGAAGACTGGTATGCAAATACCATTCGCGCAATTTTATTGCAGTTTCATTGCCGTTTTATATACAAGTCAGACCAGATTGGCTCTCAAGAGCACATCCTATATTTGCTGTGGGTGGATTGCAGTGCGAGCACATTTGTCTTTATACATCTTGTCTTCACAAGAATAGGTAACCTGTGGCCATCCGGGGGTCGCTTTGTGTTCTTATTTGGTTTATTTCTTTTTGATTCCTTTTTTGGGGATCTGCATTGGAGATTTGCTTTACATTTTATGTTTCTTTCTTAAATGTTTTTTAGTTAAAGCTTCACCACCACCTTGTTCCTGTAGGTTACAAATAATTTCTAAGAAATATTATAGGAATGATCATAGGATCAAACTTAAGACAATTTCTACACCGCATTTTATACAGCCATACATGGTGTGTAATGTATATACCATATAAAACGTCAACAACAACGTTATGGCATCAAGAAACTTAAATAACGGTTTTAGAAAGCTCACACAGATTGGAGGTAAAAGTGACCAGGGTTCACATGATTGTTTTGTCCAAGCATTGTGGTCTAGTTGTTAGAGAGTTGGACTTGTGTGTAACTCAGAGGTTGGTGGTTCAATTCCCACAGCTGGCAGGAAGTGATTGATTGTTGGGATGTTGCAGTGATAGGTGTCATATGTGTGTTTGTGTGTGTTCATGACTTGCAGTGGATAGCTTCACTACTCAGTGGAGGGATTAAATGCAGAGACAATCATGTCTCTCTCACTTTTTTATTGTCCGTATATTATTTGCACTTAAATGCTGACCTCTCTGTGACTGTTCTTAACCCTAAACGCTAGAATATTAGTTCTCTGAGTGACATCTGGTACTTTTCATACCATGTGCTTTATGGGTAGTATGAGCTCCCGGTGAGTGTGCAGTGACCTCATATGGTGACCTTAATATATGAGCAAACTGTGAGTGCGCTGTGTGGTTACAATTTTAGCTCACTGTGACGCACACATTGTGACAACATTTTGAGGATCTTGTAAACTCATGGTGACTTCACTGAGATATTAAAGTGTTGACTGGGCATAGCAGAAAGTACAGAGTTTAACTTTGTCTTTAAAATTTAATTTATGCATTTTCCACCCCAAACCATTTCCAAAATACCATTGGCATTGTCCTGAGTGTAAAATGTATAAATATGACAGCAAAATGTTACCATATAAAACATGCATTCATTCATTCATTTGTTAATAACTGTGATTATTTGAACAGTTTCATAACATAAATACATAATTCAGAATGCTAGTGTCTATAAATGAGTGTGAAGTCAATGGGTGATGGTTTTAAGTCCATTTTGTTGGTGGAAGGATTGTAAAGATTTGTTCTTTGTGAGTGTCACACGAAGCAGAGGAGGAAACAAACCCAGAGGCTGAGTATGTGATATATATGAAGATTTTGGAAGCGAATGGATTTATGTGCATCACTGTTGTGTTTCAAGTGTTGATAAGGAACGACTCACCGTAAGTGCTGCTGGAGAAGATTAGAGCGGTGTATTTGAATACGGGCGAAGAGGATTTCATCTGTCTATAGGAAAAGGGAACAAAGGAGGCCATCGTTAACCATTGTGAGTACTCAGTGTCTGATACAGTGTGTATTGTGGAGTTACCTTGTTCAACGTGTGTTGTGAGTCTTCAGTAATTAGGTTGACGGCCCTGCCATGGAGCAGAGTGGTGGGAGAGCCGGGAAGTGACGACCCTGGGAGAAGCAAGGGGCCGCAGCAGCGACGTTTATACTGCTGGCCTACACTTTCAACGCCAAACGTTCCCAGGTCCAATTCAAGGAAGACGGGGCTGTGACCTTAATGTTCACATAGAGTGCTTTGGGTGAGTCCATGCCTTTGCTGTGAGTAAAATAATTACTAACAAGTGCTTGTGTGTATGAAGAACATCGTACTGTCATAAAAAGGGTGGCGAAGATCATATCTCACCTGTTACGGAGCCTCTTCAAAGGTGCGCCCCTGTCCAGTTCTCTGTAGCCGAGGTGGAAGAGAGGAGAGGGCAGCGTTCGGCTCGGCGTGACGGTGCTAGATTTCCCCCTTTGCAGTGCCAGAGGCCTCTGGGAAGGCTGTACCACGACGCCTCACCATCTCAAGGTTTGGAGTGTATTTATTGATTGATTGAAGTGCAGTCACCGTAAGTCCACCATCCACGAGCAGTAGCCAATGTTGTAATTACCTGTTGAATGACCAAAAGTTACTACAACTTGAACGAAAGTTGAGGAGATGCAGTAGCTAAAGCCAACTAGGTGAGAGCGAAAGTCCCAGTGTCTGCTAAGTTATCCTCTGTGTTACAGCTAAAGGCCTGCAGAAGGAGAGAACCTGAGTACAATACCTGCGAAGTACTTACCGTATGTCGTCACGAGCCAACTAGGTGAGAGCGGAAGTCCCAGTGTCTGTTAAGTAATCCCCTGTGTTATAGCCGAAAGCCTGCAGAAGGAGAGAGCCTGAATTCAATACCTGTGAGATACTTACCGTTGGAAGTCTGTAGAAGGAGAGAGCCCGAGCCTGCAGAAGGAGAGAACCTGAGCATAATACCTGTGAAGTACTTACCGTATGTCGTCACGAGCCAACTAGGTGAGAGTGAAAGTCCCAATGTCTGCTAAGTAATCCTCTGTGTTACAGCTAAAAGCCTGCAGAAGGAGAGAGCCTGAATTCAATACCTGTGAGATACTTACTGTTGGAAGTCAGTAGAAGGCGAGAGCCCGAGTCCGACGTCGTGGAGAGTCTGAGGACGAAGAGGGTGCGAACCTAGCTGTCGGAGAGGAACCGACCTGATACCACCCTAGGGTGGCGTCAAGGAACATACCATCCTGTTACCGGAAAGACCCCCAGGTATACACGACACTGAGCTACCACTTACTGTACTGTTTTTAATCTGCCTCCAGGAGAAAAGGAGGGCGCCACGGGATCAAGATAACAAGGCATAGGTGCCTTGCCCCGTTGTCTTCCCCCTGCCCTCAGTGGCGTCTTGGATTCCTGGCACGTGGTCTCCATTTCCCCCTCCCCTTTCTGGCACGGCCCACCTGGAGAGCAGACAGAGATCCTTTTTAACTTACCCTTGCCCCTTTTTCCCTATATATTTTAAATAAATTAAATAAAGTTCATTTTAAATTATACTTACCCTTGTGTTGTCTGGTCATTGGGTTGACTTTGGGACCTCCTCGAGGTGGAAACTAGGAGGGGGCGTGGCTTGTTTACATCTGTGGTCCACCCCGACCTGTGACATGAGCTCATTGTGAATTCAGAATGTTGTGTTCAGGTATGAGTGCACAATGAGTCTACCATGACCTCACAGTGACCATCGTATGAGCTCACAGTGACTGTTTCATGACCTCACATCATGAACATAGTTTGAGTACACAGTGAATGTGCTGTGACCTTATCATGACAATAGTATAGTAATGGTACACTCACAGTGAGCTCATACTATGGTCACCCTTCTTACCTATTTCTAAGAAATATTATAGGAATGATCATAGGATCAAATTTAGGACACTTTCTACACAGCATTTTATACAGCCATATATATATATGAAGAGTTTGGTTCCAAAACGCAATGAATCCATTTTGACTAATTTCGGTAAAAACGTGTTTTCTATACCAAGAAAGTGACAGGATGAAAAACACTATTTTCTGTTACAAACTTTCACATAGCATCTTTAGGTGTCAAATCCATAATTAGATTTTCAAAGATTTATTATAAAAACAGATTATTTTTTCCACAAATTGCTATAAATCTATTGAATCAGTATATAAATGTACATTCATCTTTGCCATGTTATATTCAATTAGTATACACGGATTAAAAAATAAACATTAATGGCATTCATCAAAACACTTTGTCATATATAGAGCACAAAGCACTCATTCTTCGTCTCCCAATGCCTCTCGCATTTAGATTTTGATGGCTTACGTTTCTTTCCCGTCACAAAAAAAATGCGTAGAATGGTGCACTGTGATTTGTTGAGCGGATTTATTGCATTCTGCAGAAAAGGGGGAGTGGCGTTTATTGCGTTTTGGGAAAATCGGAGAAAAGATGACAGAATAACATGGCAGATATCGGATTTTGCGTAAAATTTAGAATTTACTTTTAAATACTGACCTAATACAATACTGATTTTGGTGATAACTTGTTTTTTTTTAAATGGCGTTTATTGCGTTTTGGAACCAAACTCTGGTGTGTAATGTATATACCATACAAAAATGTCAACAACAAGGTTATGGCATCAAGAAGCCTAAAAGGCTCTAAAAAACATCACACAGATTGGAGGTAAACGTGACCGGGATTCACAGGATTGTTGTGTCCAAGCATTGTGGTCTAGTGGTTAGAGAGTCAGACTTGTGTGTGTATAACCCAGAGGTTGGTGGTGTGATTCTCACAGCTGGTAGGAATTGATTGATTGTTGGGGTGTTGCAGTGATAGTTGCCCTGTGTGTGTGTTCATGACTTGCAGTGGATGGATTCACTGTGGATGGGTGAAGTGAGAGAGACAATCATGTCTCTGCATTTATTCTTTTATTGGCCGGATATCATTTGCAATTAAATGTTGACATTTCGTTGACATGTTTCCAATTAGCAAACGCTAACATCTCTGAGCGACATCTGGAAATTTGTATATCAAGTGCTTTATGGGTACTAGTATGAGCTCACAGTGAGTGTTCAGTGACCTTAATATATGAGCACACACTGTGTGCAGTGTGGTTACACTTTTAGATCACGGTGACCCACAAATTGTGACCACATTATGAGGATCTTGTGAGCTCATGGTAGCCTGACTCCGCCCTCCTACGTGCTTCCGCTTAATTTTCATTTTGCTTCAGTACTACGTCTGGGACTGCTGTGTAGAATTTTGTTTTCTCCTGCAAAAATCTGCAGGACCAATCAGCGAACAGAGGGGGGTGGCTAAGAACGATGACGTTGAGGGCGTGCGTCAGTTTGAGTTGTAGTTCAGTAATGGCAGCGGAGAAAGGAGTGAGAAAAGCTATTCGGTCCGTTATTGCAAAACTGCTGAATTAAGAAGTTAAAGCCGGAGCAAGAACCAGGTTTGCTAAGTTTTGTTGGTCTGATTATTCTTACTTGTTTTCGGCCAGTTTCGGTGCATGATATACGTCACGACCAAACGTTAGCGATTGGTTATGGCAGATCCTGAGTGACTCTGGCAGATCCAATAGTTTTAAACTTCAACAGAGGACCCTCCTTGACGAAAGTAACGCTTTGCCATGGAGCGTGGCCAGACTCTCTGTACAAATGAAATGAATGTACGAGAGTCTGGTTGGACCAGGCTAAGCTCATGGTGTCCTCACTGAGAGTTTAAATTGTTGACTGGGGGCTAAATACATGTTGAGATGGGCTTCACTTCGTGCGGCCTCGAAAAATAAGTCACCGGCCGCCACTGGATCAAAGCCTAAGTTGACAGAGAAATTTTTAAAAGACGCTTCATGGTAGCAAGCCTAATCACATTGGTTTTGTCAACTTGAAACTGATCCTGTAAACCGGAGTTTGTTTAACCATCTTTATGGTACAAGCCTTATCTCTAAAACTTTAAAATATGTAAACAACAAAAGACCAAAAGAACTTGAAAAAGATTCTTGCTTCACATGATTAGTTGAAAGTAACACATACAGTAGGTTAGCCAGTTAGATTAGATACAGGTATACTATATCTCAGTTATGCTTAAGAGTCAAAAAATCCGAAATAGTCTATTTTTTTCTGCAGTGGTTTAATTAAATAAAAATACTTAAATTGAAATAATTATTTTGGCTAATGACATAGTGTTCAACTTTATCAAAAGTCAGCTTATCACAGCCTATCCAAAAAAACTTTGCATAGATGTCTGAAATTTGGGAGTTCTCAAATTTCTGATACACAAATACTCAACACTAAATTCTGATGGATACTGCCAGTGTTGCCAGATGTACGACAATTATTGTATTTTGACCATAATTTTGACCTCTGTACGATGTACGGTCAATAATGAAAAAATCCTATAATGTACGATAATTTCCACATTTTGTTACACTTCAAATGGTCATTGCAATAATAGGACTTCTATACTTATTGATCTATTTGATCTATCTGATATTGATCCTATGTCTACCATCATAATTGTGAGGAGAATGCAAATGCGTGTAACGAATGTCTTCTATCTCTTGGTTTTGGCTAGAAGGGATACAGCTATTGCCTAAATCTTGTGAGATGTTAGGTTTGGGGTAGAATTAGGATAAAAACAGTGCTCATTCAGCAGTTGCTCTTTCCCTTCTTGCCACAACTCCATCTCTTCTTATGTTATGTCTTCTTGGCCAATCATTATTGAAGAATTACTATCTTTTTCCAGTTGTTTAACTAAGGTACACTTAGTAATTTATCTACTGTAAAAATCTACAGGCTATCAAAAGTTACGGTTGTCACTATAAAATAGCTGTAAAATATTCTGCACATTTGACTTGTGTACGATAAATTTCTTCCAAATACCATAATTTTGGAGTTCTGGTACGATATTTGGACTTTCCAATCTGGCAACACTGGATACTGCATGCAGATCAGCCGACACAGGTTGCTGCATGTGAGGAATGCTGTGTGTCCGAGGGGCAACCTTCCGATCTCTCTTATGAAGCCAACACGGAAGTGACTTAAACTGCAATTCATCGACTGGCCGCTTGAGGCTGGCTCCAAAAGGGAGTCAATTCCCATAGACTCCCATGTTAAAAATACATACAGTAGAAAATAATATGTTTACAGCCTGGTACAAAAAGTGTTTTTGGCCTATATAGCTAATTTTGCCCTTCATGACAACTGTGAGGGGGGTGAATTTTTTTGTGACTCATCCGTTTAAATTATATTAAGCCTTAAACTTCTGCATAATTAAGGGCGTGGCCGCTTGAGTGTCGGTTGAACAGCCACTGCTGTCACTAGACTCGCGCTAGGCGGGCGTGGTTTCACCTCAGCTTCACCCATGTCCCGCCTCTTTACCCATTTTCGGTTTTCCGCGAGTAAAGGCCCGGGTATACTTTTTTTCCGCGTCCGCGTCCGGCTCGCGCGCGCACGCGTCCGCGAAGCTTTCCGAGTATACTCCGCGCGGCCATACGCGGATGGCCGCGTTCGACACTATACGCAATACAAATGATTTCTTACTCAAATTATTAGTCTAACAGGCTGTCAGGACAGCACTGATTTGGCGACATTTACAGTACATTAAAACATTAGGATAGGTGAAGAAAAGTAACAGATCCACCATTGCAAACACAGTTTAGAACAAACAACAAGACAACAAAGAACAGGAATCAAACAAACATGCTCCAGTGCTTTCTGTTCTTGGAAGAAGTAAAAGTTAAAGAAGAAAAACGATAGTGTGTGTGCAAAATGCTGTCTATTTCCTTTGTATAATTGTTTATAGTGGAGTGTCCTGTCTAAATATTTTAACGCGCATGCGCTGTTGTACGCGGACTGTACGCGCACTGTCCGCGCGGTCTCAAATTTTGGGCTGCACGCGGACGGTCCGCGCGGCCGGCCGCGGACCCTCTTGATGACGAAAATGACGTCATGCGGACGGCGCGCATACGCGGACGTCCCTAGTATACTTTCGGCTTAATTCGCGGAGACGCGCGGCCAAGATGGCGACGGCAGGCAACGCCTACTTTAAGCTTCAAAAGCGATCTTCACAAACCAATGGGTGACGTCACGGACACTACGTCCATATTTTTTTACGGTCTATGTGTGTCTCAGCTGATCAAGAGAGACTTAATCGGAAGGAATATTACTGTATATTACACATATTTTTATCCATTGGTTTTTAACAATGGTATCTTGGGGTTCATGAAGGTACTGCAAAAGGGTCAGTGGTAGGGTGACCAGATGAGATTGGCTGAAATTCGGGACGTTATGGGGGGGAGGGGTGTTCATCCAATAATAGTTTAATTTATTTATATTATTTAATAATAGATAATGAATTTCAAACAGAACCAATCATATTATTATAAGTACCTATGCATAAATAAATAGATATAGTATGTATAGAACTATTTTATACTTCATAGTTTTCTTTATTTTACTTAATAATAAAAGATAATGAATTTTAAACTATAGTTACTGAACCAATCATATTTTTATTAATATAAGTACATACCTTTATATAATACGTATAGAAGTATTTTTTAACACAGTGAGTGCCTCGCCACCAACCTGACTCCTGCACGCGACTGACTGTCACTGCCAGCACTTCTAACTGTCCTCGTGGTTGCTGCAACTTTCGATCTAACGTTACTCTATAAAACAAAAAGGCGACAAAAAGGTCCTATTGTCTTTATGATTAAGAGGGGCTAGACACACCAAAACTTTTAAACGCGGCTGAAAAAGCCTTGAGGACGCCGAATGCCAGCTGTTTTTTAGCCGAGCGCTTTGGTAGCTGTGATACTTCAGCTGTGAGCCGGTTGGTTGCTGTGGTAATGTCCCGCCCCTCCTCCACTGTAATTGGACGGCCCTGTGAGAACTGGCATTGACGAGCGGACTCGGAGCGTTTCACTCAAAGTTTAATATTTTTGAGTTTCAGCGCGGAAAAACCCCGCTAGCTGCTTGCTTATTTGAAAAACGCTGAGTTTCCATTGGAATCAATTGAAAACATGCGCATAAAAGCTTTGGTGTGTCCAGCCCCAGCTTCAGGATAATTTTCGGGACGTTGATTGCAATTAGAGCAGGATTCGGGTCACCCTAGTCAGTGGATATTAAAGAAATAATTATTATAATTATTTAAATAATTCTTATAAGTAATTGATTATGGTATATTACACTGAAAAAATGATTCATTGAATTGAATTTAATAAATTGTATTAAGGTAAGTGGTTGCAATTTATTTAAGCTACATTTTAACAAAAAAGATTAGTAAAGTCAAATAAAATATAAAACTTTTGTTTAAATGTAGCTTAAATAAATTGATTGCAACCACTTACCTTAAAAAATTGATTAAATTCAATTAATCATTTTTTTTTTCATTGTAAGTAGTAATGCTAGTTCAGGTTTTATAAACTTACTGTATTATGTGTAAGCAAAGAAAAAAAGCAGCCTATATAAATTGAATATATTTTATTTAAATAAAAGTACAAAAAATCGAGCTAAAAATGCAATAGCTATGTGTAATATTGACACATCCATTCAAATAATCTGCTGTGTAGTTAGACAGTTCAGTTCAGTTCAGTTCAGTTCAAGACAGACAGTACTGTTAAGCTTGTGCCTCAGGCCTGTAGTTCAGAATTGGAAAGCACCGTAGGTTACCAGGTTGCCAGATCCTGTTATAGCATATAGGCTATAATCAAAACACACTCAGAGCATCGTGAAAATTCATATCTTTACAAGCAAGTAGGCTATTTTAAGTCTTAATGTAGAAAACTAAACTACACAATATATTGAATACATTTGCGTGGGCGCGTCTGATAAGAGGAATGAAGTGTATGAGTATTTGGCAACCCAGAGTGGGTCTGTTAGCTGAACAGAAACACAAGCGATAATAACACGGTCAGGAAATGCGTCGTACTTGAAAGAAACACGTCTAATATCGACCTGAGAAGCTTTGGGCTATCGGTTTATCGCAATGTCGAACCACCCGACGTTGTCGTGTTGGCTATTTATTGTTTTGCTTTATGGGGGTGTTTGTTCCGGTGAGTATCCGATGTAGCTGATCCTGCTCATGTTTTACACGTTTTTGTTACATAGTGTCAGTGTACATCAACGCGTGTGCACGTGATATTTACAGTAAAGTACTTGTTAAACGGCAAACTTTTACAATGACAACATTCAAATGGTAGGTTTCTTAGCTGATCGCTGTTGTAAATGTATGCTTTATTTCTGTGGTCAGGCATTTAGCGAGATCATTGTAGTGAATACACATGTTATTACATTTTTATGTTACACTGTACAAACAGGTTACTTTTGTGCATGAAAGTAATAAAAAACGAATTAATTGAACGATTTGATAGTTTATGTGCGAGACCTTCATTTATTTTTTTCACAAAGAATAATAGTAGTTTTTTAGACAGGCCTGTGGCCCATTTCTTAAAACGTTGTTTAAATGCAGTGATAGCCTCACAACATATTCCTGTCCTGTTTATTTTATTGTTAGGAGAACATATGTTCAGTGTGATCTTATTTGTAAATTTACAAATCTGTTTATTGAACAGAAATTACTTTTTTTACTTTTATATTATTAATACATTTATGATTTCATAAAGAGCCTTTAATATCCACAGAAACTTTCTACATCACAAATAGTTATTTTATTTAATTTTTTTGAAGACAAAACCTACATATGATGTTGAGAAAGAAATGTTTTTAAACCTTCGCCTGAATAAAGACACTGTGAATAGTTCTTTTATAGTATCGCTGAATGAACCCTTCATGACACATTTTTTCCAAAAGAGAAGGGATAAGTGAGTATAAAGACTGGATAGATGGATATAGTTATGTACTGTAGTTACACAAAAGATTGCTGTTTTTATTCTTGCTGATTATCTGCAACTTGATGAAAGATCTGATAGATTGAATATACCAGCGAACAGAAAACATACGTTTAAGTTAAAGGAATAGTTCACCCAAAAATAAACGCTGCCCCATCATTTATTCACCCTCTTGCTATCCTAGGTCGAACATATTTGGAGTTATATTAAGTAATATCCTGGTTCTTCTAAACTTTAAAATGGCATCGAATAGAGTTTTGAAACTGTATGTGCTCTAGCCATCATGAAAGTGTTCTCGTGTGTCTCGTTTCTGTTTATTTCTTTACGTAATTTTTATCAGTTGAAATATATGAACCTGTAATAATGTGTTAACCATTATATAATGTAAGTGATACCTGTGTTTATTTCTTACAGTTTGATTTAGATTTATTGTGAATTTTATACAGCAGCTGTATGAGAAGTGGTTTGTATTGATGGCAATAGGGCATAGCGTTCCTGTTTGAGTTATTTTTATTTAGAGCCGTTACCTTTGTGTGTTTTATATGTTTGTGCATATCTTTCTTTCTTTTTCTCTTCACGCACATTTGCACCCATGTTTGCATTATTTCTTTCTGTGTGTTTACACTAACTGTACACTTAAATGTTTTGGGCAGTGAATGTACAGTATGGCTCTTAGAAGGTGGTGTGAACACTTTGGTTTTATTTTCACACTTGTCTCACTTGTAAAACCACAGATATGCCTTATGTGAGCGTGTGTGAAAATGTGTCATGATCACACGTGGTTACAGCTGCAAATCAGCGTGGGTTTAAACCACAGGTTTTATTGTTTAAAAGCGCACACCTCTGCCATGTTATTGCGCTCAGGATGTCTTTAGTCTTACGGTTTATAAAACAATATGAGGAAACGAGATAAACCTCATTCAACCTATTTTTTCTGCTATTTCTAATTTAATATGTAAGGTCAACTACTAGTATTATCTGTTAGGGTTTGCCTTTGAAAAGTAAAGTGTACTGAAGCCTGAAATGAGATGGGACATGTTGGCATGTGATGTCCGTAGCAAGATGATTATACTTTTCCTTTCATATCCTCTTGTCAAAACGAATGCACAAAGTTCAGCAGCATTAAACTTCCTCTAAAATGGTTTCTCCTTAAAAAAATTTCACTTCTGTTTTAAAAGAAGTGAAAAACATTTATAAGGTTGTGTTAATTAGTTTTTTTATTGATAAATATCAATTAATTTTTTACCAATGAGTTTTTCTCAGCTAGGCCCTTAAAGTTAACTGTTAATGATTTTTCCAATATCCATTATGTTTATATCTTTATTATCATCACCAAAAAGTATATTACATATATATGTTTCACAATTTCAGAAAGCCCTTTCAACATTTTGTGATACTGAGATCACAAAGAGATGACAAAAAGTCTTTAAATAATTAAGATTTATTATTAATCGTTCTAAAGTCTCATACGTCTGCTGTGTGTTTGTATTATTGAGTAAGACCTGCATATCCTGAATAGAATTTTGTCACGCACCGGCAACCACTTCCTTTCTTCAATATGACCCCGATAACACAAGATATCAGGCTGTTATGAGGCTTGATGACTTATCTTAACCAACTCCATGCATTCTAGCACACCTTTAAAACCAAGGTTTCCATGTACGCTGAACCAACTTATCTCATTTCACTGAGTAACATATTAAGTTTTGTAAAAGCAAATGATTTTAGATCAATGTCAAATTTGAAACAAAAGTGTGTCAAGGTTGGTCTTAATTGTCAAGGACATATTTGAGGGAACTGACTTGGTGTGTCTTATTAAAACAATATGTTTCAATACCTATTAAGCAATATTGGAATAAATTACTGTATTTATAATCATTAAGTATTTATGTATTTATTTAGGGTTATTGCACAATTTCAAAATCTAACTATTATGTCATGTTTTTCTTTACAGTTCCTCCTCCAACAAACATTAGTGTTGTTTGTCACAACTTTGTGAATGTCCTTTACTGGAACTACAGTACTACACCAACTGAGGAAATTAGGTTTATCGTAACAGTCCAACCTTACGCTTGGTATGTTGATAACTGTGTCACACATCTCTGTCAAAAGCAACATTTTAACCAGGAAAATAAATCATTCTTTTTGAGTAAATGTGATAATAAGCAGACACCCTTTATGTCTCTGTATTTATCTGTAGGTCGGCCCAAACAATTAACACTTCTGAGATGTACCTTAATATGAGCGAGTACATCAGTGAAACCATTGATGATTGCTTTGTGACTGTACAGGCGCTTAATGGACAGGAAGTGTCAAAAACTGTCTCCATTAAATTTGCCTACAGCATGGACGTTGAAAGCACACATAAGTGTAAGTTCTCCAGGTGTATGAATGCTATTCTATTCTATTGTTTGCTGGTGTCTTGGTTTTATGGTGAACTTTAATGAACCTTTTACAAGTTGATTTAGGAGATTGTCAGTGGTTTGAGCATAATTATTTTTTCGTATTCTTGCGTTTTCCCTAAAACATTTACGTTACATTACGTTTAGGCATTTAACAGACACTTTTATCCGAAGCGAGTTACAAAGATTAGGAAAAATTAAAGCGATAAAGCGACAAGTTTTCCTATTCTGAAACAATAGTATTTTTGGAAAATATGTTTTTTTAATAGTTTTTTTTTATTTTTGGAAAATGAGCGTGAATGTGATTTAGTGCACCTTGTGAAGGTAGCACCAGGCGCTGTTTATTTGCCGACCGTAAGGTCTGGATGGGGTGTAGGAATGCACGAAATTCTGAAAGTATGCATTTTTAAGCAATGACATGACCAGGGCCTGCTTGAAAGTGGATGAAGGTACCGGTGAGCACTGCAGGGAGGTGTTGATGAAATGTGTGAGTGCTGGTGTGAGCGTGTCTGAAATTGCCTGTAAGAGATGGGAGTGGAATGGGTCAAGGGGGCAGGTGGTGGTGCAGTGAATTTAGGAACTTTAGTTTCAGTCAGCAGAGAGAAAGAGGAGAAATGGCAAAGTCTTCAGCTGACAATGAGGAAGTGGGTGGAGGGGGACAGAGGAGAGAGTTAAAAGTTTTAAACAGCTGGGTTGGTACATTAAGTACCTCGGTGGTAAAGTATGATGGTTTGGCTGTAGTGAAAGTAGCTGACAAATAGGAGAGAAGTGACTTGTAGTGACAGAGGTTGGCCAGGTTGTTAGTTTTGTGCCATTTCCTTTCAGCAGCCCACTAGTGTAGTCCGTTGCTCACAGAAAATATCAGACAGCCAGGGGCAGGAGGGAGTAGCACGAGCTGCTTTGAAAGACAAAGAGTACCTAAACATGATGTTAGAGTAGAGAGAATAATGTGTCAGTGGCAGCATCAGCATCTAAAGATGAGAAGTGAGATGGAAGAGAGGATGTCACATCAGCAGAGAGGGTACTGGGGGAGAGAGAGCAAAGGTTGTGCCTAAAATGAACCGGAGGTGGTGTGGGTGTCTGAGATGTAGGGAGGTGCGCATTCAGTCTTCAGTCTGACTCCAAAATATAAAATATTGTTATTTGTAATCATAAATCAAATAGATAATTATAATTGTGGAATTTAGATAAATGTTTAGTTATTCTGCCTTACCTCTTCACGTGATATTGCGTTTGTTCATTTAGTTACCAATGTCACATTGGTCCACACCGGCCGTTGTGCGGGTTCCGAACACAAACTCGATCGTACCAAAGGTTATGGCTAAAGCAATTTAACAATGCCACTCCCGAGATCTCTTGCTAAAAGGTCCCTATGTAGCCCCATGCAAACACCCATATACAACTTAGTACAAATCTCAAACTATAACCAGAGGTTCAGGTTAGCACCGTCTGTCCTGATATAGTAAATAATATGACTATTTAACAACTTAACTGATGTCACTGGCACACATATCGGCACTGCAATCTAATCGCTACATGCTAAGTGAATAATGTGCAACAAAAAAACAAACTTATTGGCTAGAACGGACGGGAGTAAACAAACAAAGCACTTGTTAACAGAGGCTAACAAACACGCTAGCAAAGCTAACAAACACAGAAGAGCCGAAACCTAACACCTAACAAAGTTATTCTTAAATAACAACAGGTTCAATTAAATTTTATTTATATAGTGCTTTTCACAATTGTTCATTTTTTCAAAGCAGGTTTACATTAATAGATGTAGGAAAAGCATAGACAAGCGAGCGTAGTAGTAATATAACGTATAAAGTAAAGTAGTAAGTTAAGCCAAAGATGGCGGACTCTCCAGGGGATGAGAAAAACCCTCCTGGCTAGTCCAGGGGGAAAAAACTCCTAGGAGGAGAAAAACCCTTGAGAGAGATACATATATAATATTTATATATATAAATACTATCGTGGTATGTGAACGGGTAAGCGAATTAAACTGGTTCCGCCGGTGGTCATTGGTCAGGTGGTAGTCTAGGCAATAGAAAAACAAGGTATATAGCAGACTTACCTTATTACTTCTCGCTTCTGTACGAACCAATCCATTACAATAAAAAAGCTTATTAAAAGTTTTTTTATTGATTTAGTCTCATTGAAATTAATGAATATAAATGTGTGTGTGTGTGTGTGTGTGTGTGTGTGTGTACCCTCATTTTTCTTTGCTTTGTATTTTGGCTTTTTATGCAGTGTTTGTTTGTGTGTTTTCAGGCTCTGTTGACTTTCCACCTATTGAAACATCTGTCCACAAAGATAAGATTAATGTGTCCTTTTCACACCCTTATAACATATATAATCATGAAAGCCTGAATGATGATTTTACATACAGAGTGACTCATGATGAGAGAGATTTATTTATTAAGCTTTATAACATTTTCCAAAAGGCTCTGAATAGTCCCACTGTCTAGCTACATAAAAAAAGTATTTTCAAACATATATTTGTTATGCTTCTCATGTTTGTAAAGACGGTGTGCTGCATGCCAATTGTAGTCTAAATTGTCATGATGTGTGATCGTCTATGGCACTCGATGATCCAGTCTTGCAGATTTCCAATCATGTAAAGCTTGCAAAAATAAGAATAGGAGAACTACAAACAAAATTAATTGAAATGGACTCATACATAATTCATGGTATAACATAACTGACTTTACAGTGCATGGGTGTGTATTAGTTATTTATGTAAATCTCCATAAACAGCTTCAGAAATATGTAAATTACATTTATAACAAAATTTTGACTAGTGAAATTGCAGTCCCTCCTGTATAATCTGTATTTGAATTGTATATAGCAATGACTCTGATTTGTCTTTCCACACACAGAGAGAGACTTCATTTGACTGTTATGACGATGAAGAGCTGTGCACTGCAGAAATCCACATTGGCCAGAGTGAAATGGGAAAGTGTATTGATTTAACATTTGAAGCGACAGTAGATGTTCTGTTTTCAACTTTCAACAAAAATGTTTGTCTCCCCAAGATGCCTAATGTTCCTGGTAAGACCATTACTCACTTTTAAATTGTATTTTGTTTTTTACTCCCTCTCATATCATCCTAGAGGTTTACTTGAACAGTTATCATATTAGGTTTGATCGGCTGGTCAGCAAGCGTCATCAATGTTAATGAACACAACTAATATGCCATCCTCCCTTATGTTATACAGACACATTTAGATGAAAAGTGTTCTGTTTGTGTTAATAATATTAAACAAATGAATAAATTAAAGCTCCACTGTTTTTTGAGTTAATTCTTAGCAAAAACCCATGTTTTCTTTCAAAAGTATGTGCTCATTCATGTGTAATTACTTACACCCACTAATCAAAGTATTCTCGTTAAGTGTAGAATCTGCTATTTAAAATACATACGGTCGAGTCTCTCGACTGCCTGAATCCATGTTGTGCCTCCATCTTTGAAATACATTCGCCGACGAGGGACATTCCTGAAATTCAAGCTCCGCCTTTCGCGCTTTCAGACTACACTCACGCTGGCCGCTAGCTGAAGCCTCTCGAGGTTGCATGTGTAGGCGGTATAAGTCAGCAAGACAGTCTTATTTCAGAATATTAACAATTATAAAGCTGACAATTATTCTTAGTTAATAGTAAATTAGTCTCAGCCTCAGACATCACGCCCACAAACTGTTGGCTGAACGTCTGATTTTTTTCATACACTTTTCTGGAAACCCTGTGAGAATGTTAAAGTCGTCTTTGATTGGTTGAAAACGCGAGTGTCGCGATTAGTTTTGGTCCCTGGAAAACAAAGCTCTGACGTTCCGTTGAGGAAGAGAATCAGTCGTGTTCATGTGAAAAATAATGATCAGTTATCATGATCAGCTAAACATTTGATTCTCAAAAATATGCAAAGTTTGCGGCATCGACTCTCTAAAAGACGTCCAAGAGTTTTGCTTAAGGCAGTTAGTGGAGTCAAAAAGTTTGGTTCTCCTGAATTGCTTGTATGTGTTAAAAAGTGGAGAGATATGCTTCAAACAGATGTTTAACGGGAGCGTCTCATTGGTGTGGCTGTTGATGAAGTGCACAACGTTGTCCTATGGTGAGTAATATTGTTTATTTAGATGCTATTCGGTTGCGGCTGGTTATTTCAATAACTGACTTGTTGCCAGCCGGCTCGTTATTGTGGGGAGTCCGAAACGTGACGCTAGAAGAAACAAACTGTGATTGGTTGTTTGACATGTCGGTCAAACAGCTCCTGGGCGGGCTTTGTCCAGAAAAAGCAGTGAAAAACACCAGACCTTCAGTATTGAAGGTCTGGCTACGCAAGACTAATAGTAAATTGATGTAATATGCTTATGACTTGCGAATGTAATGCTCAGTTAACTTAAATAAATCAGGCTTGATGACGTATGCAGCCTATGCAACCTGCGTAGACTGAATCCTTCGGATTCAACAACAGCCGCACACCGTGATGAACCCGCAATCTAATGCTTTGATTTGAGGCAGATTTGAAAGCCTGTTGAAGACCTATTCTCGAGGACATTAAAACAAGTCACCAAGGAAGCGAAAAGGGGATTTAAAACGACAACGCGACAGGAAAAACATCAAGACCAAAGTCAATATTGGAATAATGTTAGTTTTCCAAGATCATGGGGCTCAAAGGACACCGAAGTTGCCTGCTTTCTATCTTCTCCACACGTAATTCAGCATATTTGTTTAAATCTATACAGTCTATGTTGTAAACTCAAAGTTTTATAGTTGCTTGTCTAACAATAGCATGGTTATGCATAACTCTTGTTAGTGTAAACACGCATGTGGTTTAATGTGCTCGAACAGCCACATGCCGTCTCTCCGCCCATTTATGTAATCTGAGGTACTGAGATAAATGTTTTTCATCTTTTCTGACCTCTAGCACAAACACATGGTACAGCACTATTTAGCCTTTCATTGATAAAACTAAAGCGGCTGATCTGCGCGTCTTTCGTTTCATTTTGCAAGCGTGTGAAAGTTGTGAGCGATCTTTTTTCACCAATATCAGAGAAAGCTATTACATATACACGGACATGTAACATGTTTACTTAAAACATAAGCATTGAACTCTGACATGATATTAGTTTGCGTCCATTTAAACCCGTCATTACTCCCGCTCATGATTAAATGATAGGAGAGGGACTCGTCCACAGACCATCTCCTCAGTAATCTGAAGAGAAGTGGTCGAAATTGGACAAAAAGAGACGGATTTAAATACCAAGTGTAAACGTGATGTGTCTCTTTCATCCACTTGTGATCCGATCAACGAAAATACATCTTAATACCAAGTGTAACAGCCTCTGGGATATTTTTCCTCGCATCGATGAAAAAGGAGTGTCAAAGCTACGTTTATGGTTGCTTTTTGTATGTGATTTAATGCGGACATATCATGAAAATCTGACTTTTACCAGGTTTAACATAAATCTGTGTGCTTTGACGGATCACAGGCAAAGGACATTGCAAATTGTTCATTATTTTTCATTGCTTTTGATATGTACTGGAAGCCATGTTAACCTTGGCACGACACGGCCACCGTACGAGTTAAAACGCACTCCGAATGGGGGGGGGGGGGGGCTAGAAAGTAATAATCAGTTGGTTGTCATATAGAATTTCATCCTACACAGTGGAGCTTTAAGAATTGGTGTTTTCCCTTGTCCCCCTAATAAAGTTTCCCCATGTTCCACTAGGAGCATTAGATGGATTTGCATTTGTGAGTTAGAGGAGGGATTGTGGCTTTGTATTGTGTATTTTTGCAATTCTGTGTGATGTGCAGAAGTGACGCATTTTCTATAATGTTGTCTGTACCATTGTCTATCTTGTAGACAAGCCAATTTATATTGCAGCCTTAGTAGGCGGAGGTGTCGTGATTCTCTTCATCGTTCTGGGTTTTGTGTGGCTGCTTTGCAAGAAATGGTCCAGCATCCCCAAGATTCCTGAAGTTCTGGTATGTACTTTTTGTAGCACTATATTCTGTTTGTACATTTCCGTCTACTTACAACCATTTGCTTCCTCTATGTACAGATCAACTTTATGACTCCGAACAAACCAGTGAGTGTGATTCACCAGCCCTTGGAAACTACCGTCTCTCCAGTGTCACCTGCAAGTCATTTACCTCTGCTACAGACAGAAAACACCATAGGTATCGAAGTCCCTATCGTTTCACCACTTGAGAAAGACCCAAGCTTCACCCTTCATGACACAGAAGTGGTGATGGACCCGGAGACATCCTGCACATCTGAAAGGGATGGGAATTATGAGTCTGAAGAGTCAGACTATGGCAAGTCATCTGACTATGACAGTCCCAAATTTCTGCAGGAGATGAGCCCAGGGGACTTTGCTACAGGCTATGGTCCACGACCCAGTGTACTGTAGGTTTCATTGTGTGTGTATGAATGAAACTGGCAATTCTTGCCATCAGGAGAGACAGTAAAAAGTGAAATGAAAATTCTGGGCCGAAATCAAAAAACCTGGATGCACATGGCTGAAACATGAAAAAAACCCTGAAATATTCTTCATCTGAAGTAATCCAATTTAACAGCTGTTGTATCAAAATAATGTCAAGTTCTAGAAAACTATTATATGCAAAACAGTAGTATAGTAATTCAGCAACTCAGTGGCCTTGTTAATACCAAGCTTAATTAAGATACACAATCATTTTAATGAAAACAACAGGTAAGACACAGCATGACAGTGAGCCTCTGTTACGTTACATCAGGACTTTCCACATTTCCGTCCAGCATAAGTTACTAAAAACTGTGTACTTCATCATCAGTTACTGGCCAACCTCCATGATTGGTTACACTTACTGTATATTTGATAGCCTGTTGCATTTCACGGGAGGACTTGACCTTGACTTAAAAACTTGCGACTCGATGCTTGTAAACTCCAACCTAAGAGATACATTAAGGCACAATCACAAGATGGCAAAACTGTACAAGCAGAGTGCTATTTTTTTCGGTTTATATTTTCTGCCATTTTCAGCTTTCGGTGCAGAAAGTTTTTCTGGGATCATGCCCAGTAAAAAGCCGTTTGGTTATGTACAGGTAATCATCACTTCGTCCAATAATGATTTCACACATGCATTCATGCTATATAATACACAACATCATATACTATTCACAGTGTTCATGTAAGGAATAATTGACAATGGGCTGTTGAATTATTTAAAAAATAATGCACACCCAAGGTGGTAATGCAGCACGACCCGTCAATTATCCCTCTTAAACCACGGTTATCACAGACATTGCTCTGGAGGTTAAGACATTTGACAGGTTATGGTTAGGTTATGTTTTACAGAAAAATAATTAACATTTATCAACCATTCAGAACAAAGCATTCAACAGACCCTTCGTACATAGACTATATACATTGATCAGCAGAATGTGACATAAATGCATTTAATAATCATTACATATCACAATTTTACTTGTGGTGCTTGCATTGTAGCTCAGATATAGCATGAGCATTAATTTTGCATTACTTCAATTGTATTTCCCAAAAATTAAAACTTGCATTCGGGTAAATGACTGTACAATTGCTTGTAAAGAAAATACTTCTATGAAATGAAACAATGTTTTATAATGTTGATTGCAGAAGCAGTGGTGTGTGTTAGGACATTAAGGAAAAATGTGATGATTTTCAAAAAGCTTTGCTTCAACATTCAGCTGAAAACTGAAAATAATCTCTGCAGGTATGCTAGCTTTTGGGACCTAGTTCATTGTGTACGTGGATTTGAAACAAATCCAATGTTTTTTGCTCCTAAAACACATCTTGCACATTTCTGTCTGTCAAAGCCTTAGTTGTATGTGCCTCAAGAGGAACTTAGCAAACAGCTATATACGTCCACGAGTACAGTATGTGCCATACACATATATATTAACCTCTAAATGCCTTCTTAAAGAATTGTGGATTAAATGCTGACTGTCAGATATATAGACATTAAATGTCATAACAAAATTTAATAACAATCATAACCAAAAACTAACAGAATTGCAATTTTCTTTTTTTTATTTGACAGTATAGTGCATTGATAAGTTGTTTGTTATAACACAGAAACATTTTCATTACATTGCCAAGTTACAGTTTACAACATTTCTCATTTGATTATTGAGTTAGTTATACTTTTACTTTGTGAAAAATGTGCGTTGGATGAGAGGACAAACTTATTTTTCCCTGTATGTAAAAAAGCGCAAACCTCTCTGTTATTTAAAAGGTTACTGCTTTTTCATTACGTGATAGTGACATATGGAGAATCACAGAAAAATCCAGAACGTTGGTGTTTATTAAAAATGGATGTACAAAATTGATTTAAGAGGATGAAAAGTCATACAAAAATGATCATGAAAACAGTCTACAAACTAGAGAGTTTGTGGTGATAAAGTAGCAGCTGCCACTCCTTCAACAGTTAAAGGCAAATGTTATGTTAATTTGAGACACAACTAGATGATGTGTAATGATCGTTATATGTCTATATAGCCAAGTGTTACTCTTAATGCCTCTTCATGAGCACTTTTGTATGTATTAGGATAAGGGGCTATATTTGGTGTTATTAGATAACTACAAACATGATTTTCTTAAATACTTTATAATTTTTTGTTTTTTAAAATAAAGCAAATTTGCACTTACTTATTTTTTATTTTTTCAAAACAACATTCAAAAATTCCTTGAGAAAAGCAAGGTGTGAATAATTATAATGGCATATTTATGCTGACAAGCCAAGACTTTTAAAGGCTATCCAAAGTTTGATTTTGGGCCCAATATAACAAAGCCATAAAAAGTTTAGTCTTTCTTTTACATTTATGTATTGTCAGACATACATTTTCATTATGTGTTTTCTGGGATATGAAGCAATGAAGATTTATATCATATCTTGCCAGGTGAGCATGAAAATATGTAGAATTTAAGTTTTTACTTTGAGTCTTTTAAATTGAACTTCATGCTTGCATTTCATGTCTGCTTGGTATTCATGTATATATAATGCTGTGCATTTAATCCATTTTAATTACAATAAATCATCTGTAATGTCAAGGCTTCGTCTGTGTAATTACCTTTCCTAAAAATTGGTATGATGTGTTAAACCTTTAAGAATTGGCACCATGTCCAGCATTGCATTGAAACAACCCAGCATAGTAATATTTACCTGCCATTTAGTTAACCAGAACTTAGAGGGCATTTATGCATTAGGCAGACTTTTTTTTCAAAGTGCAGTGATATAAAGGTATAAATGTTTATCACTGTATACTGTATGCATTCTTTTTGGAGTAGAACCCACAACCTTTGAGGTCCTAACAGAATGCTCTACCAATTAGGCTACAGTTTTCTGTGAAACCACCTTTAACAATGCTATAAAATACATACAAACTTGAGAGCAAATAATTTAACACTGTTGAACTATTTTACTTATAAAAACGGATATCATTCCTGATCAAATGAATGCTAAAGATAGGACCTGGCCATAGATTCTCAAGATTAAAGATTCAAATAGCTTTATTGTTGCCATGGTAAACAAGAGTCTTAATTAATATGAAAGCATGTCAATAAGTAATTTTAGCAAAGGTCTAATGCTTTCTAGCCAGAACTGAACCAAAACAGAGCCATTTTCCACCTGCAGTGAGTCATTTATGTATTTGTTATTATGACTGAGTTTTGTGTAGTCTAACAGACTTTAGCCATTATTTACACCACACATATAAAACACCCTCCTTGAAATCAAGAAATTCTTTTTGCTATGAAATAAGAGAAACTTACTGTGTGTTCACACCAGACGCAGAAGAGGCGGCAAAAACGTGTTACTCGCGCTTAGTTGGACTCTTTAACATTTTGAGTTTACTCGCTTCATTCGCGCGAGACATTCACACGTAAATTTGCGTCAAGGGAGGGACTTATATTGCTCAAATTGAGTAAACTTACAAGGGCCCGGTTCCCCGATAACGTTCACTCTTTCCCCACCATTGACGAGTTATCTCCTCAATTTAAAATAAAATTGTGTAATAGTGTTCCTGATTAATTTTTATGTTAATCTGCAATACAGTTATTATCCACTATATGGCTTTCACTTACCCAATTTATAAAAATAAAAAAAACTTAAGCCAAAACGTTATTTACTCATTTTAAACTCGTATGTATGTTTTGATAATCTTTTAATAATCATTCTGAATCTGATCTCTAAATTCCTTCACAAAAATGCAATTATTTCAGCTTTTGCTAAAAAATTTATATTTTTAAAGAAAAATACTCATATTTAAGAGTTTATAAGCAGAAAAAAAATATAGATAGGTGAAAGTTTTTTCCCCATTTTGTTTGTTTGTTTGAAAGCAGAGGGTCTGTTCTTTCATTGTATATATTTGTATGTTTATATATTTTTAGAAGAAAATTTTTCTGAAAGACATTTAGTGAAAATCACAAAAAAATGCTGGCGGGCAACCTTTCAAAAAATGGCTGGTGGGAAATGAGTTAATTTTAACATTCCTATATCAACATATATAAAATGTTTTTTTTTTTAGGGGCAACATACATTTCCACTTTTACAACGCATAAATACAAGTGAACAGCAAAAAGATATATTTTCCTGGATAAAATATAAAAGTTTATATTTTTTGTCATTTTGTATATTTTTAAATACACTTAAAATTTTATTTTATTTTTGCCGTATGGGGAGATCATATAGTTCACAATAGGCCTGTTTCGCAATAGTTCTAAAAAAACCTGTGGAAGAGCTTTGAATCTTGATGAAGCAGTGTGTGTGTGTGTGTGTGTGTGTGTGTGCGTGCGTGCGTGCGTGCGTGCGTGCGTGCGTGCGTGCGTTTCAGTATCTTTGTTATGAACAGCTGGCAGATTTTCTTAGTTTATCTAACCAGTCAGAATCATGAAGCCTGAAGTAATGATGTAGTCTGATCTCTCTGTTATAGTTATTGTTGTATTGTAACGTTAAACGTTAAAACTAATTCAACTACATACACACGAATTATGGCTAACGATAATGCAATAATCAATGTACCATCCGTGTTGTGTTTCTCGAAAGAAAGCATTCTTGCATGCAAATAAAAATCAATAAACAACAGACTTTAAACAAGACTTTTGTTTTGAAAAGTGGTCAATCGGGTGGTCGTCAGAAGCAGCGGTGTCTCGCTTCACGCCACCGCGGCCCCTTCGCTTTGGCTGTAGTGATGATGAGATCCACACAACAAACACAGCGCAGGCAGTTTCGTGAATGCGCGTAGAGCACTTTAAACGCACAGCTTTCTAAACAACGCCTTAAACATTTGTTGCCGTTTGTTTTCTATCTACCCATGTGAAAATCGACCCTGGTAAGTCGCGTATGTTAGTCTATGAAAGAGAAAAAAGGAGAGATAAAATAAAGAGAGAGAGGTAGGCCACTACTTTGACACACTGTGGGGATATAACGTTAACACATATTTACATCACATCTATATTGTGTATATGTTGGTGTATCTCATATCTGTGAATATCCTCGCATCGAAACAATGTCACCTGGAAACACGAATGCAGGTAAGGCAATGGCAACATCAAACATATATTATCATGGTATTATTGGAATAAACGTATTTTGTCTAACTACCCGAGTATATGAATGATAATGATTTAAGACATGTAAATATTAGCGTATAGTGAGAGAATATCTTCTTGGTGATGTTCTTATATAACATTTTACATTATTGGGCCAGTGTGTTTAGTGTTGTATCTCACAAGTTTAACGTTACTGATTTATTCTGTCTGTCTGTCTGTCTGTCTATCTATCAGATTGAAAATTGGTCACTATTTATTATTTCATAAAATGTATTTGTGCTACTACAAAGTGCTTCACACAGTCGCCTCTTTTTTGTTAGTGTAATAAGCTGGATATATAGTATAGATGTCTCTGTATGGCCGAACTGTAAGATATATAATCCTGTGTAAGGGGCTTCTGTGTGTAATTTGACCTCAAACAGCTCCATTCAGCCCAGATCTGTTGAAGTTTGCATGTTCAAAGTTTTGTACATTTGGATTTTAGGGATTTTTTTATCCCCTGCTGTGCATAATGCCTACCTAGTTATAGCTATAATGACTTACTTGGTTCCATCAGTGTCACTGCAATAGTGCAGTTAGGCCTCATAAACACCTGTTAAGATCCCCATCTTTGTTCTTAAAAACAGATATGAGCAGAAGGGTAATTCATCCTGAACATCAAATGCTTAAAAACACATTCAGTTTAATTTGTATTTCAATAATTACCAGTTCTTTGTTGTTTCATTCAAGTTTTATAATAACATGCAGAAATTATAAAATATCAACACAGTAAAATAACAACACAATATTATATAATACAAATAACCAGTGCTGGAAATGACAAAAATTCAGTGGGGGAACTCTAATTTGCGGGGGAAGACTTTTTAGAAGGGTTTAAAATAACATAACATTACATTGTTTTATTTTTCCTCCTAAGTATGTTTTCTTGAGCATTTAAGTCACACAAACTTTTAACAATGTAACAAAAAATGTGCCCTCAGATTACAGTTAAAATTTGTGGAGTGTGAACATTTGGATATGTGGTTAATTGATATTTTAAATAATAGGAAAAATATCTGAAATGAAACTAATACATCAGTCATACAGTGTCCATTGTGACTGTGAAGTGTTATGCGACAAGCTTGATGATACATTATAACATAATAGTTGCAAACTCATAGTTGGGAGTCATTTTTAAATGCTATTAAGTTTAAATATAATTCCTTTTCATTTACACCAACATTCTAAGTGGTTTGAAATTCACTCCATGGAATCCATCACCCCCCCCCCCATTCCAGCCCTGCTTATAACCTATGTAACTATTATCATTTTTATAATTTTTTATAAATATAGACTTGATTTTAATACATTTATTTATGGTTTAGATAAATCTTTTCCCTTTTTGACTCCAAGATGGCGCCTGTGTGTGGTGTGTGGCTGGCCGTCTGTTGCTCCCGGTTGTTTGGATGTTTGTCATGTTTTTATTGATTGTTTTAAATACTTCAGACTCTCTACTGGTTTATGATCGCCAGACACTTCTTAGTATTAGATCAGCTGTGGAAAATACGCCAATCTATAATATTAATCCGGGTGAATAAAACAATTCCCTCCCCTCTCTGCTCCTACGTGGATTACCTGCTTATCTCTGCTGGACCCTATGCCCCTCTTGGAGGAAGAAGGAATTTATACCCCCGCGGCAAACGTGGTGGTCTGTTGGTAAAAGTGAGGACTTGGCTTTTTTCCCAAATGCCGATCCTCGCTGGGTTTTAGCAGAACTCAATGTGGACTGTCGCCGGGTATGTGCTTCGTCACTTTTTGAATCCTTTGTGGAAGTGGCTGGTACCTGTTATTGGTGTGGTTAAGGAGTCTTCGACTATCAGTTGCAGTTTGTTGATGCCTACGTCCACATGTATGCACTGCATTTTTACAACTGAAACGAGGCTCAGTAGAACGTATTGACTGACGCCACGGTTGCTTGCTTTTTTAGAAACTGTTATGTGAGTCGCAGGAGTGATGAACACAATGTGTAAACATTTATTTGTTGTGGACTGACGAATAAATGAATGTATTGGAAACACTGCATTCCAAAAATGCTCCAGTTGGACGTTTGGACATCCCTGGGTTCTGTCATTCGAAAATATGGCTTTTTGTACCACTGCTATGCGGATGAAACTAAACTCCACTTGTCGTTCAACCCTGATGATCCCACGGTTTCTGCCCTCATCTCAGCATGCATGTTGGACATCTCACTCTGGATGAAGGATCACCATCTAAAGCTTAACCCTGCGAAGACAGAACTGCTTGTCATATAATCTGAACCAAAGATTCATCACAACCTTTCCATTCAGCTAGGTTCCTCGTCCATCACGCCTTCTAGGACAGCCAAAAACCTTGGAGTGGTCAATGATGATCGGCTTAGCTTCACGGAGCATGTGTGCCATCACCGCCCACTCTTGTAGATTCATCTTCTACAATTTAAGGAAAATTAGACCTTTCCTAAATGAGCATGCAACGCAGTTCCTAGTCCGAGCTCCTGTCCAGGCTGGACTACTGCAAAGCGCTACTGGCTGGACTTCCAGTCTACACAATCAAGCCCCTACAGATGATTCAGAACGCAGCGGCAAGAGTGGTCTTTAATGAGCCAAAGAGAGCACACGTCACTCCTCTCTTTGTCAAGTTACACTGGCTTCCTATAGCAGCTCGCATAAAATTTAAAGCTCTGCTCCTGGCCTTTAAAATCACTACCTTCACTTGCTTATACAGCCTTACGTCCCCTCTCATTCCCTGCGCTCTGCCACCGAGCTACGGCTTGTGGTGCCATCTCAAAAAGGGAAAAAAACATTATCGCGTACCTTCTCTGGAGCTGTTGCCCAACTGTGGAATGATCTGCCGGTCGTGACACAATCTGCTGACTCTGTAGCTGTCTTTAAATCGGCTAAAACCTCATCCCTTCCTTACTGTCTTTCTCTATTTTCCTTTTTTCTTTATATCTATCTGTACATTCTTACAAAAAATTCTAACCAATCCTTCGCTATGTATACTGTGTTGGACTTGATGAGACTATTTTCAGTGCACTTATGTATTGCTGTTCTTGTGTTGCTATAATTGCTTCTATTTTTTACCTCATTTGTAAGTCGCTTTGGACAAAAGCATCAGCTAAATGACTAACTGTAAATGTTACTGCTGTCTGAGTGTAGAGGACCACTGGATGTTACTGTGGTCGGGGCGTAGAGGACTGCTGAACATTAGGCTTGTTGCGATAGTCGGTATAACCGTGATACACGCTGCTTCAGCCTCTCACTGGTTAGATCACTTGCCCACCGCGTCGTTTTGATATTTTCTTGTAATTAAATAATTTAGTTTCGTTAGAGAGAGCTAACACTAACAACTGAATGTGTCTGCTGCCTGAATTCAGCGGAGCAGGAGCCTGATGAGTGAAATCAGGTGTTTCATATAAGGAGACATCTAAAACATTCTGGGAGGGGGGCCCAATGATTGGATTTGGGAACCACTACACTGTAGAGGACTGCTGGACGTTACTGTCATCTGTGTTTAGAGCACTGCTAGATCTTATTGTTGTCTAAGGTTAACTGCTGTATTTAGTTACCAGGTTGAATGCAGGAGCCCTTAGTCATGTAACTTGATATGCAAATTGTAGTGTCTCCCTTCTATCTTGTGTTTGTTTCTGTTATCAGTTTGACCATGAGAAGTTATTAGTGTATTTTCTTTTAGTGTATATTGTTTAATTGTACAAAAATAAGGCCTAGAATTAATTAATTTTAGCATAGTCGACTCATTCTCTCTTCACAGTTGAAGTAGTTTTTTAATAATGTATGTTTTTAATGACATTTTTTATTTCAAGTATTTTTAACTTTTATTAACATGACCACATTTCTTCTAGTTGTTGTTTCATGTTGAAAGATGAGTAGATCGCGAGCCCACCACATGAGCAGTAGGGTTGTGACAATTAATCGTAGCCTTGTGATTTAGAATAGATTTTAGACACATCTTTTTAATGGGAATGCGATGCATCGATGCACATCCCTAATGAGCAGTAGGCATGTTGTGGTTAATGCTGTGACGGATCGCAGTTGATCCGTGATCCATACAGATCACAACCCATGGTTCCGCTCGTGTGCGATTCGCGGATTAATACGCAAATTTAAATAGGGAAAGTTTAGTATTTGCACATGTTTCAAAGGCCTGTAAATATTAACATTCAAGTAATTTTAAACATTTTAACAGTGAGCAGCTAAAGTGAGCAGCTTTCTGTACACACAGACGCACATGCGGTTGAATGTGTCCGGTCCAGCTTCTGTCAGACGTGATCATCCCTATGCCCTTCAAAGATCAGAACTCTTGATGTGTAAACTTTAAGAGGGAGTTTTGCTACGGTGTTTTATGTGAAGTGACTGTTTATGCTGCGCTGTTTTGACTTCGCCATCTGTCTGTGTGAGCACGTGTTAAAGTGCACTCAAAAGTGCACACACGGAGAGACGCATTTCAAAAAGCTAGCGAACATTAAATTTTTCTGTTCTTGACAGGGCACATACAAACAAAATGATCTCTACAGTGTTCTTTTTCTAATAAGAACATTATTTAAAGTGTATGTATAGATTAAAAGAGTCAGAAAACAGAATGTTAATCAAACAACCAAAGAAAAAGAGAAAATTTCTTCTGTAATTGAAATCATGTAATTTCCAGCAACAGCCTAGATCGGCAGCATCATATAAGTTACATTTGGGATACTAATTCCAAACACATCCCAAATGTAATTTATATGACATGGCTGATCTAGACTGTTATTGTACATCCTGACTGTAATCTGTTTGACGCGGGCGATCTAGGCTGTCATTGTACATCCCGAATGTTACTTATTTGATGGGACCAATTTAGGCTGTCATTTTTTGCCTTATATTCATATGTAAAGTACTTCAACACATCAGACTGAGTCTCCTGTGCACTCTACTGCCTGGTCAACACAATTAAACTATTGTGTTAAGTGTCAACTGAACAAAATCAGAACACTTTGAGCAGCCGTATCTCTGTCCCCCAGTTGGAATGGCTCGAACCCGGGCTCTTATTAAAACACTGGCCAATCACTTTCCGACGAGCCCGGCCTTGAGTCCATCAGATGTTCCCATGCTGATGTGGCCATTCGAATTTGTCTGTCTGGAATAGGCTGTCCAGGATCAAGGGTGTTCAACCCACCCAACCAAAAATCACTTTAAAACTTTATTATAATTTTACAGGGCCTACATAATGCTATGCCACAGTAACCACACCTATGCCTGACAACAGGCTTACTCAATGGATAGTAACTTTGAGCTGGCTGACCCAAAATTTAAGTGCCTAGCACATAATTACTTTATGCACTGTTAAATCAAAAACAGACCGATGATGTTTGTTTTTGTGACCCTTTCAGCAAAGCTGGCAAATTTCTCTTACTTCATATAAATAACCTAAGTATTGACACAATGTGAGAACTGTCAATTTCTTCCCATAAAGCAGGCACAAGTTAAGGAGATCATACCGGAATACTAAGCCAGGACGAAGTGAAACACAGTAGGGCTGCCCAGAAAGGTCACAACCATGTTGGAGGAAGACATGGAAGTGGCCATCAAGGTGGTGGTGGTGGGGAACGGAGCAGTCGGGAAGTCAAGTATGATTCAGCGATACTGCAAAGGCATCTTCACTAAGGACTACAAGAAGACCATTGGGGTTGATTTTCTGGAACGACAGATAATGTAAGCATCAAACAGTTCAGTGTCAAATTCATACTAACTAGTAGATGCAGAGCATGAATTTATTTCATTTGAATCAGGAAGATTTCTTACTCTTAAATAAATCTGTTTGGGCTTGTGATAGTTTGGCCATCCTATTTTTTATGTATTTGCAGAAACAGTGTTATTTACAGTAGGGATGCATATCAATTAATCGCGATTAATCTATAGCAGAATAAAAGTTTTTGTTTACATCATATATGTGTGTGTACTGTGTATAATAACTTTGTATAGTTAAATGCACACACATGCATGTACATATTTAAGCAATGTTTACATGTGTATATACATTTGTATATTTATGCATAATTTATATTATATATAAATATAAATACTTAATATATAAATATATTTTTTTCTTAAAATTATACATGCATGTGTGCATATTTATATATACATAATTATTATACACCGTTCACACACATATATGATGTAAACAAAAACTTTTATTCTGCTATAGATTAATCGCGATTAATTGATATGCATCCCTAATTTACAGTTATGTAATCTTTTTCAAGACTTTTCCCCCTTCTTGGACGCTAAATAAGGCACACATTTGTTTTTTTCTGGGATTGATTATGCTCTGCTTGCTGGGGTTTCTAGAAGCACTTTAAGTCAATTGCAGTCTTTGCAAAATTCAGCTGCAAGAATTCTGCCAAGGACATTGCACTGACTCCCTGTCAGGTTTCAGATTGATTTTAAAATTCCCGTGCTGACTTACAAGGCCTTCTGTCACAACTTTTAAATGTCTTCGTTCCTCTGATACTTAACACTTCATTCTACTTGTTTACGCTCTTAGTTATATTAGGACAATTTAACAGTTTTCACACCAGGCACCAATGGGGTAGTATGCCATAGTATGGACAGTAGAGTTGAGTTTCACCTTGAGTATTAGGGATGCTCCGATAACGGCATTAAATGACTCAATCGCTACTCGCTAAATTTGCCGATCTCATGAACCGATTTTTCTGTTAACTTTTGTCATCATAGGGCTCCTGAATGCAGAGACCATTTTTACTCCGTGCGAGCATTTTTACAACCCGTTGCTCATGTGCGATGTGCAGATTTGGATATTTCTCTTTGCCTTTACAGAGATATGCGTATTTTCTATGAGGATGCGGTCCTAACAGTGCGACGCATCTTCACATCCCAATCAAACAGTGTATACAACACATATCTATCACGGACAATTGCATCATCTTGCCGAAAGTTTATTATTTGCATGCGTTTTAAAGTTTTGACCATTTAAACTTTAATTTTCCTCACAGCTGCTCTTGTCTGCGTACACCCGACGCATGCGCACACACAGTAGCCTGTCATCAGCGCACATGTACAGAGCGATCTCTCTCACGTCTTAAAGCTACAGTAATCCAATTCATCTCTTAATAAAATCACTCTTTGCTCTTGACTAAAAAACTGTTGTACTTCATACGAATGCGTGTATATTTAATTCATACAGTAAAGACTGTGAAGTGTTTAATTTTCATTACTTTTAACTTAAGAGATGTAGGCCTTTTTAAAAGCATATTGAATTTCTCTTTGCATAAGAAATATTTGTTGTGCTTATTTATTTGATTCTCTATTAAAAGAATATTATACCTAATTACTGCAAGTAATATAACAAAGGCAACATCTGTGGTATTACTTTATCTAGAAAAAATGTTAACAGTTACAGTCATCAAAGAGCTTGCATATCAGCTTAAAGAATCAGTATTGGTATCGGCCGAAGACAACTAATCAGAACTCGTATTGGCTGCCAAAATCCTGATCGGGGCATCCCTATCGAGTATGTGCGCATGTGTATCTCATGACCCCTCCCTTCTTTAACTCGGGGAACCAGAAAAGGAATTTCACCTTAACAATAAAATAATTATCTAAATAGATCATTCAATAAGAAAATGTAAATTGTAGGGAATTGTCATCTAATTTATCTGAAAGATTTTGTGAGATAACTTGCATTAGTGATAACATTATGCGATACTCATCTTTAATTCTTAACTCTGTATTTTGAATGAATAGTTTGATTTGGGGTTTTATTAGTCTCGTTTGAGAGTTATGGCCTCGTTTAGTGGACTTTTTTAACTGAAAAAGGAGAAGAGAAAGAAATGCGGTCAATATTTATTGTATTTTTTGAAAAGATGGGTTTTTAAATGTTTGAAGAGATGTGGCCGACAGGACTGCAATAGGAAGGAAAAAGGAATTTGCTAAAATGCTTTTTATCTGGTTTTCTACATATTATTTATTTTTAACAAAAAAAGTATTGCATCTTTAAATGAGTCTGTTTGCCATAGCATATTTACATTACTGTATGTGACTATTAAAAATAATCTTATTTGAAAACAGTAAACCAACGGCAGCTGGGGTTGCCAGATTCTTACGGTTGTAGCTAAAATTAACATTGTGACTTTCAGTTTCATCTTGGTCAGAAACACATATAACAGTAAATTTTACCATTAACTCTCCCCATGTAATCCCATGCAAAGCATTCTGGGAAGTAAAAAGTTTTGGTGCTGTCCAAATGGGTTATTTTTCTTTTGTGGTGTGTTTCCTGTATAACATTGTTTGCTAATTAGAAATAATAAGCAAAACTTGCTTTGGAATCATAAATACAATAAAATCGTCCAAGTTCTCCCATAATTCCCTGAGAAAAACAGCGTCTTTAAGAAAGCAGCATGATATTTCTGTCTGTCTTGTCAACTTCCAATATTATATACACAGGTGTCGTGTGACAGTACTTTGCTTTAATATATAATGTTTTATATTATTATATTTTATGGTTTTGTTTTTAATACATTTACTGTATATGCTATCTACAATATTTTTTGCTGATATTTTTTTTATTTTGTTTGCATCCATTCATTTTCAAACTAAAGGAGAAAATCATTTACAGTAATGAAATAAAAAACCTTACTTTTTAATTCACAAATTATATTTATAACTATGGTCATATTTTTTTAAATAAATACAGTATGTACCGTGTCATAAGGAATTACAGTCACATTGTTCATACTGCCATTACTTATTTCACTTTTTAAAAGTTAGATGACAGCATGCAGTCTTTGGCATTGGGTATTTCTAAACCAAAGTGAATTCCAGTAAGTATAGTTTACATTTGTCCTGGAGGAAAGATTCATACAAACCTGAACTAAATGCTTTCAAGTACAGGAAATGACATAAAAGAAAGAAAAATGTTCACATTTCAGATTTTCCCCCAGAAAGAGGAAGAAGAGATGAAGAGCACTGTATAGTTCCTGTTAGACTTTCATGTTAATATAGTGTGTGTCATCACAGGAAAAGCCAGAGAAATATGCCAAACAAAACATGGAATAAATGAGATGTTGTGTGACTTAATAATAATCAAGACAAACTAAGAATGAAAGCATCTGGTTTATGTTTACATGGCTTGCCAGGCTGTCCCAATAGAGCCAAATGTGTTTTTACTGGATAAATCTAATGAAAACTTTAAAAAGATCATATTACTCTCCCACAATTGGCAGATACTTTTATTCAAAGTGACTTACTTGGTGCATTCAATAAATACTTTTTCATCAGTATGTAAGTTTGTTCCCTGAGGATCTTTGCTTTACCGACTGAGTTACAGGACATAAAAGAATCAATGCTATGTTCTGTTTTTGGATAAGAGAATCCTGTTATATTTTTAAATGAAACGCTCAATTAAATGTTATGTCATTTGATTCACTTTAATGCAATGCACAGTGAAATGCAGTTTACAGTGTTTTTAACTAAAGGTGTTACAGTGGAGAATCACCACTATAGGTAAATGTCAGGACATGTTTACCATACTCAGAATTTGGGGTGAATGTAAGCTTAATTTTAATACAAATGATTTCACAATGCCAAAAATATTATGCACAACGTATGTGACTCAGTCTGTGAATACCCAGCTAAACTCATTTTTCTGATTTACTGTTAATAAAATATTTCTTCATAATGTAAAGACCATTCTGTGAAAATATAATCTTGATATCTTTAATATTGACTGAATAAGATCAATGATTGAAATCCAACTTTAATGCTCCTCATCTCATCATTAGATTATGAGACTTTAGTCTGAATATCTTTTTCTACATTTGTATTGCAGAGTTAATGGTGAAGATGTGAGATTGATGCTGTGGGACACTGCTGGACAGGAGGAGTTTGATGCAATAACCAAGGCTTATTACAGAGGTGAGCATTGTGTTACATGCCAAATCTGATTCAGGGTCATCACTTTGTTTTATGGACATCATCTGTGACATGCAGTCTATTACCACTGAAAAGACTTCTGACTCGTCCCTTAGTTTGTAAGAGCAAGCAAAGCCAAGTTCACAGTGATACACAAACGAAGGATGTCTATAAAACAAGACTTTGCACCAGATCAAAGGAAAGATAGGGGCTGGGTTTAAAAAAACATTCAGAAGCAAACATTTATTTTTACAGTTTGATTCTTGCTTTATTACAAACTAAAACACACAACTTGCCAAAATCAAAAGAGAGGGCCTACAATAGGAGCCAAAACAAAGAAGCATAAACTACTGTTTAGTACATAATTGAAATGTAGGCATTTGGCTTTTATCTGTAAGTGACTTACATTTTATATTGGGGCTTTACCAAATGAACTACAGGAACACAATTTACTGAGTATATAATGAATGGGATGAGGTCATCCAGTAAGAAACACAGATGACTGATTATTTACAATAATGCTGAATGATTGATGATGTGATGAATGATGATGATGATGATGATGATGATGTGTCCTGCAGGAGCTCAGGCCTGTGTCCTGGTGTTCTCAACTACAGACAGGGAATCATTTGAGGCCATCAGCAGCTGGCGAGAGAAAGTCGAGATGGAGGTTGGGGACATTCCTACAGTCCTGGTGCAAAACAAAATTGATCTGCTCGATGACACGGTTATCAAAAAGTAAGTAAGCTATTTATTACTAAAAATACATGCAAACTAAATTCATCCCTTATTGGCTTTATGTTAAAAGAGAACAGAGATCCTATTATCAGAGAACAGGTCTCATTTACTAATAATTGTGCACATTATTCATTATTATTTTACTTAAAACTGTTCACCCGTTCTAAACTCATATGACTTCCATTAAATGAGGGAAGATTTTTTTTCATTTATCGGGTGCTATCTAGGTTAAAAAATGTATTGGGTTTATTAATGGGACACAACCCAGGTATGTCAATATTAATCCCATTGAATCCCATATAAAAATATATTGAATTTCAATAAACCAACATTATAGTGATCAGTGTTTACTTTAAGGGAGATTCCACTTTTTTTAAAATATGCTAATTTTCCAGCTCCCATAGAGTTGATTTTTACAGTTTTGAAATCCATTCAGCTGATCTCCGGGTCTGGAGCTACCACTTTAGCTAGCACAAAAAATCAGCCGAAAATATTCCCTTAGTAACTTTAAATGGCAGGGGACTATTTTTGGGCAAATTAAACTACAGAAGAGTCAAGTTTTAAAAAGGAAAAATATTGAAACTTTTTGTTTTTATTTTTTAGCGCGATGCTAATGGTCTAATCAGATTCAATAAATTATGCTAAGCTATGGTTAAAGTGGTAGCGCCAAAACCGGAGATCGGCTGAATGGTTTCCAAAACAGTAAAAATCTAATGTTTAACTTTAGGCGAGCTGGAAAATGGGTATATTAAAAAAAATGGAATTTCCCTTTAAGCCCTTGACTCTTGACTTTCACTTCAGTTAAATCTTTATTTTTATGTTTCAGTTTTTGTATTTGGTTAACACATGTGCATTGAAAAAAAAAGATGTGTGTCAAAGTTGAAATTTGTTGCTTTTTATGAAGACGTCAAAATGTGATAAAATTAAGCCGCTTTACATTATGATGTTAATCTTTTTGTGACTGTTTTGGTTTGTAAATGCACTGGGAAAAGGTGAACAAAAAATACTGCCACATTTAGACATCATCAATCATCCTACAAATCTCAACAATGGTGACAATCATCAAACTAATTCAGATAAAACGATCAACTGCAATGCATGCTGGGAGTCATGGATTCATTTAGTACTATGTTGATATCCAGCATGAAGCTTCCTTTGTTGATTGTCACCATTGATTAGTTTCAAAGACTGATTCATGATGTCAGAGATTGATTCAGTAGTTTAATCTTCTAATTGTGTATAACAGACTTGACACTGCTTCCAACTAGCACTGTTATATCATTCAATTTTTACACATTAACACAGCACACACCATAAATATTATTTGGGTAAATCTACATCAATTCAATGATTTGATCACAGTAGATCTTAAGTTTTCTTTGCAATAGCATATGCATTTTTAAAACACTGCTTCAAAAGGCAAAGACATTAAAACACAAGAGTCAAGGGCGCCACTAAAACAAACACTGATTACCATAATGGTAGTATGTTGAAAAGTCGATCTTTTTTCAATATCAATGCAGGGTGCAAACGTGATATTAATTTAATGTGATTAACATTGACAAATATTTTTGACTTTTCTTGTAAGTCTTGCTTGCTATTTGGGTTTGTATTGAGACAAGTCTGTGTTTTCTTTAGTGAAGAGGCTGAAGGTCTTGCCAAGAGGCTGAAGTTGAGATTTTATCGGACATCAGTGAAAGAAGATCTTAACGTTAATGAAGGTATGATGTTGTATCAAGAAGAGCAACTAGTGTCTTACTAGCATCACTCAGTATACATTTTGAACTGACGTGACTAATATATTTTTTTTCTTACTCTGCACTTCTGTAATATTTCTGCATTGTAGTTTTTAAGTATCTAGCTGACAAATATCTGCAACGACTCAAGCAAAAAACAGCTGAGGAGACAGAGGTGATCCATACATCCAGCAATAAAATAGGTAAGAGCCGAAGTGAATCTTTTAGGTTTTTTTTATTATTTGTTATGAATGAAGAAAGTCATTGATAAACTCTACAGTTCCAGTTGGTTTATGAATGTCTGGTTGGTTAAAGTGGAGCTCAGTGATAATGATAGAAACTGATGATATAAATGCAGATAAATGATCTAATGATGATGATCATTAGACCTTTAAAAGAGACATTTCACAAAACTTTTTTAAGATGTAAAATACTTCTTTGGTGTTCCCAGAGTACATATGTAAAGTTTTAGCTCAAAATACCATGTAGATTATTTATTATAACATGTTAAAGGGAAACACCACCGTTTTTCCATATTTTACTATGTTCTTACCTCAACTTAGACAAATTAATACATACCTTTTTTCAGTGCGTGCACAAAATCTTTGTACAGCGTGTCGTAAATGTGTTAGCATTTAGCCTAGCCCCATTCATTCCTTCAAACAAGGATGAATTTAGAAGCCATCAAACACTTCCATGTTTTCCATATTTAAAGACTGTTACATGAGTAGTTACGCAAGTAAGTATGGTGACACAAAATAAAACGTGATTTTTCTAAGCGGATAAAAAATGAGAACTATATTGTATGGTGGAAGAGCACTTTGACCTCGGCGCACAGTAACATCATGACTCCTGACTACTCCCCCTCTCTCTCAAACTTCCGTCAATATTACCACATGCCACGTTTTATTATACGGTGGTATTTTACATTAAAATTGCCACTTTGTAGGTGTGAGCAAAAGTGTGCTGTTTTGGGGCACATTTCATGCAAATGAGCTGATGAAATGCAAACACTGATTGCCGTGATGCTGGTTTGTTGAAATTAAAACTTAATCGTGCTGTCAATTATTTTCTCTCTCTGCACTAAATTGCAGTGACGTGGATGGATAGTGCAGATTAAGGGGCGCTATTATTACAATAAAATCCACTTCTGACATCACAAAGGGGGCAAAATTTCAATAACCTATATTTTCACATGTTTGCAGTGAATGGTTTACCAAAACTAAGTTACTGGGTTGTTCTTTTTGACATTTTCTAGGTTGATAGAAGCACTGACTATACCATTTCATGCTTTTTAGGAGCCCTCAGCTCTCTTGTTTTAATTTCATTAGTACAGATCATAGACGAACATACTTTTGAATCAAATATAGATATAGTGCACTTTTTGCCTGTGGAAACTGAAGATGCAGTGGCTGTTTGGTTGAGGCCGGGAGAACTTTTCATTACCATTTATCCATTTTGCAGAGACTTTTAACTAAAGCCATCACAGTATACATTTTGTCTTGAACTCATTCAAATGTATTTCTATAATGCTTTTCACAATTCATATTAAAGACTGTTATTTGCTAATTTCAGGTGTTTTCAACACTACCGGTGGTGGCCACTTGAATCATTCCAGTGATCTCAACGGCCGTGAGGTCGTAAACCTGCGACCGAACAAACAGAGGACCAAGAAGACAAAACATCCTTTCGGTAGCTGCCGATTGCTTTAAAAAGATTTTCGGTACGACTCCACTGCCTGGCTTGAATTGATGAACACTAATTCATGTATAAAAATTCACTCTTAACGTCCAAAGCAGATCTGTCTGTGTTCTGTGGTCACATCTGTCGATTTCATACTGTACGTGTCATCGACTGCAGTTGACTCTCTTGTCTTATCATCTCACTTGAAAAGGCTGAAGATTTAGGATGTACAGCCCTCTGGTGGCAAAATTAGATGTTAACTTCTCAATTTCACCAAATAGAATAGCCATAGTTGAATTAAACAGGTAGTTCGGACTCAAACTCACACGCTTAGATTAGTTGTTACGCCTCTGGTCCTGCTCAATTAATAAATGACGTTTAATTTTGGTGCAAGAATTAAGCAGGCAGACTGAAAGAGATTTCCTGGTATATTATTAAGTAGGTGTTTGACTATTAAAAGTGAATTTAACCGAACCTATTTTTATACAAAAAACTAAAATGTTACACCTGTTTGGTCACTCCCTATCCTCGCATTTAAACAACTCAATATTTAAAGTGATGGTATATTTTCACAGTCATATATTTTGTACGTTTCTAAGATGCGCATTGTGTCATGTGGTTCACAGCAGGGTAATGTTCAAATTTTACACAGATTACTTACAAAAGAAAGGCGATTTACATGACACACCATTTGTGCATTTCGACTGTTCATTGTGCAGTACGTTTGAATGGATGGAGATCCACAATCTTTCAGTGATATTTAATTGCTGTACCTTGAACATCTTCACAAATTTCAATCTTTGTTCTTTTAGGTATTTTCTATACAAATGTAGGAGAGTAATAATTTGCTTGAATTCATTACATTAACACAGTGCCAAAATGTTTCTAAACTCGAAAGTGTAAATAGTGTTAGTATATCGTTGTCAGATTTCTGAAATAGTTTAACTGAAATGGACATCTTTGAAAATGCATTACATAAACTCATTTGAAACTTTTCTTATTTTAAGACAATACCAAATGTAAACGATAGAAATTAAGGAGACGTTTGCATCGGTCTGTCCAATATATTTTCATAAACAAACTGTTGTGTTGCTTACATGTCAAATATAATTTCAGACACAAGCTTATTGCATATGTTATATTAGATAAACAACTGGAATTTATTTATTCTTAATGTTTGGAAAGTAAATACACAAACTTGCATTACTTTCCACTTTCAATAAGCACGGTAAAAAACACTAAATATTCCAAAATTCACATGCTGTAAGAGTAATCTTGTGTTTATTGCACTGAAACGAACTAAACTAGCCGTTCTAAGCCTTAACCACTAAAGCCATTAAAAACAAACAAACAAAAGTTAACATTATAAGAAAAAAGTTAACATTCAGGTGGTTATTGAAAATATTAAATTATGTGCTAATACACTATCTGTATACACTATCAAAGAAATAATAATCATAACTTCTTTATATATAAGTGAACTGCAGTACGTATGGTGCTTGTAAGGAGCAGTTTTCTAGACCGGGTTTATGTCTAGACCCCTGTCTTAACTAAAGACATATTTTAACATATATCAGTGCCATTGTTTTATCTCAACATGCATACCATTCATTTTTTGTAAGGTGTTTGTAAAAACTACTCATTGCTTAATCTAAACCCCGCCCCTAAGTGAATCAGCTGGTGGTACAGACATGTCAATCCAGAAATGACCGTTCTTCTGGACATATTTTATCTTATATATAATTCCATTTGGCTTCATCATTGATTGATTGTATTTATACATGAAACGCATGCCTTGTATCTGTTTGTATGAATGTGGTGTCATGGTACTTTACCACAATGACCTTCATGTTTACAGCTCTCATTTGCTTTCTTATACATAGTCGATTTTCTCATGATCTGTTATTTTTATGTAGACGATTATGAATTTTCACATTTGCTGCGGAGGAATGATTCTATAATACTACAATGAACTAAAAGCACTTTATTATCTGATATAAGTCATTATCAGTTTATTGCTATAGGGTTATAATCTACTGTTGTCTAATATCAGAACTGCTTCTACATTTCCTCTTCTTACTGATGTATACTGTACATGACTTCTAGTAAATATGTAAATGGCAGCATCATCACATCAGCAGTGTCATTTCACTTAATGATTAAAAGATCTCAAGTCCTCATCTGATGGATTATTTTGTGTACCACACACTTCTATAGGTGATACTTTGCTGTGTTTTTGGTTGTCAAAGAGGAAAATAAAGGATCTATTATAGCTGTTTTCTTTATTGACTGATGTGACCATTTTTATTGTGTGTAATAAGCAATGTTGTGAATTAATTAATTACTGCCATTTATTCATATTAGGCATAACTTAATTTTCATGACTACAAGCTTAAAATTCCCAATGAAAACTTTGAACTATAGTGAGGTTAAATCATTGCATTAAATGATTATCTACGGGTGAACGGACAAACAGTCTGTGTTTGTTTTACAAGAGTAAGTTGTATTCTGTGCTATGAGGACTCGAGCAACAGTCAAATGTGAAATTCCCAAACAAACAGGCTGTCAAACACAGTCTAATTAAAACAGAAAGAGCAGACAAGCAAGCCATGTGCAGCTGATCTATAAATAGACTCAACAGCAAAGCAGTAAAATAATATTCACAGGACTCAAACCGGAATGCTATAGTGCAGAGGTCTCTAACACTGCTCCTGGAGAGCTACTGTCCTGCAGATTTTAGCTCAAACTCCAATTAAACAGCTGAAGCAGCTAATCAAGGTGTTTAGGGCAAAGACCTTTAAAAAGAGAGTTGTGACAACTACATTCACTCTAATAGAAGAGTTTTTTTTTACAGCCTCTTGAGAGTTCCCAGAAGTTACAATGAGCTCCATAGAGCCGTAGCAGAAAAGACTGAATGTGGTTTTCTGGTTATTAGTTGAGAAATATTCCTCGGGTGTATTTTTCTGTACATGTTTGTGGTAACTGTGGTATAAACGGAATAATTGATTCCGGTCCATTGAATTATTAGAAAATAATGCATTTTTTATTTTTTATTTAACAGCCCGTCATTAATTATTCCCTACTTAAATTTCTGTTTTAAAGATCATAGGGGGGCCCCATACATAGACTCACCCTGGGCCCACAAAATTTCTAAAATCATATATGTAATACACTTAACCAGCAATAGTTAGCCTGTCTGGAACCGAGCAGACTTAAACCACATCACTGTGACACTTGCTTTACATGTGAACGGCCCCTACGCTAATGAGATTTTGTTTCTCTCTCCCTGTCTCGTCCGCTTAATCTCCTTATCCGCTTCAATGTAGTAATACATTCGCTTTAATGTTGATTTATAGCCGCAGCAAATTTAGCTGCTTGTGCTATCGTGTGTTATGTTGTGCTATCTGTCGATTTTCTGTGCTTTTCACTGCTTCTATTAATGTAAAGCTGCTTTGATACAATTACCAAATTGTGAAAAGCGCTATATAAATAAAATTGAATTGAATTAAATCCAACCCTGCTCCTGGTGAGCTACCATCCTGCAGATTCAGCTCCAACTAAAGCAACAGTCGAAGACAGCTGAAGCAGCTAATCAAGGTGTTTAGGGCTGCTTGATGATTACAGACAGGTGTGTTAGAGCTGAAGTCTGCAGGATGCCAGCTCAACAGGAGCAGGGTTAAAGACCCCTTGTTTTAGGGGATGTTAGTAGAAAACGAGTCAGGCTAGGACAGGCTGAGGATAACGTTAGTAACACATAACAAACCACAAACAGCCTTTTAATGGTTAAATTTGTTCTCTTAATGCAGATTCATCCAATATTGTGTAATAAGAGATACAGGCTAGAAACACAACGCGATGGCAGTACATTATGTAAAAACATTTGGGTGTTTTGGCCATGTAATTCTGCTGGTTAATTAAATTAAATGCAATAAATGTATCTATTAAAGGTGCAGTGTGTAACTTTTAGAATGATCTCTTGACAGAAATGCTAAATAATATAAAAAACTATATTATCAGGGGTGTATATAGACCTTTCATAATGAACCGTAATGTTTTTATTACCTTAGAGTGTGACGTTTTTATCTACATACACAGAGGGTCCCCTTATGTGGAAGTCGGCATTTTGTGCCGCCATGTTTCTACGGACGCCCTTAACGGACAAACTTTTTACTAAGTTTTTCCAGGGTTCCCACACCATAGTTAACTTCAAATTCAAAGACCTTTCAAGGACTTTCCAGGTCCAATACCCTCAAATTCAAGGACTAAATGTGGGGACACATTTCAAGTGAGATCAATGTTACATTGTGTTACTTTTTAAGATACATTTTTACAGTTCCCTTTTGAGAGAACTCGCTCTGCGTCACTGCGGTGACACTGTGGGGACGCCTCAAATTCAACCACTGGTGAGGCTTAATGACAAATATATCGCTATCTGAAATATTGCCAAAGACGGCGTCAAAGGGACGCAGGAAGTATGGCAAGGGAGACAAACACAACTATGCAAAAAAGCATTTTGCTATGAATCAACATTCGCATACAGAAGATATAAGCATTTAAAGCGAACAGTTTAGCACGTGTGATTAAAAGGCTAGACAAGGGAATTATATGGATTTTTTTCCAGAAAACTTCTTGCATAAAATAGATTCAAGCACTTTCAATGACCTGTATCTATGTATGTATATTCAAAAACTTCCATAGGGCCTTGAATTTTTTTCCCCCAGATTCACAAACTTTCAAGGATTTCAAGGACCAGTGGGAACCCTAGTTTTTCTCCATCAATTACATGTTTTTCCAGTGGCGGATAGCTTCTCTATGCGTTTCAAAAGCAAGGGGTGAGCAGTGGACTGAGCCGTTGGTTGCAATTCGCAACCTCACCACTGGATGCCGCTAAAATTTACACACTGCACCTTTAAAGGCGGGGTGCATTATCTCTGAAAGCCAAAGTTGACCTTTAAAATCACCTAAACAAACACGCCCCTCAACAGAATCTGGATCTTCTTTTGATAGACCCGCCCCACACATACACAACCCAGGCAAGGATGTCAGTAAGTAGACACGCGTTGAACGTGATTTCACCAAGTAGTGATCCTGGATCAACATTGTCATAAACCAATAAGATTGCAGGATTAGGGTGTATGTTAGATTTAGGATTGGGTAAGGGCCATCAAACTATTATTTCACACTAATTTGAGGGTTTAAAATTCACCCCACCTTTAATAACTTGTATTAATAAAATGCATATCAATAAATAAATATATAAATAAATAAATAAATATAAATATATATATATAATAATTGCAGTTATTATTAATAATTTAAAGTTAACCATCTCCCATTAGCTGTTCATATTAACAATAAAAAGAAAACGACCTGAGCCAGTGGTATTATTATAATTACTTAACAAAACAAAAAAATGAATAAGTGCTTTATGAGTCTTTTTTTAATCTTGTTCTTTGTATATTTATAAATTAAACATGCACAAGACATACACACAGCTCATAGTCAATTGTCATTATAAACATGCACAAACATTATAAGCTTACATTATACACAGTGTGATGCATTTAAAAGCTTTAAAGTTGTTGGAGGCAGCTTAAAACATGTTAACAAGGCACATATCAGCAGCGGACCATACTCATATTAGTGGATTGTATTTGTCAAAAAACACTGTTAATGTAACTACATAAAAATAATACCTGCACATATCTGTGTGATATAGAAATCAATGCATTTCCTGACTATTATTAAGGAAAAATCACTATGAGCTTTCAGGAATAAACTGAAGTCTCTGTGAGCTTTTTGAACTTCTGTTGTCAGAACTCTTGTTCAGGATTGTTTGATAATTACAGACAGGTGTGTTGAAGCTGAAGTCTACAGGACGATAGCTTACCAGGAACAGGGTTGGAGACACCTGGGGCCTATACCATGAAGCCGGTTTAGTTGGTTAGCCAGCTTTGTTTAGGATTAGTTTGTGCAAATCCTGGGTTTTGGGTACCATGAAAATAGCTTGTACCAACAAGGCCTGAACATTGGCTTGGTTTTGTCAACCTGAAACTAATCCTGTAACCCTGAGTTTGTTTAACCATTTTCATGGTACGGGCCCCTGCTATAGTGGATCTGAACAGGATCAGTTCACAACAACCTTTCCATTCACATTGCTTCATATATGGGTTAGTAAAACAAAAACAATGATGATAATAATAATTATTAAAAACAAAATAAAAATGTTAGGGGTCAATATATCATGTAAACATTTATAATAGTAACTTTAAGTTAAATGCAGTGAGGTAAGAGAGAAATGTATGTGATTAAGAGGCCATAAAGTTTCATTATATAAGACCTTTATATATCAGTTGTGTTTTGTGGCACCTATAGATGCTAAAAAGGCACTTGGGTGGGTTTTCTTAACTCCTATTTGCCATTGGCAAGACCAGGCTGGTCAACTTTCTGATTATCCATGATTTTAATGGTTTTCTCAGCGTTGTCCACGTTCCTGATGAGAGTCTCCAGACGTCTCTTGATTTTCTTCTGATCTTCCAGAGCGCAGCTGATGATGACCGTCTGAAACTTCTGATCAATAGGCACAGGTGGTGCTTCAGTCACACATGCGGCGTAAAGGGCCTGTAGTCTTCCTCTGGCTCCCTCCATATCCTCAAGCACTTTAGCAGCAATCTCATCAATAATAGCTGTGACTTTCTTTAAGGCCTCCTCTTGTTGGGCGTTTCGGATCGTGTCGACAGAAACCGACACCGTTAACGTCCTGCTCATAAGTCTGTTGGCAGTCAGAGAGAGCTCTTCCTTTTCCCCTGAAACAGAAGTTGAAGTGGTTTTATGTCTGACGCTAATCGCTCCATTAGAAAATCCATCAGATGTTTCTGGCTTACCGTCACAAATGGTCCTCATTTCCTGACTGTTTTGTATCAAATGTATGGTCTCAATTAAGCTTTCTCTCTCTTGCTCCATAGCAGTGGCCGCCTCACGTAATGCCTCCACCCTACAACAGATGGAAATGATTCATCTCAGCTGATATCATAAGAGATGAACTCTGAAATGACAGATCACGTACATCACAATGACAGAAAACAAACACAAAATTTAGGGGCAGTTTGCTAGACAGAGTTTAGATTAAGCCATAACTTGGCTTTATGTAATTCTTACAAACATACTTTAAGACAGGGGTCTCCAACCTTTTTATGAGCAAGGGCTACCACAATGGATAAAACAATCTGGAGGGCTACTTTTTGATATAGTCTACTTAAAACTTTTTGTCTTACTTGTTTATTTTATTTTATTTGACTTGTTTATATGTTTTAGTATTGTTTAAAATTTTAACATGCGTAAACCAAGCCAAGCTAATATTAAAAAAAATGTAATGAATAAATATTACAGTTGAGACTATTAATAGAATGTGCTTTGGCGGGCACCTCACAGACTCTGTGCGGGATACCTGGCCACGTTGGTGACCCCTGCTTTAAGATATGTCAGTATAAGCTGTGTTTAGATAAGACAGCACAAACAAACAATTCAGTCTGACTAGACTTAAGTCCTGTCTGGAAGACAAAATATTTAATAAGAGGAAAGAGAGAAATATGAAAAAATACAAAAAAATTCATAAAATACACATACATGGTTGCCATTTTTTCATGAAAAGTACATTATAGCATCATGAATCAAATAAGTACAAAGATGTCCTTTTTTCATAACTAAGAATTGCATGTTTTCTTCAAGAGGAAATTGCATTAGGTTGAAATGCTATAAAATGAAACAATAAAAAACTACATTTTAAGTTTTAAATATGCTCAAGTGCAAGCTTTAAGTAGTTTAATGCCATTATATATTTATGTTAATGTATTATATCATTTTTCGAGCATTCTTTCTCCTTTTTCCCGATTTTGTTTTTCATGTCCCTGCTGTTTGTCCTTAGTAGTTGTTCAAAAATTGAAAAACTGTTAAAAGCTATAGATAAATGTGATTGAATCTCTTCGTTAACAAGATATTAGTCAATTGAATCAATAATAATAATAATAATAGTAAAAAAGTTTTATTGAAATGAAAAAGCCTGAAACTTTATTCTATCTAACGGTATATATGTTGTTTATGCATTAATGTAAACATTTTGCTAATTTTCAGATTGATGATACTGATCAGTATACCAACACACTCAGTAGTTTCTAGTAGTTTTCTAGTAGTATTCTTTGGGTTAGCAAAGCAAATGTCATAGGTTTGATTCCCGAAATATTTATAAAAAAAAATTATATTTTGTATCAACTTGTTTAAATACAAACACAGTTATTCCTGCACCATGTATTAAAACTCGACGCTTTCTAGACTCACTCAAGTTGTAAAGTTGTTGCTTTACATCGCGTCTGTGAGTGTAACGTTAAATGTAAAGTAAATCTTTGTCTTTCTTACCTCATTTCAATCTGATCCAGACTTTCCAGTAAGCGTCCGGAGCGGTCCGCCATTGATATGGTTCTGCTGAATTTCCCTTTAGATCCATCATTCAGTTTAGCGTTGATTTTCGCTTGAGCCATCGCTCGCTGATGGTCGCGTTTAATGATCGATTTCACGGGTGGGGTGATCTGTATTACAGCCGAGCGCTGGAGGAGGAGATCCGATTTGCGAGGAGTCGTTCCTCAGAGTCGATTCGTTCTTTATAATTCGGTCAGAAAGATTAGCAAAGGTTAGACTTTAAGTGAAACTCTAAAGTAAAAATTGTTTGTATAATTTATATATTACGTGACGATAAATGAAAACAATAAAACGAGAGAAGCACTGCTGGAAACACTTTCGAGGGCTACCTCAAAAGAATCAGTGAATCGTTTATTCGAACGGGCACGTCAAAACGATTCATTTAAACGTTGAACAAATCTACTGATCACGTTCTAGCGGTTTCCAGCTCGCCTCCCTGGAGTCACATCTCCAAACATGGGCTGAAAGTATTAGAGGTAAAACGCGTGCCTCATGACCTCCAAACACGAGCCAAGGAGGTTTCAAAGACAGAGGCGAATTTAGTGCCAAAATAGCAACATAGAAAAGACTGGAACATAGTGTTAAATTAAAGTCATTTTAATGAACATCCTTTATTCAAACAAACAAACAAACAAAAAACAATACAAAGAAAAATACAATGTTAACAAATACAGTGTATGGAAATCAGTGGGGGAAATGGCACAATTTTAAACCGTGTCCTAATAAATCAAAACTCCTGTAAGCTTCTTTTTAAGGCCTCTTCAATATCTGCAACAAGAGAAATAACCGTTTATTATTCATTTAAACATCATGTACAGAATGTGCACAAAGTGTTTTGAAGAAAATACAGTCAGAAAACCTTTTCAAATCGTATTCATGCAAACAGAAAGCTACGATTTAGGAAACTGTAGATAGGGGGGTCCTATTATGCCTTAATACAAAGTCTTGATTTTATTTATGGGATGTAGTAGAATAGGGTTTCATGCATGATTGTTCAAACACATTATTATATTCACAAAGCACTTCTCTTCCCAATCTGTCTCTACCACCCCTGTCCCACCCTCAGTCAGTCAACTTTGTTTGGTCAAGTCTGTTGTGATATCACTCAGATGTCCTGCTAGTGTGTGAAAGCTATAAAGTGTGTACAGCCCTGGCTTCAGGTAGGATTGGATTAGGGTTGCAAAATTCTGGAAATTTTTAAGGCTGGAAACTTTCCATGGGAATTAACAAGAATATATGAGAATGAACAGGAATATATGGGAATTAAGGGGAAATATTAAGAATAAACTGGGAATTTGAAAAGAATTGCAGAGTTGCCTATAACAGGAAAATTAAATGTAGTTAAAATCATGCAGTTAATGCAGTTTGAGTTGAATTTCTACTCTGCACATTCTTCAGTCACATGCACACAGCACACTTCTTTCTGAAGGGTCATTGAGGCCACACCCCCTGCATGTGCTTGCATTCTTTAATAACAAGCACAGATCATTTCTTGGACAATAATTTTATGTGCAGGATTCTTCTTTGTATGTTTTCATGTAAATTACATAAATTTGTTTAAAACTTCCTTGTTCTGTATGTAAGCTAGTGTGCAACAACATTTTACCATTGTAAAAGCAAATACTGCACTTATATAAATATATAAATGTGTTTATACAATAGATAGCTAGCCAGTAAATCTAGCACTACTATAAAAAGTATAATAATGTTTATTACGCTACTCAATGGAAGAATCGCATAAACTTCTACTCTACTAAATGTTTATTTCTACTACAAAATGTTTCTGTTGGTAAAAATGTATAGTCAATATAAATTTTCCTAAATTTCCAAATAATTCCCATAATTTCCCGTAAATTCCTATTAATTGACTTTTAAAGAGACACTCCACTATTTTTTTTTAAACTATGCTCATTTTTATATTACGTAGCAGCCGAAAATAGTCCCCTTAGTATCTTTTAATAGTAGGGGACTATTTTCAGGCGCTGTGTAATATCATTGCACCTCCTGCAACCATGATGTTACAGCAGCAAAGTCCTTGATTATTACACCAGAATGAGAGTATAGTTCCTGGCCATATCAGCCAAGACAATTGCAACTTTTAATTTTCGGTCGGTCTTAGTACCCGATGTAACTACAGAAGAGTCAAGTTTTAAATAGGAAAAATATCGAAACTCTTTGATTATTGATTGTGATGCTAATGGTCTAATCAGATTCAATGGATTGTGCTAAGCTATGCTAAAGGTCGTAGCGCCCGACCCACAGATCAGATGAATGGATTCCAAAACGGTAAAATCAAATGTTTAACCTCAGGGTAGCTGGAAAATGAGCATATTTTAAAAAGTGTACTGTCCCTTTAAGTTTCCAATTTGGAATATTTCCAAAATTCTCCAGATTAAGTTCCCATGGAAAGTCTCCAGAAATTTATCTGAAACTTTCTGCCCCTTTGCCACCCTAGACAGGATACACAAGCACGACTGCATTGTGTTTTCTTTTTGTCATTAGATTTCTTATACATTTCAGATGCAAACAGATAATGTGACATTTGACATCACAGAAGTACACTGTAGTCCCAACAAGTCATTGGTTGTAGATCTGGAAATGTGTTTTCTGTTATCTTCCTTTGGAGTGGATTTTGATCTTTGTTACTTTGGAGACAAATGTTATGCTCGAACAGACACATTATACACCAACTAAAGTTTGCAAAGCATAATAGGACCCAAAAAATGCAGGTAGTGACAACCGCATTTACAAGACTCACGTTGTTGAATTTCTGTTCCATTTACTCCAACATTATAATGCGGTTGTCACACCTGAAACTTTGCTGTGTGTACAGGACGAGTGTCAGCAATAGTTTATGCTAACGTGATAACATTTCACTTGACAAATTCAACATTTAAGCACCAAACACTTACACCAAAACCATACAACAAAACCCAGCCTGATCAGCTCACCACACCACATGTGCCCATTAGACCCACATAAAAATCAAGATTCAAGAAAAACAAAGACTGTGGGTTTCATAAAAATGAAACATACCCACAATGATAAAACTCTTCAGGCATGCAAAGCTGGCAGAAATAAACAGCTGATTAATTACCGCATAGAGACTTTCAATCAACTCACATTCTGACAAATGCAAAAGGCAGAAATACAGTAAGCAATACAGTTATAAGAGATGATGACCCACCTATGTCCAGATCCTTTGACTTCCTGGCTTCCTCTGCACTCAAAGCTAAAGCAAGCTTCATGTCTCGATCAAACGCATCTAAGTATAAAATAAACACATAAATGCTTCCTTCCTTAACGGATTATTCCACTTTCATAAAATCATCCCATTAAATTACTCAACCCCATGTCATCCAAGATGTGTATATCTTTCTTTGTTCAGTCAAGAAGAAATTAAGTTTTTTGAGAAAAACATTCAGGATTTTCCATATAGTGGACATTAATGGATCTCAGTTTCAATGCAGCTTCAAAGGACTCTAAACAATCCCAAACGAGGCATAAGGGTCTTATCTAGTGAAACCATTGTCATTTTTGCCTCAAAAAATAAAAATATGTAAATCAAAATATTAAACAACAACTTCTCATCATGCACTAGCCGTGTGATGCACCAGCGTCAGCGTGGAATAAAAGGAGCATTCAGTAGGGCTGTGCCGATTAATCATGCAAATGCGCGTTCTCAATTAATGAATTTGAATGAATTACCGCCACATCCAAAAGCCAGAGGGCGCTCTTGTATAGAAACGCCATTTGTGCCACAGAAGAAGTAGCATTACAAACGCTATTCCGGGAAATGTCTACAGGAATATTTATATTAGGTATGTTGCTAACTCCGGTGTGGTGGCTGACTTTTTGGTTCCGCTCAACGAAACTCAAGATTTCCTCAGGCGGCGTGTAGTGTTGTTGAAATGAATGCTTCTGTTGATTTGTTGATGGCGAAATTTCTGAGTTTTTATTGTTAACACCACCGGAAGAACCATAGGTACCTTCTCGTTTTCAGTAACCACCTTTCATGTTTAACTACTGGCCGTGCGAGCTCGCCAAAGTCGGTTGTTTGTAAAATCGTCATTGTTTTTGCTGAAGTTGAGTAAAGACAGTCTTGAAATTGTAAAGATATTTAGTTTAATTGCTAAACTACAAGTGAACAAAATTTTAATAAATTTGAACGACGACCACAGGAGTTTTACCTCCACCAAAATCTGCTTGAATGGTAAAGAATGGGAAGCAGCCGTATAGCCATGTAGTAGATGTCTGTATATATAGACTGAATAAAGAGTGTTATTTGGTGTAATTAGTGGTTTGCTTTTTTATATATATATATGACTTTTCAGAAGGAGAATATTTAGAGGATATGGCAAACAGCTTATCTTGAAAGATTCAGGTCAATATCTCAAAAATTAAAAGAGTTATAGCAAACAAGTTATAATTTTCATGATTCGGTCACACATTTTCTTGAATTTTAATGGAAAACATGGGACAAAATAAAGTGATGATTTTTGAGTTTCAAATGGCCAGTATTTTGTTATTCTGTGATGTCCATAAACATGATCTTGGTCTCATTTAAAAGCTTTTTTCAAGCTCTTTCTATCTGAACAACTAGTTTTAGCATAACCATTATGACAATTTTAGCAACATACCTATTTTTATCGCTGTTCTTCAAATTGTTTCAGGTATTTTCATGATAATAAAGAATATTTTGAATGATTGTGTTTGACGAGTGTTGCTTTTGTATATGCACGTTATAAACGACTCAAACTCATGGTGATTTTAGATTGATAGAGACTTACTACTGACCACAGAGCATGAAACACAGAATCACAGCCCTAGCGTTCAGATGTTGTTTTATGTGTAATGATACTAATTAATGTCTTTGTGTCAGTTTATTGTTTAAAATGGTCCACATGTGTGCATTTCACATATGTAATGCATGACCTTTCCACGTGATTACGTAATACGTGAGGTCGAGCTGGCGAATCCCACGGCTAGTGCAATGACGAGAAGTTGTGTTCAAAAACTACTTATTTCATTTTTTGGGGCCGAAAATGACAATGGTTTCACTAGATAAGACCCTTATGCCTCGGTTGGGATCATTTAGAGCCTTTAAAGTTGCATTGAAATGGTAAAATGTTGAGGTCCACTAAAGTCCACTATATGGAGAAAAATCCCTGAATGTTTTCCCCATAAAACTGAACCTCTTCTTGACTGAACAAAGAAAAACATCAACATCCCGGATGACATGGGGGTTGAGTAAATGATCTGGATTTTTTTTATGAAAGTAGAGTAATCCTTTAATGCATTTGTAATATCAACAATAATCAATAAATAACATTGCAATACAACATGAAAATACTATGCAAGTACCATTTGTATGCAAACCTACCATCATCTTCAATATCCCGTGAAGCAGTCACCTCTTGTTTGAAATCGGCAACACTTGATGCAATGATGCTTTTAACATTTTGAAACTCCTCTGCTGTCAAAGAAAACAACATTTGACATTTTATCTCACGTTTAAACACACAATGAACAATGTTATTATACAATAAAAGCAAATAGTGACGTCACGTGACCAGGAGCTTGACTTTGTCAAGAATAGGCTTTATGCCCAGCTGCACTACTTCCTGAACTTCAGCCAGCTCCTTGTTTCCTGTCTGCCATTATTAAACAAACTGATTAATCCAGGTGTGACAGACCTCAGCAGACACAACAACAACAACAATCAGACACACCTGAATTAATCAGTTTGTCCAATAATGGCAGACATACAGGCATACAGATTTTGAAAGAAAGGTACAGGAGTAAATAATTGAGTACTTTAGGAAGCAAAATAAAAAAGCAGGACATGAATGGAAGACCTCTCACCATTAGACTTTTTGAAGATCGGCTGTGCATCGAGTATCTGGGATTTGGATGCTGGTTTCTTGTCTGTGTCGCTGGGTCGGTTGCAAGCGCATGGCTCTAACTGGCAGTGTTGCTTGTGATAGTGTGAATGGAAACTTGGCACGTCTTTGTGGCTCTCTAAACATACAGTGCACTGAACATCAAAACTCTTCTCAAGCGCCTCGTGTTTAATAAGCACATGCGTCTTCATCTCCGCATAGACGGACGTCTTTCTGTCACACTGCCGACAGACGTAGTCGCATTTGTTGTCGATGGCCAACTGTTTCATGCACTTTGTGAAAACGGCCTTTCGTTCCTCTTTGGATTTCTCAGAGCCAATGCAAGGACAGATTCGGGAGGGACCCGCACCAGCCAGAGGACTCTCGACGGTACTTTCCGTGGCAGCCTGGGAATTACTCTCAGCCGTCTCCAAACGGTAAAAATCTTGGCTGTGCAAACTGTCGTAGTGCTCCTGAAACTCTCTTTCGTTGTTGTATAGTATGCTATCGCAAAGACCACAGAAGTAGCGGAGGACTACGTCGCCGCCGTGCTCGTTGGCGCAATGGCGGCGTAGGGTTGAATCTTTGAAAAACTTCTGTGGACAGTGGCCGCAGGCAAACCTCTGGAAACTGTGACTGCTCAGATCGCCGCAGTGTTTACGCACCCCCGCTTCCGAGTCGAAGAGATCCTCGCACATTCGACAAAGCCACCATTCGGCCTTCGGAGGTGGGCCGGAGGAGGAACTAGCTGGCCTGCTCGTTTGGGTTTCAGAACTGGTGGAAGGTTTAGGGGACGTACTAGAGGAGACGCTGTTATCTATGACATCTTCTCTTTCTTGGTAGTAGGTGTGACCTCGATGACTTACGCCAACGTGCGACATGATGTCTTCCATCCTCGGCAATTCGACCTTGCACTGCCTGCAGTGGAAAAGGAAGTTGGACAGGTGAGCGCCGCCATGGAACCTGCTCATGTGCAAACGGGCTATAGACGACTCGCCCGTTAACTTCCCACAGACTGCACATTTGTGAAAGATCTGATTGGCAGCCTGGAGGTGCTTGCTCGCTTGCGACTCCTCCGTGAAGCGTAGGCCACATTCGCAGAACCAGGCGAGGCCTGACCTTTTCTCCCGTTTGCATTGAGAATCTAAGCTGGTCGTTCTTTGTCGCTTAGCTGACGGCTCCTCTGAATCTTTGGGATCCTTCTTGCTCCCCCACATCAAGGAGTCATTTGAAGGATTCGCCGTGCCTTTCCGAGCAATGCGGGTTTCGCTGTAGTTGCTGTAGTACAGAAGGGCTTTGTCCAGACTGCTGATCGGCTTCACGTTATGTTTGGTGTGTCCTCTGTGTTCCTCCATCTTACCCAGGGTGAGAAAGAGTTTGTGGCATGTGAAGCATTGACCCGCAAGCGCCATTTTCTTCATGATGTCAGTGACGCTTTGATCCGCAATGGCAATAGCACAACCATGTCTGCAGTGCACACTAGAAAATAAGGCAAATCTGTTAGTGAAATAGTGCTCCGGTACTGAGCGATTCCATGAAAAGTCAATATTTCCATAAAAAAAGCATTTCATAAAAGTATTTAACCATACTGATCTCTCAGATTTCAACATTTATGGGCAGTTTCCCGTACAGGGTTTATCCTAGTACCAGACTAAAATGCATGTTTGAACTGCTTGAATTTAAAAATATCTTGCACTAGCATATTTTAACATATATCCGTGTCATTGATTTGTCTTAAGAGCCACACTAGTATTTTTTTTGTAAGGTATGTTTGTAAAAACCACTTAAATGTCATAATATAACTTAAGACCAAGTCCTGGCTTGATCTAAACCCTGTCCGGGAAACCGTCCCATAGTGCAGTGGTTCTCAAATTGGGGGGCAGCGAGATGGTGCCAGGGGGGCCCCAGTTTTATGACATTTTATAAAATACATTAATTTATCATGAATTCTGTGTAATTAAACCTAACAAAAATAAGGCTACTAACCAACAGCACTACTTTGTTTAACTTAATATGTTTTGTTTAATTAAAATGTTACATTTTAGAACAGTTTTTGTCATAAATTTTCTTTGGGGGGCCACGAAAGGAATGCAACGTACACAAGGGGGGCCGCACGCAGAAAAAGTTTGAGAACCACTGCCATAGTGGCTTAAATACCCATGCGTGCTCTCTGATTTTTAAACTTTTTTTTTCAAATCATTTTCCATAGTTGGGTAAGTGCAGCTTTCAGATTTTGTGTCTGCCATCACTTCTTCATTTTTTGGGTATTATATTGCTTCTGGTTTGTGCAGTTTAATTCACATAATTCCTAGAATGTCTCCCAAAACCTTATGTCCATTTTTATTACACCCATAACGCATATATGTTTCCTTATCTAAAATAAAACATAAGTACAGACTAGGACTGAGTTTTACGACCAATTTGGAGATTCGATTCTTTTGTATGGTTTTGATTCGATACAATTTAGTGCAATATCGATTGGTTCTCAATATGACGAAATATTTTGCAGACATTAAGATTTATTTTGTTTGCTGTCACTTTAAGATCTACATGTAATGCATGGATCCAACATACTATTACACATGCGGTTAATTGGCAAGGCCTAAAACATGGCAAACACTGGAAAGTGCGGGCAAGTGACAGGTCTGTTAGCTGTTTTGAGCATCATTTACGCTTCACTTTTAAGCATTCCTCAGAAAAGACAAATTCACCCGCAGATACAGCATTTCAACAATAACGCAGTAACTAAAACATCTGCATGATGCCATATCCATCCTAAAGTACAAAAAACTAATCTTGAATAACACAATTACTTGGTGCACTTTAACCTACACACACATCTGTCATCTTTAATATAACAGTGGTCAGGAGATGATGAAATGTCACTAGAAAACTTACTTGAAGTGTGCTCTTGCCTCCATATGTGAAGTAAGAACTACAGAGCAGACTGTGCATTTGACTTTGAAGCTGATATCCTTACAGAGAGCGATCAAGCGGTTCTTTGCGTAGCGTGGAACTGGCACGGGAACAGCTGGTGTCTTTGCATCTAAAAGAGAAAAGTGAAAAAAAGAAACGCAAGGTCAAGCCAATAATCAAATGTGTCCACTGTTTATTCTCACACTTAAAATTGTTATTTGTTAAATTCATTCACAATGCTGATATTACTGAACAAAGACATTTTTATGAGGACTTATTACACAGCACTCTGCAAAGCCTCATCGGAGCCATCTTAAGAGTGCAATTTAATACTAACGATAAATAAATTCAACATGAATACGCAAAATTAATAACATACTGAGATTTTATTTACAAATGATAATGGATCCACAGTGCATTCAAGCTTTACATTTTATCAATATGTGTGTTCACTGGGAATCAAACTCATGGCCTTTGTGCTGCTATCCCTCAACTAGTTAAACTACAGCAGCACAGAAACATTTAGGAAATGATGGTTCATTTGTTATATCACACAGCACTGAAAATAAAGTTTGATTGTAGATGATCACAAACCAGAGAGCGAGATGGAGTGAGTGAAGTGATTTTTGGTTGACATATGCTGCAGGCATTCATCCCTGATATTAAAGAGAAGATAGCAGGCAGGACAGGCGAAGCATACGATCAACTGATAGCTCTGAGATCTCGTGTGACCATCAGCATCAGAGGAGGACACCTATAGATATCAAACACAACAGGCAAGCTATGTAAAAAATGAGCAAAAGTTGTGCAAAGGTTTCATGAGAAACGAAATATACATTGATCTTGTGAGATAGAAATTCAAATACATATACAATATATTATATATATTTACATTCAGATAAATTGAGCAGATGTAAACATTTGAGCAGCCAAATGCACCCACGTTAGAGGACGATGAGGTACTAATATTTCTTAAAGGTGCAGTGTGTAATTTTTAAAAGGATCTCTTGACAGAAATGCAAAATAATATTCAAAACTATATTATCAGGGGTGCATAAAGACCTTTCATAATGAACCGTTATGTTTTTATTACGAGACGTTTTTATCTACATACAAAGAGGATCCCCTTAAATGGAAGTCGGCATTTTGGGCCGCCATGTTTCTACAGAAGCCATTAACGGACAAAATTATTTACTAAGTTGATATGTTTGTCCCATGGCGGCTACCGTAGCCTCTCTATGCGTTTCAAAAGTGAGGGGTGAGAAGTGGACTGAGCCGTTGGTTGCAATTCGCAACCTCACCAATAGATGCCACTAAAATGTACACACTGCACCTTTAAAGTGAAAGGATATTTAGCATCTACAGTCTGAGCAGCTCACTGCAGTGGTATGGCTTTCTGTCAGATGCAATGTAATTCAGCCTTTGTAAAGGGCTGTAAGTGATGAATGATATATATTTAAGAGTTGGAAGATGGAAATCTTAAAAGGCGCAACACCAAAGAAAAAGGGGGGATATAAACACTATTGGGGCTGTGCGGTATGACCAAAAAACCATTTCTCAAGTGATTTTATTTCATAGTAATGGTATATTTCACCATTTAGTTTAAAAAAAATCTGTTATTTTACATCACTGTAATGGAATATACCGTCATACCGCCCAGCTCTAAACACTATTATGACTGCAAACTTTACTAACAAACAGTAAGAGGAAAAATACAATATGACCCCTTTTAAAAGTCCCAAAAATCACTAAAGCTGAAAACATAAAAAAAGACCTTAGACTCCACATGATCTCTCCATGATTCTTTGGAGTTAAAGTGGCACCCACAGGCCAGACAGGCAAAGACAGAGGAAGGGCTGCCTTTCAGGGCAATAGTGGGGTCACATGGTGAGTGATCAAACCTGAAAACATAATGTGCAGATGAATCAAACAGGCCTCAGCCCCAACACATTTTGAAAGTCATTTAGGGAATTTATTCATGAACAACACCTTTTAAGATGACCCTCGAGCAAAAGAACGTTGTCATAGACTCTCCCGCAGTTAATGACTGGGCAGGTTTGAGGTGAAAACCTCACCGGTGCTGGAGCTGATCTGCGTCTCCAGTGGGAGTTGATGGCACCCGGCTGTAAACCTGGGCATTCAAGTCAAAGAGTTAAAGACTTCTTTCACATGCAAGTTATTTAAAATCTGGAAAACATCACTGACCTGGCATTTTTAGCCATATATCCACACAACGCTTGGCATCGTCACTGTTACTGTTAGTACGACTGACTGCCAGCTCATTGCGTCCATGTGCTTGCTGTGAAATCATCTTTTCCTGTTGTAAAAACACAATTTAAATGTCATGGGGACTATTACAGACCATTTATTAAATAAAGACAGTGCAGAGGCGAACCTTAAAAGCTTTACACTTTTCAGCCCTCTCCTGTTTCTCGACAGCAACCTGGCGTGCCAGTCTGTCCAGTGTGGACACAGCGTGAGCTCTCTGCTTGTCAACCTGCTCCTCAATCTAAACATTTAAAACAAGAGAAAACATAATGCAGTTTATACATTTTCCATAAACATAGAATTTTTTTGTATCAATCTTTCACTTTGTTTAAAGTTTTTAATTTTATTCTTAAATAAAACCCAAAGTTATTTTTGGGGGGTGGAAACAAACTTGTGTTTGGACCAAGCAATCGTGTCATTTACCTTTGATGTGTGTTTGGCAGATGCTTTTATTCAAAGCGGATTGCAGTGAATGCAAAGTGTATTTTTATTTCATACGGCAAAAAGAAATTTTCAAATATAATTTTAAATATATTTCAAAATATACAAAAAATTGCCAAAAAATATATGTACTGAAATATATTTTGAAATGTTTACAAAAATGAATTTTTCACCAATATATTTTTTTGCCATTTTTTGTAAATTTTTATTTATTTTATAAATATAAATATTCAAATAATTTATAAAATATTTTAATTTTAAAGCATTTATATTCACATTGCATTGGAATAAAAGCTTTGTATGTTATAAACCTGTAAACATAACAGGTTTGAAAAGATTTAAATAAAATTTTGAACTGCAAAAATATACTTATAAATTTATATTCTATACATACTTATACATACAAACTTTAATATTTTGGCGAGGATTTTTTTTTTTTGCCGTATGGGTGGTAAAATTTGAAATTTATTTATTGCCCCTGAAATACATTTTGAAACATATGTTAATATACAAAGGTAAAAACTATAAATATTTTCAAATTCAAAAATATATTTAATTAAGCTTTATATGCTAAATACATTTTGTAGAGAGTATTTAAAAATATTTTTGGCCAAAGAAATTTATTCTTTGCCGAATGTGTGTTTATTGGAAATCAAACCCACAACTACTAGCATCATGCTCTATCAACTAAGCTACATGAACACTGCATATAATATAAATAATAATATATATAATATAATAGCACACAAGCTTTATGTATTTACTCTAATTTGTCTGCATAGATTTGAGATCTACTGCAGAGGATGGAAATCAGGAAGATCACCCCAAATGTTGCATGTTTTTCATAGTGTAAAAAACACAAACCTTGAATGCAAAAAGTTACTTTGGATAAAAGTACCTGTCAAATGCACTACATACACCACCCACCTTTATCGTGGGGACAAGAGTGGACATTTTGCTTAGCATGTTTTTATAATGTTTCATAGAATGAAGAAAATAATAAGGGAGTTGAATGAGACTGACTTTTCTAAAGAGAGAATGTAAATAAACGTACAGTATGTGCAGTAGGTTCACCATCCTCATCTTCAGCATCACTCAGCAGGTCTATGCACTCCAACACTGGTCTCAGAGGGCCCTCCTGCGACAACATAATGTAGTTTAAACACACATCTCCACAGAAACTCAATCCAGTTCTTATGTGTGAAGACCCAGATGCAAACAACTGCCATAATAACTCAAATGATACATTAAAAGCCAGTAAAGTGTCCTGCACACTTACAGATACAAACTCCACATCATCTTCAACATTCTCAGAGACAGTAGAGACAGACATCATGGCTTACACCTCGATGCAGCATAATAAAATCAACACTTTCAGTGTTACACGCATTGGTGCTGTGTAAATCCTCGAATTTAACGTAGAGAGTGCCTGGAATAATGTTATCAAGTCTGAAAACTGCCTGCATGAAAAGCTTAACTAACCGACATGTTAAAGACAAAACTCTAGCTATAATAATTACAAACAATTCATTATCGACATTAAATTACAAATTCAACAGTGGATTCGCGCTAAAGTAAGCAAAGCATTGCAAAAATCTGAGCATGTGTGAAGCAAACTAGCGTTAATCACATATAGCAAGCCAGAGATCGTCAAAATAAAAGTCACCCAATATCCCGTTGTTATTTAAAAAATACATAAACTTAATTCAAAATATTTTGTAATTTTTATACGTTTGTATGAATTTAACATTTTATACGCTTTAATGAATTTTAAAAAAATACTCAGTCCAGATACATTCATTCATTTACTTTCTTTTCGCATGTATATATTTAGAAATTGTCATACGACTTCCTTTAAATCCTATCTGAATGGAATTTCTTTTTTATTTGTACAATACTTGACTGTTGTGGACACAGAAATAACCACCTTAAAATTAGCATAACTTATTAAACTGCCCATTAAAGAAATCTCTCTCTAAATCAACGCACATAAAACAAAATACCGCAGTGTTTAATAGTTTAAAAGAGTATACTATATGGTGTATATAGCCTTATATTTCGTGTGGGCCTGAAAATAAAAATTATCTTAAAATAAAAAATATAAATATCATACCATCGTTGACTGCATCATAATAAAACGGTGCTTTATGAAACGACACAAATTCTAATTGTACTAATATTAAGTATGGCTAGTTCTGAGTGTGTGAAACACATCACTTGGACAGAGTTAAATATGACTGGTAGTAGTAGGCTAATAATAAAAGGCGCAGTTTATGTCCATCTGCCTCTACAGAGCGCCGTACGTGCCGCAGCTTTGCTGAGCTCAGATGATGCTGATGCTGGCCCTTCACGAGCTGTAAAACAGGCTGAGTCATGGGTTGCTGTTGCACATTACCGAAGTACAGACACCCTGACAAAAATGATATGTCGAGGACCGACAAGTGACGCATCACAGCATGAAACAGCCTTCAGTATTTACATAAGAAGAGGACCCATATGTGCAGGAGTGGCTGCCCTACATCGCGATGATCGCTGCGGCTTTTTTGGTCTTATTGAGACCCTTGAGTATTCAATGTGTGTTGTTACTGTTTTTGCTTTTGGTAGGGACTGTGGCTACCATCGTGTTTCTATGCTGCTGGCATCGCAAACTGCGCAATGAGAAAATTCCCATCAAATCTGCGCTCACGAGGCGTTCAAGGAGCCGCGGTGAGTGTATTAATTGTGTCCGTCGTACCCGTGTCATTTTGTCGCATGTCAGCGCAATAAACATGCATGCTACATGCAAAATGACAGTATTTATAAGACATTTTCATTCATTTCTCTCATCTGATGGGTATAAATGGTGATATTTTGAGTGCTGCATGCCCGAGTAGTGCATCGTTTTGTCTAATCTGTTTAAAAGTGTTCTTTATTTCAAGACCAGGCAAAGTTATTTGAAAAGCATCTTTAAGACACAGTATGACTGAATGCATGGGGTTTGTTTCAATCGTTCCCATTTGTTCTAGAAGCTGCTTTCCGGACGCATCACTTTCGGTCTGAGGTAATTCTCTCTTTCTCTCTTGCTTCTTTGTCAAGGTCATAAAAAGTGTTAAATGGATTTAAAAGCAAATCATCTAAAACAATATGAGTGTTTCGTAGGCTAATGTTTTTACTAGTCACTTTATTAAGAAATAGTATCGACTGAGTGACATGCGCATTGCGCATGTGCGGCCTATAAATAATTGAGTACTTTTAAGTATAAATATTACATGCTGCCACTAAGTAAATCTTCGAGAAATATAAAAAGCAATGGTAAACATTTCCCATTGAATAGGAAAGACCGCAATAAGCAGCACATGTTTCTTTCTTTCAGTAAGTGCAAGCAATATCTCAATATGATGCAATGTAATACAACAGCAATGATGCAAAAAGTGAAATAAACATGGATTTTTTTTCTCCTGTGATATTTGTCAGGTGTATCGTCACAGTCCACGTCACATCAGGAGAATCACACGAGCGCGTGTTTCTGAAGAAAAGCTTGTCGAGATACCTGAGAGCACGCCAGACTCGTGCACGAGTGTGAGGAAACGCAGAGTAAAGAAACGCGTCCAGCCAGAGTTTTATCACTCTGTGCAGCTCACACCAACACGCAAACCAGTACGTATATATCCTGACTCACACAGTATTCCCAGCAGGAATATCCTCACTCACACTGTACTCTCGTCCAGGATATCCTGACTTACACAGTAGGGGAGAGCTGGGAACAAAGTAACGCTTTTTGGCTTTTTCATGTTTTTACACAATCAATACACACATCTTTGCTAAAAATGAGATTTCTTTATGGGACGTACTGTTATCATTAAATTATACAGAAAGTGACAGGATTGCAAACATTACCCCATAGGTGGGTTAATTGTAACAAAACAGAGGGTTTGTTGTAACACCTGCTAGAAAATTCAATTTAAACACAAATAATTCAATAAAATGCGGTCTATATACAAATATTGTTTATATATCTGTCTATAATAGATATCCACACATTCATCCATCCATGATCCTTCATCTAACCATTCTTGTGTTATGCATCAATCCATGTAAATAGATTTTTTTAAAGGGCTGCACAATTAAGACCAAACAAAAATCATAATTATGAGTTATTTCCCCTGATATTGTATTAACAGTTATCATTTTGATGAATAGTATTTACATATTTTTTTATTTCATTATCTTGTATACCTGAGGTTTAAAACACTGTGACAACTAACCCCATTGTGTAAAAATGTTTTCAATCCCAGCTATCAGTTACTAGGAGTATGTTTTAGGTAACAAGACAGTGATTAAAATAATATAAGGTTGGAGTTGTTGACTTACACACCCAACTCAGAAATCGAAAAAAAAAAAACATAAGATGACGAAAGTTACTTCCATGCCTCCAAAACACTCTTTGTTAATGAATTCAAAACTTTTGACAGTACGAGGAAAAACCAAAAGCACAGATTGCTTGGCCCTGTATAAGGCTAATTACAGTTAAAGGACAAGTTGGGTATTTTACACTTAAAGCCCTGTTTTCAGATTGTTTATGATGAAATAGAACGGTTTTGACTGAAATTTGGACATATGATGCTGGCCCAAGAATTTTCGGGTGTTTGTTGTATTAACTCCCACTATAGGTGCACTGGAACAATCCGTCCTAAAATGCATTAAACTTTCGTTTACAAAGACGCGAAACCCAGCGAGCGGCCAGGGGCGCCCACCGACACGCCCACACAAAAATCACCGCAAAAGACGCACTCCAACAGGTTTTATCATAGTTTTTGTCCAACTCCATTGACTTGTATTAGATGTGCTGTGAGATATTACTCCACACCGGGAACGTTGTTTGTATTCTTGCAATTGGCAAAGGTGGATTATCGCCACCAACTGGGCTGGAGTGTCTATTATTCAAGCTCTCAGCGTAAGAATATACGGGTGTGAGGCGTTTGGAAAATTGGGCAAAAAGTTTACAACAAATGCTAAAACAGCTGTTGGAAAGCATCTTTTGCAGGATTTTTGTGTGAGCATATCATTGAACACCCCTGACCACTCGCTAAGTTTCACGTCTTTGTAAACGAATGTTTAATGCATTTTAGGAAGGATTGTTCCAGTGCACCTATACAGCCATTGTAGAGGTGTGGAGTAATACAACAAACACCTGAAAATTCTTGGGCCAGCATCATATGTCCAAATTTCAGTCAAAACCGTTCTATTTCATCATAAACAATCTGAAAACAGGGCTTTAAGTGTAAAATACCCAACTTGTCCTTTAACACCACATTAGTTTGTGCTCTGCTTACACCTACTCCATGTATATCTTGACACAGAAAGTAGGCTTACTCTGGTGACTTACACAGCACACACAGCCGATAAATCCTGAATTACACAGTTGCATTTTCCATCCTCCAATGAATCAAATTATCTTACGAAAAGTCCCAAGTAAAGTTATTACTGACAGACGCGTTAGAGCAGTTGATAATTACAATGAAAACAAATAAGGGAAAGGGGTGACTGACACAGTCAAGGTTAAGATGTAGTTGAAGCTGTGGATCCTCTTTAAGAAACATATACTGATTTAAACATTTAAGAAGTAAAAGGCAGCATTTGCAACACATTTTACTTCTCAAATGATTAAATCAGTATATGTTTTAAGTAATTTATGGCTAGGTCTGTTTAGTTGCGAGTAACATTTTTGAAGAACATTTGCCAGTAACCAGGCTCGTGTGTATTTCTTTAAAGGTTATGGAAACTGTACAACCAATACCTGAAACAACCTTTATTCACTTTTTCTAACTTGCATTGTGAATGATGAGACAGTGTCTTGAAAAATTCAAATAAAACTGGTGGATGTTATTAGTTTAATAAAATTATGTTTGTCTATAATAGTGACTTTTCAAAAACGCCAGCAACAGGCGGGTTTTATCCGCTCTGAGTACCAGCGCTCTGTGTTTTTTCGCACTGAGCCCCCAGAGTTGAAAAAGATCAACTTTGGGTCGGGTTTGGCAATCTTCCTAAAAAAGTGCATCACAGTCTTTATAAATGAGAATCACAATCCACAATCTGAATTACAATCTTCTTTCCAATTTTAAAGGGGACATTCCACAAGACGTTTTTAAGATATTAAATAAATCTTTGATGTCCCCAGAGAGTACATATGTGAAGTTTTAGCTCAAAATACCATATAGGTAATTTATTGGGGCATGTTAAAATAGGCACTTTATGGGTCTGAGCAAAAATGCACCGTTTTTATGTGTATCCATTTAAATCCAAACGAGCTGCTCAGGTGGGCGGAGTCTCAAGCGCTCGCGCTGTAGACATAACAGAGCATCTAGGGAGATTCTCTCACGAAAGAAGTTGTTCAAAAGCGATGTTCAACATTATATATTTGAACAAGTTTATGGGGAACATTGTGGAATAAAAATAAAGACTTTTAGGTCTCATGCTGCCAGTGTTTTAAACAGGCACAATGATTTTCAACATGTTACAATAAAATACACTTCCACAAACACTCAGAAGTTTACTTTTTGACCAAACCACACGAGCACATTTAAATGATCTGTAATAAAACAACACGTTTAATGCCTAAACTTTAGAGAAACAGATGAAATGACATGTTTAAGTTTATTGTGTACACATATTGAACACATTCGCAGTCAGTCTCTCACTCTCGGTCTTGTAACTCCTCGTATTCATTTGAAACTTCAGAGAAACATTAAACAGCATATTTATGATTATTGTGTATGATAGTGAATACGCGTTGTTCACTCACTCTGTCTCGTGCAGTGCATTAATCATCGTGTTCATTCATATAAACTTCAGAGAAACATATTAAACAACATACTTTTATTGATGAAAGTGAACTGTCGCGTTGCTCTCTCTCTCTCTCTCTCTCGTTCGTTCCCTCACTCTCTCTCTCTCTTGCACTATGGTAATGTTAATCCTCATCTTCAACCTTTAGAAAGACCATTAAAACTACAAGTTATAAGATTGTAGGCTACTGTTTGTGTTAATTTAGGGAATACCAACGCGTCATGCTGTAAGTCATTCTTTCTCTCCATCTCTCGCACTCGTGAGGCCGCGTCATGGTTGGATAGCGCAGATGAAGGGGCGGTATCATTATAATAAGATCCCCTTACTACATCATGGGGAAAGCGAAATCCGAATGACCTATATATTCACATGCTTGCAGAGAGAGCCTTACCAAAACAAAGTTACAGGGTTGCTATTGGTAGAAGCACTGGGGACCCAATTATAGCACTTAAACATGAAAAAAGTCTGATTTTCATGGAATGTCCCCTTTAAGATTCAGGCTGAAACAAGCCTATTATTTGAATAGTTTAACAATATTGCATTAAAGAGTCAATTGTCAAAATGGCAATTAAACCTGATAAACATTATTTAAAATAAAACATTTTAATCAGCAGACCAAGCTAAAAAATATTCAGTTCAGGAAATCCCTGTTATAATGATGATCATATACATACATGTAAAGAGTGCATAAGTGTCCACAGCTTCAACTTCATCTTAACTTGACTGTGTCAGTGACTCCTTTCCCTTATTTGTTTTCATTATAATTATCAACTGCTCTAACACGTCTGTCAGTAATAACTTGATTTGGGACTTCGTAAGATAATTTGATTTATTGGAAAGCATTAAACGCTGTTTGGATTTGGTCCCTCAAGCGCAGTGTTGTCTGTTGTGTGCATCTGCTGTCTGAGTGTGAAGCGTTTATATAACCAGAGTGCTTTTCTGAGCAAAAACATTAAAAAGACGTATAGTGCTTGGGGAAAAAGTATGTGAACCCTTGAGTTAATGACCTCAAAAAAGCACACCTGGAGTCTCATTAAGGTAATACGTTTGGAGGTGTGGACTACAGCTACTTTGACTAACGAAACCCCTCAACTTTTGGCGTTTGCTCTGCACAAGAAGAGCACGCTTATGTGAGTCATGCCTCGCCAAAAAGAGCTTTGAGAGGAACTACCATCAAGAATTGTTGCTTTACATAAAGTGTTACAGAGTTATCTCAAAGACTTTAGAAATTCACCAGTCTACAGTTAGGCAAACAATCTACAAATGGAGACACTTTGCGACTGTTGCAACTCTACCAAGAAGGGGCACCCAGTCAAAATGACACCAAGAACACAACGAAGACTCATCAGTAAGGTAAAGAAACAACCCCGAATTACAGACAAAGATTTGAAGGCTTGATTGAAACTGATCATCTCTGATCGTGAGACTACAAAACACTGAAGCAGGGTATCCACGGCAGGACACCACGAAGGAAGCCACTACTTACTAAAAAGAACATTGCTGCATGCCTGAAGTTTGCAAAAGAGCACATTGTAAAATGTTTTGTGGACTGATGAAACTAAGATTGAACTGTTTGGAAAAAAACACACAGTGCTACATCTAGCATAGAAAGGGTAAGGCATATCATAATGAAAACATCATCCCAATTGTAAAGTATGGTGGAGGAAACATCATGATTTGGGTCTGCCTTGCTGCATCAGGGCCTGGCCAGCTTGCAATCACTGAGGGGAAGATGAATTCCCAAATATATCAGATAATTCTTCAAGATAATGTGAGGAATGTCTGTAATTCAGATGAAACTGTGTAGAAGGTGAGTGATGCAACAGGACAACGACCCAAAACACTGGAGCAAGTCCACAACAGAATGGCTTCAGAAAAACCAAATCCACCTTTTGGAGTGGTCAAGTCAGAGCCCAGATCTCAACCCTATAGAGATACTATGGATTGACTTGAAGTGGTCCAAAGAATATGACAGAGCTAAAGCAGTTCTGCCAGGAAGAATGTGCTAAAAATCATCCTCAACGATGTGCAGGTCTGATCAACAGCTACAGGAAGCGCCTGGTTGAGGTTATTACTGCCATGCGGGGCTCAACCAGTTATTAATTCTAGGGGTTCACTTACTTTTTCCACTCCCATTTTGAATGTTGAATGAGTGTGTTCAATAAAGACATTGAAGATCTGATTTATTTTGTGTTCTTATTTTTTAGACATAATGGCCCTCATTTATCAAAAGTGCGTACACCACATTTCCAGCGTACACCCAGAACTATGCCAACCCGTTTCGAGTTAGTGCGAAAAATGCGCAGAAATACAATTCTTAACACCACAAAACGCACTGACAAACTAAAAGGTATGATATATTATGACCCACTGTAAAAAAAAGTGGAGCGTTGAGCGGTGCGGTAATATAACCATCAAGGTGCCTTTACGAAAATTACGCTCCGTTAAAGATGCAGTGTGTAATTTTTAGAAGGATCTCTTGAAAGAAATGCAAAATAATATACAAAACTATATTATCAGTGGTGTATAAAGACCTTTTAAAATGAACCGTTATGTTTTTATAACCTTAGAGACGTTTTTATCTACATACACCGAGGGTCCCCTTACATGGAAGTCGCCATTTTGTGCCGCCATGTTTCTACAGAAGCCCTTAACGGACAAACCTTTTTACTAAGTTGTCTCCGACGATGAAATGTTTGTCCGGTCGTAGCTTCTTTATGCATTTAAAAAACGAGGGTTGGGCAGTGGACTGAGCCGTTGGTTGCAATTCGCAACCTCACCACTAGATGCCGCTAAAATTTACACACTGCACCTTTAAAAGCAGGTTAAAATTGTGAATTGTGAAGTTACACCGTTAAAATTTTTTCCATGTTTCTGTATTCAGGATTATTTGGGCGGGGCTAAAACAGCTCAATGACACACTGTAGGCACTGAGTATGGCCACGCCCCTAACACAATCACAAGCATTTATTCAGGTTGTAGCAGTATTTGATGAGACGGCAGCTTTCCTGCAAGTGGGAGTGGTTTTAACTGAACAGGGGACATGCCCCCAGCGTTTAAGAGAAGAAAATGCTGCTTATTTTTCCCAGATTTTATTTACTTGCAATGTGGTTAATAACACATTTTTCTGTAATGTGACAAACTTAGAACACTTAGTATCATCTTACATGGACTAAATTATCTGATGCTGTAAATGCATTGCAGTGTAACCTTTCTAACCTCATAATAAAGTTATTGTTAGTTGTAAGTTTATTGTAGCGCATTGGTCATTCGGCCAAAATCACAGTGATAAGAGATGAAATGCTACACACAGCCTCTTTTAAACAGTGCTGGCATTATGACCCAATGACAAATGTTAGACTGTGACACTCTTTGTAATATTGCTTTAAGTGTGTGGTGTTGGAGTTTTAGATCAGGACTCTTTAGTTACATTAAAAAAGTGATACTTTGGACTAAGTAAAACTACTGTTATTTGTTACAGCCAATTTTATCCGTTTATTTTAAAGCTCACGTAGCACACGCTGTTTCTGCATTTCTGATGTTAATCTGGAGTACCTATAGAGTAGTATGACATCCTTTATATCTCTGAAGAGTCTTTAGGTTAATCAGTTTATAAAAGAAAGATTAGCTTTACCGAATCTTTCCGATAACGTACAAAAAAATTAAGAAAGAGGAGTTACTACCGCGGGTGGAGCGAGTACGAGTCATGCAACACTATACAACACTTATAACTTATGATTCACTACATGTTCGTGTCATTTATATAATATGCACGTGCATATTTACAACATAAGACAGGAGTCTTACTTAACGCATGCAACTCGTGACCCGGTTGGGAAAATCCACTGCATCAAACACACACGCAAATCTCCGCTGCTACCCCGGATAATAAACTATATCCATTGTTTTCATAAGGCTGGATTTCTTCTCCTTACATCCAAAAACACACTTCTTTATTCGTGCCATTGTTGAGTTTTAAAATTAAACAAAGCTGTGGCGTGATGTGAATGTTTGTAAGTTTTGTAACAAGTTTTACTTTTTTTGGAAAGTAAGAAATTTATTTTTTATTTTTGAGTAACCTAATATTTTTATTAGATCAAAATTTTTTTACTTTACTTAAATTCCAAAACATGCTGTTTTATTATAGTCTCCCTGTATTCAATAATTGTATCACTTAAAACTGATCTTTGAGCATCATTATAGCGTTTTTCCTGTGACAGGAATATGTATTAGTATATGTGGATTTATGAATATGCAAATTAGTCTCCGCCTCAACTCAATCACACAGCTCGGACCATAGATATGAATATGTAAATTAGTAATTTGCTTTTAGCCAAACTGAACAAGAAATGTTAAAACTGGAAACAATGATTTCCAGTTAAATCAGTGTAAAAACTAACATTAAATGACATGTTAATTTTTTCATTGTATTTATGTGTGTTTATATTAGTGCCTTTTTGTTATAATGTAATTTTAAAATGTAATTGATCCTCACCTGTACTGGCGTTTTAGATCTACGTCTACACAATACATGACTGAAAACTGAAAACATGACCATTCACACAGACTGGGCATGCGTGTACACTGTCAGAAATAAAGGTACAAAACTGTACCTTTTCTGTCACTGGGGCTGTACCCTAAGTTTCCGTTTGGTACCATTACAGGAATACAAAACAGAATACAATTTTGGGTAGATTACCGTACCTTAAGGACCCACATTGTTAGAAAAAAGTTGAAATATGTACCTGTCAGTGGGGCGGCACCCTTAAAAAAGGTAATTGTATGGACCATTAGGTACATATATGTAAACATTTAGTACCAATATGCACCTTTGAGATACTAATATGTATTTTTGAGGTACTAATAAGCTCTCTTCGGTCCCAGTTTGTACCTCTGAAGTACTAAAATGAAATCCGTAGGTGCAAAGCTGTACTTTTTGAAAGGGTACAGCCTCAGTGACAAAAAAGGTACAGTTTTGTACCTTTATTTCTGACAGTGTATAAGTGTGAAAGAGCTTATTGCTCTAAAGCCGCATTCAGACAGCCAGCGATGTTATCGATGTGTGTCGCCCGTCTCTTTCAATGCTGTCTGAATGGGGAGTAATAATTGCTTGTGTCTTGCACATGTAGGGAGCCACAGTGTTATAAAATGCAGAGTTTAACTGTACAACGGTTGTTAACTTTTTCAGCTGTTTGTATTGGATTTTATATTTGAGCCTCTGGTGTGAGTTTTTACTGCACATGATGAAAGCAGACAGAGCGCACTGCTATCAGCAGCTGATAAAAGAGCGTGTATAACAAACAATATCCATCTACATGAACGTATAGCGTTTAGAATTTGCGGCGATAGTTGGTGGCACTAAGTGCACTGTTTAGGGTGCAAACCTACGTTTAACAGAATTAAAATGATACGCTGTCACGTTATATGTTCTTAATAGTGGTGAAATTTTTTATTGTAGTACTTATCCGCTTGTTTTGGATGTTTGTGTCATTAATAAACACACAATGTCCTTGAAAAAAAGCATTTGAACAGCTGAAACTCTGCAAAGCCTATAGCTCCGTCTCCATGTTATTATTTGCAAGGTCATTGTGATTGTCATTTTCATCTTATGGTCATATGATAGGGGTTTGACGAATCAGGGAAGGATGCGCAATGATCCAGAACACCCAATCAGAGAGCAAATGTGGGGACCCACATATTATCTTACAGGAGATCTTGATCTTTGTTGTGAGAAGGACACAGTCAATAATAGTCCATTAAAAATGCTGTTATTTTCTCTCTTTTTTTTAACTAAACGCTGGGTTATAAATAGGCCAGCATTTTTTAGAGTGTGCTTAAAATCTTTTGCTTTTTAGTATCACAGTATTATATACTCTTTCTAATATAAGTATATGCTGCATTACATTTTTATTGTTTATGAATGAAATTCAAATCTCTGAATTCTGCATTTTACACAGAGAAGTCATATATTCTCAATGGATTTTTTTCAAGATTTTTCCATTCTCTGTAAATCCTGAATATGGCTGTACATGAAATAGATATAGTTACAGAATATAAGCATTTTTGATTTTCAGTGATATATACAGAACTACATTGCAAATGAATATTGAATTAAATGCCAAGGCAGGATATGTAGTGGATCTGAAATGTCATTGCAACAATCTTGTAATACTAAATGACACAGTGCTCTTCAGTGTAATGCACACTGTGTACTGGAGCACATGATATGTGGGTTACAGAACCTCCAAGCCAAGTGACTGCTTGCCTTGGCTTGCACCTGTTAATTCCCATTCATACTTTAGTATGGCTGCCTGTCAAACTTACAGTTAAATCACGGGGTAGCTGTCACCCTGTGTACTCTGGTAAATATTTCTCATTGTAGGTGGTAAGCTTCTCTTTAGATAAATAACATGATTTTTTGACTGCAATTAAACATGTCAACAAATAGTGTCTAGAAGAAAATGTATAGTTAATATATAATACATACAGTACTGGTATAGTCATAAAATTGTGTTTTTTTTTAATACTGATTTAAAACAAACACCTCCGACTATATTAGCAAATCAAAACATTACATGTGTCTTAAAGAACTGTGTAAAACCTTTCATGTTATCTCTTCTACTATAGCTATTACAAAATGAAGAGTATTTTTAAGTTTGTGACTCTATCTGTGAAACCCCGGCTAAAGTCATTTTATTTGTAATTTACTGTTTTCTACATAAAATCATCCTACATGTAAAGAACCTTCTGTGAAAATATAATCATGATATATTTATTATTGACTGAGTAAGAAAAGATCATGTAAAATATTTTTTTACAGACAGAGTCACATAAACATTTGTTGGATAGCACTTATACAGTATATGAAGTTTATTTAACTAAGTTTGGGAGGAGCATGGCCATTTAATCCAACCAATCAAACCAAAGAGGTCTCTATATATAGCCGTCTCTCACCTCTGTCTTGTGACAGTTTTTTGTAGCATCCCTCCTCCACCCCTTCGCCTCACTCTCTGCTGGTATATCTATCCCAGTTAAGGGGGGTACTCTGAGTTCAGGCTAATATTCAGAGCTCAGAGCCCTCCCATTGGACAGCATGCCAAATATGCTTTATCTCATGTTTAATTACACGTAGATGCGAACTGAATATAGAATAAATAAAAGTGATAAAAAAGGGTTCATTGCAGTTTTAGTTCTTAAAGAACCTTTTGGTCAAGAGGTTAGCCTAAAAAACATTTCTTTCTTACCTTTCTGTAGTCTGAAGAACCTTTACGACAAAGAAGCTTTTGTGTAACAGCAAGGTTTTGTGAATGTTAAAGGTTAATTATGAAACACAGTTATTTTGAGAACTAATATTATGTCGGAGTCCACTGCTTGTGTTGTAAGTAAACATGCTGCACAGTGTTTTGTACATGTATATGTTAGAGCTTTCTCTGATATTTCAGCGCAATTGATGAAATAGGATCGCGCAATTTTCACACACTTTAGTTTTATCAATGAAAGGCTAAAAATAGCACCGTTCACCGTGTGTTTGCGCCAGAAGTCTGAAAAGACGTAAAATTGTGTTTAGTACCTCAGATTAGATAAATGGGTGGAGAGAAGGCGGTTGCGTGTGGCTGTTGAACACATTCAACCACATGTGCGTTTACACTACAAAAGCAATCCGATCGAAAGGGGTTTTGACTACCTCTGAATGTGGTTGAAAGTGGACGAGCTCTAAACGTTTTGAACACCGTTTACACCTGGCATTAACGTCATCCGCTTGTGATCCGATCGTTGTTAATGCCAAGCGTAAACAGCCTCAAACATAAGATCTGTTTACACACACAGAGCTACTGAAGGAGCTGCTCTGAGAAACAGCCAATCAGAGCAGAGCTCAACATTATTATTCATGACCCTTTCAGTTAGGTTATAATAGACCGTTTTATTCTAAAGGCAAATCCTAGGGTTGTAAATGGACATGTAAAACCATCTCTGGATCATATTTGCACTTAATAAAGTTACAAACCTTCTATGTAGATATCAGAGAACAATTTAACAGATTATTTTAATGCATTCTTTGGCACCTTTAAAGAGTGATGCAGTGTCTAAACAAATCAATTAAACACTTGTGGACATAGCAGAATTTTGCACATTCTTTTTAATATATGCATTTAGGATTGGTTTTCCCCTGCTGTCTGTGACCCTGTCAGAATACATGTGACCCATTTTAGGGTTGTTACCCTTTGAGAATAACTGGCACTGCTTTCTGAACAATGAGAAATCCTTGTATATTTTTAGCAATGTCTCTGGTGAATCACTATTAAACACATATCCATATTTTGAAATGATTGACTTTTGAGCAGCTTTGTGTCCTGAAATGACATTAGCATTTTTCACAATAGCTGTGTTCTTATTCTGCTCGGGTGATAGCAAAAGACAAAAGCTCTACCGGTGATGGCGCTGTAAGAGCAGCACATGAGAGAGAGAGAGAGAGAGAGAGAGAGATGAGATGCGCGCATGGTAACTCGAATGCTTCAGGTCTGCTGTCCGGGCTTTCAATCTTCTTGTTTCAGTGGATGGTGACGGTGTGGGTTTGTATGATTCAATCTGTTCTCTCACTGGGGGATTGGACATCAGTTTATGCTTCCCGGGTTACACGGGACGGAATACCGTCAGAAGGGTGCGGTTCCACCCAAAATGACATCTCTCTCTATCAATAGCAAGTGGAAGTAAAATATCAGTGCATCCTTTGGAGATGTACACAGCGGTGAGTGTTTATGTCGTCCTGGCGGGGGAGCCACATGCAAATCTTTCATATTTGTCTGCGTTTTGTTTTTTGTTTTTCTTTGTTGATTTGCGTTGCCAACCCGTACCTTTTGCGTTTTAATGCGTCCTGTAACGCGTTTGTTGTGAGGTTTCACTGCGTAGCCTACTGTAGCTTTCGTTTGCACTGCCGTTTTCATTCGCAAAAGCTGTTTACTGCATTTCTATTGTGTCTGCACACAGAGCTCCGGCTCCGGGAACGCGTCCCTGCGCTGCTCCATGTCTTCATCGGCAGATTTCTCGGACGATGAAGACTACAGCGCGAAATCCGGCACGGTGTCGCCGGCACCGGGAGACACGTTACCGTGGAATTTACCCAGACACGAGCGCTCGAAGCGCAAGATTCACGGAGGATCCGTGCTGGACCCTGCGGAAAGAGCTGTGCTCAGGATCGCGGGTAGGATTTCAACATATCCCACTGTTATAAATAATGCATTCATAAATAGTATCTTAAATCGATTGGTCTTGATTGCTATTTGATCATCCAGCAGTCAGGACAGAAAAGATGCAAATGGGTTGGATAAATAGTAAACGATGATTCTGAACTTTGTTTTTGGGTATCTTAAAATTGCTCTCAAGTGTGAGCATGAACAGTACTAGCACGTGCCTTTGTGTCAGGTTCTGTGTATGATCCATACATGCAAAATCTGATCTTAGCCTCATCATCGCCATCATAAGAAACCGTGAGAAGCCTTGTGGTACATTATGGTGTTGTTATGGTAGATGTAAGTCATTGTGTATTAAGGTTCAAGGCTGTAGATGATTCAGCAATAAATGATAATGCACTCTGGTATGTGCATGGTTTCCAGTAAAGCTCTTAGCTCCGGAATGAGAGGTCATATGTCTGTCTGTCTACTATCAGTATTTCCATGGAAAGCTTGATTATAATCACAAATATCACAAACATTTGATTCAAAACATATCATGGGAATTATTCACAACATTGACCCAATGATCATAGTTTATCTAACAGCTTACATTGGTTAGACGGATTTAGAATTGCAGCTAAATGACAGGAGTTCAATTGGGCCCGATGGCGCAAATGAGACAGCACGTATCCGGCACTAGGACCATGGAGAGCACTTCACTTATGTCATAAACACATGGCACTCAGTGCACACCAGTGACCCACGTGTGTCTCAAAAATAGAGCATGACTACGAATGACACATTTGTTTCTAATGTGACGTATCATTTCGGGTTAAAATAATGCTTCTTCCTGTTAACACATAACTGTTATCTACATACAACACTATAGCAGAATGTTGACACAGTCTCAAGAAGGATAAATGACATTAAACAGTCAATACCATTATACACACATAGAATTGTTACACACTAGGATGACTGGCACGGTAAGTATCCAAATGCAGAGGTGACTGGGAGTGTCACACGGATGACAGAGGAAGTCGCGCGCATTGGCCGGTTTGTGGATGGGTGGGGGGAGGAATGGGTGCGCGTGGATCCGTCGGGAGGAGCTCCGGTTCACTCGCGCTGGGGGCGGGGGCGCATGGATCAGTCGGGCGGAGCTCCGGTTCATTCCGCGGCGATGGCCCGTTACGGACCGGCTGCGTATGTGCTCGCCGACGAAATGGACTATTTGCAAGCGTACGAGGAGGTGCTGGAGAAATATAAAGGTAAATAATGAATGCGCATTGTTGTTTTGTGGTGAAAAAAGTGCGTGATGGTGCGTGCGTGTGTGAAATCACGCGTCAGTTCAGTTGAGTGATCACATTGATTACAAGGACTGATACAACATTGTTTTCTTTAGACAAGTTACTATACAGAGCTGATGTGAGAAATATGGTGCCTGAAACAGTTTGACAGAAAAAAATGGATAACAAATGTCTTTCGTTCTGCATGTCAGACTGTCTGTTTGTCTATCTGACTGCTTGCCTGCCGTCCTGTCTGTCTGTCTGTCTGTCTGTCTGTCTGTCTGTCTGTCTGTCTGTCTATCTATCTATCTATCTATCTATCTATCTATCTATCTATCTATCTATCTATCTATCTATCTATCTATCGTATCATGTCGTTTTTTTGTGATGGTGTGTATTGTATTTAGTAAATTAATAGCACAAGCCCATGGTGGTGTTGTTATTTGGTCGCTGGTGTTTTGGTCCATCCATCGTGACTGCTCTAAATTCATCTGCCCTCATGCACTTACAATAGCTTACAGCCATTTGGCTCATAAGAGCTGCCGGATTATGGACATCATCTTTCAGTGTTGCTGACCGTACTAATGCACAAATGATGCACATCCTGTATCCAAATACATTGACACATAAATCATTCTTTCTCGCATTAAGTGAGTGTCAAGATGCGATCTTGTTTTTTGGTGAATTTTAGGGTGCAGTCATATTATTCCTAACCCAACCAAACCGTACCCGAGCACGATTGTCCCTACTCCCCCAGAACCACGCAATCACAATGTACTCTGACCGATCTGAGCCCGGGCAAGCTTTTGTCATTAGGATGCGATTGTTTTGAAGAAAACAGGAAGTTAAGGGTTCGCTTAACATCTTGATGTCAAGTCTGTTTTTTTTTCACGTTAACCTGCTGCGCACATCAGGTTTTTACGAAGACAGATGAAAGTGAGAGGTCGCACATTTGACATCTCCCCTTTTGAACCACACTCTGGCGTGATTTTGCGTTCACACTGCCTGAGCCCAAGTGAACCGCACCCGAGTGCTAGTCAAGCGAACCAGGCTTTGGGGGTCAAACATGCTTGGGCGTGGTTTGGTTGGGATAATGTGAGCGTGCCCTTAGTCTATCAGTTGTTCAGTTGTGGTGCTCAGCTTAGCACTGTGTGTGTGTGTGTGAAGGAGTCTGCTCAAGTCATATGATAAAGGGACATTTTGATTATGTGACTTTTGCTTTCTGGAGGCTATAACCTAGACAAATAAAGAGATTTAATTATATTTTTCAGTACACTGTGCTTTTGCACTCTTATTATTTCTGTGCATATACTGATCACATGGTGCTAAAACAGTGTTTATTTCATTACTGTTGTGCAGCATAACCAAGGACAGTAGATGTTTTAGTCAACAAATAAACAAGCATTGCAGATTTTCTGTAGTCTCTTGTCCTTTCATTCGGGCTATCATGACTGTTTTACTGGAGGGCAGAGGTTATCAGATATAGTTTATTGGTATAGATCTAGATGCCAGCTTTGGATGTTTTCAGTTTATTGAACTGAGTTTTCGGACCTCATTGTTAAATAATAAAAATCTCTAGATTTATATATTTGCTGTGCAATGGCTTTACATTTTTTTATTGTCCTTTTATCTTAACTAAAGAAACCATCGTTTGCAACCAGAGACAGAAATAAAGGTTGTTGTCTCTTAAAACTGTTGGGTGATTCTCACGAAAACTTGGTTTTAAAAATGTCAAGCATGAAAATGTAAAAATTGCTTAAATTTACTTTTTTTCCCACCAGACATTGAAAAACAAAGTCTGGAGTAAATGGGAACATTAATTTAAAAACTTTTACTTATCATTTAACACTTTTCGTAACATAATTTAAAAAATTAGTCCTAAAAAATCTCATTACCGCAACAGTCAGAAAACATCAACACTGACATATTTTCAAAATGACATGACAAACCTGAAAGAACATAATTTGGAGATTCTGCACATGCATTTAAAATCAAAGTATTATGCTTCTATTAATTAAATTAACATTTAATAAGCATCTGTTGCGGTAATGATAATCAAAATGTTGTGTAAGCATTCTGACAAGACAATATTTCAAATTAACTGTAAAAAATGATCTTACCTGGTAGCCATCTTGAAGTAACTGGTCCATGTGCTTGGTCACTCAAAATCAAACTTTATTAAAATTCTGTATGTGTGCTTAAACTGTTTTCAAAAAGTGTTGCGGAGGATGAGAACATCAGGAATGGACACATCATTTTCCTCATTTTTCTTCATTATTATTATACATGAATATTCAGTAAATATTTTTTCTGTCATCTAAAGTAGTCTAGCAAAACATCCATTTATTTTTTTTCTTAATTTTTTTGTGTTAATTTGATTAAATTACAACATAACGCATGTTCAAACACAGCCGGACACATTGCGGTAATGAGAATTTCAGCAGAAAATTAGATAAAATTTCCAATTATAAATTCTTATGTTGAAATCACATATTGTGCAAGGTAGAACACAGTATTGTGTTAATTCTGATGCTTTTTAATGTTACTATATTACACATTTTAAAGCTAAAATCATTAGTGCCGTGGTGTTGCAATGGTTTCGTGAGAATCACCCTGTTATACACATTGCGAGAGAGAGAGAAAGGTTTGGGTATGATTTTAGTCTACTAAAATACTTAATGACCAGTAGGATCAAAATTACAATCGATGCTTAAAAATCATTGCAATAATCAGTATTTGTTCTTACAAAAACTAATTCTTATTAGTTGTAGTTTGTGTTATACCTGTAATTATGTTTTCATTTATGTTTTTTACACTATCCTAAATGATTTGTTCATTAACAAATCTTTATTTGTTAAAAAGATAAATTAACAAGTCATCTAAGCTTAATTCATAATGGCATCACTTGTTTACTGTAATGCTGTTGTATTGCCTAATGTAAAATCAGAAAACTGATCACAAGCAGTTACTGAAATTTGATCAGGGCATAGACTTAAAAAATGGGGGATGGGTCACATTATAAACATTATTAAGGTTCATGAATATTAATTAGTTCATGTTACATTTGTTCACACAGCAGCGGCGAAGTAAGAAAGGGGAACGAACTAAGACATTTATAAAAGTTGTTTTAATGGTAATAGACAGTGGATTTGTTATGCACATGTCCAGGATAAGCAGTTTAGTTAAAGTTATATATTGTCATGTTAATTTGCATGTTTTATTCTGGTTGTTAACACAATCTATTTGTGTCCCGTTGAATGATGACAAACTGTCTGACCATGCCTTGCATTCAAACACACTGGAAACTGTGATGCATGTCTCAGTATATTGTTCCTCTAAGAGTTAAAAAGTCATATTAAAAATAACATTGTGGAATCATCATTTCATTGTATCATTATACAACTCATCATATCAAAGCTACCCTTTAAGATCTTCTGATCTCATCAGTCATGTATTTATGGGGTTTGCTGTCCTTTAGAGAGTGGGAAGGATGGACAATGATAAAATGGATATTTTCTGTAAGAATTCCTGGAGCTGACGTTCAGCTCTGTAGAGTAATGCAGTAAAACACTGCTGTATCTGTTCCCAGGACAAAAGGGGTTCACATGGGCTGGCTGGCTTATTTCTCATATGCTAAATGTCTTTCTTCTGTGAACAAAAAATTGTAATAGATTTACATTATATTCAGCAAGACTATTAATTGATTAGAGATGCTTTTTAATAATAACATTTAATCTAACCGTAACAGAATCCAGAAAAGGTAAAATGGATAAAACGTAATCCAAAAAAATTTAAACAGAACAAAGTTCAAATGAAAAATGTAAAAAAACAACAAAACAAATGTAAGAGTATTTTACAGCGTCATAGTTATTATTACTTCTTATATATCTGTATGTTTGCCTTTAAGGGCTCCCATGTGGTGTGATGTGCTTCCACAAAAATAAAAGCAATATTCACATATAAGGAAAATAGTTAACACTCAGCCTGTTATACATAAAACAGTGTTATGGTGTGAAATATTGTAGATTTGTTCATAAATAAAACATAAAATATTTAAACTTGAATAAACACAAAAAGGCACAAGCAAAAACGCTGCCGGTGTGCGTGACTGTTTGAGTATTAAAGGTAATAGACACAGGAAGATAGTGTTTCTTGTGGTTTTCTTGTGAATGTTAAATCTCAAATGAGATTAAAGCGTTTCTTCAAAGTGTAGAGTAATCTTGTACCCCAACTGAAATGAAACGCACACATTTCAATAGAGTTGTAAATCTGAGACTTGAACAAGGAAATTGTTTTGTGTTAATGCACAATAGCTATTGCTCAGACCTGGACATGTACAGGACCAAAGTGTACTAACAGGTAAAGAGGAGAAGAAAGCTTAAGATTTAGACATGAGTGGGTGTGTTTTGCCTTTGAGCTTGACCTGGTGTGCTTTCTATCGGGATAAGAAAACTCATTCAAGTAATTCTAAAGACAGTTCAGTTACGCATCATTACGCTGTGTATTCAGGACCAAGACATTGTATTTCTGTTTGTCATCATTTTCTCTATTTGAGCTTTTGTTACTTGATTTGTCTCTGTCTTTCTTTTGTAGTTCAATTGTTGTTTTAGGTTGTTGAAAGTCTGTGCAGATGAAAGCAGAAAGGTTTCCTGTAAAATCATTTAATTTTTTATGTGTGCAGTGGTGACGTATATCTGAGTAAAACAGACTTCTGAAATAAAATAAGGCAGGGCTGGATTTGAATTTGTCCATTGAGATCTGATTGGATCATTTGAAGTTGGGTTGTGTTGCTATTTGCTAATCACAGCGATCTTCTCCCAGACCTCGCCCACCTGCCATACCATATGACTGGAAGTAAAGAGAGATCGTTTCGAAGAGGAGAGGAGATTTGCATTTTTGATTAAAGATTATGAGGGCACATGAATGTTTAAAAAAATAATCATAAAGTCATTTGTAAAAATACCAAAATATTACAAAACAAATTACAGTTTTTAATATTTTTTTCATGGCAACTTTAAGGTATTCGAAAATAACTTATTAGCTTTGGTGCATCATCACTAGGGCTGGGTGGTATATTCCTTTACTGCGGAATAAAATGTAATGCTGTATTTACACCAGCCGCGTTTGAGGGGTCAAAAAAGCGTCTACCGCTCCCAATTTGCCACTTGAACAGTTTAAATGCATTCGCGCGTCTAGAGCGAAATAGACGTGCAGAAAAAGCAAGCATTTGACGCGCGTCAGAGGCGAAATCCGCTTCTTGTAGGAGGGGCAAGTGCTATGCGGTTGTCTGTTTGCAAGATGGCTGCTGTTGATTGTGCATTTATCGAGAGAGTTTCCGGTTTGTATTTGGTAACCTTACTATAGACGGTTTCATCGGACGCACGTGATACACGTCTGGATCCGAACCTTACTTGCGGTTTCGTTTTTTTTAATGGTCTAACGAGTTGCTAAACTGATCTCTTGAACAAATGCCTCGTCAAAAATAACAAATATGTTGGTTTCCTAGGTAATCTATGTGTTGTTTTTTTGCTTGTTATATAAATAAACTACGTTTAAAGTACTTTTTTGTTATTTATTATTAGCGGAGTTTACCGGAAGTTACTGCGGACTGCGACAGCCGCTTGTTTATGTTTTTACTGCTGAAACCGTCTATAGGGGAAAATAAACGGCGCGGGTTGATAAACGTCACGTGATTCAAAAGTGAAATGTGTATTTACAACTTACCAGGTTGCCCGATGTCCTCACTGATACTCTTCCAAGCGAGGTCCTTTTTATTCCTGTCTCTATAGAAATAAGATCTTGTGTCATATAGATCCGGGTGACTGCTCAAGGACAATATCAAGCGTTCCTTCATCCTTCATGTTGAATGAGTGACTCCGGGCGGGGCTGCCGCCACAGCAGCAAGCAGGCTCCTGATTGGTTAACGCGGTGCGAAAATCCACCAAAGTTCAAATTTTTCAACTCGGGCGTCAGCCGCAAAGTTGCGTCAAACGAGACGGGAATGAGGCGGGATAGCGTCTACCGCTTCAAGCTAAACGCCTCATTCGCGGCGTAAAACCTCCAGACGCACGTCAACGTGTCTTCACATTGACTTAACATTGAAATCACTTGCGCTTGACGCCTCTACTGCGGCTGGTGTAAACGCAGCATCAGACGTAACAGATTTTTCTACTCCATCTGTACCGCAAAATGTAAATAAGTGGGCGTGGCTAACTCTGCACTCCTGCATGTTAGACTGAGTGTGACGAAGAAACATATTCATTTGTTATGAGTGGATTATTTTACGAGTTATTTGTGTAATTTCATAATCAGTCTCTCTCGCTCGCTCGCTCTCTGTGCTCATGCAGCTGCAGTTTCTCGCGCAAGGTCTCTCGAGGCGCGCGCAAGCGATTGCGTCCCCAAATTAAGAAAGCTCTTTGCACAGAATGCTAATAGTTGTTAAGTTTTCTGAACTTTAAGCAAACAAAGACAAAACTCGCGTTTATATCAGTGACACGTGTGCTGTGGAGCGATGTAGTTTGACGCGCCATTTGCGCCATAGTTCAAAATGACGAGACAGAGACGCAATGGTTAAGGTCTAATAGAAAATAAAGCGCAAACAGACTTCATGGTCATCACATTCTAGCACTTGTGATATTTATAATATCTATATCTAGAGCTCTGTCTCTTATATACAGGTCTATATCTTGCATGTAGATTTGTGCATTCATATCTGCTGATTTTACATATTGCCTATTATTAATGCACTGTATGCATAAATACAATCGCTTCAATAGTCTATGAAATTAATAATTCAATTAAAAACATATTCTGTCTATTAAGACTTAATCTGTTGTTTTCTTCTTGGCATTTTAACCTTAACACTACCTTTATTCTCCCATATTTTAAAACTGTAGTGAGCATTAAGTTAAAAGCTATAGTGAGTGGCAAATGTCTGCAATTTTTATATTCCAAAAACAATATAAACTGAAAAACATACCGTGAAATATACCGCTACCGTAAAATGAACTCATTCGGTGAAATGGATTTTTTGTCATACGCCCACCCCTACTCTTCACACTGTGGTAAAATAAAGTACGCTGATATATTTAGTTCATAAACTCTGTGCCAGAACACATATTGCATTTAACCAGGTCAAAATAATCTGTTTCTTTTGCCTTGCACATTAAATAAAATGCTACGGGGACATATACTAGCTACAGCATTCACTGGTTTCAGACCTGCAGCAGTCACAGGGTTAAGTGGCCCTCTCAAAGGCACAATGGCTGCATCAAAAAACTGTAGGCTTTGCAGACATTAGATTGAGAAAGGTAGCAAGAGGTGTCCAGTGTTTGTGTCACATCAGGGGCTCTATCTTACACCCGGCGCAATGCAGCGCAATGCGTGACGCAAGTGTCTTTCACTAGTTTCCACCCTAATTTTCACGTTTAGCGCCGCGTTGTTTAAATAGCAAATGCATTTGCGCCCCCTTTTGCGCCCATGGGCGTTCTGGTCTGAAAATGAGGTGTGTTCAGGCGCATTGTTGGTGCGTTGCTATTTTGAGGCAACTAAAATAGACTACGCCATTGACCAACAAAAACCTGGTCTAAAGTCAATGGCGCAATATGTTTTATGTTATTTAAAGAGCGCATTAGTAATATGCACCTATAAACGGGCGACAACGCGGGTTTGCTTATTACTAAGTACATGAATGCGCACCAGCACAAAAATGCTTTTAAATATAAAATATTAAAGGATTTAATGCAAAAGATTATTATTGGGTCTCTTGGACATAAATAGGTTTTAATAAAAAAATAACAATTTCAATACAAGTGAAAAACAACACAATTATTTAACATTAATCTTAAACTGGGGATCTTCTACCTCCGCTTAGTTTTTCAGTTTACAAAGTGCGTAATCTAAATAGGGATTAGACATAGCGCCAGCGCAACTTGCTTTTAAAGGGAATGAGAGCTGTGACTCTCATTGGTTTACTGCACGTTACGCCCAAAATACTCCCAGTACAATAGGACCAACCCTTTTCGACCATGCGCTCGGCGCAAAAAACATTTTTCCCGTCGTTAAATTAGCAAAAGTGGATTCGGACACGCCCATTTAGACGTTGCGCTGTGCGCTTTAGACAATGCGCTTAGATCGTTAAAATAGGGCCCCAGGTCTGAGATGCCTTCTGCTTGGTTTATGAAGACAGTCTAGATATTTTCTTTGTTTCCTGTCGCTGCGATGTTGATGCTAAGATTTAAAAACGTATTCAATTTTAATGTATTTTTAATATACTTTTACCACAGTTTATCTAAATTTGAGTAAACAAGTCTCTGCAGTAGACAGATTCATTGAAGTGAACAGGCAGGAAGGCGTCTGCTTTTGTGTTTCAGAAACAGCCGATAGCAGAGATCAGCAGAGGGATTGTAAAGACCTCTGGTACAAGGTCATCTTTATCTGAACAGGACACACCATAAAGTTTCAAATACTCAACATTTGAGTATTGAATTTTAATTTCTCTAGTTTTGTTCATCATCTTGAAGTACTTTTTACCCAACTTTATGCAGTGCATTCTGGGATTGTCTTAATGATGCAGCTTACTTCACATCAGCAGTGTGCCAGTGTTATGTCCAGACTCAAGCAGTGGGATCATTTTAGGGTGGGAATACTTGTTTTCTCGGGAAAGCATAATCATTTTTTACATGTTCAGTTGGTGTTTATGTCTTAGTTAATAGTGTGACAAACAGCACACTTCCATGTTAATTATTCTGTCAGTTGCTTCATAGGCGTGTCTTTATTATCTGTATGGTGGTGAGAGAAAATGAGTCTATTCCTTTCTGAATGTCAAGCGTAAACGTTTGAAGTGACATCCATAAATAGCTGGTCACTATAAAATGGGCAGTGTCACACTTATGATGCGGCTGCAGGTTGCAAACATTGTAAGAGGGTTTTAAAGCCAGAGCAAATGCCAAAGACCCAACATCAACCACTTACACAACACTGCCTTGTTTTCCACCGTCTGATAAAGTTAAAAACTGTTTGAAAGTACTTTTCGTGTTGATATTGATTGCTAAGTTGTTGTTTCTCACATTTAGAGTGGATTGCTTTTGCTAAATCAGTTTTTTGGATATTGTGACTCTTGACTTTAGCAAAAGTCATTAGCCATGTTTCCATCCAGGTTTTGTTATCGACAAAGTGAATATGCATAACAAAAGTTTGCGAAAGAGAGAGAGTACTCAGACAGTATATTGAAATGTGCCAGCTGTCATTTAAATTTCACAAGAACATTGCAAATGCACAAAATAATTAAAGGTCTTCTGAAAGCAGGTGATGGCGATTTTCTACTAATCATGGAACCGGCTTTATTGACGAGATGCGATTAATCATGCAGCCCTACCGCCTGTTGTAAAAATCAAGTTTTTAAAGGGGCATTCAGTAGGATCTACCCCCATCTAGTGGTGGAATTGTATTTTCCATTCAAACGAACAGTGCTTACTAGCTCCTCCCCTTTCCAAATGCGTGTTTCAACTACGGTAGCCGTTATGTAATCACTGATCTCCTTGTCCGTTGCAGCTGGTTCACGTGTTCTGAATGAAAACGCGTTGTGGAAACGCGTAGGCTAGTGCTTTTTGTCCCTCTCTGTTATTATAGTTTATCAATACGGCGGAACGATATGGATGCCTCCTTGGACTTACCCGTTCAATGTAAGTAAAGAGGAGAAATTCTAACCTTACAAACAAAAGTCAGATCACTGGCAGAGGTCATTTGACACCAACGAGGACATATTTATGAATAAAGACATTGATTTTGATTAATAAAACACTTAAAATCCTACTGATTGCCCCTTTAATGTTGTTTCTATGTCTATGTGGTGTGTTTAACATCGCCTCTGCCGCCCCTGTTTTGACTGAGCATCATCTCTGTCTTATAGCACACAGTTGACTCTTTGTGTTCAGAGTTTAAGCAGTCATGTATGTAATTCAGTTGTGTGGGTGGGTGCTGGTGGTCTGAAAAAAAACTCTGGAAAATGAATTGATAAAGTAATAGACATTACAGATGCAAGTAGTTTTAAACTAATGTGTTTGAAATAGAAAGGATTACTTTGTAGTAGAGCTGCATAATTACATTTACATTGTAATAGTTTTGACATACAATATATGCACATAAACCTGAATGACATCTCATTCTTAATCCATAGGATTTAATATGGAGTTGGCCCACCCTTTGCAGTTATTACAGCTTCAAGGTTTAGGAGTGTGTTTATGGGATTTTTGACCATTCTTCTAAAAGCATATTTGTAAAGTCAGACACTGATTTTGGATGAGAAGGCCTCGCTCGTAGTCTCTGCTCTAATTCATCCCAAAGATTTTCTATAGAGACAGAACGCAGTTATGCTAATTTGAAAACCACGCCCACCGGGCGGGGGGGAGGGCAATCCAACTGCCTTCATTGACTTTGTATTGCGAGAGGCCGCCTCCTTGTCATTTCTGGCTTATAACAAAAAACAGAATAATGCCTTAAAGCTGTTGTGTGACAAGATGTACAGCTAACAAGCCCAAAAAACAGTAATAAGATTTTATAAGCTGTCGCGCCGTAAAACCCAGCCGTTAAGGAGAAAAAGTAGATCGCAGACTAAGTTTCCCTTTAGTGGGCGCACTACTTTTGGGGGTCAACAGCTTATAAATGGAGACGGATGAATTTTTTTCTCCCCCGGTGGGCGTGGTTTTCAGGTTATGATGCGTTGCGCTCTGTTTCTATTGGGTTGAGGTCAGGACTCATTCAAGTTCCTCCACACCAAACTCGCTCATCCATGTCTTTATGGACCTTGCTTTGTGCACTGGTGCAGAGTCATGTTGGAACAGGAAGTGGCCATCCCAAAACTATTCCCACAAGTTGGGAGCATGAAATTGTCCAAAATGTCTTGGTATGATGAAGCATTAAGAGTTCATTTCACTGGAACTAAGGGGCCGAATCCAACCCCTGTAAAACAACCCCACACCATAATCCCCCCTCCACCAAACTTTACACTTGGCATAATGCACTCAGCCAAGAAGTACCGTTCTCCTGGCAAACGGCAAACCCAGACTCATCTATCGGGTTGCCAGACAAAGAAGCGTGATTCGTCGCTTCACTTCTCTAGAGTCCAGCGGCGGCATGCTTTACACCACTGCATCTGACATTTTCCATTGACCTTGGTGATGTAAGGCTTGAATGTAGATGCTTGGCCATGGAAACCCATATCAGAGCTAATCTGCAGGCCACACAAAGTTTGGAGGTCTGTAGTTATTGACTCTGCAGAAAGTTGCCCACTTCTGCGCACTGGACTTATTGCACAGGCGGCAACCTATCATTGTACCAAACTTGAATTCACTGAGCTCCTGAGAATGACCCATTCTTTCACAAATGTTTGTAAAAGCTGTCTTTATGCTTAGGTGATTGGATTGATTTTATACACCTAAGGCAATAGAAGTAAAAGGAACATCTGAATTCAATGATTTGGAAGGGTGTCCCAAAACTTGGCAATGTAGTGTATATTGTGATTTAAAACTGCAGTATGATAAACATTTAATATCCTCCACAGCTACTTTGAATGTCCTGGCTAAATAAACGATCACAAAAAATGCATTAAATCAGCAGCTCCAATCTTCAACAGTGTGTGAAATTAAACTACAAACATGTTTTGCTTATGCTTGTTATTACTTTTAAGAGGGTATACAGTCAAATCTACTTTATGAGAATTTAAGCTAACCCAGAAGTGAAGAAAAACTTCGACCTAAAATAAACTTAGATCCTGTTTTGAACCTCTCTTCTTCATCTTTCCATAGCAACATAAAAACATAGTTTTGCAGACCTATTGTTGGATCCTTGGACAACATGTTAAATGCTCTGTCATCTGTAAATCTAATAAGCATCTGCTAAATGAATAAATGTAAATTTAAATCTTTAGATGTTTAATGTGCAGAATATTATCATTCTGATCCATTGTTTAGCCCTAATGTTTATCAAGTAAATACATTTCATAATCAAAGCCTTTCAAAGGTCTTTCTCAGATTAGAAGAATCAAAGAGAGAAATTTTCTTTGGAGCGATGGTGGCAAATGTTTTCCAGCTTTAGCAGGTTAGCCAGAGGAGATCTTATGTAACGTTTGTGAGGAGATCTGTGGTCGCATGACCGTAATGAAGTCACTGAAATCAGTCAGATTTTTGACTTGTAGACTTAAAGGTAAAGTATATAATTCATAATAACATTTCTTTTTTTTAATATGTAGATACAACAGTAATAAAAAGGTTGATTTGAATCTTTTGAGCACCCTGTCTTATCCTGATAATTTGGGTTGGGAATATCTCTTTAAAAATGGCATTTCTGAATTGACACCTATAAAGACTGAGTTTAGTGTTTGTGTTTTAAAGCCACATCAGAAACATTACCAAAAGCACTTATGTTTGAGTGCATCTGTTTTCACTTTTATAATGATACTTTACAAATACATTATGTAGAAAGCAGATACTGTTCTCGTTGTTTATAGCTATAGGGGTCTGTAGATATCACAGTCTGTTAAAAAAATCTATCCATTAACCCTCTTCGTTTAGCTGAATAACTAAAACAATGCACATTTTGACCAAACTTACATATTAGATTTAATAGAGATTAATGTTCAGCAGTGAGACACTGTAAAATGTTTAGGTTGGACTGAAATGTCCAGAAATAATAAAATAGATGTACTCTTCATATTATAAAAAGTATAGTGGATATTGTAATATTCGTTTCTTTGGGTAGAGAAACAATACATTCTCCATTTGAAATTGTTTCCAAAGGCTGATGTCATTTCCTGAAGAGAGAGAGAGAGAGAGAGAGAGAGAGAGAGAGAGAGAGAGCAGCTGTGGATGAGATGATGTAATATGCAGCAGATGATGTTTCCAGCAAACCATCAGATGTAAAACTATCAAATATAGACAGCCTAACAACCATATGCAAAGAATATAACAGGAACGATCTCATCATCAAAGACTCATTCGCTATTTTATTATTTTAATTTATTTGATCAAATGAAATTGTACATCATTTACAAACACTTACATAATGGATTTATACTGAAAAGTAAGAGAAATGGAAATGCTGTGCTTTTAAGACTGTATGAGGATTGACTTCCTGATGTCCATCCCAGATGTTAATGCTTGTTGAGGGAAAAATGCCAACAGGACAAAAATCTGATGAAGGAACAGTTTAGTGTGTGTGTGTTAGTAAACGCAGTTGTCATGGTGACTGAGTTTGCGGGCCGCTCCCTGCTCCAGACAGCACAGCTTTGTCTGGGTGAAGTCATGTGATTGTACCCGGCCCCGCCCCTGAAGACTTATTTAATCAGCGGAGGATGCGGGAAACACACCCAGTGCAGCAGATATGATGCCAGGATCTGCTACAGCCTTAGGACAGAAGTGAAACGCCATATAGTGTACTTTAAAAAGAGCAATATATCATTAAAATGATTATAAGGGCATCATTAGCTGTTAGACAGTGCCGTTTAGTAATTGACTAAAAACTCTTTTCACATCATTTTGTTTGGGACACATATCTGTTTTATTGCCTGATCTGATATCATGTTTTCATATAATACTTAAAATACATTACTGATGTTATACATTCATAAAATACTATTTTAGATGTGGTAATATTTACCTAACATTGCTGTGTCAAGTGATTCCACACAAGTAACCTGATCATGATAGAATTTATTAAAACGGATGAAAGTGAAAGTATTTTTTTAATAATGTAATAATTGCACACATTGATGACCACTTTTAAAGATATGCACACACAAAATCTCATGTTCCCTTCAGATCCAAATGCAAGAGATTGTGGGATATCACACATATGATGCTTTAAAACAAATCAAACTGATAAAGAGATCTGAATGAATAATATGTTACATTCAGATAAACCTTAATGGCGGCAGGATTTTTTGCTTTGAGACACAGGCAGTGACTCAGCAAGACAACATGACTCTACTAAACCTCACATAGAGCAGGGGTGTCTGTCAAACTGTTATATTTGTGACTATAAATGAATCAAATCTGTAACTACATGAGTTTAGCGTTGGGCAGATCAGTCATTTTAATCGTTTAACCAGTTTGAGAAGCACTGGTTTAGAGACAGCCCATTTTCTCTCATTCGCAATCAACATCACTTATTATATTACAGGGTTGTTGAATGCTTTATTCTGATTGGCTGAGAAATTTTTCACGGGTATGCATTATTTTTCGATAAACACACACCTGACCTGTTAAATGTCTTTAAGGGATACTCCATCTTTTTTTCATATTAAACTATGTTATTACCTTAACTAAGAAGAGTTGATACATACCTCAGTCATCTTAGTGCGTGGACTTAATCGCTGTGGCATGCGGCAACACTTTGATAGCACTTAGCTTAGCCCAGTTCATTCAATGGTACCAAACAGAGATAAAGTTAGAAATGACCAAACACATCAACGTTTTCCCTATTTCAAACGAATAGTTATACGACCAAATAAGAGGGAGAGGGGGAGTATTACTGCGCTGAGTCGAAGTACTCCCAAAAGTGCTATTCTTAGTTAAGATAACAGCATAATATGACGAAACGATGGAGTATCCCTTTAAATAACCACTAGGGATGTAACGATTAATCGCGTGTCCCATTAAAAATGCCTGTCTGAAATCGATTCTGAATCGCAAGGCTCCGATTCTTTGTTTCATGCTCAGCTTGTGCGTGTACTACGGCATTTGGTCAGAAGGAAGTCCTTATCAATCTGAAATCATTATGAGTAGGAGTCGTTTATAACGTGCATTTAAAAAAGCAACACTCGTCAAACAAAATCATTCAAAATATTCTTTATTATCATGAAAATGCCTGAAGCAATTTGTAGAACAGCGATATAAATATTCCTGTAGTCATTTCCTGAAATAGCGTTTGTGATGCTGCTACTTCTGTGGCACAAAGGGAGTTTCTGCACGAGAGCGCCCCCTGGTATTTGCATGTGCTGGGATTTCACCGTAATTCATTAAAATTCATTCATTGAGAAAACGCGCATTTGCGCGGTTTTTCGTTACACCCCTAATAACCACCGGAGCAATGTTTTAGCAATGTTTGTGGTAACATTGCTAAAACAGTAGCTACGTTTACATGGACACATTTTGCCTCCATCGGATTAAAATCCTTCCGATTAAGAAATCCTATCCTAGCGTTTACATGAACACTTAATAATGTGATGGGATTGATGTGCGTGTTTATATGACACAAGATTTACATCAGATTTGATCATTTGACATGCGCACATTGCACAAATATAGTTTCACGCTGTTTCAAGATTTGCTTTGTGCCTCACTGATTATAAAGCAGCAGCAAAAACACCCATTCACGTGTGCCCAAAAAGCGTATTTTACTTCACGCGGTGCTGCAGGGAGTCCAAACACAGGCGTTTGTGGATCAGAGAATAAATCATTGACTGACCGGACAACGCTGTCTTGTATCACTTTATGGAGAATTGGACGGATAATAGGAACAAGATTAACAAGACAATCACTTCTTGTGACTTCCTTCAACAAAACAAACTCGAGTTATTTGCGTCACATCTCATCTCATATGCTCCACACTCCCGTCCTGTAGGTGGCGGAAATGCACCTTTCAGTGGGTTTGCCAAGCGCCATTAAAAAAAAGAAAAGATGGCACATGCGCAGAGCATCCCAGTTTCAGTTATCCATCCGATCAAGTGTATACATGTCATTTTGAGCGGATTACAAACGGTATAAACCACCCCTTACAAGCGGATTAGATTTTTAATCAGATTGGCACCTTTTAGTCCGATTGAGGTGTTTACATGGAGCATTTTTATTCAGATTGATCATTTAAACGGATTACAAATGTCCATGTAAATGCAGCTAATGTTCCACAATGTATAAGTGGAATAATTGACTCCGGTACTTTAAATAATTTTAAAATAATGCACACCTGCGGTGCCACATTACCACCTTGGGTGTGCATTTTTTTTTATAAGTCAATGGCCCATTGTCAATTTATAGATACAAGTCGAAACAGAGATTTATAAAAATATCGTCTTTAATCTTTTCGAAAGCCTCTACACATCTGTCATCAATTAACTCACCTATTTAGCAAATTTGAAGCCTGTATGTAGATGTGTCTAAGAACTTATTAGATGTATATAAAGATTTTAGAGCTCTGTGTAATGTCATTTCTTTATTGTGACAGTTTTTTTTGGTGAGTCATCATTTGTATCTCTCACTGCTGATGCCTTCCAGAGAACTTAATTACATCTTAATGTAGGCGCCTAACTGGTCCAATCCTAATGCTGAGGCGAAAATCAATACCCATCACACTCCTGTAGCACCAAAGTGACCCATGTGTTCACTATAAAACATTGCACAATTATCTACTAAATCCTGCCTGAAAAAGCCATTTAGTTTGAGGACATCCTGGAGCTAATGGATATCTGAAGTTGTAAATCTTTGTATCATTACATCAGCTTGAGAGAGTGTCTAGTGTTTGTTAGCATGTCCATGCAAATGCAGAGTTTGCAGCCAGATACTTTGCGAGTTGATTGGCTGAAAGTCGGTCTAGACTGTGTGTTGGCATCTTGATGGCAAAGGCTCATTGAGAACTACAATACTAGAGTTATGTGTTCATGATAAGATTATTTTTTATAATATATTTCATTTAAAATTACACAAAATACACAACTCTACTTTATACTTTAATGGAGCTTGTCCATTATGGGATTGCTTTTACTCTAAAGTTTGTATTTATTTGCTATACATTTGCAGCATGCATTCGCTGCCAATATTTGTTACACAGAAGTGCGCATAAGGATGTCTTACAATAGGCAGTTAACTTAAGCTTGGAACAGAGCCTATGTGCTTAAAGTTTAATTCAGTACTTTAGTCAGATTATCTTTGCTCTCCAGGTCTCTGTTTCAACATGGGTATTTATTAAACAAAAGATTCTTGCTATCCGGTGAACAGTGTCCTGGCACTAAAGATGACACATCAACAAAAGTCATCATATCAGTGCTTTAACAACTTCCTTATCACTATTTAAAGATCTTCCTTATCACTCCAAAGGTTCTGTGGATCAGTTGGGCTTGAGAGGTTTGTTTGGCTCATATGAAGACATTCAGACCTGGATGTCTTGTGAGTTTATTTCACATGCTGGCCTTGCCCGTGGGAGAGAATTTGGTTTTCTCATTGCTGTGGTATGAGATGAACTTCAAGTGCTGTTTATCTCATATGGCTTTGTCTTTGTTTAAATTTCTCTTAAATCGTGTTTCACACTTGTTTTTTAAGTTTGTTCTGAACACAAATTCAAATCTACCCTCTTTCCCATATTCAAACAGGTCTCTTTTCACACTTTGTATCTGGATCAGTCTACACTTGAATCAGTTTGTTTGTTGCAGTATGTACTAGTGGCAGCTATTAAACAATTTAGCTTAGTAAAGTGGGTGTTGTTTGCAACTGATTCTGAAAAAGCTTTCATTCAAACCAAAAAAATCTAGTGTAAAATCATAAGGATGGGTACCGATGGTCAACTAGTCGTCCAACAACCAACAATTAATTTCAGCATCACACCACACGTGATGCATTTTAAAGAGGGTGCGCCAAGTTCAAAAAATGTATTAAGTTCTGCGCTCCTGTGTTCTGATCAAAGTACACATTTTATGTAAAGTGCCTCTAAGAAATGTTTTATAGTAACCCCTTTCACCCCTAGGACCCAGTAACATTTCCGGTAGACGTCCTGTGTGAACAAAAGGCAGGATCGAAGCTGTAAGGAGTGTGTTGTAATGAGGACCCATGTGTCATCACAACAACACAGTCATTGTTTAGCTTTTAAATGCAGATCAACATTCACAATAAAAATGTCTACAAACTGGAGTGAAGCAGAAATCAAGGAGCTCCTGGTTTTTCTGCTCATTTTTGCCTTTTTTAACTGCAGGCCCCCAAATACGCGAGGTGCAGCAGGTGGCTAAAACAAATGTGGGGTCTGTATTTGGGTCAAATATAATAATGAGACAGGGTCCAACCAAAGTAAGGGATGACTCAGCATAACAACTTCGAATATGATGGGTAATAGTTTTGAATTAAATTAAAGGCATACCACAGAACATTTTGGCCACTAGGGGGCACTAGACATGTATTTTTCACGCCTAGCGCCCCTAGATGCCACAAGCGCAGATTAGTGGTTAGAGGAGAATGGGCCGACTGAATCAAGCTGATAGAAGAGCAAGTTTGACTGAAATAAACACTCGTTACAACCGAGGTATGCAGCAAAGCATTTGAGAAGCCACAACACGTCTGTCAACATGTCTGTGTGTGGTCCTGGTCAAGATTGTCTTGACCAGGACCACACCCCTAAATGCATTGAAGCAACTGCCATGTGATTGATTGATCAGATAATTGCATTAACGAGAAATTGAACAGGTGTTCCTAATAATCCTTTAGGTGAGTGTATATCCATCATTCTAAATATATCCACATTTTATTTTACATCTCAAACAGAATTAAAGCGCTGTATTTGAAAACTGCGCATGTGTGCAGATTTACGAGCTTTAAGACCCTGTGAAATCCATGGGAGGAGAGACGTACACTAAGAGGGAACTTGCACATGAATTAAATATCTTGAAATTAAACAATCACAAAATTCATCTTCCGATGCAATGTACATTATTTACAGCAATAATCTGACATTAAATCTATTTGAACAGAATAATATTAGTGCTCCACCTCCCACGTGACCTAATCAACTATATTATTGAACCATCATGGTTCAAGCGACGAATGTGAGATGAAGTTACTATTCTTTCGGGAAACATTCTTGACTAGGTAGTTAGTTTCTCCAACTATACATCATGCTATGATGGTTCAGCAGCGAGTAACGTTGGGAAACGCACCCCAGAACAGTCAATAGATCAATAGTGAAGGACTTGGGACTGTGCACATTCTTGTGGTGTCATTAGCCAATCAGTATTTTCTTGACATCATTTCCTACGGTGATAAGACGCATGACATTAACAACATAAACATTTCTATCTCACGCTGGAGCTTTTCAACGCGTTAAAGTCGATTTGAAGAGATGTTTCTTTCTGTAAAGCAGCTTAGGGCTGGGCGATATATCGAGTTTTGGTATATGTTGGTATTTTTCCCCAGCAGGATAGGAGACAATACAGTCTTTATTTTGTATTATCTGATATGACTCTTTGCAACAGAAGCTCTGGCAGTAATGTATTCTGAGGTCAGACGTAAGCTTTCTATCCAGCTCGCACGTTGGGCAGCTGAACAAGAAGTAAATGATGTCTTTGAATTTTATTTGGATTTTTTGTTTCTTTATTAAGGTGATTGGGACATATCACATTACGTTTCGACTTGCATTTACACAACTTTTTTGAAAACACCTAGATATTTATCGTATATGGCATTGATCTCCAAAATACAGATATGGTCAATTTTACTTTGCCCTAGTAGAGCCAACTTGAGGATCTGGTTTGTAATTATACTTTATCCCTCTATGTATTATTTAATTTCTTCAGTCGTTCGTGGCAATGAGTTTGTTAGCATGTAAACGTCAATTGTAATGGGATTTTCATATATCAGAAGATTTTAGGATTATTTGATTTGCACACAAACTGTACATTTGTAGTTTGTACTTTCACCCTGAGCGCTGTATGTACAGTAAGCCGTACTGTTTTACAGTAAAGCTTTGTACTGTGTATACAGAGTCCTCTGCAAGCTGACTAGAGGAGGAACACAATGCTCAATGGTGCAAAAAACCTTGAAGTTACATATTAAACCCAGAGAAGCTGTGTGAAATTCAAAGCAATGAGTATTAAGGAGGCCTGAGTAGGTTTGTGATATTCACCTACACCCACCTATTCACTACAGTAAAATAAGACCAGGGCACATTACACTTTTGTATTGTTTCTAACTTGCTTTATTATGCACTGTACTGTTGTCATCATATATCAATATACTCAGTTTACCTGAAGAGGGAAGTTCACTTTTTTTCTCCTCATAACTTAACGGCATCTCCAACATGTTGCACATTGACTTTGTAGATTGTTTTGAAAAGCTTTGCTGGATTGGTAATTTTGTTTGGTAATTTTGTTCAGTTAATATGGGAAGCGTGTCGGGCATGTCAAAAAGTAAAGCGTGTAGTTTATAACACACTAGCGGCATTAATCAGAGTTACAATTCATAGCATTTGCCTCCATATGCCATGTCTGTTTGAAACATGAAACTGCTGCACTGAAAAAAATGATTCATTGAATTTAATAAATTTTTTTAAGGTAAGTGGTTGCAATCAATTTATTTAAGCTACATTTAAACAAAAGTTTTATATTTTATTTTACGTTACTAATCCTTTTTGTTTAAATGTAGCTTAAATAAATTGATTGCAACCACTTACCTTAAAAAAATTGATTAAATTCAATGAATCATTTTTTTCAGTGTGATGGTTTGTTGAGTGATTTTCATCAGGTGTTGATGTAGTGAAACTGACAGTATTTGTGAAATCTGACCCGATAGCTCAATGACAGCTCTATAAGCTTGCCGTTGTGAATCGGGGTAAAGTAAGGTGACAGTTTAAACACAGATTTTTTATGTACTCGCTTAATAACCAATTTATTGTTAAAGCTATAACTTATCAAAATGTGTGTGGGTCATGTCATGTCGAAAATTTGTTTGCCGTGTCCTGTGAACCTATGTGTGTCAAAATATCTGCCTGCTACAGATGCATCAAACGCTTGAGGAAAGAGACGCTTGTGTTTGTTAGATATTCAGTAAAACTGATGTGTAATTAGAGTGTTAAATGAGTGTCTTGTAAGTATTGCATGAACGCGAGCGTCTCATTTATCATCTGTAGGCACATAGGTTCACGTGATGCACCGACCAAACACATTTTTTGACATGTCGTGGCACACATATGACACTCCGAACACATATTTTGACATGACGAATGGGGTGCACAGATATATCAGCCGATGAGGCTTGCTATGCTTTTCAATGAATTACGGTGAAATGCTGCTACATCCAAATGCCAGAGGGCGCTCTCATGCAGAAACTCAATATGCACTGTAGACGAAGAACCATACACATGCAGCTCCAGGAAATGGCTTAAGGATATATTTGAAGAGTTTGGTTCCAAAACGTGATAAACGCCATTTAAAAAAAAATTGTTACTGCCAAAATCAGTATTATATCAGGTCAGTATTTAAAAGCAAATTCTTAATATTACGCAAAATCCAATACCCGCCGTGATATTCTGTCATCTTTTCTCCCTTTTTTTCCAAAACGCGATAAACGCCACTCCTCATTTTCTACAGAATTCAATCAATCCACTCAACAAATCACAGCGCACCATTTCACCCACTGTAAACAACAATGGCTGCGCGTTAAGTACATCCTAGTTTTCCTCATCTACTGTGTACTTTGTGATTAACAAACAAACTTAAACAAAATAATACTTTTGATGGCATTGATAAACCTGTGGTGGTTTTCTGTGACGGGAAAGAAACGTAAGCCATCAAAATCTAATAATTTACATGAGAGGCACTCAGGAGACGGGTGCTTGTTCTCCCGACAGCATCAAGTTTCTCTCATGCTAACACATTGACCCCAGAGGATCTTATAAAAAACTTTACATTATTTTACACAAAGTCAATGAAAATCGAGCAGGACCAAAATATTTTACAGCTGATTGCTGTGAAAAAAGTTAAGCGACGACGTCAAGTATAACTGCAGCAATGACAAAGTAAGTGTTTTGATTAATGCCATTAATGTTTATTTTTTATCACTGTATACCAATAGTCAACTAAATTAATATAACATTTTGAAAAAAAAAACTTGGCATGGATTTATTGCATTTTGTGGAAAAAATAAATCGTTTTTCTAATAAATCTTTGAAAATCAAATTATGGATTTGAATTGTTTTATGTTTTTATAGCCTAAAGATGCTATGTGAAAGTTTGTAACAGAAAATAGTGGTTTTCATCTTGTCACTTTCTTGGTATAGAAAACACGTTGTTACCAAAATTTGGTTTTATTGCGTTTTGGAACCAAACTCTTCATTTATATTGCTGTTATTCAAACCTTTTCAGGTATTTTCATGATAATAAAGAATATGTATAATGATTATGCTTGATGAGTGTTGCTTTTTCAAATGTATGTTATAAACGACTTAAACTAACATTGATTTTAGATCGATAAGTACTTACTGATCAAAACCGTAGTACATGAAATAGCTGTGAATAATATTGTCAGTGCGATTCAGAATAGTTATCGGCCACGTATTATTAGTGTATATCGGCATTTATTGGTGCACCCCTAATGACGAGTCACACATATGACACTTCGAACACATACATTTTGATTTCCTGCCTTCTCGGAAGAAGTCAACGGCCGTTTTGGCTAGTAGGGATGTTCATATTGAAGGGTTAACCGTTAACCGAAGGTAAGCATTCATGACAGATTAATATTCCAAGTTAAAAGAAAATAAATCTTTAATATACCCTTATCAAAATTTTGGCAAATGATGAAGTGTTAAATGAGTGACATTGACCCTGTGGTCGTCCAGTTTATCTCTCATATGCTGATGTAATATACAGTAGGGAACTTGACAGGTGATGTTTATAAAATGTAAATTGATTACTTACAGTTGATTAGAACAATTGTCAAAGTTTGATCAAATGTTTTATTTTTTAAGATGATTTTTTACATTTTATTATGCCTTTGAACAGTGAACTATATGATGAACTATGTCTTTAAGACTCATACTCTTATCATACAAAGGTTATTTACAGGACAGTCTTCTTGTATTTAATAACAGTGTTAGTGATTCATTGGAAAAAAGTTGTTTATCAACATTTACTTTGATTTCCAATGTGTCTGGCTTTGTTTTGTCAAACTTTGACCCTGACACTAAAGATCTTCATTTATAACTAAAGGGCTGATACATTTTGACTACAGAAAATGAATCACAGTTTGGTGGAAATGGTTTATCAGTAATAGAGATTTATGCTACCCACTCATGTTAAGTGATCCATTTAGGTTAGCACATCTTAGTATTATTTTATGATCAGCTTCATTCTTCTGCACACACACTTGACCCGTACACATCCCTAAATCACATATTTACATATTCATTACATATGGGCTGGGACATGAATACGTCTTTCTCTTGTAATTTATGGTGTGATATTTGTTATCTGTGTGAAGTGAGCTATCTAAATAGCACAGCGTTGTCATCATTATCACACTATTACGTGTCCTCATACACGGGGCTTGTTTACTTTGCTTAAGTGTCTCAGTTAAATAAACCGTCACAATGGACGAGGCAGGGCTGTAAAGTGAGGTATTTATGAGCGTGAATAACCTTTAACTCTCATTAAGTGTGATGATAGACAAGCTCTTCTCAGTACGTTTATCTTATGTAATATCTTTATTGTGTGTTGACTCATTGAAATGATGTGGAAGAATGCAGTAAAATACACAGATGTTTTGGATCCTCAAGATGGCAGCATTCTCTTTATATTGCATGATTATCTCTTTCCTCAGAAACACTCTTTAATCTTTCTCCAGAAGTTTGTCACTATACTCATTTTAATGCGTGACCCAATGTACAACAATATATACGTTATAGATTCACAAAGGAGCACTGTTCCCGAATCATATCCCGAGAGGTTTCGACTGTAGCCTTAGTAACAGACCGCAGTCAAGCACCAAGCAGTGCTTATGTAAACATTCACCATGCGGTACAGACCGTTACTCATTGGAAAACCTGACGGGACTCGTTTCCGACAGTTATGAAGGAATACTGAGGTTAAGGGAGTAGCTGCTGCCTGCGCGGCAAGCGGGAGTCCCACTCTTACCGACAGGGTTCACACTAACAGACGCTCCGATGAAGGCATCCGAGCCGGGAACGTGCTGTGGCGTTATGACCGGAGAGAGTCAGCGTAGAGCTCTCCTGATAGCTCTTATGTGCTGCATGGGTCAGTAGTTTTCTTCAGCTACCTGCGATTGCTCTGTCTGGGTGCTGCTGACACAGGTTTTAGAAAATATTGACATTTGTTATCTTTCCACTTTTGGTGTAACACGAGTTTGTCTATTATGGTGTTAAAGGGTCTGAAGTGCAGTGATGTCTCTTGTGCTCTTACTGTCTGGTTGAGTTTCTCTTGTTTTCAGATCATCATCATCATCATCATCAGATGTTAAGGAGATTTATCTCATTATGCTTTGATTTAATGTAAAATTGGCAAGGATAAGCATAATGTCTAGATAATGAAGATATAGCAGAGGTGTTGTCTTAATAGCCACAATTGTGATGATGAATGATTTAATTTACTTGGATGCATGTAGCTCCGCCCACAGTGAAATATTATTGGTCCTTAATTCAGCTCCTTAGGACTGTGTATTTAACATCAAATGTGTTGTGATTGACTGTCATCTCATCATCACACATCAGTTTTGCTTCAGTATGGGCGGACAACATGTATCTTGTCGCTGGAAACTTTTCCTGGTTAGCCTGGTTAGGACATAACTACATGACCCCTTATCCTGCATTGTTTGTGCTAGATACATTAATGATGTTTACATTTTGGACCAGATTTACCAACAGCCTGCGCCAGCGCAAATCATCTTGTGTTATTAAAAAACTATTGAAAATGTGCACCTTGTCAGTAAATCACACGCAGACATCTCAGTTCCCTTTGAATTGCGCTTTCACATTATTTTTCCATATGTGTCTTGTTGAGGAGAGATGTGCTGTTACTTCTCTGATCATGAATGAAAAAATCATATTGACTGCAAAATTGCAATTGCATGAAATATAACATCCATCATGTCAGATATCACGACGATCAATGGATGAAATGATTAAAATCACTTTAGCACCTATTGCAACATCACAGGATTGTTGTGACACTCACAATCTGCTTACAGAGTTTCAGGATCTAGTTTTCTCCAGAAAAGAGATGCAGCTCATGGCGTCTTTCCTGGACCTCTTTTAGTGATGATAATGGTGGTTACGTTTCATTTAGTAATAGACAGTCAAAAACTGCTTTCTTGCTGATGAGGTTTGAAAGGACTAGATATATTTCTTTTATAGCACATTTAATAAAAGTCATGTTACTCACATTGATCAGCTCATTTGCATCTGATGCTGGCGGTCCTGTCGCCATGGATACAGGAAACAAACTTCTGTGGTACCAGTGTGTAATGGAAGCGGGACTCGGTTTTCATATCCTGTCCGCATTTTAGAAACATGACATTCAGCTTACAGCAGATATTTTGGGAGTTGGCTTTGGATAAGTTTGTGTACCGCCATCCTTTTTTTGATTTAATTCCTTGTATGTACACCATACACTTTTTAATAGATTCCCTCAATAATGAAGTCATGCTGAGATGCTGTTGAAAGAATCAAGTATTTTGCTGTATTAAATAATTTATTCTACACAAAAAATATTTAATTAGCAGACACTGTATTTTGAATAAAGAAAATTAAGCTCTTTTTAGATTTCAGGAATAAAATGGACTTGGATGTGTTTTAGTAAAAAGATCCACTTAGCATTTGATATTTAAGGAAAATTACACTTGTATGTATAATTTTGTACCACAAAATAAACTAACACCAATCACTGTTATTTTTCAGATGAAAGAGACAGAGTCCAGAAAAAGACTTTCACAAAATGGATAAATCAACACCTCTTTAAGGTAAGTGTGTGTGTGTGTGTGTGTGTGTGTGTGTGTGTGTATGACATTGGTCTCTTATTTATTTAGTCTCACCAATGTATGTTGCTCTATTGTTATTGTTTTTTAATCATGGGACTTGTTGGAAATTTCATATATTTAAACACCTTGTTATGATCTCTTAATTTATTGTAAAGAAAAAAAAAAGAATAGTAATAAAAAAACGAATAATGTGAAATAAAAATTAAACAGTAGAAATGCTGTTTTGCAACTATGATTAATTGTACATTTAGTTCATTCAATCTTTTAAAGGTGACAGAGAATGAATATAAGTTTTGACCTTGTCTTATTTGAATAATGGTTGTCTACCTGCATTCACGAACATACGAAAAGTGCTAGACATTCTGAATATCTCCATTCAATAGAAATTCCTCCTTTAAAAATGTTCGCCAGAAAATGGCCCAATCTGAACAATGGATACATTTTGTGTAAAATGCATCTCACTCCCCCACTCGATTCAATGTCCACTCTCATTCAATTAATTCCCACCCCTTCAAAATAATTTGCAAACATCCGCCTCTCACCTCCAACGGGAAGTAAATTGCAGCAGTGTTCGAAGTTCAAGGCAAAATGGCGAGTCGCGTTCTGAGGTGTGCTCTTCTATCTGTAACATTTTGGTCTGTCCGTGTTCTGAAGACAGCGAGTTTACATTCTTTTGAGTAGCAGCAAAGGCAGCCAATCAGCGTCAAGTGCTTGCATTTCATAATGAGGTTGCCAGTTAAAGGAATATTCCATTTTCTTAAAAGAAAAATCCAGATAATTTACTCACCACCATGTCATCCAAATTGTTGATGTCTTTCTTTGTTCAGTCGAGAAGAAATTATGTTTTTTGAGGAAAACATTGAAGGATTTTTCTCATTTTAATGGACTGTAATAGAGCCCAACATTTAATACTTAACTCAACACTTAACAGTTTTTTTTTTCAATGGAGTTTCAAAGGACCATAAACGATCCCAAACGAGGCATAAGGGTCTTATCTAGCAAAACGATTGTCCTTTTTGACATAAAAATAAAAAATATGCACTTGTAAACCACAACTTCTCGTCTAGATCCGGTCGTGATGCACTAGCGTGACCCCACTCAATATGTCATGACGTCAAGAGGTCACAGAGGATGAACGCGAAACGTGTTGAGAAAGAGGACCGTTCCGACATTGTTGTATGTCAACTGATACTAATTAAAGTCTTTGTGTCAGTCTATTGTTTAAAATGGTCCGCAAATTTGCATTTTACATATGTAACACGTGACCTCCCTACGTCACTACGCATTTACGTTAGGTTGCGCTGGACCGGACCTAGACGAAAAGTTGTGGTTTAAAAGTACATATTTTTTATTTTTCTTGTCAAAAATGACAATCGTTTCACTAGATAAGACCCTTATGCCTCGTTTGAGATTGTTTATAGTCCTTTGAAACTCCATTGAAAAAAACTGTTACGTGTTGAGTTAAGTGTTAAGTGTTGGTGTCCATTAAAGTCTGAACTTCTCGACTGAACAAAGAAAGACATCAACATTTTGGATGACATGGTGGTGAGTAAATTATCTGGATTTTTCTTTTAAGAAAGTGGAATATTCCTTTAAGCATGAAGGGACGCCAAATAGGTTCAAAACCACACGTTTAAAATACCCCACCCTAATATACAGGGTTCCCACGGGTCCATGAAATCCTTGAAAGTTTGTGAATCTGAGGAAAAAAATTCAAGGCCCTGGGAAGTTTTTGATACATACATAGATACAGGTCATTGAAAGTGCTTGAATCTATTTTATGCAAGAAGTTTTCTGGAAAAAATCCATATAATTCTCTGTGTATTTTTATATCATACAAATTCTAGACTTTTTAAGCACACGTGCTAAACTGTTCGCTTTAAATGCTTCACTTTAAATTTAAAGCGAATTCTGTATGCGAATGTTGATTCATACCAAAATGCTTTTTTGCATAGTTGTGTTTGACACATGAAAACGTCTCTGGTTACGTATGTAACTGTTGTTCTCTGAGAAGGGAACGAGACGCAGCGTCTCCCTTGCCATACTTCCTGAGTCCCTATAATGCAGTCTTTGGCAATATTTCAGATAGCGATATACTTCCTGGCTACTGCGTCACCCTGTCTTTTAGGGGTGTGCATTGGCACTGCTCTCACAATTCGATTCAATTACGATTCACCAGGTAATGATTCAATTCGATTCTACGATGGATCAGAATTCTACTGTAGACAACAAGGCAAATTTTTCATCAGTCAAGTAGTAAAGTCAAGTGCAACTATTCTCAACAAAACGACAATGACAATTATATACCTGAGATGAGAATTTTACACACAGCGTAAGTCTTGTCTAGTTTCCCATTAACTTCGTAGAATCCGAAATGCCAAATGCCCATATGTCCGCTTTCCATGGAAAATGGTGTGTTTTTATTTACTCGTCTGTTGCGGTCATCTCTCTCTGCCTCAGCCATCTTGATTGTTGTTGTTATGCCTCTGGAAGTAATTGAAACTTCACAACTTTATTGTCCATTCGAGGCCAGAAAATAAACAGTGACATAATCGATTATGGCACTTTGCTGCATCAATGCTGAATCGTGCATGCGCGCATTGCGATGCATCGCCAAATCGATTATTGTTGACACCCCTACTGTCTTTGTCGGTAAGCCTCACCATTGGTTGAATTTGATATACACATTCAAATGCACTTAGCCCTGGAGGGGTCCCCAAATTGTCAGCGCAGTGACGCAGCGCGAGTTCCCTTGAAAGGGAACTGTAACAATGTATCTTTAAAGGTAACACAATGTGACCTTGCTGTCACTTGAAATGTGTCCCCACATTTAGTCCTTGAATTTGAGGGTATTGGACTTGGAAAGTCCTTGAAAGGTTCTTGAATTTGAAGTTAACTAAGGTGTGGGAATCCTGAATATAGCTTTCTGAGAGAGTTTTTTAGGAAGCTTCTAAGGCATTGCAGACCCAACCATAATGTTGTTGTCTACATGTCACATCACAGAACAAGGATAAATTCCCCGTTCAATCATTAAATCATTCACCATTAAAATAACTTTACTACTTTATTATATATATATATTAGGGCTGTCAAAATAAACGCGTTAATAACGCGTTAATGCAAATTCATTTTAACAGCACTAATTTTATTAACGCGCGATTAAGGCAACACGCAATTTCTGTTTGACTCACAGCTGGATGAATTGAGACACAGCAAGTGACTGGCGCTGTCTAGATGAGTCGGAGCTTTTCATAAAAATAATAACATTAAGCTCTCGTCTAGCGAATCAAATGCTCTAAATGGTAATTAAACATCTAAAATGCACGTTTTCTGCACGTGCAGTTTTCTTTATCTGCACGTTTTCTGTTAGGTGTACCGTCCCAAATCCATATAAAGCAAAGATGCGTCTTCTTTCACTTTTTAGTTTCGTTTTAAAAAGCATTCAGAAATTATAGAAAATAGACCGCAGGACTTTCTTGATGTTAAAATAATTATTAAGAGAGATAAAGTTCGGGATCTGATTGATGTTAAAAGACTTATTAAGAGTGACAAGGCTCAAAAGCGATGTCTGACGCAGACGTCTGAAGCGCATGCACACAAACGCGCGAGTGCGTGAGACTTCGTGCTATTTATACGCATCTTCAGGAGACTGGGCTCGATATATATAGACATCTAACACAAAATTACAGGTTTAAAAATATCTGTTTTGACAAGAATTCACGCAGGTATGACCTATAATCTGTTATATCTGAAGTGAATGTTTGGTTAACTGTTAAGGAAAAGTATCTCTTGTGTCATTTATATTAAACCCTTGCATTATCCTGCAGTCTTAAAGTGGTCTGTCTCAATGTCAAAATTAAACAAGAAAAGAAAAACATATATATATATTGATATTGTTTTTGCTCTGCATTAACAGGTATAGTTCTGTCATGCTTTATCAGATTTCAACAATTGGTCCAATTGTTTTGAAGTTTTTTAATAGAGAATGTTAAAATATAAATGACACATTTTTGAAAATTTGCTCATCCCAACTCAATTTGCCAGCACAGGTCACAAATGATGCAGCAGCAAACAGAAATGGAAAAAGAACAAGGTCTTCTAAAGGCAAAAACATTTATAAAACTATGGCTGATGGTTCTGTTGAAAATGTAAACAGGCTGTTGTAGACATACATTTGCATATAGCATATATATTATCCAAATCCATGCTGATTAGAGCATTAAAATCTTAAAAAGTGTTACATTTAGGTAAATTTAGAACAGATAAAAATGTGCGATTAAATTGCGATTAATCGCGAGTTAACTCATGAAATCATGCGATTAACTGCGATTAAATATTTTAATCTATTGACAGCCCTAATGTAATATTACTATAATAATGCTCCCAATATTCCACTTCAGAAAGGAGACTATGCATGGGAAAACATATTTCACACGTGACCGCACATATTGTGATAATTGGCAAAACAAAACATTTTGCAATATCATTCATAACATTTTTGACAAACAGTGTTCAAAGTTCATGTTTAGTGAAAGCTGTGATATCTTTGCTAAAGTGCTAAAACATATAATGAAATAAACAGAACAAACTCCTATTATGCAGCAATTTAGGTATATTAAATACTATTATATAAAAATGTTTGCTTATATGTGTTAAAGAAAATGTTACAGAACAAAATTCATTATAAAACATGTATTATTCATTATAAAACCATAAGTGTTGCCTGTAGTTTGTAAAGGAAGGTGTTAACATAGCCGTAGTTCTTCTGAAAGGCATGTGACAACTCCATAAATGCTTCATTAATTCTCATCTGTGCCAGTGTCTTCAGGCTGTTTATAAGCCAACACTTATTTAACAAAAACCTTTCTAAATATATCTTTCTGAACGGCATTGACAACAAAAGACACATCCACAATATGTCATCTTTAATATCAGTTGTTTTTTTAGATGAAAGATCTAACCTCATGTGCCAAGACTAATTTTTGACTCTAAGGACTTTTTCTTATTATTTCTGACTTTTATAAAGATTGTAGGATGTAGATAACACAACTACCAGCCAAAGACAGCAACTAACAGCGTGTCTGATAAATGAGCTGCAGTTCACTGCTTCCACTGGCTTTATTAACTTTTTCAAGTAACAATGTGTTGAATAAATGTAAAATGGAAAATAATTATAGTTATCTTGATGGGATGTACCACAATATTTAAGCAAACCTTTATATATATGGCTTTTCTGAATGTTTGGTCAATGTAAGATGCTGACAGCAAATTTACTTTCATAACTGAAATAGATATTGGATTTGTTAAGATTTAATCCAGAGTAAGGTAAGTGTTTTAGTTTTTTTTTTTTTTTAGCAAAATGGCTTTAACTTGGGATTTATCACAATATTAATGGAAATGCTGTTTGTAGGGTTTAAAGCACAGTATGTAATTTTCGCTGCAAGAGGTTGTGAAAGCACAATTTATACTTCTGCGTCAAATGTATATGTATGTCATAAGCTGATGCGCTCCTCTGCAAAAATATAACAACGCATTCATTCTATGCAGAGGCAGACAAAGCACACAACTTTCTTACAGATACTACTGCTTATTACTCCACTACAAGTGAAAGTTGTAAAGAGCGTTACTTACATTGAACGAGTACGTTCAAGGAGGCTTCCATGTCGTTCCGCCGTATTGATAAACTATAATAGCAGAGAGCGACAAAAAGCACTAACCTACCAACGTGTTTCCACAATGCGTTTTCATTCAGAACACGTGAACCAGCTGAAACGGACAAGGAGATCAGTGATTACATAACAGCTCCTGTAGTTGGAACATGCATTTGGAAAAAGCGAGGCGCTAGAGAGCACTATTCATTTGGATGCAAAATACAATTTCACCACTACATGGGGGTAATTCCTACTTCATGTCCATTTAAGTAAAAGTACAAAAGTATGCAAGTATTAAAAGTAAATTTCTTTTATATCAGTGCATTGTTTTATTGTCTTCTGACATCACAAGGGGAGCTCAATTTAAATGCATTCTTTGGCACCTTTAACAAATTAATTTAAACAATTTGAACAATTTGAAGTTAACTCGTCAATGTCAGGGAAAGAGTTAAATATTTGCAAAACCCACAAGCAGATGTAAAGGGGGATCAACAGCAAGAATGTTTTCTGTCACAAACTTATTTTAAAGACAGGTGTTTCACAGCTGATCCTTAGCTCACATCCTCAAAATGTTTGCATAAAAATCTATTTAAATTAGGACTCATATTGTGCCATTTCTTACATATGACTCTGACTATAGCAGCTAGTTATAGTTATAGTATTGGACGGACCAGAACCACATTTTACAATCTATTTTAGTCCCGCAGCTGTGGTTGTTGGAGATTGTGAACGAAAGGACCTGGGTGAAAGCAGGTCAGTAAGGCATAGAGGTGACTTCAGTGGTGTGGTATTCAGGGCAAACTGAGGGTAACACAGCTATACTGCCACCAGTCTGAGCTACAGTCTTCCTGTAGTTTAGTTTGTAAAGCATTGTGATAACACTGCTGGTGGTTTATCAGCTGATTCAGCAGGTTGTATATTCACATTTGTGAAAAAAAAGAGCAAACAAAGGAGGAGATTGTGGAGAAGGAGGGATGATTGACGGGACTGAACGTTTAGGCTCCTCTTGAACTTACATTTAAAACTTAATTTAATGTAAATGTAAGCGTGGGGTGGCATTTCTGCCCTCAGTGATGCAGTAGTGATGAAAGACCTTCACATATGACATCATCTTCTCATGAGAATCAATCTGAACCATTACTGAAGAAGTTGCTCTGACTAATCCTGGGGAAATACGATGACAAATGAATTGATGTGTACTGACAGGAACTAGCATGAATCAGGAATTTAAAAGCAGCAAGCACTAAATGTTTAGCAATATTAGCTAATCACATTATCTATTGTTTTCAGTTGAGATACAGATTTGGCCTTTGTGAGCAATGACAATGTGTTTCAGAAGGTGCTCGACATTTCTTTTTAAACATACTAGTTTATCACAGTCGCTGTCAATAAACAGGTGGGGTTTGGTCCTTTTGAAATGACATTGATTGGAGTGGCTTATCTCACAGAAACCTCTGTGCTTTAAGCATTATTGGATTAGTCACTAGTTAATGCTTCTCATTGAAAGAATTCCCTTTAAGTCTTACAATCAAATTTCAGAATAAATTCTTTTAACCAGATTTTCTGCTATAGGCCTAAAAAAGATCAAAAGACAGTAAGAAAATTTTAAACCCCGCCCACTCCATGTTGGTATGTAAACCTAGGGCCACACCAAGAGATTTTTAAAATGTGAGAGACCACAAACATGATGACATAATTTAAGATTTACCAGTCTTGTTCCTATAGTGTGTGGATTGCCGCTATCTTCAAATTCCCTTCACATAAGTTCACAAACAATGCGAGTCTCAATGGAGAACACAGGAAAACTTGTAAAAATCTCGCTATGTTTCTCATTGTCAAACATGACTTCACAGTAAATGTCATTAATACTGGCACTGCTTTTAACATCTCTGATGTCCATTTCACTTTTCACCAGCTTGCTTTCTGATCGGGTATCGTTTAGTTTCACGGGACAATCTACAGTGTGCGTGTTTGTCCTCGAGGACAAACTTTTTGGGGGGGATTTTTAGATTGTAAATATTCAACATGTTGAATATTTCTGATTTGCGATCGGAGCGCCTCCAGCGTGCTTCTGAGCAGATTCAATCCCTCTTAACACATCACAGGAAAATCTAAGATAGTCGTTTAACCACAAAGACGATCGGGACTTTACCTAGGATTGTCATAAGTGTGAAAATCGGCCCAAATTCAGCCCAATTATCTTTTGGTGTGTGCCGGGCTTAAGACAATCATTGGTTCTCGTGTGCTGACTAGTCAGGACACTTGTGAGAACCAATGATTATCTTACGTACCAAAGTGAGTAACGCACACAAACTTTGCATAAACGGACAGTTATCATGGCTTTTAATGATTATTGTCATAATTGTAATTGTGTTTAGAATTATGATTAATTATGAAACTCTATTAATTTTTTTTGTACTTTGCGGCAGGTGCGAAAGCATGTAAATGACCTGTATGAGGATTTACGAGATGGACATAACCTGATCTCTCTTCTAGAGGTGTTGTCTGGTGAGACACTGGTAAGTAAGCTTTCATTTAAACTTTTAAGCGTGTTAAACGTTTTAAGGATTCTTGAAGCGGAGTACTTGAACACATCTTTTATCACTTTCTGTAAACTGACAGTGTTTTTGAGGGGGGGCATCGTAGATTCACCATCCACACCAGTCCACATTAGCGTGCACGTCTTACTAATAAGTCAGACTTACACATTGATCAGCTTTACTAGTGATATAACTCATACCTGCACATTTGTGCTTCAGAGCAGCTAACACAAAAGTGCTAATAATGTAATCTGCTAAAGTGCATGCTTGTGTTTTTACACGATAATTCATGATTTATATACTGTGCACTATTTTCTGTCTACTGAAGTCTGGAATTTTTGGTCAGAAAGCTTTTAGTCCCAATCTCACTAGCCAATGTGATTAAAGCGCTGTAAAGCTCCGCCCACACGAGAAGTTTGTGCCAGAATAGTGAAAGCAAAGGTGTGGAGTTGTGAATGAAGTGTAAACATAAACTTGAAAGCGTAAAACGTGCGGTTTATTTGAAAACCACATTTTTTACTGATGAGTTTATTGTTTTTATTTTCAGTGATGTTTCTTAAAAGTTTTAAGTCATTTTTTGAAATCTGATTTGATATAAATCTGCTCCATTGTTTCCAACCTGTTTGTATGTAAAGTGATGCATTCAAGTCATGTTGTACTGTAATAAGAGAAATTTTGCTTTACATTGCAAAAATGTCTTTCTTAGTATTTTGTCTTGTTTTCAGAACAAATATTTTTAAATTCTTTAATCAAGATGCATTTTTTTGATGAGTAAGTCTAGTTTTTAGACAAAAAATTAAGTAAGACTTATTTTCTTAGGTCATTTTGCTCATCAAGGAATACATCTTGTTTTTTAAGATTTTTTTTTAAATATTTGTACTGAATAAATTTTTGCAATGTAAATAAACTCAGTAATGCAGACTTGGTTCAATTCAGTTTAAACCAAATTAGGTTTACATCCAATCCTATAAATTTAGTTTGAATCAAATAAAATTATACTGTACATACTTTTTAACTGTTGATTGATATGATTTATCACAAGACAAGTATGTAAGTGTTACACAAAGTCATAGAAGAACTATTTTGGCTACATAGTCCCATAAAGAACATTAAACATCTGGAGAATCTTTCTGTTGCACAAAAGTTTTTTTTGTAGCATAATAAGGTTTTTTACATGATCAAAATAAACCCCTTTATTTTTAAAACCCTTTATTGGAAGGTTCTTTGGGGAACCAAAGTGCTTCTATGGCATTTCTGTGAATAGCCCTTTATTTTGAAGGGGGTACAAGTAGATTTGATGAACTATTTTACTAACTGATGATAGGGTAATGAACAATTGACTTTAAAATATTCTCTTATTGGTACTGTAATATTTCTATGAACTGCTTAGCTACAATGCACATTAAGGCTTTAGAAATAAATCTGAATTGAATACACTGCTGCCATAGTGCACAGCTCTTGTAATGTGAAGACCCCTAGACGCTGCCCCCTTTCTTTTGTTTACACCCTCTGTCTTCTGTCCTTCTCATTTTCTTCTGCTGTCCATCTCTTACGTGTCCACCTGTCTCTGTGTTTGTTTGTATGTGTGTGTGTCTTTCTCTCTCGCGCTCACGTTCTCGTGGGTAAGCCAAGGGAGCGTGATTTTCTGAAGACGTTACGGTTGGTGAGTGCGGCTGACGCATGCACGGTTGAGCAGCATGGACGTGAGCTTGATGCTGATGAGGATAAGGGGGTAGGTTTGGACATCCGTCCTCCTCCCCCTCAGTAACAAAACTAATGTAGAGTGTGCGGTGGATATTAACGCCCGTGAGAAGCTTCCCTTCTCCTCTGTGGACTGTAGATCTGTACAAGATCATTGTGAGATGGTCAGCTATGATAGGGTGGTTAAGACTTTTGATGGGTCAGTGCCATGTTTGTCACCATGTTGCTGGATGTCGTCTCCTGGGGTTCTTTGGAGCTCTCGAACGCCAGCTTGATCATTTCTTACAACACAGAAGCTTGCGCTGCGAACTAAAGGCCTGATTCAAGTTTAAGAATCACTTCAAGAGTGAGTTAAAGACCCCATTAATCCACAACTGATTAGGTTTTATTTGAGACTTATGTGTACTCCTAAAAGTTGACATTTAACAGGAAAATAGATCCAAAGTAATAATAACATTGTTTGTGTCTTAGAAACATATTCAAATTTAATTGTCCATAACGTAGTGTTTCAATATAAAAAAGTTAACATGGCCTTAAATATATATTTATAGTTTCAATAAGGAAAAACTTCAAGTACAAATTCTATAAATACTTTCCAGATGATATATGTGACCCTGCACCACAAAACCAGTTGTAATTCGCACAGGTATATTGGTAGAAAATGCTAAAAATACTTAGCATGGCTGCATGGGTCAAAATTATCGATTTTTCTTTTATGCCAAAAATCATTATGATATTTTGAAAATGTCCTACAATAAATATGGATGTAAGTGGATGCAGCAAAATCGTGATTGGCCAGAAACTCGCCTACAAATTTTGCTTTGCTATTTGTTCCTGGGGATTTGCCATTCAAGTTTGGTTTATGTAAAAGCTTACAACATCTCCCATTTAGTCAACAATGTCATTACAGCAGTAAGCCAGTAGAGAGCACTAAAACAAATCTTTTCATTAATATGCCTGTGGTATACAGACTTTATTGGACTTTGACCTTTAAATGCAATTTTTTTCAATATTTCAATAATTAAAGTTTTAGATTTTTAAATCATTATATCTCGGCCAAATATTGTCATATCCTTACAAACCATACATCAATAAAAACTTATTTATTTAAGTTTCTGGTTATGTATAAATCTTCAAATGGGCTGTTTTTGTGGTCCAGGGTCACACATTATTTTTCCAGATGATATATCAAGAATATACGTTCACTTTAAGTTTAGTTTAGTTTAAAATGGATCTTTTAGGATGAATCTGCATGTTGCATGTTGAACTACATTAACAATATTTTTGAAGATAGATCAGAGATCTTCGTGTTACCTTGGAAACGGCATCTGTACATAATGATATACAGTAAATGCTGTACAAGTCTTAATACACTCATTAGGCACTTAAAAATATGAACTATACTGCCTTTATTTGAGATTTTAATATACTTTTTTATTTCAAATAGAAGTTTTTAATGGCGTGATTAGTCTTGCACTTGATTTTTTTGTATATAGCCGACAACTAAAATACAGTAATACTTCCAGAATTAAAAGCAAAGTTTTTGATTATGAAAGAAAATTGCATTCATCAAACCTTTTCATCTTTACAGTTCATTATGTATACTGTGACTTAATGTATAAAATGTACACATTTATTTGTACTTGAATCTGAGTATGTTTAACGTGATGTAAACCTCTTGGATTGATTGACAGCTTACATCAGTCCTTTATTTCCAGCGCTACTGGGCTGTTGCATCAGTTGACAACACAAAGTTTTGTAAAAGATGAATGTTTCTACGCAAGTCATCCATCTTCTGCTCTGTCGTGGTCATTTCTACCCACAACACCGTAATGTATGTTAATCTTAAAATGCATATTAAAGAGTTTTTGTGCTTTGGCTGGACACAGGAGATTTTCACCAACATTAAATATTCTCATCTCATGTGGCTTCATCCCTCGGCCCAATCCACGTCTGGCTTTGTGTTCATTCAAGCTATATTATAACTTGCCTTAACACCGGAGGTTGCTATTTTGCAATGACAAACATAAAGTTGGCAAAAACACAATGGGTCCTAAGATATTTTTTAAAAGGTTCCTCAGTTTAAAGCTATACTTATGTGTTAGTATTATTTATTTACCTTTAGCTAATTCCAAGCCAGCATGCTATTTTAGTGGATGACAAATACAGAGATTTTAATCAAATGATTGTTAGCCATGTGACACACCAGTTGATAAATGTGGAATGAATAATTTGATTTGAGAACTTGTTAAATATTTAAAAACCTGTTGTTTGTAATTTGTTACATTTAGTGTTTGGGTAAATATTGCTTTGGGATATTCAGATTTCACTCCTTATGTAGAAATCACTAGGAAATGTAAACCATACACAGCTAATTCAGATACATCTCTGTCTGGCTGATTCCCAGTAAAGAAGAGTAGTTGAGATTTTGAGCATCATTAAATGGGTTGTTGTGAGTTTCTTTCCCATGCAGGCTGATATTTCTCTGTCTTTCTAACAGCTAGCAGTACGGTGGTGAGTGTCTGGTGCCAAGAGTTCATCTGTGTTATACCAAAACTATGCTGATATTTTCTGTGTTTCACCTTACAGCCACGAGAGAAGGGTCGCATGCGCTTCCATAGACTCCAGAATGTACAGATAGCACTGGACTATTTAAAACGGCGTCAGGTAAGGCCAGCAAATAAACCTATACCCAAGTCCTACAACAACACAACAAAAACTCAAACAACAATCCCATGGCCATACAATTGATAACCCTTACAGTAAATAATGTAGACCTCGTGTCTCAGTTTCACTGAATAGTAAGTGATGGTTAAAATACTTGCACTAAACTCAGTTCTGCATCAAATAGTACAGTAGAGTGTTGAAGTGTCTTATTTGGATTAGATTATTTTTACAGGTGTGGTAATGCAGATTTCTGAGTCGGTTCTGCTATTTTAAGATTTTGATATGAATATAAGTAATATAAACATATTACACTAATAAGCTGTAAAATGACAGGCTTCTCTGTGGATTCTGTATGCTGCTTATCTAAAGAAATTAGATGCATATATGTATGAGACGTTCAGTTAGATCATTTTCGCAAAATAAAATTTTGTTTACATTTCGTATTGGTTTTTAAACCGTGATGCACTTTGGGCAAATTAAAATTGCTTTAAATACGTGCTATACAAATAAAGAAGTTGAATTTAAACCCAGATAAGTGTTTATCTCTACATGATATGACCAGTTCAAAATCAAGTTTTCCTTATAGCCGTAATAATTCTTAATATATTTCTTCCTAAAATCAAATATACTCTCATCAGGAGTGAACAAAGTTGCTGTTTGTGGTAGGGCTGTTAAGATGGATAATGATTATTATTGTATGTAAGCTCCTTTGTTTTGTTTACCAAGAATATGTAAACAATTAGGCACCTGTTCCTCAATAAACATTTGGAATCTGTAGCGCCCCCCTGTGGTTTTAAACGGTACGATATTTCTTATACTGTACTTCATGTACACTTGATGCTGTTTTCCATAATGCATTCAGAGTATTCATTTTTTATCAGTATGTGTGTTCCCTGGGGTTCGAACCTAAACCCCGTGTCTGTATGTATGATGTTTACAAATGTTTTTTTTTGTGCTGAATCTTAATACATACCCCCCCCCACACACTCCCCTTTTAGGTTACATCTGTTTCTTTTATATTCTTATGTAATCGATTAACTCATGTGCACTTAGGTTAAATTAAGAGAATTATGTAATGTTAAAATGATCTAAAAATCATATAACACATTAATTATTGATTTAGGTTAAAATAATTATTAAGTAAATAACTTTCAGTTTCACATGAACTTTATATAACGTATGCAGAACAGTGCAATTCTAAATATAATATGACTTTGTGTTAACAGGTGAAACTAGTCAACATCAGGAATGATGACATAACAGATGGGAACCCAAAACTGACATTGGGATTAATATGGACCATAATTCTGCACTTTCAGGTGATAATTCACAGGTTTTGTTTTGAGCTCTTCTTTTTGTTTTGTGTTATACTCACTGCCATGATGTGAAATTATGTGTTGCACCAGTAATGCATGAATAGCATTTTATCATCATGATCTAATGCAGGTGAACATGATTTCATTTCATTCAGTGACCACAAGATGTCAGACATTGCTTATGGGCATTAGGGTGCAAAGCAACATTAGCTCACAGAAAGGATGTTCACTTGCTGTACTTAGCTTCAGTGTAAAATAAGTGGTTGTGTTGCATTTAAACTATTTTGACTGAAGTATAGGTTTATACTAATAACTCTTTACCAGTTTGTCCTTATGATCATTACTTAACAAATGCACTTTGTGTTCTGTTATTTGGTAATAATGCAATCATTTTTATTTTATTTTGGTTAAGAGCACAGCAGCTGTGTGTTGAGTGATATAGACAGACTCTGTTTGACATACACTCACCTAAAGGATTATTAGTAGAGCCCGACCGATATGCATTTTTTGGGGCCGATGCCGATACAGATATTAGAGAGTAAAAAAAGACCGATAACGATATATCGGCCGATATTCATTATGTGCATTTTATAGTACAGTACACATATACTACAGTATATTATACTACTACAGTACTGTACATAGAATACACTATATACATTAACAGAATATACTATATATAAATACTTTTTGCAATGATCACTCTATGATCACACCACAAATGTGGTGATCAAACACTTAAAATGACGTGACAAAGACATGTAATACAGGCAGGTGTGTTTTACAAGTTAACAATAAACTTTATTATCCAAAATGATTCTGATATAAGTGCACAAAACAGTAAATTTGACTTATTATAAATAACTTTAAAACACAAACAAAACAAAACCATTGTCAGTTTTAACGAGAATAATGTTATATTGGGCTTATTTTAAAAAATGGAAACTTATAAAGTCATTGTTTATTAGCTTTAGAGTAAGTTATGGACTTCACAAATTAATTAAAAACTTACCGTTAAGACGACAAAGCTTGAATTACTGACAACATACTGATGTAGGCTTATGTTTAATGTACTGCACAACTTTTTTATAACACAAACCCACAGTGTTCTGTCGGGACTTTAAACTTTTATAAAACTAAAGCGTCTGCTCTCCGCCTCTTTTATTTAAGAAAGGGTGTAAAGTTGCGCGAGCTTATTTAATCAATTGCTTTGAAATGAGCATGTTTGGTAACAGCACAAGCAGCTGTACTCCCACAGACTGCGCGTCAGTTTAAGCGCGTCCTTTCTCCGCCTCGCGTCATTTCTTCCGCTTGCGTTTGAAACAACTCACAAGTGGACAAAAGAGACGAATTAAAAACACCAAATGTAAACAGGAATGTGTCTCTCTCGTCCACTTATAATCCAATCGACCAAAGCGCGTCTTAATACCAGGTGTAAAATGTTTTGAAGAAACCGCGTGACTGCCGCTGCCGCCACCTGAACTGAGAGACTGACTGAAGTGAAAGGGGTGGGGGATTGGCTGGTGTCACTACAGTGAGTGACCTGAGTCGCCATTAGCAACCAATAGGGCGCACTCTGCTGGACAAACAAGTACTTACATCTTTCAAAAGCATTTAATGTGTTCTGTAAGGAACGTTCATATCGGCTTCATATCTGCGGCTAATACGCCGATACAGATATATCTGCGACATGCTCATATCGGCCGATAAAATCGGCAAAACGATAAATCGGTCGGGCTCTAATTAGGAACACCTGTTCAATTTCTCATTAATGCAGAAGACCCCACCGGGTACCACTCATCTCCACTACAAATAGGAAAAAGAGGCTAGAATTTGCATGAGCTCACCAAAATTGGACAGTTCAAGACTGGAAAAATGTTGCCTGGTCTGATGAGTCTTGATTTCTGTTGAGACATTCAGATGGTAGAGTCAGAATTTGGCATAAACAGAATGAGAACATGGATCCATCATGCCTTGTTACTACTGTGGTGGTGGTGTAATGGTGTGGGGGATGTTTACTTGGCACACTTTAGACCCCTTAGTGCCAATTGGGCATCATTTAAATGCCACGGCCTACCTGAGCATTGTTTCTGACCATGTCCATCCCTTTATGACCATCATGTACCTGTCCTCTGATGGCTACTTCCAGCAGGATAATGTGACAAAGCTTGAATCATTTCAAATTGGTTTCTTGAACATGACAATGAGTTCACTGTACTAAAACACATGCCGTTATGAATTAATATTAGGCAACTTGTAGTAGCTCAAATAATTTTCATTGTGTACACAGCATGTCTTGGACACTGCTCAGTTATTCACCATTTACATGCACATTTATTCATTTGCCAGATGCATTAGACCACTGATCTACGCGTTTTACACTAGGGAAATTATTTTATATCCGTGTCAGCATTTTTGTTTGCTTGCAACATTCTGTATTTTTCAAAGTAAAAAAAATGTTGAAATATTTGAGTTCCTGCTTAGGTGTACAGAACTTTGTTATAGACTTTGCAGACTGCAGAGGTAGAGTGATATGAAGAATTTGTGCTTTAGTTGTCACATGCAGAGAGAGTTATTACTGCAGCTGCATGTTTGCAGGCCTGAGCTTGTGAAGCGTACATCAAATACACACACGGTATATAAGACATGCAGATGAGTTCAGTTTCAGAGGCTCTTGCATTGATCCGACTGACATCTTTGGCCGCTGGATTATACTCTGAAACGCTCGACAGCTTTTAAGATGCCATGTCGGGTTAAAAACAGGTCAACTTTGTAAAATGTATCTTTGCATTCTGTTTTCAATTCAATTTCACTTTTATTGTTTCACTTTTTTTTTAATTACGACATGCAATTTCTCACATCAATACAATACACCCCAATCATAATAATAATCCATAAATATATAGCTGGCTGCAGTACTTCCATTTAAACATTTCCACCCACTTTTCTGAACCCTTAAGGTGACCCCTAAGGTTTGACCCCCAACTCTGAATTTATAATGTGACAGGTTGGTGAACAGATGATTGCTGTAGTCTTTATAATTGAGTGACGTTGTTTTATTTTAATGTCTGCTGACCCCTAAAAGAGTTCTGCTAGTTTTGGATGCCCCCTTCACCGCTGTAGATTATTAATAATCCTGGCTCAGTCTACACCTTCAATTCGGCTTAATGTTACGAACTAAGAATTTTAGTGTTGCGGGACACAACTCAAGACTGACTCAGAAAAGAAACCAGCATTTATCCTCTTCGATAAAAGCTTCTGCCAAATGCATAAATGTAAATGCAATTCCATTCTCACGTCCCTCATAATTCAAATCTGCAGCAGGCAGACACCAGGAATGCAGGAGCAGATCCACGGCTCCTCGTTCACGCAAACCACACTGACCCAGCCTCCCAGACGGCCCACGTCAAGATCATTCAAAAAAGCCCAACGCTTTTGAAACTTAAAGCTTAAAATCGATAACTGAGGCACGGCCGAAGAATGTGTTAAATAATGTTTGGTTCATAAAACTTGCTGACAGGTAGCGTGGGGACGTGCAGCAGCACCTGCCGCTGTCACTCTCACGCAAGCCGTCGGGCATGCGGCGCTGGTGCGTGTGCATGTGGGCCTGTTCCCTCATGATCCGCTGTTGTTTTTAAATGGCTCTGCCAAGACGTTAGCGTCTTACGGCTGATATCTGAACGCTGCTTGAATATTTTTTTAAGCCCTCTGGGAACTTCTTTTGAAAGTATCTAGTTTTGAATAGATTTCCAAGAAATTCAAGAATGCAATTTATGGTAAAAATACACATTGAATGCAGCTCATGTAACAAAATGTATATTTTAGAGTAATGTTTACATATTTAGAAAATATTAAGAAATACAATATTGACAGCTGGCATCTGAGTACATGTTTAAATACATTTGATTCTGAATCAAGTAGACGTTGGCCATTATGTGATTTCAAAAGGTTGTGGCTATATTTGTAGTTTATGCACATGCTTTGAAGTCCATGAATGAAAGGACAATAAGGGCTGTATGAAAAGGATGTCAAAAGCAGCCACAATGTGATTGCAACATCACATATCATCTCTTCTTTCACAGTCTTGTCTACTATAAACAAGAATTTTTAAAAGACAGTATGAAAAAAAACCTATGTCACCAAAATGAAGGTTTCGGAAAGATTTTTAGTGCTTTTAGTTGTTGATTGTCTTTAGGTTCTGGATAGGAGGTTGCCAAACTGTTGTTTAATGATCCAAGTCAAAAGAGATCACCCCCATTTGCAGATGATATTGTGTTGGTGAGATTTGGCTGCATTGCATTGCTAGGGAGTTGGGCAATTGTGTCTCATACTGTGTAAGATTAAAATATACTTGCCGAGTAGAGCAATGAAAAACAACATCATTATCTCATTATTTGGAGCAACTATTTATGTTGTGTCCCCTTCACAAAGGGCCCTTCAAGGGTGCATAAATGGCATTTGGAAAACGGCCAGTGTCTCTGTGGTTTCTAAAACCTTTTTTACACAGAGATTACGGAAAATACAAGGAAAATGGTTCCAGGGATGGATCGATTTTTGCATGTGATTTTCCAGAATCTTTGCCTGCATTCACACACATATCATAGAGACATGTGACGTATTTAAAGTCCTGCACTTGGTCGGTTTTACCACAGCATCTGAAGTTTGCTTAATATCTGTGATTTTTCTCTCGAGATACCACGGGCGTGCGTGTTTGTTTATGACAAGGTCATAAGGAGCCGTGAAGCGCTTATCTGTTATGCTGGTGAATGATCTCAGCTTCAGCGCTGATATTTAGGAGCTCCCTGATCTCTGCTTCAATTCTGTTTGCTGACAGTTCTCGCTGTGAATTTTTAAATCCCTGTGTCAAAGAGCTGAACCGTAACTTCTTGTTGGGTGACACGAGCGTTCTCACTATGGATGTCCCGATCCCATTTTTTCATTTCCGATTCCGATACCAGAATTCCGAATATCAGCCGAGACCGATATCTGCCCGATACTATTGTAATTAAATTTGTATAGTGCTTTCGGCTACATAGTATCATTTTAAATGTTAAAATCATTTAAAATGATTTACAAGTTACAGGAAACATTAGTCAATATTAATCATGGCAGTGTTTAGGAGAACATATAATAGGTACGTTTGATCAATTTTGTATGCTAAATATTTTTTTCTTAATTGCATAAAACTGTCATAGTAAAAAAGCTTTAGTTTGCAGATGGTTATTTTGTGAATTATGCGCTTGACCGGAGTTTTATGCACATTCCGGGTGCGGAATTGATGCGCCTAAATCATATACTGGTCTTTCTGGTCGTTTATGGGCTTTCTGGGTGCAGAATTGATGCACATGAATCATCCTCTCATGGGAATCCTCGCTCCTCAATGGAAAGTTAAGTTCATAACTGTTAAAACACAAAGAGATTAAATGCATCGTGTGCTCAGCACATAGTGGATTGCATCCATTCAATGGCTTACTGAGACGCTATAATATCAGATCTTTAAATTAGCCGACAGTTGTGTGTGTGTTTGCGTGTGTGAATGACGCGTTTCATCCGTCCGCTTTATCAGTGGATTATTAACTCAGTGTGCGAGTAAGTTATAGTGTTTCTGTGAACTTTAATATCTTTAAATGTGCGTTTGTTCCTTCACATGAAGCTATTGAGTGTATTAAAAGACTTTAAATATAGTGCATAAAACAATTATGGTGCTTTTATAATACTTTGTCCTTTTAACTCTTTCTTTTATCTCGTCAATCAAGAGAAAACGCTTCCCTGCCAATGACGAGTATTTCCGGCTTTCCGCAATACCGCTATTATCCACAAGGTGGCGCCCTTCCGCAACTTTTTAAACCCGGAAGTATTGCCCTATGGCAAGTAGCTGTATGTCCGTGTCTGTTTTAAAGATCGCTCTGAATGGGATCTCTATGAAAAGTCCGTCACCAAAATTGAATTTCTTTTGCTCAAAATCTGGTGTTTTTGCCATATTTAAAAGCTTATTACAAAAGAACTACTGAAGGTAGGATGAAACCTTTTTTTTTTTTTGAAAGCAGAGGGTCTGTTCTTTGATTTGGTATATTGTATGTTTATATATTTGAAGAAGAACATTTTCTGGAAGGCATTAAACTTTTGTGAAAATCATGAAAAACGCTGGTAGCGAAAGAGTTAATATCTTGTCAGTAACAACCACACTAACGCACAGACGCATGAGAATTGGATCGGTCATGTTGTCGGTCCTCGATCCGTTGTCCAATCCAGACAAAAAGCCCGGATCGGCCCTGATACCGTTCCAACATATAGGATTGGGACATCCCTAGTCCTCACTACTGCACACCCTTACAGCCTTGTTTCAGTCTCTTGTTCACACAGAATGCTTTCTGTCAATGTTACGGCAGTGTTACTATGTCCTCTTTACGGGAGTGATCTTAGAACATTTACACACACACACACACACACACACACACACACACACACACACACACACACACACACACACACACACACACACACACACACACACACACACACACACACACACACACACACACACACTGTTTGTGTTCATACAGAAGCCTCTCTCACAATTTTAGGCTATGTTTACATGACGACGCTGTCAAAAAGATCCTAAAATGACTAAAAATACTGTATTATGAGTGCCAGGCCAGTAGATGGCGATGTTACCTTGTAAAGAAATGTGTCGTTCTTCAAAAGTGTCAAACCGCATAAAAACGTTCCCGTATTTGGTTAAAAAATGTTGTCTTGTAAATGGCGTCTAGATGTGTAAGCAAACACCGCTAATCACATTTAAATGTTTGTAATTATAAAACATTACATTTTAGATGTATGATGTGATTATCCCCCCACTGTGTTTAAACAGGTTTATATCACTCATTCCCCCAGTAATATTTGTTTACTTTAAGCACTCGACTTTGCTCTAGTTTTATCCGAATGAAAGAGTAAAGAGAGAGATTTGTGGTGTAGGGAGAGCACAGTTTGCCCTGTATTTGTTAGGACAGCCATGCTGTCATGTTATTTTTAAAGTCCACATGATAGGCCATGGCTCTCTCAGCCCGGTACGTCCTTTTGGAATGGATCAACACGCCGAGCAGAGCTTTCACATGCGACACACGGTTATCAGAATCTATCGGGCATCTGATAAGAGTCGATCTCACTTCTTACCCCTCTCAACTCCCTGTGATCACCGAGGATACATACAGCCTTAGTCAGCATAGAGAAACTCAACACCAGCAGAGGTCCGGGACGGCTGTGTTTACAAATCACATGAGGGCTGTGACGCTTCCTCAACTGTGACAAAGCCACAGACGACACAGCTGTGTTAGTTTGCCTTGTCTGCCGGGTGTCCTAACCTGTTTAAAGTTTGTTCTGGAGTTTCAGGGCAAAGGGTGGTGTTTCAAAGGTCACTGAGCTTTCACTGTGTTGGCAGCATGGGAAGAAAGGGTCAGGCTGTGTGACAACACCAGCGAATGTGAAATACAGGAAACTTTTGGATCGCCTCAGATGAGTCTCTGAGGGAATTGTGTCATCTGTACCGCTCTGGATGTTTGGACTGCTGCTGGGTTTTCCGACATCTAAAGCACATGGCAAATAAAAGATGCTCACTTTCTGCTGGGATTAAAAAGTTGTTAAACTTGTTTAGCGCTTGCATAGAGGACTGAAATGTTTGTTTGATGGGCAGCCTCACTTGCGAGAGCGAACAATATGGGTAATGTGTGTGGATGTGTGAGGGGCTCCAAGGAGGAGTGTTATGTCGATCCCACGAAAGCCCCAATCAGTCCAGCGCCCAAAGAGCTCAGTGGCCGTCGGTACTTTCGAAGAAAGAAGAAGGGAAAATCTGCCGAGTTTAATACCACAGAATCTCTTGGCACAGAGAACTTTAAAAGTGACAAGCTAGATGATGTCACATCCTGCGAGCTTTCTCTCAATCAGGCAGATAACTCGGAACAAGACGATGCTCCGAGGCCCAGGCAAGATAGTATCAGCCACGGGGTTTACGTTGGAGAGGTCCCGGTTCTCCGAGGTAAGACTGGTAGAAGACCAGGTGCAGTTCACATAGACAAAAATGAAAGCAGTCTCACTGTGGAGCACAGTCTTCACGGTGTCAGAAAGAGCTCCAAAAGCATTACTCCAAAAGAGCTTCTGGAAAAGAGACTTCTGCAGAGACAGTTGAGGAGGGCAGCAAGTTTTGGGGTTGTGGAGCATGTGCTCCTGACCTTGAGAGGAAATGGATCCCGGAGGAGCAGCCTGGCTCGTACGCTGGAGAATATGGAGGGGATCTCCAAAAGGATTCGGGATACTCAAGTTCACAGGAAACGTAGGAGGGTCCGCTCTTATTCTGGAGGTTCAGTTTCCCAGACTTCTCTGGATTCTGTCCAACAAGATCTTAAGCCTCTATCTGCTGAATGTCAAGAGGTAATACCAGGGGCTATCACTGTATTGCCATTGCATTTATGAGGTTTTATTATAATGATACAATAAAAAAAGACTTATTAACCCATTAAGTAGATAATGAAACTATTTTGGTTACATTTTAGCAGAAACTGAAACTAAAAGTGGAAATTGTATTTCGTTTTTACGACAGTAAGTTTACATCAGCTGCAGTGAGTTATTTTGTGTCTTTCATATCATCATCATCATTAATCACTGAATACAATAATAAAATGAAGGATATTTTCACATCAATGCTGCTGTTCTGTTGGGTTTTAAGGTTCTGTTTACATTTTAGGGAAGAGGTTTGGCTTTGTCTGTTTTGACTTGAAATTATTTGATCCTTTTTTTAAGTTTCAGTGCATTCATAATGAATATAGTCCCAGGTGAAGGTTGTCCACACATTGTGAATACCATGATATACCACCACCTCGGGTGCCTTATTGTTTTTATAAAACAATACAAAAAAGTGAGAAATGTTTGCTTCTCACAGAAAGCTATTGTGTGGCATCAGAAGTGGCATCGTTTTTAAAGCTTGTGCTAACTATAAACTGTTGTTGTATGAAGCGAGCTCTTTCCTAATGAATGACACAGCATTTCCTCAGTGTTATCATACAGATTACTTTCCGTATAAATCCATTATAGTGTTTAGTTACAGCTGACAGACTTTGACTCTTGTTTTAATTCTTTCCACACCCTCAGTCTAAACACCACATGCTTCTGACAAGCTATAATTAAAGTGTGACCGGCCGGCAGATTCCTTTAACACCAGCGTGTGCACCGTTGGGTCATTATGCATTTCACCAATCTTTGAATGGTTGTTGACCTGTTGGCTTTAATATTTTAATGTATTCATGTTTGTGTTGTTTGACTAAACCTTTCTCCTGGAGCTTTGTTTTTAAGTTGCAAATGTGAGATAGTTTCTGATGGTCTACATTACGGCTGTCTGTACAGTAGGCATCATGGCTCGCTGTCATATTCAAAGTAGTTTGAATTTATTGCCTGCTATCCTATAAATACCTCTGATTGGAGCGTAACTAACCTATGCTGGTAAATGAATGATCGGATGATTCAGTGCTGACACAGCAGATATTAAAAAGACATCAGTATGTGGGTGATTCTCACGAAAACTTGGTTTTAAAAATGTCAAGCATGAAAATGTAAAAATTGCTTAAATTTACTTTTTTCCAACCAGACATTGAAAAACAAAGTCTGGAGTAAATGGGAACATTAATTTAAAAACTTTTACTTATCATTTAACACTATTTGTAAAAAAATTGTCCTAAAAAATCTCATTACCGCAACAGTCAGAAAACATCAACACTGACATCTTTTCAAAATGACATGACAAACCTGAAAGAACATAATTTGGAGATTCTACACATGCATTTAAAATCAAAGTATTATGCTTCTATTAATTAAATTAACATTTAATAAGCATCTGTTGCGGTAATGATAATCAAAATGTCGTGTAAGCATTCTGACAAGACAATATTTTAAATTAACTGTAAAAAAATGATCTTACCTGGTAGCCATCATGAAGTAACTGGTCCATGTGCTTGGTCACTCAAAATCAAACTTTATTAAAATTCTGTATGTGTGCTTAAACTGTTCTCAAAAAGTGTTGCGGAGGATGAGAACATCAGGCATGGACACATCATTTTCCTAATTTTTCTTCATTATTTTTATACATGAATATTCAGTAAATATTTTTTCTGTCATCTAAAGTAGTCTAGAACATCCATTTATTTTTCTTCTTAATATTTTTGTGTTAATTTAATTAAATTACAACATAACGCATGTTCAAACACAGCCGGACACATTGCGGTAATGAGAATTTCAGCAGAAAATGAGATAAAATTTACAATTATAAATTCTTATGTTGAAATCACACATTGTGCAAGGTAGAACACAGTATTGTGTTAATTCTGATGCTTTTTAATGTTACTTTATTACACATTTTAAAGCTAAAATCATTAGTGCCGTCACTGCCATGGTGTTTCAATGGTTTCGTGAGAATCACCCAGATAGATTTATTGGTTGTTTTTTTCTGTGGGTTGGTGGATCAATTTTGTTTATCAGCTGTCCGTCTTAAGGCATGATGAACTTATATTTTTAAGAAAAATTTGTGTATAATGCAAGCCAGTGACAGTAAAATATGTGTTTTAGGGAATAGGTGTGGCATATTTTGAGTTAGGGTCATTGGGCTAGTTTGTGGCTAGTTGTGATTGACCATTGGGCTGGCTTTGTTATGCAGATCTTGTGATTCTCAACTGGTGTGGCCATGGGAGCCACACTTTTACATGGTCATTTACATACACATTTTAGGAATTTGAATCAAGCTAATTTTTCCCTTAGAAATTTTGAAACACATATGTACAGCCATTGTGCTCAATGTCTGACATTCTCCCTTGTTTTAAATTAAGCTGCACCATAGAGGAGAAGCCACTTTCACATAGATATGTTGTGCTGAACGGCAGGATCGCAAGGGACAGTGACTCATTATCAGATCGCATCGCGGCCATCTGTCAGTACGGCTTTCACGTGCACCTTTCAAAATAAAAGTCCCACAGCAGAAAACCATTTAAAATTATGTTTTGGCTGTTTCTTTGACAGCACTCTCTGCGACCCACTTGAAAGGGTCCCGTGACCCAATTTAAGAAACGCTCATTTAGTTTCTATAATGGTGCTATAGCATATTTTGTTGTTGTTAGCAATATTATTGTCATGATTTTGTGTTTCATGCATGCAGATCTCAGAAATCCACGTCACAGGAGAGTCTGAGGATATGACAGCCAAGGAAAGACTTCTGCTTTGGTCCCAGCAGATGACTGAAGGCTATGTAGGTGTCAGATGTGACAACTTCACTACCTCGTGGAGAGATGGACGGCTGTTCAATGCTATCATTCATAAGTACAGGTAACAGCCCAGCTTTTATATTGGTGTACAAAACTTTCAATCTCCTGTCAAATTAAAGATCTGATGTGTTTTAAATAATATATTTGTACATTTGTTGACTCAGACTTGCATCAGATCAAAGGAAATGTGTTGTGAACACTTTTTAATGTTGACTCTGAAATGCTGTCCAAATGTGACAGCTTTGAGCTTTAGGTTTTGTTTATACCTGGTATTAGGATTTAAAAGACACATTCCTGCTCACCTGGTGTTTAATGTCTCTTTTGTCCACTTTTCACCGCTTCTGTCCTGATTACTTTGAGGGGTTAATGAAACATGAGCGAGAGAAATAACAGTGTATTTGAACTGTGTGTGATGTCGGTCATAATCAAGCAGCATTGTTACGGTGCGGTAGAATGTGAAACTGTGTTTACCAAGGCATAGATGAATAATACGAGCTCTATACATGGTAATGACATATATTGTGTAGTGGTCGACTGATAAGGGTTTTTTTATGGCCGATGCCGATATGAAGAAAGCAATATGGATGATATTTAAATGATATATTATAGTAACTAAGAAACATACAAACAATTTGTTAAACTAAATAAACATTTATTTTGCATATTTATGCAATATTCACTTAATTTAAAAAAAAAATGTATATGGTAATCATTTTAATGAGTTTAAATAATTATTGCTTATAGTTTAAGATAACATGTATAATTAATGACAAAAACAGCATTTAATTCATTAATATTACCAAATAAATTGGATGAAGTTATTTTACTCCGTAAGATGTTGTTTCACTTTCTTAAAGTTAAAAATATATTATTAGATCAAAAAGCCACTTGTTTAAGTTTGTTACTGCCGAAACCGTCTATAGTCCACTGATAATATAGTTATGTATATTATATTGCATATCTGTTAAGAGATCCTCCTAATAGTAACACATTGCACCTTTAACATATATTATTTCAATGCATTCTTTTGCACCTTTAAAATCAAATCTCTTAGTATGTTTGTAATTTATCAGACGTGCAGAGTTTGTCGAATAATAACCATAGTTGTGTGCTAATGTAGGCCTGACCTGGTGGATATGAGCAGAGTATCATCACAGAGTAGCAGATCAAACCTTGAACAAGCGTTCTGTGTGGCCGAGCAGCTCGGTGTGGCGCGACTGCTGGATCCAGAGGGTGAGTTTAAACATCATATACATTTCTCTTAAACCAATGCCTTTAATCAAATTAAACTGGGCTATATCTGATCTCACTCTTCAGTTATACACTGAAAAAAATGATTCATTAAATTTAATCAATTTTTTTAAAGTAAGCGGTTGCAATCAATTTATTTAAGCTACATTTAAACAAAAAAGATTAGTAACGTAAAATAAAATATAAAACTTTTGTTTAAATGAAGCTTAAATGAATTGATTGCAACCACTTACCTTAAAAAATGATTAAATTCAATTAATCATTTTTTTTCAGTGTAATGCCTTCTCACTTCTTACATTAAATGCTGATATTTCTGTGTCATTCAGATAATGCGGATACAGTACTCTTCAATCCATGCTGTTTGTGCCTGCATGAGTATTTTGTAAATCATCCTACTTGAGCATTCCTTTGTTTTTACATTTCCCATGAAATGATGGGAATCATAAGAATTTGTTTTGAAATGTTCTTGACAGAGCGAGCGAGGCCACTGCATCAGTTCAAACGTGTGTGTTTCAGACCCACTTCTAATAAAAGTCATTCTTATAAATATTTATCAATTTGATTTGAATCATTCATGAATATCAGTGTGGTTGTAAGCCAGTAAGAGTTATGCATTAGAAAGATATGTTGTGAGTGTATTTCCCGTATTATTTTATGTGCTGTCCACTTTTTCTCTCTAACCATTATTTAGTTTAAAGGAATAGTCTACTTATTTTCAATATTAAAATATGTTATTACCTTAACTAAGAATTGTTGATACATCCCTTTATCATCTGTGTGCGTGCACGTAAGCGCTGGAGCGCGCTGCGACGCTTCGATAGCATTTAGCTTAGCCCCATTCATTCAATGCTACCATTTAGAGATAAAGTTAGAAGTGACCAAACACATCAACGTTTTTCCTATTTAAGACGAGTAGTTATACGAGCAAGTTTGGTGGTACAAAATAAAACGTAGCGCTTTTCTAAGCGGATTTAAAAGAGGAACTATATTTTATGGCGTAATAGCACTTTTGGGAGTACTTCGACTCACTCTCATAATGGGAGGGGGAGGGTGTTACTGCGCCGAGTCAAAGTACTCACAAAAGTGCTATTACGCCATAAAATATAGTTCCTCTTTTAAATCCGCTTAGAAAAGCGCTACGTTTTATTTTGTACTACCAAACTTGCTCGTATAACTACTCGTCTTAAATAGGAAAAACGTTGATGTGTTTGGTCACTTCTAACTTTATCTCCAAATGGCACCATTGAATGAACGGGGCCAAGCCAAATGCCATCGAAGCGTCGCAGCGCGCTCCAGCGCCCACGCGCACGCACACAGACGACAGAGGGATGAATCAACAATTCTTAGTTAAGGTAATAACATATTTTAATATTGAAAATGAGTAGACTATTCCTTTAACATAGTAATAGATTAAAAAAAAACATCTAGAAAAGCGTTTCGTTTTTTAATACTTTGAACTAGTTTGCTATTTCCAATTAATTGATTATTCCCATAATTAATTTCTAAAATGATTTATAGACTCACCAAGTTATTATGAAGAGTTAGTATTTTATTATGTGAAACATTTAAACGGCACTGTTAAGGTAACCCGGCGGATGAGTGAGTCGAGTATTTTTGAGCTTGATCTAATGTGTCAGATATTTCACTGTGCAGTTTCATACTGTATGCTGTGCATGTTTTATAATCATCTGTAAATCAACATCTTTAACCTGACAGCAGTCTGTAGTAAGCACTTTCTAGTTATTTATCAGTGTTTGGTGCTAGACTGTTAAGACATTTATAAACTAGCGTTCTAATTTGTTATATTTTTGGGCAGACGTTGACGTGTCATCGCCAGATGAGAAGTCAGTCATTACTTACGTGTCAACATTATACGATGTCTTCCCAAAAGCCCCAGAAGGAACAGAGGGCATCAATGCAAATGTAAGAACACATCTACACAATAACAGTGTTTTCATTGAAGGTGTTATCTGGGTTTTTACTGTGTTTACATGGTCGTGACATGATATGATTTGTTACGTAATAGATTCTATCACACTAAATGTCATGTTGAGACAAATATCTTTTATTTCAGTGTTTATGGCGATGCTTTCAAAGCTATATGATTTATTCTGATGCTGTATTGCACACTTTTAGACTTTTATTTTCATTATGTCTATGCATTTTTTCTTATTAGTATTTTTTTATAATCAAGAAAGACTTTAAAAAGTAAAAATAATAATAATAATAAGAAGAAGAACAAGCATACAGTGTCAAGAAAAAGTATGTGAACCCCTACTATAAACTGGTTTTTACTGTGATTTGCCATAAAATGTGATCTGATCCTCATCTAGGTCACAACAATAGACAAACACAGTGTGCATAAGGTGACAACACGCAAATAATTCTAGTTTCTTGTGTCTTTTTTGAGAACCCCCATTAAACATTCATAGTGCTGGAGGAAAATGTAAGTGAACCCTTGGATTTAACAGCTTGTTAAGGCTCATTTGGCAGCAAATACTTTAAGCAAGCGCAATTTTTGCTCATTCCCCTTTACAAAACCGCTTTAACTCAGACACATTTGTAGGATGTCTGGTGTGAACCGCTCTCTTGAGGTCATTCCACAGGTTAAGGTCTGGGCTTTAACTAGGCCACTCCAAATGGCGCATTTTGTATTTCTTAAGCCAGTCTGTAGGCGCATTTTGTATTTCTTAAGCCAGTCTGTAGTGGATTTACTTCAATGCTTAAGGTCATTGTCCTGTTGCTTCAACTAACTTCTACTGAGCTTCAACTGGTGGAAAGCCACCCTGACATTATCCTGTAGGATTTTTTTAAACTTAATAATTCATTTTACCCTCGATGATGGCAAGTGGTCCAGGCCATGAGGCAGCAAAGCAAGCCCAAATCATGATGTTCCCTCCACCATACTTCACTGTTGGGATGATGATGTTTCGATGTTGGTAAGCTGTGCCCATTTTGCGCCATAAAATTTTTCCAAAAAAATTAAACTTTTGTTTCATCAATCCATAAAATACTTTTCCAGTAGCACTGGGGTTTGCCAAGGTGCTCTTTTGCAAACTTCAGGCTCACAGCAATGTTTTTCGGGAGAGCAGCGGCTTGCTCCGTGGTGTACTGTCATAGACACCGTGCCTGTCCGAAGACTTGCGTATGGTAGACTCAGGAACAGAGCTGTGTGCCCGTTCCAATGATGTCTTCAAGCCTTTAGCTTTTACTTGTGGGTTCTTTTTTACTTCATTGAGTATTCTCCATGGTGTCTTAGGAGTCATCTTGACTGTGCGCCCACTTCTAGGAAGGGTAGCTACAGTATTTAACTGTCTCCATTTATAGACAATTTGTCTAAGTGTAGACTGATAGAGGTCTAAACATTTTGAGATTGTTTTGTATCCCTTTTCAGCCTTATGGAGTGCAACATCTCTTGATCAGATATCTTTATAAGAGCATGGTTCAGAAGAGGTGATGCTTCTTAAGGACAGCAATCTTAAAATGTGTGAGTGAGTGTCTTAATATCAATCAAAGCTGCACTAAACCACACATTTAAACTCATTTTATTAATTGGACTCCAGTTTGCCAGCTTCTGACAAAAAAAAGCTTTCAATAAAGTAATTAGTCCATGGGCTCACTTACATTTTCCTCCAGCACTGTGAATGTTTAATGGGTGTTTCCAAAAGACAAGAAACTGGAATTATTTATGTCTTGTGAGCTTATGCACATCGTGTTTGTTTATTGTTGTGACCTAGATGAGGATCAGATAACATTTTATGGCAAATCACTGTAGAAAACCAGTTCATTCCTAGGGGTTCACATACTTTTTCTTGCCACTGTATGTTGTGTTTTGGTGCTGGTATGCTGGCATTCCCATGCTGGTTTGTTGCTGTTTTTTTCAGCAGGGGAGTGGGGAACCCTGTGTCCTGGAGGGCCACTGTCCTGCAGAGTTTAGTTCCAACCCGAACCAAACACACCTGCATTTCATTTCCAAGTAATCCTGAAGACTTTAATTAGATTTTCAGGTGTGTTTAATTAGGGTTAGAACTAAACTCTGCAGGACAGTGGCCCTCCAGGACCAGGTACTGTACCACCCCTGTACTAAACTAAACAAAAAATAACACAAATATAGCTATGGGAATCAATCATCTTCAGCACTGTCATATTTTATCTGGAATTGGCATAAGTGTATATCATTTGCATACATTTATACTTTCAGATCATGAGATTTCAGTCAAGTTGAATGGTAGTAAGTGTAAAATGTTCAATGACTTTGCAGCGTTGCTCAGATGAGTTTGAGGGTTGTTATGCAGGAATTTAAATCAGTTTTAAATCTTTGAAGTTGTTCCCAGATCAGAGAAATATTTCCCTACACTAAAATTCTCTTCATTATTTCAGTTCATTAACATTTGTCTTCAACATCTATGACCAAAACATGCTACTAATGAATCAAATAAGCCAAATACTTTCAGAAAGCCAAACAGTGATAACTGTCAGAACTGAGACAGTGAAATATAAACCTTGAGATAAAGCTGAGGTGATTTCTGTGATTTTTGAAACAGGATGTGGATATTAAATGGATCGAGTACCAAAACATGGTGAAGTACCTCACTCAGTGGATCAGACACAATGTGACTGTTATGTTGGACAGACATTTTCCCAGCAGTCCTGTGGAGCTTAAGGTGAGTCATCATACATCTTCAGGTGAGGTACACGAGGGTGAAATGTTTCCTCCAGTAAATTAACAGTCATTTGAACTATCTTGGCAAGTGATGAGTTGCTGTAACTTATTATATCAAGTTAAATTTGCTTTAGTTATGTCAGCTTTATTGTATAAGTTACAGAAACTCATCACTAGTCAATAGAGTTAAAATGAATTTTAAATCAATGTTGATTATCTAACTTAAAAATAGCAAAAAACAGTGCAAACTAGGGCTGCATGATTTGGGTAATTTTTCCCATTGCGGTTATTGATGCTAATATTGCGATGTGCGATTATACTAAATGGTATCATGAGTCAACTTGATGGGTTTTAAAGAAAATCCACACACAGTTTAATGATAATGCTAAAATGTGTATTTGTAAAACTATAAATGTTTTCGTATTGCCATGTGATGTAGCAACTGCTTAGTGTCAGTAATCCTAAATCCAAAATACCGCCATACAACAGACATAGAGGTGTTTTTTTAGCTACCAGATCACTGTCAACCTCCTCTGCATCCATCTTCGCTCTGGTATAAGTGACGCCGCACACCACACAAATGCATGCCACACGTGCACTGCCTTTTTTGTTCGGTTTTCTTTCTTTTTTTAAACAGCAAGGAAAATCATCAAACTGTTATCAGAAAGTTTGTGTTAACAAGTCCACACATTTATTTATTTAATATAATTGCAACATTTTGCTGTCATGTTTGCGATGCGATTAATTGTGCAGCACTAGTGCAAACACATTTTTTACAGTGTACAGGCAACACAAATATAATCCACGTGTCTCCATACAGGTGTTTTGTGAAGCGAATCAATCAACCTTAGGGCAGTTCTCATACTTTTTGGTGTACCCCCTGCCCCTTGTGTAGGATCTCTTTGCTGCCCCCCCCAAATAATTTCATGACATAAACTTATCAAATCGAAAACTTAACATTTTAATGAAATAAAACATATTAAATAATACAATGTAGTGCTGTTGGTCAGTAGCCTTTGTTTCTGAGGTTTAATTACATAGAATTGATGTATTTTAAAATGTCCAAAAACCCACTGGCACCATCCCACGCCCCTTAAATTCTCATTACTGCAAGAAAAAAAATGATTATGTAGTTGGCACATAACCCGTTTATGGTAACATTATGATTTTAGGGGTTATATTTTATTTATTATTTAAGGCAAAGAGAACAATTTTAGTTGATATGACCCGTCACCATTACCAAGGTTTTTCACCATTCTGAATGATTTTTCACTGTTCATCTGTACTTTTTTTGCAACCAGTAATAAGATTGGAGGGTGGTATATCTATTTTTCAAGTAGTGTCTCTCATCATAATTTCTTTAATTTTCCTTTTGATTTTTAGGGGAAAAATGACCTAAATGTTTTTTTACAGGTTTCATAAAGGGTAACAATATATGGTCCCTAAAATATTGCATGTGATTTTCATAGATGAGAGTGAGTTTTTTGGGTAAACTGACTTGAGATTTTTTTTAAAGGCAGATAAATCAAAAGTAATAATTTATGCTGACATGCATTTTTCCCAAATTAGCACCTGGCGAGAAACTTTTTTTCTTGCTAACATAAAGAATTGTTTAGTCAAGCCTGGGGTGGATTTCTTCCACTCCTACAGAAGATTTTAATGGCAAATAGGTTGCATCCCCCTTAATGTAGATTAAAAAGCATTAAAGGTCTTTTGAACAGTTGAAGAGTGACTCTATAAATCTCATAGAGGAACTGCACAAGTTCTGTGAGCGGGTATCTTTTCTTTGCTTGCGTTTAATGTTCATATTATGACTTTGCTCTTAGGTTTTGCTGTAACTAACCGTTTATCCTTTTTTTCAGGCACTTTATACACAATATCTACAGTTTAAAGAGCACGAAATACCACCTAAGGAGAATGAAAAGACCAAAATCAAACATCTCTACAAAATGCTAGAGGTTTGCATCCATAATTTGCTTTCACTATGATGCACACTTGACACATGTGAAGGTGTGTAAGACTCTGCTGTGTGTTGATACACAGATGTGGATTGAGTTTGGCCGCATACAGCTTCCTCAAGGCTGCCATCCTAATGATGTGGAGAAGGAATGGGGAAAGCTGATCGTGGCCATGCTGGAGAGAGAGAAGAGCCTGAGGCCTGAGGTGGAGAGGTATGGTTTACATGTACTATCTTTACATCAGTTAATGAAGGAATGTGGGTGTGCTATATGATAGATTCTTAGTGTGTGGATGTGATCACAGGAGAAGTAGTGTAAAGGATGTTCACAGTTCAACTGAGAGAAAAAAATGTCTTATGAGTTTTACATTTTTTATTAAATAAATGATGATCTTTTAGTATTTTATTACAAGTATTAAAGTCATTAACAGTCATTAAAGGTTGTTGATCAATTTAGCAAACACCTTTTAGGGATGTGTTAATGTTAAAACAGCTGCACCTCACTTTTTACAAGAAAAAAATTGCAATGGCACTCAGCACCTGTACATTTATAGCTGCAGCTCGTACTGTACGAAGCAAACGTGTATTCATGTAAAACTGCAGCTCTGGCTGTTTGGAACAAACCTGCGACGCTTTATAACTGCAGCCCGCGTTGTACGGAGCAAACGTGCATCGATTTACAACTGCAACTCAGGCCATAGGGAGCAGACATGCATCGCTTTATAACTACAGCCCACGATGTTCAGAGCAGACCTGCATCGCTTTATGACTGTAGCTTGCAATGTTCAGAGCAGACCTGCAACACTTTATAACTGCAGCCTGTGATGTGTGGAGCAGACCCGCATTACTTTATAACTGCAGCCCGCGATGTTCAGAGCAGACCTGCATCACTTTATAACTGTAGCTTGCAATGTTCAGAGCAGACCTGCAACACTTTATAACTGCAGATTGCGATGTTCAGAGCAGACCTGCATCACTTTATAACTGCAGTCCATGATGTTTAGAGAAGACCTGCAATGCTTCATAACTGCAGGCCGCGATGTACGGAGCAGACCTGCAACACTTTATAACTGCACCTTGCGATGTTCAGAGCAGACCTGCATCACTTTATAACTGTAGCTTGCAATGTTCAGAGCAGACCTGCAACACTTTATAACTGCAGATTGCGATGTTCAGAGCAGACCTGCAACACTTTATAACTGCACCTTGCGATGTTCAGAGCAGACCTGCATCACTTTATAACTGCACCTTGCGATGTTCAGAGCAGACCTGCATCACTTTATAACTGTAGCTTGCAATGTTCAGAGCAGACCTGCAACACTTTATAACTGCAGATTGCGATGTTCAGAGCAGACCTGCATCACTTTATAACTGCAGTCCATGATGTTTAGAGAAGACCTGCAATGCTTCATAACTGCAGGCCGCGATGTACGGAGCAGACCTGCAACACTTTATAACTGCAGCCCATGATGTTCAGAGCAGACCTGCATCACTTTATAACTGCACCTTGCGATGTTCAGAGCAGATCTGCAACGCTTTATATCTGCAGCCTGTGATGTGTGGAGCAGACATGCATAGCTTCATAACTGCAGCCTGCGATGTGTGGAGCAGACATGCATCGCTTTATAACTGCAGCCTGCGATGTGTGGAGCAGACCCGCATTACTTTATAACTGCAGCCTGTGATGTACGGAGCAGACCTGCATCGCTTAATAACTGCAGCTCGCGATGTATAGAGCAGACATGCATCACTTTATAACTGCAGCCTGTGATGTGCGGAGCAGACGCACATTGGTTTATAACTGCAGCTTGTAATGTTCAGAGCAGACCTACATCACTTTATAACTGCAGCCCACGATGTTCAGAGCAGACATGCATCACTTTTTAACTGCAGCTCGCGATGTACGGAGCAGACATGCATCGCTTTATAACTGGAGCTCGCGATGTATGGAGCAGACATGCATTGCTTTGTAACTGCAGGCTGTGATTTGCGGAGCAGATGCGCATTGCTCTATAACTGCAGCTTGTGATGTTCGGAGCAGACCTGCATCACTTTATAACTGCAGCCCACGATGTTCAGAGCAGACACGCATCGTTTTATAACTGCAGCTCGCCATGTATATAGCAAACATGCATCGCTTTATAACTGCAGCCCGCGATGTGTGGAGCAGACCTGCATCACTTTATAACTGCAGCCTGTGATGTACGGAGCAGACCTGCATCGCTTAATAACTGCAGCTCGCGATGTATAGAGCAGACATGCATCACTTTATAACTGCAGCCTGTGATGTGCAGAGCAGACATGCATCGCTTTGTAACTGCAGCCTGTGATGTTCGCAGCAGACATGCATTACTTTATAACTGCAGCCCACGATGTTCGTAGCAGATCTGCATCATTTTGTAACTGCATTTCAGGGCATACAGAGCAGACATGTAACTGTAGCCCACACCGTATGGAGCCGATATGCATTGATTTACAACTGCAGCTTGCACCGTACAGAGCATACATGCATCACTTTTTAACTGCAGCTCAGTGGCCAGTGAATGCTGTGTAAGACCAGTAACACTGACAACTTTTATTCAGATTTTATTCTGACAAAAGTAAGAAAAACAGCAAAGCAACTTGACTCCAATGGCTGTTGAATTAGGATGTTACTTTGAAAACAAGCAATGTGCAAATGTTTACCTTTTTCCATTTGTATATATGGTCATTATCGTGCTAAAATATTGAGCTATATATTTGTTATATTTTTATGCATAGCCCTAGCATCTAGCTTCAAGTAGTTTTGGCTCATATCTGCACAAGCACATTTCTACAGATATTAATCATCATATTGTTTTGACGTAAAGATGATGTTTGGAAATCACCTGCCCTGGAATTTTTTAAACATTTGGTAACACAATGAGAAACGTTAATATTCATTAAAGTGGATTAAAAAATTTGAAATCACATGAGGCTTAGTGAGGCTGAGGAATTTGGTTCCTGGTGTGGCACGCCTACAATTTTCAAGCATAACTGTCTGAACCTGCGCTGGATCATCTGTCTTAAATGAAAAGGAACGTTTAGTGTTTTACCTGGGGGAAATGACATTGGGGGCGGCTGTCCTGCCTCCATTATGAGCCTATAAATAACGGGCACCGAGAGCGTGCGGCCTCAGCAGGCTGCTCGCTCGAGTGTTGGACCGTAGATGGCCAGTCGGGTCTCTGTTGCTGATGGAGAGGTGGTAACTGCCATTCTCCGTGTCAGCCGAAGACATTGTTAAGTCTATTATGATGCACAGCAACCTGGTATACTGCAGTAGCACGTCATCAGTGAGTGACAGCACTCTGACCAGCTTAGGCTCTGCTGAAAATCTGCTCTCGGGAGCCCTTGAACCCTTCACAAGCACTCCGCTTTATCTCAATAATAACTCTGTGTATGGACCTAGGTGAGATGGCCACACATGCAGAAGATGAGATGTGGATTTTGGTGTGAATCAATGGTGAACTGATTTGATTTTAGTGCCTTTTCTGTTTTGATTGTCGGTGTTTTGTTTTCATAGACTTGAAATGCTCCAGCAAATTGCAAACAGAGTCCAGCGAGACTGCGTAAGCGGAGAGGAGAAACTAGCCTTAGCACGAACTGCTCTGCAGTCGGTAGGTTACGTGCATATAAATATAATTTTGTTTGTAAAGATTTTAAAAAGGATAACTAAAAAGAAAACAATTTTTGCAGAAGCTGTTTTAATAAAATATGAAAATCTCCTCTAGGATGCCAAACGGTTGGAATCAGGAATCCAGTTTCAGAATGAAGCAGAAATTGCCGGTTATCTCCTGGAGTGTGAGAATCTGTTACGACAGCAAGTGGTGGATATTCAACTTCTGCTGGATGGGAAATTTTACTTGGCCGATCAGCTTGTGCAAAGGTTGGGGAAAAAATGAGGAAATCATTATCTGTGTGAACTTAGATAATAAATCATTTTGGTGACCTTTGTTCAAGTATTCAAACAGTAAACCTCACTCGACCAGTCTTTTAACCATGGATACATTTGTAATCCCGTAACGCATGAAGTCAAGTTCTTAGTGCTGTTGTACTATAATCTGTCCTTCAGGGTGTCAAAGGTCCGTGATGAGCTGTTGGCCTTGAGATCGGAGTGTTCCTCTGTATACAGCAAAGGACGCACACTGACCTCAGAACAGACCAAGATGATGATCTCTGGCATCACGCAGAGTTTGAACTCTGGCTTTTCCCAAAACTTTAACGGCGGACTGTCTCCAGCCCTCGGGCACGGTGGCCTGGTGACGATGGGCGGCGGTCATGCGTCTGCGCTGACCCCTGTGTTGAGCCCAGCCATGACCCCGGGCATGCAGCCAGCCTCCGTTCAAACTTTCCTGAGCGGCAGAGGTGGAGGAATGGAGCCCGGCGCCTTTCAGCAGTTTAAACACATGCAGATCCGCAAGCCCGTGCTTAAGTCATCGTTCATGGATCCGAACCTGTCAGAGGATGAAGTGAATATGAAGTTTGTGCAGGATCTGCTGAACTGGGTCGAGGAAATGCAGGTAAATTAGAGTTCCTTTAATCATAACTAATAACAATATAAATAAAATGCATTATTATTATTATTATTATTATTATTATAACCTTCTTTTAGAAAGACATGCTTTTTTTCTGAACATATGTGAATATATATTCAGATTTACCTGAGAAGAAAAACGGCATATGATTCTAAGACTAGAAAATTATATTATGTTTCTTTGTTATATCAAATCTGCAACTAGTTGTCACCGGGGTTAAGCATAAATTCTGTTTAGATTTTGTGATGTGTATGCTGAAATAAGGAATGATTTGCGTAAGGAAAGCATGATTATTGGCAGTGAGGATATCATGATGGTACTTTTCAAAGTTCTTTTGATTCCTATAAAAAGGTTCAGCTCGATCAGGCGGAGTGGGGATCTGATCTGCCGAGCGTCGAGTCAAATTTGAACAACCATAAAGACATGCAGAAAGCCATTGAAGAATTCCAGATGAGCATTAAAGAAGCCAGAATGAGTGAGGTAATGCAAAAGGTTGCATATTTTAATATTAAAAATACATCATATATTTATAATGTTGTTACAAGCAACATACAATACGTTTTTCCCACCACCCAGCTGTTAAATGTATCTCTGCTGACACACAACTGCTAACAAAAGTGATTTTTGTAGCCTGTCCTGTAATTGAAGGCACAAGTCTGTATGTTTTGCTGGTTATTATTGCTGTCAATCATAATGAATTGAGGGCTGTCAACTGCTTTCAGGTTATGAAAATTGAAAGATTAATGAACTTTTCAAACTTGGCATGTATGGATATGCCCGTTTAGCATTCACTATGTGAACATATATTCAGATACACATACCTTCTTATTAGTGCTATAAATATAATATTCTAATTGATTGTATAACAGTCTTTAAAAAATGCATTAAGCTCATTTCTATGTCTTCCCTTATGTTTCTCGTGTCTGTTCTAAAATTACTACATTTTCAAATCATTAAAGATGTCTATGTAGATGTTACTTGATTCTCCGTATGTGTGGGGGAGTAGTATGCATGAATGTATGTATGTGTGTGAGAATCACATCTGATAGTAGGCCTACAGTGTTCAATCTCAAAACACAAGAGCTGCATAACGTGTATCCAAACAGAATAATAGTCTCAATTTTAGTTAAGCTATTAATAGATCAAGTAACTAACTTACTCGTTCCTGTCCCGCAGATTCAGATGACCCAGCCGTTAAAGCAGAGTTACTCTGAGAAGCTGCATAAGTTAGAGAGTCAGTACGCCAGACTGCTGGTACGGTAACTTTATACACTGACTGTAGATCAGGGCTTCACATTCTTTACTTCATAAGAGCCACATCTCAGTTTTTCATGTGTTTTTAGAAATTTTCTACAGATAGACAGAAACATCTTGAGAGCTTGTATGACTTTGTAACGCGCGCCACTCAGGAGCTGATCTGGCTCAATGAGAAAGAGGAAGAGGAGGTGGCTTTCGACTGGAGCGAGCGAAGCACTAACATTTCAAGAAAGAGGGATTATCATTCAGTAAGTTTAACCACATCACTTTACAATAATAAGGCAATTCAATGGTCTGTGAAGTGTTGAATTCTGTTGGGTTAAAAATATAATGAATTATCCTGTTCACTGCTGTGTATTGGTGTCTTTTAAGGGATGTGGTTAAAGGGATAGTCACCCAAAAATGAAAATTCTGTCATTATTTTCTCATCCTCATGTTGTTATAAATCTGTATGAATTTGATGAACACAAAAGAAGATATTTTGATAAATGATGGTAAGCACACAGCTGAGGGTACCCATTGAATTTTTTTTCCTACTATGGAAGTCAATGGTTAGGGGCTGGACACACCAAAACTTTTAAACGCGGCTGAAAACGCCTTGAGGACGCCGAATACCAGCTGTTTTTCAGCTGAGTGCCAGCTTTCTTCAGCTAAGCGCTTTGGTAGCTGTGATACTTCAGCTGTGAACCGGTTGGTTGCTGTGGTAATGTCCCGCCCCTCCTCCACTGTGATTGGGCGGCCGTGTGAAAACTGACATTGACGAGCGGAGCTTTTCTTCCAAAGTTGAACATTTCTCAACTCTCGGCGCTGTGCGCGGAGCCCGGAAAAACCGCCGGGCGCCGGTTTTCAGCACGGAAGAAAACCGCTAGCTGCTGGCTTATTTGAAAAACGCCGAGTTTCCATTGAAATGAATTGAAAACATGCGCCGGCAGCGGGCGTAAAAGCGTTGGTGTGCACGCCCCCTTACAGTCAGCTGTGTACTTACCATCATTTATTAAAATATCTTTGTGTTTATTGGAAAACAGAAATTCATACAGGTTTGTAAAAACATGAGGATGAGAAAATGATGACAGAATTAGCATTTTTGGGTGAACTATGTATTTCATGTTCTTAAATTATTTATTAAAATAAAAGATGAAAACAATGATTTTGCCCTATTTTTAACGTTTTACTTTAACATATCCTCAGAATGCAAATATTTTGTTGATCTTTATCACCCAGCCCTAGCCAGATTTCAGATGAAACAGCTTTGGCGTTTCGCTCGGAGGTTTACTTAACACAGAGGCATTTGTTAGCAGAAATATGGCACCCATCCACCCATAATTACACTGAATCTACATGTGCTAGAAAAAAAACATAGCTTTAAAGTGGTTTCAGGGGACACGCGGTTGACAGCAGTTAACACATCCTATCTTATTGGAGCTATCAAGACAGACCTTACATGTGGCATCACTGTAGACATCAATCATGATTATGTTTTGATATGAACTAGTTGAGTCTTATATAACATCAGCTTGCCTTTGCATGCCATGCTGCGAGTTCTTGGAAGCAATGATATATATACAGTTTGTGCCAAGAAATCAATTCTTCATGTGTCTTTCTGCAGGATCTCATGAGAGAACTGGATGACAAGGAAGAGGTGATCAAGTCAGTCCAGGAGAAAGCAGAAAACCTCCTGTTGGAGAACCATCCTGCCAGATTGACCATTGAGGTATGGCTTTATTATTGACCTCAATGACATCATCATCATCATATACCACACTTTAACACATGTCTGTTATATATAGGAAATGTAATATCAAAGCACAAATATTCACCATCATGTAAATCTTAACCCATAGACTTTATCTTCAGTGAAACAAAACGAGATGTTTTGTAGAATGTGCATGCTACCATTTTTTTCTACTATGAAAAGGGATTCTAAATATGGCAGTTGTTGTTGACAAACGACATTTACAAAAAGTATAGTATATGTCCATGCACAGTCTAAATACAGTGCATGTAATAACATTCACCTCTTTTTAAGCTTTAGCTCTCAAATTTTAATTCACCTTTTCACATATTGAAAGTCATTCAGTCTGTTTTTATGGGACTTTATTATGCTTTTTTTTAGAGAGTGTCTGCCTCAGTCACTATTTACATTTATTAAATGGAAATTTCTCCTTTTTACTATAGAAAAAACGATATTGCAATAAAAATGTCCACCTAATTCAACTTAAAAACTGGAAATCATGCATTGAATGCTGAATTGCTTAAAGCTCACCTAATATGGCAATTTTTCAAGATGTAATTTTATTTTCAGGTGTCCTGTGAAGTTTCAGGTCCAAATACCTTCTATCATCATTTGTTATAATGAAAAGGCATATTTGTTTACTGTCTCTGTTTACTGCTATCTTTAACGAAAACGTGCTCTGGCTTACTTCATTGTTCATCATGAACGTACGGTAATAAATGATGTAAAAAAGACTTGGAAATGATGACCTTACTGTGGTCTATGGGCAGGGCCTGCTCACAGTGACACCATTTTGCTCAGAAAACGCTAATAGCTTGTCCTGTGAGATTTTAATTTCTACAGGGTGGTTGTGTACACACAAGTATTGTTAAACAACATATCAAGTGAATTTCTCATATTAGGTGAGCTTCAATTGCAAAAGTTAAAATTGCTAACTGTAGTTGAGTATTCATACATCATTTTTACAGTTAACATAAAGTTAAGTAAATGATGACAAAACATTTTGAAAATGAACTGAACTAAAATGAAGCTTATTTTTCTGACTGTGTTTGTGATATACAGGCATATAAAGCAGCCATGCAGACTCAGTGGAGTTGGATACTGCAGCTGTGTCACTGTGTTGAGCAACATCTGAAAGAGAACGCCGCTTACTTTGACGTGAGTTACGTTCCCATCATACACAGATTTTTACCAGGACACATTTTGCTGATGTTGAAACCATTTTGTTATTCTGCAGTTTTTCAACGATGCCAAAGAGTCATTCGATTACCTGAAGACCCTTCAAGATGCCATCCACAGAAAGTACGGCTGTGACCGGTCCAGTAGTTTACATCGGCTGGAGGATCTAATTCAAGAGTCTATGGTTAGTAAGTCTCCATGCAATGATCTTTTTAAGAGTCACTTCACTTCCCCATAGACCAGGGGTCTCCAGTCCTTCTTCTAGAGATAAAATGTCACGTACAGTTCAGATCCAACTCTAATGAAATGCGGTATATTGTAAGAATAAGTAAACAATGACTAAGGGTCCGTTTGCATAACGTTTTTAACTGAATCCAGGAACGTTTTTATTTTAACGCTCATGTCCTGTCGTCCTTAAAACACAAATTTAGAAGTTTTTATGTGTGCAGGCATATAGTGCTTCTTTACAAGGTAACATCGCCATCTACAGGTCGTTTTTAGTCATGTTCACGGATCCGTGTAAATGCAGGTCTTTTTGTTTCCGTTGTTCACTACATTGTTGTCATAAAAACACTGCCTAAATATTCAAGAGTTAGACAGGTGGGAGGTCATCTTCAAGTATTAAAGAACCATATTGAATAACTGAAAGCAGAAATGTGATTTAAAGCTGATGGATGTTTTTGTCTTTTGCAGGATGAGAAAGAACAGCTCCTGAAATATAGCAGCACTGTAGGTGGGTTAGTGGGCAGAGCAAAGTCTGTTGTTCAACTGAAAGCCAGAAACCCAGAGAATCCCATCAGAACATCCATACCGGTCAAAGCCATCTGTGATTACCGCCAGATAGAGGTACATTCACAACACTACAGACATTACAGCAGTGTTTGCCATAATGCTGATTTTTTCTTAAACCCTTCTATCATCAGATCACCATCGGCAAAGACGACGAGTGTGTCCTTGTAAATAATTCACACCGGGCAAAGTGGAAAGTCATCAGTCCATCAGGAAATGAGGCCATGGTACCATCGGTTTGCTTTAGTGTACCAGCACCTAACAAGGAGGCAGTTGAAATGGCAAGCAGGTGAGATGAATGAATTATAATATTACTATATAAGAACTATGTAATATTTAATAAAATTACAATACACATTCGCAATATATTCATAATTGTTTTGGGGTATGGAAACAATATAAATCACCTTTAACTTATTTTCTCTCACAATATTTTTCTTTTCCCAGCCAATAATATTTTATAAATACAAAGATTAGCATCTCTGTGAACATATTGAATCAAATAAATGTAATGTGATTGTCTTTGTCTCACATCATCAGAATTGAGCAGCTGTATCAGAATGTGTTGGCTTTGTGGCATCACTCTCACATTAACATGAAGAGCGTGGTGTCCTGGCATTATCTCATGACTGACGTCCGCACCATCCGCAAAAGCACCGTCGCCTCGGTATGAATCTTTTATGAGAACAAATCTCTGATTCGAAAGTGACCTCTATAGGAAGCATGATTAAGTCTTGTGTTAACTTCTCTCTCCAGATCAAAACCCTTCTCCCCGGTGATCATCAGCAGGCATTGAGCAGTCTGCAGTCACACTTTGAGGACTTTCTGAGAGACAGCGAAGAATCTGAAGTTTTCACAATGGCCGACTGTACACAGCTGGAGAAGGAGGTGCTGGCGTGTAGAGAGTATTATGAAGAGCTGCTAAAGTCTGCAGAGAGAGGCACGTTAATAAAGTTTTTACACATTATTCATTATCCATAAGACTGTAAAGGGGGTCGCACACCGGCCGCGCAGCTCAGCGTCGCGCCGCGTAGAGTCGCGTCCAGGACAACTCGGAGGTATTGTAAACCGGAAGTGCACATTAAATAGCGCGAGCTTCGTCAGATAGCGTCTACTTCAAAATGCAAAATATACGTTAGCAGCCAATGTTAGTCGTTAATGATTTGGGACAAATATGATGTTATTTAATGTTAAACTATGTGTGGCGCGACAGGGATTTGAGCAACTTCCTGAGTCACAGCTGGGCGGCGCTGACAGGCGCCACCTGGCGGCGCTGGTGTGCGTATACTCATAGAAAATAATGTGTTCGATTTTTTTAGAACGGCGCGGCCGATGTGCGATCCCTTTAGTGTCATGAGTTACAGTGAACATCAGATATGAGATGTGGGAGTTGAGAATTAGCCAATGAGCTGTAAGTCGACGTAGCGACTATCAATAGAGTGAATGCTCCCAGTTTCAGTTGCTACAGTTAATTTGTTTAAATATGAATTTTAACTTTTTCCCCGACAGCATTTTTGAAATTTTTTTATCTAATATATTAGCCAGTGTTATAGGTAATGAAGCTTGAGTTGGAAGATTTTCGCTCTAGTTTCTCTAACAAATGCAAACAGGCACACAAACTGTGCATGTGGAGTCAATATTGATGTTCTCCTTTTGGTACTCCCTCAGAGGAACACGAGGAGTCTGTTTACAACATGTTCATATCTGAAGTGCGTAACTTCCGGATGCGTGTGGAGGCTCATGAGGAACAGCTGATTCGGAGGATCCGTACACCGCTGGACAGAGACGACCTGCAGGAGTGCCTGCTGCGTATCACTGAACAAGAGGTTTGTGAATAAGGACCATACAATATGTCCCCTTCAGTGGCTCACTGTTACATGTACAATATTCACAGATTCAGCTTTACCACAGAACCCCTTAAAATGCACTTAATGCTATTTCATGCATTCTGACTTGTTTAAGAGTTGGATTCCTCATGCTTAATATAGGCAAAGTGTCAAAAAAGTAGCTTGACATATGACATAGTATTTCTGTGCCAAATGCACTTCACCAGGGTTTATAGGCCTACAAGTTTCGGAAAGTTTCAATATTGCTTTATTTTGTATGGCCAAATTTCAGTGTACTTTCAAGTACACTCCTCCCGTTGTACGCCTTAAGGATCTTGTGTTTTTCAGTAGACCTGGTCAGTCTTTTGTAAATCTGATAAAACTAAAGACTCTTCAGGGATGTGAAGGATGTAAAACTACTTTATAGTTACTTAAGATAAGCACAAGATTAGCAGAAACACTATGTGTTATGTGAGCTTTAAAATATATTCAATTCAATTTTATTTATATAGCGCTTTTCACAATTGTTAATTGTTTCAAAGCAGCTTTACATGAATATATGCAGGGGAAAACACAGAATAATTGATAGATAATATAAGAAGTAGAATTCAGCGGCTAAGAATAAACCGTACAAGCGAGCGTAGTAATAATGCAACATATACAGTAAAGTGCTAAGTTCAGTTAAGGTTGGCTGACTCTCCCGGGGATGAAAAAACCCTAGGAGAAAAACCCTGTGGGAAAACTCCTAGGAGGAGAAAAACCCTTAAAAGAGATGCATATATATTCATATATATAAACACGAAAGGGATATGAAACGGGTAAGCGGATTAAACTGGTCAGGGCTCAACGCAAATAATTTTTTATACTGGCCCGGTCTAGCCAGTGGTTCAAATTTTCACTTGCCCTGCCAAAATTTTCACTGGCCCCAATAAAAAAATGTTAGTGTCACATATTTAAAAATAATAATTCAAAAGTCAAATATAATGGTATACATACAAAAGACATGTTCCAACGAAAAAAGGCTGCCAACTTTTCTGCTTTAGATGTAAACTGACAGCAAATTGTGCAAAATATTGCATTGTTTCTTCGTTGTGTTTTTTACCCAAGTAAATGTCTGCTTCCAAGATGTAAAATAATATACATTGATGAAAATATATTTTAGTGACTGAGGGTAAAGCACTGGCCCGATCGGGCAAGTGACAATACTTTTTACTTGCCCGAACGTCTCTCACACTTGCCCCGGGCCACCGGGCAGTCCTTTATGTTGAGCTGGTTCAGCCGGTGGTCGTTGGTCGCGCATCGGCTGGGCATCACGTTGAAGGACACCTTATCCAGTTATCCAGTCTGTTTTTATTATAGCAGTACATAGCAGTATTGAGTTTGTTGTGTTTTGTTCACATACATGCATTTTTGTTCTAATGAACAAGGAAAGTAACTGACAGGTTAATGCTGAATATTTAAGTTGCTTTAAATATATATGAATATATAAGTTGCTTTAAATCACTTTTTATGATAGTCTTTATACACCATGCTGCTTTAGTCTCATTTAATGTAACGTCTGTCCCACAACCAGAAGAAAAAGGTGGAGCTGGAGAGATTGGATGAAGACCTGGAGAACCTGAAGGAGAAGTGTGAGGTTTTCCTCAGGCAAGCCGCCGCCTCTCCATCTGTCCCCACGCTTTCCTCTGAGCTTAACGTCCTTATACAGAGTATGAACCAGGTCTACTCCATGTGCTGCATCTACCTGGAGAAGTGAGTAACTTTCATCTTAATTGATGATATGTAGAGATGAATAGGGAGGGGATGGAGGGGAAAGGGATGATGGTTAAGGAGTGACCCAGTACCTCAACCCTTAGTTAACTTATAGGGGACATATCATGACAATCTGACTTTTTACATGTTTAATTGCTAAAATTGGGTACCCAGTGTTTCTATCAATCTAGAAAATGTGAAAAAGACTTACTTTTGATAACCATTCTCTGCAAACATGTGAAAGAAATAGGTAATTGAATTGTTTTGAATTTGCTGGGTTACAAATGTATGTTTTTCTCCTCTCAGGCTAAAGACAGTGAGTTTGGTGGTGAAACACAGTCAAAGTGCAGAAGCTCTGGTCAAATTTTATGAAGCCAAGTTGTGTGAGGAGGACTTGATCAATGCCAACGTCAAATCTATTGATGGTGTCATGAGCACTCTCAAGGTACACATTTTTTTTTTTTAGGCCCAAACCTAACTTCTGGTAGACTTCCGCAGTCCCTCTGGAGTAGAATATTTATGATAACAACAAAATAATGAGTAAATTAATGAATTCACATCATAGTTAAAGCGTATTAACCATGGTTTTACTACAGTAAAAACCAAAAAACCATGGTTAGTGTAGTAAAACCATGGTTTTGCTGATAGTAATCAACACACCAAAAAACTATGGTTACTACACTTTTACCACAATAAAACCATGGTTAATTTTTGTAAGGGCTACACTACGCTAACGTAACTGTGTAAAATAATGTATACAATGTAAGCTACAGATTCCTCAATTTCTGCCTGGCTGCCAAACCTCTGCACAGCGGTGATCCATGCTCATCGTCTTCCCTCGTCTTTTAGCAAACCAACATTTTTTTTTGGCAAGATTGTTCCAAAGGTCAGTTTATCCATTAGCCAAACCGATAAACAAACAGAGGCCGGAAGTTGACTTCGAGCCAAGCTCATAAACGTGGCAATACGCTTGCATCCGATAAAACGGTCTATAAGATTTGCTAAAACAAGTTCAGTGTTTTTTTTTCATATTATGACATACTGTAATTTGGATTGTTTAATCAAAACTGTAGGGTAATTAAAAGTAATTTTGTGCAAATACATACATTTTTATAAATGTTGTTTATTTGTTTTTTACTTTTAGCAATGGAGGTCTGAAATCGATGAGAGACGTGAGGTATTCCATGACCTGGAGGATGAGCTGCAGAAGTCTCGAGTGATCAGCGAGCGCATGTTTAAGACGCACAATGAAAGAGACTTTGATTTGGATTGGCACAAGGAAAGGGCTGATCAACTGAAAGAGAGATGGCAAAACATTCACTCACAGATCGAAAACAGGTCGTTCAGTTGTTTCTCTAGCTTAGGGGTAGGCAACGTCAGTCCAGGAGCGCACAGTTTAGCTCCAGCTCTAATCGAGCACATCTGAACAGGCTAATCAAGGTCTAAAGGGTCACCTGAAAACTACAGATGGAGGAGGTTTTGTCAGGGTTGGAAGTAAAATCTGCAGGACTGTGACACTCCAGGACCAACGTTGCCTACCCTTGCTCTAGCTGTTCCTATAATGCAGGAATATGTTTAATTATCTTGTTCAGTAACTGAAAGATGGATTCGTCTTTCAATTTGCTTAGGCTCAGAGACTTGGAGGGCATCAGTAAATCTCTCAAGTACTATAAAGACACATACATCAGCTTGGATGAGTGGGTCAGGGAAATGGAAACCAGACAGCTCAAGGCCCAAGAGAATCAACCTGAGGACAGCAAAGCTTTGGCTGAGTTCCTCAACCAGCAGAAAGTATGAAAGCACTGTTGTGTCCAAGTTGTTTTTAACATGTTAGTTCTTCTTACTATTATTTTATTCGTTTAAATGATGACATTGCTTGTATTTTTAGGTTCTGGTTGCAGACATTGAACAGAAACAGAGTAAAATTGAAGAGTGCCAGAAGTATTCTGAGCAGTATGCAATTGGAGTAAAAGTAAGATGAGACACTTTAATACACTTATGTTCAATAGTATGGCTGTTGATTTATTTTTGGTATGACACCATGGTTGTACTGTGGTATATGGATGTGGTTTTTATTCAATAGCATATACATAAAGCACTTTACCATGATATATTTAAAACTAATATAGTATTAAATCTTATAGCATTAATATACAATCGTACTATACAAAAAATACTGTTTTCCAAGTATCCATATTATAAAGTAAAATTGTTTATATGAGAATTTATATAAATGTTTGTAATGTTTGTTTCCTTTCTTTGAGGACTATGAATTGCAGTTGATGACCTACAGAGCCATGGTTGACTCTCAGCATAAGTCACCTGTAAAAAGAAGGAAGAGGCAGAGTTCATCTGATGTCATTCAGCAAGAGGTATGACAGGAAACAATAATATGTCTAATTAAACTGTGTCTGCGTCCGAAAACGAAGGCAGCTGACTTGTTGCCTCACTGCCTCATGAGGCAATGACTTCACTCTGGGAGACACATTCAGACAGCCTTTAAAGGCAGCTTAATGGAATTCAGTTTGAAATTTAAACAGAGAGCACCCATATTTGAGAACTACAATACTAATTTCTCGCTAGAAATGCAATAAAAATGTGTAAAAAGTGAAAATATAACTTTATTTACACCAAATTTGTGATACAGCCACTTTCTTGGCCTCCATTTTTTTTGTACTCGACCTCACTCAACCAGTCACATTCCCAGCACACACACATGTATAGTATAGTGGAATGAAGGTATCTCAGGAGTCAGGGAGTAGAGCAATCATTGGATTCGGATGTGCCTTGATGCCTTACTGCCTTGGAATGCTGCCCCTGAAGGCAGCATGTTAAAGATTTCGGACGCACCCTTTGAACTTGGATATAATCCTTACAGTGCCTTTCTTTTGACCATGTGTGAACTTTCCCTGTTTCTCTCCTCAGTTTATGGACCTTCGTACACGTTACACTGCCCTGGTCACTCTCATGACACAGTATGTGAAGTTTGCAGGTGAAACCCTGAAGAGGGCAGAGGAGGATGAGGTAGGCTAAATTTACCTTTATTTGCTTTAGGGTCATGGCTGACATGCTACTCGGGGTTGTTTTTTGTGTTGTGTCTATATTTTAACGTTACTTTGTAACATTGTGCTCCCAGGCATGTGTTATTCAAGTAAGATGACACATGAAAACTATGACATACATTTTAAATCTTGCTTTTGGAGATCTGCACATTATAGCTCAATTTAGCAAAAAGTTTTGGCCACACTTTTTCTGACCTCTCAACGCATCTGGGATCCTTGTGAAACAATATCTTCCTAATGCTTGGGCATTTATTTAGATACAAAATGGCACGCAGTGCTTTATTTTGTATCGTTGCTGGTGATCCTATCTTTCGGAGATAGGAGTATGGCCTGGAAACGACTGAAGGTCACATATATATGTGGTGGTGGGCCATCTTTTTTGGTAAGTGGACTAAAATCGCCACCTCTTTTAAGTAGTAGACTCGAAGATGACTTTGTCTTTTTTCTTCAGAGGAGGATTTCTTTGGAAAGGGCAGAGTACATGAGCTGGACTGAGAGCATGGAGATGCAGAAAGCTGCCAGTGAAGAGGAGATTTCTAGACTCCGGCGTCAAGTACTAGAGCTCGAAGCCTCGCTGTCCAACAGGCAACAGCAGCTGGAGATGATGGGAGCTGATCTTGAGATGCAAAAAAAGTCAGTTGAGGACTTGACCTTACAGAAGTCAAAGGCTGAGTATGAGGTACAGAAATACCGCATTGAACTAGAAGGTGCAATCAAGAGCAAGGGATCCATTGATCAAGAGCTGAATCGTGCCCGGCAACAGGTTCAGCAATCAGAGGCCAAACAGGCCTCCTTGGAAGAGAGCCTCCGCAACCTTAAGAAAAGCATAGAGGACAGTACGCTGGCCCGCAAGAAGCTTGAAGATCATTTGCGTCGCAAAGATAGTGATGTACAGGGCCTCGAGGAGCACAGTCGTACGTTGCAACGGGAACTGAGGGCCAAGGAAGATGTGGAGGCGGGGCTCCTTAGCCAAGTGAGGATCATGGAGATGGATTTGGCTCACAAGTCAGATGTCAGAATTAAGCAAGGTGAAGCCCTTTTGGGTTTTGCCAAGGAAGGTGCGCAGCTGTCAACTTTTACGAGCAGTTCTCAGATACTCCGTTCTGATTCTGAGGCAGAGGCCCTGCATCACAAAATGGAGGAGCTTGCGATGGGCAAGAAGCGTGCTGAAACCGAGATCAAGACTTTAAAGTCTGAGTTGAACTCTGTGGTTGTTCATAAGACTTTGGCTGAGGAAAAAGCACAACGTTTCAAGGAACTCTTAGAAGAAGCAAACAACAGATTGTTAAAGCTTCAAGTGGAAATGGAAGCAGACAGGTCTAACATGAGACAGAAATCAGAGGAGTTAAGACAAGAGTCTTCCGAAGTAAAGAAGTCTGTCTATATGTATCAGGAACAAATCAAGTCTCTTCAAAGAGACAAATCTGCCTTAGATCAGAGAGTGCTTTTTCACAAAACTGAGGTTGATGGCCTGAAAGAACAACTCAAGGTCAACCAAGCAAAACTTCTGCAATGGAACTCCTATGAACAGGAGAGTTCACACAAGTTAAGGTGCTTGGAAGATGAGTTGTCTTCCAAACAGACTGAAGTAGAGCAGATCACTTTTAAGATGAATGAACTTAATCGAAAAAATCAGTTGTTGGAAAGCGATACTCGACATCTTAGGGTAAGTATTGAGTCGCTCCAGCAAGACAAAACACACGCTGATCAAAAGATAAAAACCTTGAAAGGTGAGTCCGAAGTTTTAAAGGAGCAGCTACAAAGAGCAAAGGATGAAATTAATCTGAAGACAAGAACTGAGAAGGAAGCTCAAGTCAAGATCAAGAACCTTGAATTAGAGCTACAGAAAAATTCTGTACAAGCGACACAACTAACTAAGAAAGTTGAAGAACTGAAAAAGATTAACATGGAGACTGAACGCTCCGTAAAAAATGTTAAAGCTGATCTCGATAGAGCAAACTTAGAAATTGTTAGTAAGGAACAGCAAATTAATATACTAAAAACGCAAACTGAAAGTGCCAAATCTCAAATAAAAATAGTGGAAGAAGAGCTTTTAAACAAATCCCAGATATCCCACGAGCTTCAAATCAAACTGAAAGATTACAATGAAGAAACCAAAAAGGCAACAGAGCTACAGCAAGAGATCCACTCTTTAACACTGACCATAACTAACTATGAAAAAGATATCACAAATCTAAAATCAGAGCTGAATTCGGCGAGCACAGAGAGGAATCTGGCTAATCGGAAGGTTCAGGAACAAAAAGCAGAGATAAATAACCTGAACATGTCCTTGAAAAAAGCCATGACAGAATCACAGAGGGAGTCATCGGAGAGTAAGAAGAACATGTCAAAAGTTAGAGAGCTTGAAAATGAGCTTGTAAAATGTAAACAAACTATTAGCAGAATCAGTGGAAGTTCAGAGAAGGCCACGGTTAGCCTGAAACAGGACATCTCGTCACTTCAGAGAGATAAGCAAACAGCTGACCAGAAGTTACAGGCTTTAAAAGTGGAGTTTGATGATCTTAGTTCCACTCTGAAGAGAACAAAAGATGAACTACAGCGAATGACTGAAGAATGTATGTCAACTCAGTTCAAACTGAAAGAGTCGGAGGCAGAACTCCAACGAAAGAGCTCTGTTATACGAGAACTGAGCTCTAACACTGATAAATCGGTACTGAATTTAAAACAAGAACTAGCCGCCTCTCAAAAGGAGAAAAATTCTGCTGAAGAGAAAATCTCAAGTTTGAATCTCCAAATGTTAGAGTTGAAGCAGAAGTTAAAACAAACTCAAGAAGAACTTAAACAGAAGCAAAAAGATTTGTCATCCGCCGAGTTGAGGTCACAAAAGCTCGGGGAACAGTTGGACAACTGTAAAAAAATGCTTGACGATCTTAAAGGTAAACTTGACTTACAAAAGAAAGGTTACGAGACTCAACTACAGCTGGTGCAGGCTGAAATGGAGCAAAAGCTTTCACTTCAAGAATCACGCTTGAAACAAGACTACGACAGGAAATCGAAGGTGCACTCGCATACGGCCGAAACCGCCGAGAAAGCAAACAAACACCTTTCTCAAGAAGTCGAGAAGCTGAAAGCCTCAGTTGTTAACGTTACAAAAAGCAAACAAGAGGCCGAACATCAGCTCAGCAACCTGCAAGCACGAATAGACGAATCTGAGAGGCAGAGGGGAATTCTTGACCTTGAACTTCTCAAAGCAAAATCAAAAATTTCTGAGTTGGAAACGGAAAAGATCAGGGTAAACTCCAGTATTTTTCAACTAGACAGTATTCAAAAAGACAGCTCGAATGAAATAGAAAGGCTAAAGAAAAAGCTGACGGACACTGAGCAGAAATTGGATATTTCAGAAAAAGAGGCAAAGTCTCTAAAGGACCAGATGGTTGCACACATCAAAGAAATAAAATCTTTACAAGAAAAGAATTTAAAGCAAGAACTGGTCACCTCTCAGAAAGAAAGAAGTTCCACCGAAGAGAAAATCTCAAGTTTAAATCACCAAATCTTAGAGTTGAAGCAGAAGTTAAGGCAAACACAAGAGGAGCTTAAACAGAAGCAAAAAGAAGCAGCAGCTGCTGAGTTAAAGTCACAAAAGCTGGGAGAACAATCAAACAACTATAAAAAAATGCTTGATGATCTTAATGGCAAACTTGACTTACAAAAGAAAGGTTACGAGACTCAACTACAGCTGGTGCAGGCTGAAATGGAGCAAAAGCTTTCACTTCAAGAATCACGTTTCAAACAAGACTACGACAGGAGATCAAAGGTGCACTCGCATACGGCTGAAACGGCCGAGAGAGAAAACAAAAACCTTTCTCAAGAAATTGAGAAGCTGAAAGCCTCCATTGTAAACGTTACAAAAAGCAAACAAGATGCTGAACATGAGCTTGGCGACCTGCAAGCTCGGATAGATGAATCTGAGAGGCAGAGGAGAATTCTTGACCTTGAACTTCTCAAAGCAAAATCAACGATTTCTGAGTTGGAAACTGAAAAGATCAGGGTAAACACCAGTATTTATCAACTCGACAGTATTCAAAAAGACAGCTCGAATGAAATAGAAAGGCTACAGAAAAAGCTGACGGAGACTGAGCAGAAATTGGAAATCTCCGAAAAAGAGGCGAGGTCTCTAAAGGACCAGATAGTTGCATACATCAAAGAAATGAAATCTTTACAAGAAAAGAATTTAAAGCTGGAGGTGACAGTTAGCTCTGAGCAGAAGCATCTGAAGGAACTAGAAGCTCTTGGACAAACCAATCATCAGTGTGCTAAAGATAGTGAGCTGCTCAAGCTCAAGACCGAACTGCAGCTTATTAAGAAAACTGTGGCGACTTACGAAGAAGCAAAGCGGAGCCTAGAAGGGGAGCTAATGAAGTTGAAAATGAGCTATGAGGTATGACTTACAAACGGTTTACATTTTTTTAAAGGTAAAGTGTGTCATTTATGCATGTTAAAGTAGGATGCAACTGTATGTTATGCAGATACTGTATTGATGCAATTACAAACAAGTCATCTGTTGGGTGTCCTTCCCGAAAAGTGTGTCAAACAATTTTTCTTTTAATAATAATAATAATAATCTTTATTTTATATAGCGCCTTTCAATGTTACTTCTCAAAGTTCTGTTTGCTTGTAAAGTTCTGAATCAACATTGGGCCAGAATTAAATACTTTTTCCAGACCAAAACGAGTGTTAGGAAATCATGTTTGTGAAAGCTAAATATCTTTGCAGTTCTGTTTGTAGAAATCACACACTTTACCTTTAGTCTTTTACAAACTAAGATTTTATGTGCACTATTGATTTAGTTTAAGATTTCAAAATAAATTATATTTACATAGATGTAGGAAACCAAAAATAAATTAAGTAAATGTAAACAATGCAAGAGGCAAGAGTGACTTCACCATAGAAGTATATTGTATGCTGCTTAGTAAAAGAAGAGCCCAGTAAAGCTTCTTAAATGCTTGTTTACAACCAAAGAATGATAACTATAAAGATAACTGTGATGATAACCATGTTAGCGACCAAACCCATTAAATGATAACATTATTCTAAGAAGGCGCATTGCAATTTCCACGTTTTAACAGTGCAAGCATTTTTAATTTGAATGGATTTTGAATAGCTCAAAAAAAAAACGCTCTGAAAGTAATCCCAATTATGTCGTTTCTCTGTATCATTACTGTTACAGTTGTAGATGTGGACTAACCCTACTGAAAAATCCAGATAAGACCAGCATAAGCTGGTAAGCTGGTTTAAGATGGTCTCCCACCTTGGTTTTAGCTGGAATTTCTGGTGTAGCAAGCTGGTCTAGCTGTGTTTTGGACACTTTTTTAGCTGGTCAAGCTGTGTTTTGGTCACTTTTTAAGCTGGTCAGCCTGGAAGACCAGCTTTGACAGGCTGGGAGGACCAGCTTAAACCTGCTACTGCCATCTTAAACCAGCTAAAATCAGCTACCAGCTTATGCTGGTCTTAGCTGGATAGGGAACTTAGAACGATTTTTTTAAAACTTTATCTTTATAATTATGGTATCGTCCTTGGTGTGTAATCAAGATCTAGTCTAATATGCATGTTGTGTATATGATTTTATTGCACCAATGTTCATTATAGCCTGAATAATCTTATGCTCACAGATATCTGCAATGGAGAAGGAAAAAGTACTGGAGGAGCTGCGACAGGTCAAAATGCAAGTAATCGGCGAGAAAACAAAGACAACAACTGAAAATTCTATCTCTTTCCAGAGTTCTACGGTTTATGAAAAACAGACGAACCAAGTGATGGTTACTAACAGTCAAAGTGAGATCACCGACCACACAGTCAAGAAAAGCTCACTGTATGATAAAGGAAGATCTGGTAAAAGCCAGAGTGTTTCATTCAATATTGCTGATTCCGAGTCATCCATTGGCTCCGACTCTTCTTTTCAGTCTACATCCCATAAAATTAAAGGTCTAAGAGGACGGATTAGTATTAAAAAGTTAATTAAAACCAAAATAATAACTCAGGAAATTGCACTCAAACTCCAAATGGGCCTCATTACTATAGAGGAGGTGGAAGCATCTCTTGCTCAGTTTATTGGCAAACCGTGCTCGATTGCAGGTGTTTACGTGGAGTCCAGCAAGAAGAAGATGTCCTTCATGGATGCGGTTAAGGAAGGACTTATATCAAAAAGCCATGCCCTTGAGTTGTTGGAAGCACAGGCTGCCACAGGATGCATCATTGATCCTATGACAGGCGAAGGTTACTCTCCTTTAGATGCCGTTCAGAAAGGCATCATTAGCGAGGATCTCAAGGACAAAATAAGTGATGCTTATAAAGCAGTCAGTGGTTATACCCATGCTGGAAAGATTCTTTCAGTGTTTCAAGCTATGGAAGAGAGAATTCTAGACCGACATAGAGGGAAAGCAATTATTGAAACTCAAATCGCTACCGGAGGATTGATTCATCCATTGATTGGAATTAAGGTACCCATGGATTGTGCACTAGAACAGGGGCTTATAAATCAGGCCACTCTTCAAAGTCTCTACGATCCAGTCAGTAACCCAAAAGATTTCCACTACCCAGATACAGGGCAAAAGGCGTACTATAGTGAACTACTAAGGATCTCCGTCTACGATGTTAATGGTGGAGTATATCTTCTACCTTTCGGTGATCAGCATCTCTATTCTGTCTCTCCGTCAAGCAAACGCAGAGTATCGGTCATCAACACTTCTAATGGTGCCAAAATGTCTGGCTATGAAGCCTATAAAGCTGGATACATTGACAAGACAACCTATCTGTTTCTTGCACAGCAAGAAAGCGAGTGGCAGGAGACCACAGTCATGGACTCAAGCAGGAATCATGTGCACATCCTAAAGGACCACAAGAGTGGACGGCAGCTTTGCATAGAAAATGCTCTTAGTCTGAAAATTCTCCGTGCAGATGAGCTTAGTAGCTACAGGAGTGGCCAACTCAGTATCTTTGAGCTTGCCGATCTTCTGATTTCCAGAAGAAATGTCTCGAAAGTTCCAAACAGTCCTGTTGCGGGACTTTGGGAGGTCTCTTTGAAGAAAAGACTACCTTTTTTCAAAGGCCTCCAGCAAAACGTTGTGGACAGACTCACTGCATTAAGGATGCTAGAAGCACAGGCCTGCACTGGAGGCATCTGTGATCCAGCATCTGGAGAAAGGGTTTCGATTACTGAAGCACAACGCCGAGGTCTCCTAGACGAAGGTTTTGTTAGGCAGCTCCAGCAATGTGAACAAGCCTACTATGGCATCATTCACCCTCAGAGCAAAAAGACTTTGACTGTGGCTCAGGCGATGCAAGAGAACCTCTTCCCCAAAGATGTCGGACTGAGGTGTCTTGAGTTTCAGCTTGCCACTGGTGGGCTCATTATCCCAGATAGTCAGGAGAGAGTTTCACTAGAGGTTGCGATACAGAATTGCTTGATTGATAAAGCGACAGCTGCACATCTTAAACACGACCCTTCCCAGACCAAAAGTATCACCTGCCCCAAAACCAAGCGAAAAATGACTTTTATGGAAGCTCTTGAAAAGAGTGTCATTGACAGCCACACCGGGTTCCTTCTTCTTGAAGCTACAAAGTCTCACAGCACGGGCAATACTTCATCATTCCAATACTTCTATACCTATCAACATTTCTGACAGGGTTCTGCACAATGTTGGTGAATTGTGTTTTATAGATGACATGACCAGTATATTTGCATCATAATCTAATGCGACTATATGCAGAAGTTTTATAAAAGTGTATTTTTATCCTGACAAATATCAAAATAATAATGGTGGAAAGGGAATTCTTAAAATATGGGATTTATTTTCTTTTGTAAGATATTGTTTAAAAAATATATTGTATGTCATCCATGTTTTTCTTTTTTTTGGCATATTTATGCTGGTGGCATATTTAATTTATTGCCAAGCACCATTTTATTTAAAATGGCTAGGAGCTTTATACTCAGTCCTTGTTGTATATTTTATCCAAACACAAAGCTTGTTCTACTGTTAACTACTGTTTACATTGATTTCTAATCCACCACACAATTTCTTTCCAATGAATTTAGAAAACTGTTGAGGATGAGAAGAAAGAGCATGGCGATAAGGTTAACAAGTTATTGAACTGGATGTCCAGTATGAAATCGAACCTGGACAATGATGGAAAGGCTCTAAGTGATGGTAAACCCAGCACTGAGAGCTCTAGTAAGCCCCAGGTAAAGCAATATAATCAATCACAATATACCACCTTCAGATGTTTTATGGTTCCCAGCATTCAATCCTACAGGTCTCTTCTGATCTAGCCATTTTAACTTCATCAGTTTAACAATCGATTACAGAAAACTGACTTCAATCTTTTGTGACCTTTGTCACAGCTATTTCACTTGTGTATAGTCTCTGAATAAAGATTTTTGTTTCTCTCGTCAAATTTTTGTATTGTTCACATTGTTACATTTTTTATTTACTCATATTGAAATATGCATATCAATTAATTTCCCCAAAAACCATTTAAGACATTTCATTATATAACCATTGTAAATATTATTAAGCAGTAATTCTCATGGACACCAGGGCCAGTGGATGGATCATTTTCTATCTCACTGTTACAGAAGACACTTCAATAACAGTCTCTTGAATGTTTTCCACAAGCACATTTTCTTTAGATACATTTATGTTATAAACAGTGTGATAAAGTCACACAGGACAATAAACATTCAGTAGTATTCTGTAGTGCAGGCGCAGTTCCCCCTGTCTATGGGTTGTCCCCCCTAAAAATACCATGAAATCATGCGTATTATAAAAAAAAGAAAGATATGTAGTTTAAATAAGTGTGTAAGAATTAACACAATAGAAATGCAAATGGAGCAAAAATGTTTTTTAAGTTTAGAAACATTTTAGTGACCTCTCCTTTGCCTCACAGTGGTTTGGTACACTGGGTGTGTTCAAAGCGGAATTGTACCCCTTTGAAGGGCACGTCTTCGAAGGAGACGCCACAAAAACAGTCGCTCTGGATAAAGAGAAAATGACGTTGTTTTTCATTACTCTGTTCGCCAACTGTATTTTAAGAGTTTTGAGCTTCTAAGGGAATAGGGCATAGGGATGATCACTTCTGATTGCAATTCACACACTCACAAGTTCAGTGAGAGACAAAGTTCTTCAGTAATTACAGTAAAACTCCAGTAAGTAGACTGTCAAGGCAATTTTATTCACTTTAAACATCGAATGAAGTGATTCTTTTCTCTTTAATAGAGATGATGCTTAGTCATGAAAAAAATATTTTCACATGGCTGCTATGTCAGCGATTATAATGCTACCTAACAGTCATTACGTTTAAAGTTAACTTCAAGTTTAAAGGATAATTCCGGCATTTAACACTTTGAGTCTCATTTCTGGTTAGTTTCGGATGAACTACAGTGATGGCCACTGAAATTTTGACAATGGGTCGTGTTTTGACTTTTTGACCTGTTTAGAAGCGTCTCTTGACTGCTTCAAAATGGAAGTCAAGGGCCATGCACAGACATGTCATTAAAACAACATTTAACGTTCATTTTCAAAACTGTGCTACTCACCACTTCCATTCTGAAGCAGTCAAGAAACGCTTCTAAACGAGTCAAAAAGTCAAGACACGACCCATTGTCAAAATTTCTGTGTCCATCACTGTAGTTCATCCGAAACAAACCAGAAATGAGACTCAAAGTGTTAAATACTGAAATTATCCTTTAAATGGTGGCTTGATTGTAAACAGGTTAAAAAACATTACAATAAATGAATGGTTTGGAAGAAGAATGTAGGCTTTCCCCTGTGTACACATATCCTTATAAGTACAATTCTGGCTGTATTATTTGTGCCCCCCAAAATTGCTTTTGAGAAATGTTACGTTTATTGTCCCCTTCATTGTCAGATGAAATTTACGCCCATGCTGTAGTGTGTATAGATTCCCCCTGCACTAAAGCCTTTTTATCTTTACATCTTAACATGAATTAAGAATGCACACAGCTCATGCTGCAGTGTTTTAACATACACAATTTTTGAGGTTAATATGCTTTTGATTGACAAAAAGCAGAGCAAACATACATTCTGTCACGCTATCGTGTACTTCTTTAGACAAAAATACCTACATGACAACATAACCTGAAATCATAAACTATACCATTACTCCAGAATGGATTTGGCACACTTACAATTACACAAATGTCTTCACATTTTAAAATATTAATCAATATATACATTTGCAAGAAAAATAAGTGAACTATTTGTAATTTCCTGGTTTTCTGCTTAGGGAACTCCTAGCTTAGTGGTAAGAGAATCGGGCTTGTAACCCAAAGGTGATTTACAACTGGCAGGTTGCAACTGAAGTGCCCTCGAGCAAGGCACCTAAACCCCAGTTGCTCCCTAGGCGGAGCACTTTTCTGTGTGTGTGTAAAGGCAGAGGTCATATTTCGCTTCCTTTAGCTGCGAATTAGACCTGCAAAACGTCTAGGCGTAATTGAGGACCATTCCTCCTTACAGAACTGCTTCAGCTCACCCATATTCTTAGGACGTATAGTGTGAATGGCTCTCTTGAGGTCATTCCACAGCATGTCTATTAACTTTGACTGGGCCACTCCAAAAGGTGGATTTTATCTCTCCGAAGCCATTCTGTATTTACTTTGATGTTTAGGGTCATTATTCGTGTGAATTACCTAACTTCTTCAGGAGAGCCACCTCGAGATTACCGGGTAGGATATCCTTGTAAACTTGGGAATTAATTTTCCTCCACAATGACAAGCGGTCCAGGTCCAAAGACAATGAAGCAGCCCAAAATCATGATGCTTCCTCGACCATACTTCACTGCTTAGAGGATGTTTTCATTCTGGGGAAAGTCTAATTTGTCATCAAATTTCATGACAAATTTATGCAGTTAAATAGAAAATAGATCACTTATTTTTTTGCTAATATATATAGCACAAACAAACATAACATAACTTATTAAGTAAACATCCAACAAAAGGAAATGTTTTAGAAAATAAAAAAACTGTTTTTAAAACAAAAACAGCATTCGTTTGGAGGTTTTATGGTTGTCGTGCCAAATATGTAATAAATGTCACAAGACAATACACACATGAAATCTTTACAGTAAAGGCAAAGAAAATCACTAACTTCAATTGATAGCTATTATGCTTTATCTAATGTAATGTCATGTACACATTTGAGCATGTGGTAATGTGTAAATATGTTTGGGTCTACTCTATAAGATCAAATCAAAGAATATGTTTTTTTTTTAAATATGACCACCTTACATCAAAGTGTAAGATAAATCTTTACAATTACACATACTGGTTTTTCTATACAAGAAATGTTAAGTGAAGTGGTTATTTATCTTAGTTGTTTAATTATGCATAACCCTAAACCTAACCTTATAGTAGATATGTGTATAATATGTATTAATTCATATTACTCTGTACATATTGAGTAGCAGTGTAACATGGTTACCTTCAAAAAAAGTGTACCTAATACAGTAAATAGGTATTTACTAATATTTCACAAATCAAATTAAAAAAGTAGTGTTGTTTTGTTTTATGACAGACATCAGTGGAAGAAATTGTGACTAAGAAGGAACAAATAGCAGAAGCAATAAGAACAACACAGCTGATGTTAACCAAACACAGTGACAAGTATGTTGTAATTCAGACCCTTGAATGCTTTAATTCAAGTATACTTCATTTTTCATCTGTCATAGCTATGTGTGGTCTCACAGGACTTGATGATTCTTTTAACAAAATGACTGAGGAAGAAAAGCAAGAAGCGAAAGACCAGCTGAAATCTCTTAATCAGGCCTACAGCGAGCTGTCTCAACAGTGCGCCGCTGATCCGGTGAGATTAAGATCTTATCGGCTCAATGATGTTTCTATACTGTATGCTGGATATTGTGTGAAAATCTCTGTCTTGAGTACTATTGCACGACTAACATTTCTTTTCACAAAATATCTGGAATGGTTTGACAGAAGTCGCAGCCAATCTAACCTTGTTACTTCCACGTTGCAGAGTTAAAAAGTCACTCTGTTCTTATTTGAATAGGTTTAAAACACTTGTGGTAAACTGAGTATGCTGTAAACAAACAATGCATGTTAGCCGGCAAAATTCTTTCCTTGTCTTCATGTGGTTCATCACGCTGCACATAACATAATTCATTGTGTTTTTTCTCTAACTGTGTTGTTCTGCAAAATACTGAGAGTTCTGTTCACAGATGCATGTAAGCTTTTATTACATCACGTTTTCTTGCTGTGTGACACGCTGACTTGAACTGTTGCAAATGTGCTAATACAATCCATAGACTTGACTTATGGGTGAGTGTGTTTTATTGTATTTGTTATATATTTAAAATCAAAAAGTACTTTTTTGCGATTATGTTTGAACGTGTATTTTAAAACGTCATTTTCTTCTTACCAGGGATTGCAGGTCATTGAAGGCATTTTGGACGTTGAAAGTGGTGCTGTCATGACTGTGGGTTGCTCTGTGCAGAATGGTCTCCTTGACCACAACACAGGACTCAGTCTTCTTGAAGCCCAGCTTATAACCACTGGGCTCATTTTACCTGAACGCCAATTGTGTACAGACTTGGAAGAGGCATTCAGAAACAGACTTTTGGATGAAGCAATGTTCAAGCAACTGCAAGACTTGAATGAAGCTAACAAGCGTGTGCATGATCCCCAATTCGCTTCGAGACCCTTACCGGTTATAACTGCTTTAGAAAATGGTGCTATATCTGAACAAACAGCGATAAAGATTATTGAAATCCAGCTGGCGGCTGGAGGGCTAAGGCCGACATACACCAGAGATATTCTCAATCTGGAGAGTGCATTTGAACTTGGCCTGGTACCTTCCTCACTGTTTTTCCAGATAGTTGAGAGGAGAAACATTTGTAAGGATTTGATTGATCCCAACACTGCAGAAAAAGTTTCACTGATTGAGCTTGTACAGAGGAGCCGAATCCATGAACCGACAAGACTTCGACTGCTTCCTGTGAAGGGTGGAAAAGATGGAACTGTTTCCCTGACTGGGGAAGATGTGAACATTATGAGAGCTATGCATGAAGGCAATATTGATAAAGACTCTTTGCTTCGGTTGTTGAGCAGGCAGTTATTTGGAGGAGGCATTGTGGACCCCAGCACAGGCCAAAAGCTAACTGTTGAAGAGGCTTTAAATGGGGGTCTGATTGATCAAGACACTGCGAGTGAAATACTGAGCCACCAAGCACAAACCGGTGGTATTGTTAATCCTAGCAATGGGGCAAGACTTACAGTTGATCAGGCCGTCCAGTGTGAGTTAATGAGTTCCAGCAGCGCATTGTTAGTCCTCGAGAGACAGAAAGCCTTCATGGGTCTCCTTTGGCCTCATGCTGGTGAAATTCTCTCCTTCTCAACTTTTCTTCAAGAAAAAATAGTCACAGAACAGCTGGCATCTGAACTGCTCAGAAAGCGAAAGACAATAACAGCCTTGTATATACCTGAAAAATCTGAGGTGGTTGACATGGACTCTGCAGTGCAGAATAACATGATTGACCTGTTTACAAAAGACCTGCTGAAGACAATAGAAATCCCAGATGTGTTCCCTGATATCAATGAATTAAATGACAGATTTTCCTCTTGGCTGGTTATGCGCGAGCTACAACTTGAAGGATTTAAGACATTCGATGAAGAAATAAAGAGTGATGGAAGTGCCACAAATGCCCCAACACCTTCTGAGGCAAAGGAGTTATTTGTTTCATACCTCATGATGAATAGCTATATGGATCCAATGTCAGGTCAAAGACTGTTAATTTTTGATAGGCAAGTAAATAAAATGGCTAAATTACTCTTTGATACGTCTGAATCAGAATGTGCTGACAGGATAAACTCTTGTTATACAAAAGATGATTTAGAGGGTGTCAGTGAATTTCCATTAAACGAAAACATTTCCGACACTGAAAAGGACTCTCTTATTGGCAGCCTTGGTGCTTTAGAAGAATTGCAAATATGTGAACCTTTGGATTCCACTGAATCAGATGTTAAGAACTTTGTAATAGATGAAAATGGTGATGCTTTCCTAAGCAGAAGCGAACATGGGACTAAAATTGAACCTCACGAAGCAGATAAGGACTCTATATGTTCAAACAAAGACAACAGTCAAGTAGGCAAGGCTGACATGTGTTCAGTAGTTGATCAGTTTGAATATACTGATACTATTGAAAATGACCAAGAAAGACCTTCAGCATCCCCACCTCTATTATCCAACGAAACAACCAGCGCTATAGAAACAACCTCTGAATTCCCACATTCTGAGGTTTTGTGGGATGACAAACGTGTGAGAGATTATTGCATCCATCTTAGAGCCCAAGTTAAGGAAGGGGGGATTTTAGATGTCACCTCTGGAAAACGATATGACTTGGAAGCTGCACTCGATGAAGGACTTATTGATGAAAAGACTTTTTTAGAAGTACTTACTTTACAGCAACGAGAATGTGATTTTGAAGATAATGAAAGCCCCACAATGTCAGATTTGAAAAAGTCTGTCAGTCAAGGTTGCGTATCAAGTAATGTCGCCTTACAGATCATGGAAAAGCAGAACATATTGGATGGTTTCTACAATGCAGCCATTGAAGAAAACATTAATGTTTGTGAGGCTTTAGAAACGGGACTGATTTCTGGTGATGTCAGTAGAAATGTTCTCTGTTCAGAGCTGATCAAGAAGGCCATCACTGATTCAGAGGGAAAGTGTTTACACAGTGTTTCAGATGACCCCCAACTGGAAATGTTGGATGATGAAGAGGCAGAGAGAATGTTGCATTCACAGCAGGACCAAACGGTAGCTGTCAGGATGCTTGATATTGCCAGAGATCAGCTCAATCAAACAGATTCAGTAAACTCAAGATCAGATGAGGTCTCACAGGTATCTTCAAATGTAGCACATATAAGCAGTTGTCAGGATCACCAAGTCCCTGCCTTAACCATACATGACACTCAATGTGAGGTTAGTCCAGCTGTATATAAAACTTTACCTGAAGACAATGAGATTGACAACGTTGCTGGAATAGGAGGAGATAATAATGTAGTTGATGGTCACTTCAAGAATCCCAAAACTGAGCTAGAAACTATAGATGAGGAAGAAGGAGGTTTCATATTGGAGGAAGATGAGACAGAAAGACAGAATGAGAATGTTTTTGTCATTAATGTTTCTTGTGAAACTGGGGGTTCTTTACCAAATGTCAATGAGGTGGCCCATCTGGACACAGCAGTAAAACAGCAGAGTGACACTGAAATGTTGTGTTCATCACAAAGTGATATCTGCTCTGACAAAGGACAACCAAAAAGTGTAGTTGATTCTGAACTGGAATCAAAAAGATTCCAAATCGAGTCAGAAATAACAAATATCTCTAGCGAGGAACTCTGTGAAAACTTAAGTGCTTCGCTAGCAATAGTAGTAGATATTGAACCAGTTGTAACACTAGCACAGGAACAATCAACCCATTTGGAGACTACAACAGAGCTCAGTTTGATGAGTGATAATCAGCTTACATTAGCTGAGGATTTGCAACTTCAAACAGAAGAAATGGCATCTGAAGCTAAACAATTATATAAAGCCAAACACTCCAGTATTGCAAGTGAAAGACCAGATCATTTTGACACATGCAGTACAGGTAATAAAGGAGTGGTTAAACATGAGAACAAGAGTTTCGAAATGTCTGAAAAATATTCCATTGCAAATCCTGAATTCAACATGGGCTGCACTAAAGGCAGTATTGACATAAAGAAAAAACAAAATGATGACTTTGAAAACTCTTTTGAAATCAACCCAAAAGATATAACTGCAGTACATTCTGACCCATTACCACTTGAAATGCTTACTAATGCTAGTCTTTTGGATGCTAACAGTGGTACATGTAACACAGAACACTTGTCTGAGCAAAGAGTATTATGTAACCATGTTCCCCCAAATGTCACTACAGTAGTTGAGATTACCAAAGCAGATGAATCAGATTTTGAAAGAGACAATGAACGGGGAAAAGACTCAGCCATGACCTCAGGTCTTTGTTCAGATAACATTTTTACAGGATTGAAAGAATTGCAGTCTTCCTCCGAACTACCAAGTTCTTCTGTCAGAGATTGGGGTACCGAACAAAGCGTAGATGAACAGTCTCAAGTGGTTGTTAAAGATGCAGCCATTGAAGAAAACATTAATGTTTGTGAGGCTTTAGAAACAGGTCTGATTTCTGGTGATGTCAGTAGAAATGTTCTCTGTTCAGAGCTGATCGGGAAGGCCATCATTGATTCAGAGGAAAAGTGTTTACACAGTGTTTCAGAAGCCTGCCAACTGGAAATGTTGGATGATGAAGAGGCAGAGAGAATGTTGCATTCACAGCAGGACCAAAGAGTAACTGTTAGGAAGCTTGATATTGCCAGAGATCAGCTCAATCAAACAGATTCAGTAAACTCAAGATCAGATGAGGCCTCACAGGTATCTTCAAATGTAGCACATGTAAGCAGTAGTCAGGATCACCCAGTCCCTGCCTTAACCATACATGACACTCAATTTGAGGTTAGTCCAGCTGTATATAAAATTTTACCCAAAGACAATGAGATTGACAATGTTGTTGAAATAGGGGGAGATAATAATGTAGTTGATGGTCACTTCAAGAATCCCAAAACTGAGCTAGAAACTATAGATAAGGAAGAAGGAGGTTTCACAATGGAGGAAGATGAGACAGAAAGTCAGAATGAGAATGATGTTGTCATTAATGTTTCTTGTGAAACTGGAGGTTCTTTACCAAATGTCAATGAGGTGGCCCATCTGGAGAAAGCAGAGAGGCAGCAGAGTGTCTCTGAAATGTTGTGTTCATCACAAAGTGATATCTGCTCTGACAAAGGACAACCAAAAAGTGTAGTGGATTCTGAACTGGAATCAAAAAGATTCCAAATCGAGTCAAAAATAACAAATATCTCTAGCGAGGAACTCTGTGAAAACTTAAGTGCTTTGCTACCGATAGTAGTAGATATTGAACCAGTCGTAACACTAACACAGGAACAATCAACCCATTTGAAGACTACAACAGAGCTCAGTTTGATGAGTGATAATCAGCTTACATTAGCTGACGATTTGCAACTTCAAACAGAAGATATGGCATCTGAAACTAAACAATTATATAAAGCCAAACACTTCAGTAATGCAAGTGAAAGACCAGATCATTTTGACAGTACAGATAATAAGGGAGTGGTTAAACATGAGGACAAGAATTTAGAAATGTCTGAAAAATTTCCCCTTGAAATGATTACTGATGCTAGTCTTTTAGATGTTAACAGTGGTACACGTAACACTGAACACTTGTCTGAGCAACAAGTATTATGTAACCATATTCCCCCTAGTTTCACTGCAGTAGTTGAGATTACCAAAGCAGGTGAATCAGATTTTGAAAGAGACAATGAACAGGGAAAATACTCAGCCATGACCTCAGGTCTTTGTTCAGAGAACATTTTTACAGGATTGAAAGAATTGCAGTCTTCCAAACTACCAAGTTCTTCTGTCAAAGATCAGGGTTCCGTACTAAGCGTAGATGAACAGTCTCAAGTGGTTGTTAAAGATGCAGCCATTGAAGAAAACATTAATGTTTGTGAGGCTTTAGAAACGGGACTGATTTCTGGTGATGTCAGTAGAAATGTTCTCTGTTCAGAGCTGATCAAGGAGGCCATCACTGATTCAGAGGGAAAGTGTTTACACAGTGTTTCAGATGACCGCCAACTGGAAATGTTGGATGATGAAGAGGCAGAGAGAATGTTGCATTCACTGCAGCACCAAAGAGTAGCTGTTAGGATGCTTGATATTGCCAGAGATCAGCTCAATCAAACAGATTCAGTAAACTCAAGATCAGATGAGATATCACAGGTGTCTTCAAATGTAGCACATATAAGCAGTAGTCAGGATCACACAGTATCTGCCTTAACCATGCATGACACTCTGTGTGATGTTAGTCCAGCTGTATATAAAACTTTACCCCAAGACAATGAGATTGACAACGTTGCTGGAATAGGGGGAGATGATAATGTATTTCATGGTCACTTCAAGAATCCTAAAACTGAGCTAGAAACTATAGATGAAGGAGAAGGAGGTTTCACATTGGAGGAAGATGAGACAGAAAGTCAGAATGAGAATGATTTTGTCATCTATGTTTCTTGTGAAACTGGAGGTTCTTTAACAAATGTCAATGAGGTGGCCCATCTGGAGAAAGCAGAGAGGCAGCAGAGTCACTCTAAAATGTTGTGTTCATCACAAAGTGATATCTGCTCTGACAAAGGACAACCAAAAAGTGTAGTGGATTCTGAAGTCGAGTCAAAAATAACAAATATCTCTAGCGAGGAACTCTGTGAAAACTTAAGTGCTTCGCTAGCAATAGTTGTAGGTCTTGAACCAGTTGTAACACTAACACAGGAACAATCAACCCATTTGAAGACTACAGCAGAGCTCAGTTTGATGAGTGATAATCAGCTTACATTAGCTGAGGATTTGCATTTTCAAACAAAAGAAATGGCATCTGAAACTAAAGAATTATATAAAGCTAAACACTCCAGTAATGCAAGTGAAAGACCAGATCATTTTGACAGTACAGATAATAAAGGAGTGGTTAAACATGAGGACAAGAGTTTCGAAAAATTTCCCCTGGCAAAACCTGAATCCAACATGCGCTGCATTAAAGGCAGCATTGACAGTAAGAAAATACAAAATGATGACTCTGAAAACTCTCTTCAAATCAACCCAAAAGATATAACTGCAGTACATTCTGACCCATTACCACTTGAAATGATTACTGATGCTAGTCTTTCAGATGCTAACAGTGGTACACGTAACACAGAACAATTGTCTGAGCAAAGAGTATTATGTAACCATGTTCCCCAAAATGTCACTGCAGTAGTTGAGATTACCAAAGCAGATGAATCAGATTTTGAAAGAGACAATGAACAGGGAAAAGACTCAGCCATGACCTCAGGTCTTTGTTCAGAGAACATTTTTACAGGATTGAAAGAATTGCAGTCTTTCTCCAAACTACCAAGTTGTTCTGTCAGAGATCGGGGTACCGAACAAAGCGCAGGTGAACAATCTCAAGTGGTTCATCAGGAACCTTCTCAAGTCTCTCAACAGGAATGCACAGAAAGTGAAAAAGTTCCAGAAATAATGAGCAACAGTGATTTAAAGACATTTTTAAATGAATTTGTTCAAATGAAGGTGGAAGAAGCAAGTGTGGATGAGATTCAAAGTCAGAAATGGCAAGTCATTAAGAAGATGATTGAAATCATTCAACACCGCTCTTCACCCTTTGCTGCTAATCAACCCAACTTACATGACAGAAGCAGGGATCCAGACATCCTTCTGGATTTGAAAAAACACGGACTTGGTCTAGAGTTAAGAGATGATCGGAAATGTCCGGCTGATGAGGGTTATCATGAGTCGTATCATCAGTCTGATGTTGGACTAGTACAGTGTCAGCTACTGGAGATGATCCAGGGCATCTCCAATAGCAGAGATCAGGAAGCGCTTAAAGAAGTCTATGAAAAGTTAAGCAGTCTTTTGGGGGCAACTGTTGTCGTTTCAGATGAAAGTATGGAAGCTAAGAGCAGTACAGTTGAAGTTACAGACGATACCATTGTCACCAGCTCTAACCAACAGGTGTGTTAGGCAAATCAAACCTACAGTGAGTGATGCTACCACTCTTGTGTATAATAGCAAATGTGTTAAATTTATTTATTTACACTTGACAGGGATTTTCTACCCAGAATTACCTGGAATGTGTTGGAAGACTCCAGGACCATTATGATGCCATTGACGAAATAAGAAATGACTTAGTGACCAAATGTCCATTAGCAGAAGATATTGAGGGTTTGCACGTTCAGCTAGAGGAAGCTCAGGTTTGTCACTTGTAACATATAAATCTCTTTCCTCTCATGAAAACTATTTTACCCGTAGACTTTATATGCTTTAAACTATACCTTCCACACTGCTAATATTTAAAAAGTACTTTCTTTCGTATGTTTTTCCACTTTTACCCATTATTGTTCCTTTTGTTTTGTTGCTACTCTTCACGATTTTTTCCGAACTAATTCCACACAATCCGTTTCTAGTCTCTGGAAGCACAGCTTGCTGTTCTCCCTGCTATACTGAAGGCAGATTTGAATGTAGCAGAGCAACTTCTCAATTCTGCTGATGAACTTGTTCCCACACAAATCCACCAAGATCTGGCTACGGTTTATGTAGATTTGCAGAATGCTTTCAAAGATGTTTGCCATTTGTCAGCTGAGAGAAGTAATGCTATTCATCTAGCCATTGACACGGTGAAGGTTAGTAAAGAATTATGAAAAATTAGTAAATCAGAACACAGTCCAAAAAAGCAAATTACATTACAGGATTAAATTGCCTTACAGGTCCATTTGGAAACCTCATATGAGGATTTGCTAAGGTCCCTTGATAGAATCTCAGCTTGTATAAAAGACGATTCTGAAATGGTGCCCAAGCTTGACATCATGAACGATGATGACTTGGACAAAGTGAAAGACAAGATTCAACAAAATAAGGTAAGATGTTTTTTTATATTGGAAAATATAAAGCTGATCTTTTATATTTTTTGTGCTGACCACAGGATTGCCTACTATTTAGTAACTAAATCAACACAGTGCACACTTCTTTCTAAGTGATGTTTTTTTCCCGTTTTAAGTCTCATGTCTTTCAAATTCATGTCTACCGACAAGCAATTTTAAAACAAGAGTCCCCATGGCGATTGTCATCTGTGCTTGTCTATAAATCTTAATATCCTGAAGCCTTGTGACATAAACCAGACCTGTTTGCAAGTCTCTGATTATGGGTTTTCATTAAACCATTAATTTTAAAGAGTCAGAAAAGTAACAAACATACAGTTTACTCGGATTCTTTATTGCTCTACATTCAGGACATCAAGAACAACTTATCAGGACATCGCCAACTATTGGAAGATGCTGCTTTTGATATTCAAAACTTCATTTCTGAGCACGCTCAGTTCTTGACTCCAACTCATAGCAGACAACTTCTGAGAGCCCTCAGCACCACACAGAGATCCTGCAAAGAGCTGACAGACAGGGTTTTCATCCAAACCCAAACTCTGGAAGTCCACCTGAAGATCTGTGAGGATCAGACTGAGCAGCAGGTCTGAGTGACACCAGAGAGATTTGTGTTCATAATCCCATGAACATGCATTCAGTACTTCTAAATGTTGTTGATTAAATGTATATGCATTTTGTGATTAAATGCTGTTAAATATGTAAGTGTCTACCTTTAAAGACCCCTTGAATTCGTTTGAAGAGCACATTCTCTTGATTTTTTTTCTCATTACATCAGAAAGTTTGACACATTGAAAGATGTAAATACTTACGTAAGACAAGTTAGTTTTGGACAGTTGGCCTTTAAGAGACTGTAACTTTCAAGTGCACACTACAGGCAGAGTAACATGTATATGGCCTTATAGATAATAGGCCTGGATCAAAAGCCATTAAGATTCATATTTTTATTTTATGGGGGTCTTTAAAAGTACATTTTCAGACAGTAGGTATCGTAGGCAATTTTCAACTAAAGTTTTGTGAATGTTTGTACTACTCAGTGTTGTGCGTTTTTTCTATTCACAATCCAGAAGCGATGGCTTGATCACTGACACAGACTTACCTACTCTTGATTCTTCTGATATTTTGCAGGCTGCACGAACCATTTCAGCTCTTATTACCTACCAGAGGACCAACGTTTTAATCTTTTGCTGTTTGGAAATGTTTTCCAGCCACTAAAGGCAGCACTAACACACCTAAAGAAAATATTTTTCTCTTTATCTATTTATTTCATCTCTGTGAACGGCTGGCATGTTTACAGCATACTCAGTCACCACTAGTGTTCAAATGCTCAGTTTGCATCAACAATTAGTTTGTGTTCTATAGGAAATTACTGTTTTCTAAACCTATCTATCTTTATGTGCTAGGCTGTGGTGGAAAAGCAGAAAGAGTTCTCAGATAAACTACAAGAGCTGTTTGATGATCTAACACAGACGGAGAACCGCCTCATTGGACACCAGCAGCAGGCTGCCAGTGCAAAGACTGTAGGAGATCTTCAGCAATACCAACAAGAGCATCAGGTGAATGGCCTCTTAATAGCATTGCTATGGCAATTATGTATGTATCAAGTTAATGATGCTTAAGATGTTCCTCTCTAAAATATCTGAATGTAGGAAATATTAACTTTACATCTTTGCAACACCTAGAGCACAGCAGCAACCATTCACAGTCATTGTTGTCTGTCTGTTTAGATGTTGAGTAATTTAAATCTTAACACTGAAAGATTTTCTCTATGGTCTCTTAGGCTCTTCAGAAAGACCTGCAGGCTAACGTCAGCGCCCTGAATGAAGTCATCAGCAGCACTAAAAAGTTCCTGGAGGAGAATCGCAGTAAACTCACTCCAGAGCAGATATCGGCTCTTGAGACCAAATTGGAAGAGCTGAAGAGCAAGGCAAATATGCTTAACCAGCGGGCAGACGAGTCCAGGAATGATCTGGACAAGGTGTTGACACGTGCCATTAAACAAGAGACTGAAAAGGTTGGAGTCAAAATTTTTTTTTTTCAAAGGTGCTTTATGGTGCCACTATTTTTGGCTGAATGGTATCATAAAGAGCTGTTGCACTAAAGGGTCTTTGTGGTGAAAAAAGGTGCTTACGATTTTTAAAGTTTATACCACGGGCCAATTGAATGGTTTATTTTGATTGGTTGAGAAACGTTCCACGGGTGTTGATTTTTTTTCTGTAAACCGCACACCTGACCTGTCAAATGTCTTAAAATAATATAAGAGGAATAATTGACTCCGGTCCTTTAAATTATTTGAAAATAATGCACACCTGTGGTGTAACGCATTACCACCTTGCATTATTTTCAAATAATTCAACGGCCCATCGTCAACTATTCCTTCCGAAAGAAATAAGTGACTCTTATAAGAACCTTTCACTCAATGGTTCTTTGTGGAACCAAAAAATGGTTCTATGGCATCACTGTGTAGAACAATGTGTAGGTCCAGACATCCAGATTTTTATGTCTATATAATGTCTATAATATATTACCTTTGAAGATGTACCTAATAGGAGCTGAAAGGTTGTTCATTGCTAATGTGTGGTTCTAGCTAGAAGTTAGTTTGATTTTATTTTCACAATGTAAAAATGTGTTAAGTTGCTAAATTCACAGAGATAAACATTATCTTGACTGGCGTCCATCAATCAGACAGGCAGCTTTTATCATGAACACTTCTGTACTGAATCTTCTGTCCATGCACTGCTGTAAAGAAATGTGAATGACGTCAAGTCTCCCTATGGTTTCAAGTTTACATGTATATTATAAAACTAATATTGATATGTGCAAACAAATTAACTTCTTTCATTACAAAACATCTCGATTTTTTATTTTTATTAATGGTTTTGTTTATATACAACAATATTTTTTGGAATAAAGACAATCAGCCAATAAGGGTGCAGAATAATAGATGTAATCTCCTTCAATACTGTTTAAAAAACATCAAAGGGTGAGACTGCAAGAAACTGCTTTATAAAATGACATGAGTAAATGTTTTGCAAGTTGTGATTACAATGAATATGACAGAAGTGATCTTCATCTTTAGTCACAGCATGATTTCAAAAGTTTTGTAACATTTGTGTTACTCCTATCCAGTGCTTTAAGTGGCCCAAAAGAAGTGTCGGTGCTCTATTTTTTTTTTTTTTTTTGCTGACTCGACTCCTGTATTGAAGGGGTTTTATATTCAGCAGTCAACAGACGACCTTGTAAAAAATAATAAATCCTTATATAATTTTGTGGATTTGCTTGAGCTAGAAATAGCTATTGGATTAGACATAAATAAAATGTGCATAAGGTAGATAGGCTATGTGAGTAAAATTTTCAGCATGTTTAAATGCTAAAACTAGTTGTTCAGAAGAGCTTGAAAACAAAAACTTTAAAATGACACCAAGACCAAGTCTATGGGTTCAAGAATAACAAAATACTGGCCATTTGAAACTAGAAAGTCATCACTTTATTTTATCCCATTGTTTTTCATTTTGCGGGTGGTAAAACTGTGCGCGTCGTTTAAATTTCGTTAATTTGTAGTTTAGCAATTAAACTAAATGTATGTTACAAATTCAAGAATGTTTTTACTCTGCACATCGCCTGACGAAATCTGAAGTTGCGTAGAGGGGAACCAAACTGACAGCTGCGATAGCGTAGATTGTCACGTACCTACAAAAGGGTATTGGAAAAAGCTTGCGTCTGACCTGCAGCGATATCATTCTGGCTTGGTGGGATGTCAGCCAGCGAGTCCTCTGATTCTGACCTTGTTCTTTTACTGCTCAGAGTCTAAAACAATGAGGACATATTAAGTGTTCATTGTATTTTCATTTTAACTGAGCAACTACCGAGCAACACACCTCGTTGACGCTGACTGACAGCAAAGGCGACGCATGCAGTTTTAGCGTGTTAAACTCAAGGGTGTATGGGTAATGTAGTCTCTGCTCTCGGTGGGACGAATAAGCAAGTGTACATTGTGAAGGGCACTCTAAAAAGCGACAGCGCAGCCAAAGGATAAACCACTGATTTAAACAGATGTGCAAATGAGCGTTCCGGTACGCTAAAAGCACGTTCTGGGCTCAGGGAGAGGTGGTGGTACGCTCAAGAGCTATATTTAGAAGTGGCGGTACTGAGTATGCACTGCTCCTATCAGTCTAAAAAGTGGAAATATATAAATAACAAATGAGCATGTATATTTGTATTTCTAACCGCTCGCTGTTGAACTGAATTGAGCATTTATAATAATTTAATTTGATGTTAATGATGTCTGTGGTAGTTATTTAACCGAATACTTTCACTGGCTCTAAGATGGATCTTTGGATTTAATTTCAGTTTATTTATTCAGTAAAACATAAATATATGTCGTCTGTGTGCGTAACCTTACAGGTAGCAGCTGTTGAGCAACTCGAAGAGAGCAAAAACAAGATCGAGAATCTTCTAGACTGGATCTCCAATGTTGGGAAAGAGAAAGAAATGGGTGGGATCCAAAAGGACCAGATGCTAAAGCAGAATGGAAACCTGCCCGAGAGTACATCACTGAACAGGATCATTGAAGAGGGAGATGATCCGAATGGAAACGCTTTGGACACCACAGACAATGCACATCTAGATGCTGCTGAAGAGAAAGACAGTAAAGCCCTGGACCTAGATAAGCAGTATGAACGGGTTCAAGTACGTACTTTAAGACCTTAAAAGACAGAAATACTTAGAAATAACACTGTTCTGTGCAATGTGTAGTTCTCCCCATCTATCTATAAAAAATGCCTTTAAATGGTCTTTTTTTCCAAAAAGGGCAAAAGCTACATTTTAAGTTGTTATATGGCACCATATAACAACTGTAATTTGTATTAATGTGGATTTACATTGATATGAAAAGGGTAACTGTCAGATAAACTGTTTAGCGATGACTGCAATTCAGTATTTCAGAGTGCTGTATTACTGAATGAAATCAGATGGATTTAAACCTACCCAACATTTTATTTTCCCTGTCTGCAGGCCCATCATCAGGAAATCTTGTCTCAACAGAAGGACCTGATTATAGCTACACAGTCAGCGCAGGCTTTGCTGGACAAACAGGCTCAAGTCCTGTCCCCCGCCGAAAAAGACAAGCTACAGAGAGACATTAAAGAGCTGAAGGATCGATACGACGCCTCCCTCACCCGGGCTGAGCAGCAGATGAAGCGAGTCCAAACCGTTCAAGAGGAGCTCCAGAAGTTCCAAGGCGATTGTGGGGAGTTTGAGACGTGGCTACATCAGGCCCAGGAGCGACTTGAGGAGCTGGGAGCGCCCGCAGCGGGTCTGGAAACCTTGAGTAATAACCTAAAGAGACAGAGGAGCTTCTCGGAAGATGTCATCTCTCATAAAGGAGACCTGCGGTTCATCACTATCTCAGGTCAGAAGGTGCTGGAGGCAGCCAGGGTTTGCAATCGTGCTGAATCTGGAGGAACTGATGGCCTGCCAGCTGTTGATATGTCTGGCACTTGTGCTGCTGTGAAGGAGAAGCTAGACTCTACAGCCAGCTGTTACAAAGCTCTTCACTCAAAGGTACTTGTGATTACAGTATGTTTCAAATCAACTAATATAGTACACTACCGTTCAAACGTTTAGAGAATGAAATGCTTTAGTCAAGTCAAAGGGCTTTTATTGTCATTTCAACCATATAGAGCAGTGCATCTTTTACATAATATTCAAAAATGTTGCATATAAAGACATATGTCTGTATGCCTAGCCTGCAGCGATGGGCTATTTGTCTGTTCTGAACACGAAAATGGGGCATAATGTGACGCAAACATTGACAAATAACAGCCAGTCAGAACATGGTTTACATTGTTTAAGTTTGTTATGTTTCTGCTCTCTTGCACTGCAGCTGAGGAGCACACACAAGCCCTTTTCACACAAACATTCCGTAAAATACACGGAAAAGGCATCCTGGATTTTTCCGGAATCGTTAGATTTTTTTGTTCATTGACACTGACATGATTACCCGGCATCTGACACGTGACCTGTTGAAAGTCCTGCCCTCTCTTCTACGCAGCGTCTGAAGTTTGCATATTATTTATTATTTCTCTCTCCAGAAACCACTCGCGTGTATTTTTGTTTATGATAAGACTATAAAGGAGCGCGTGAACGCACAGTTCTATGCTGGTGAATGATCTCAGCTTCTGAGTGGATATTTGACGAGCTCCCTGATCTCTGCTTTAAAACAGTTTTCAGACATTTCTTATCTTGATTGTTGTTTATATGCATTTACAACCTGCATTTTGATGAGCTGAACGATATATCTTTTTGGGATGACACGCGGGCATCTTCGTTTATTATAGCTCAAATGAGCACGTGACGCGATATTCTTTTATGCTGCTGAATGATCAACGCAGTAAGTGACGAGCTAACTTACCTTATATCTGCTTCAGTCCAGTTTGCTGACATTTCTCATCGTGAATGTTGTAAATCCCTCATTTTAAAGAGCTGAACCAACTTTATGGTGCCATGACACGCCCGTCATCACTAAGGCACGTGCGTCATTGTTTATGCGTCTCATTTATCATTTCCTGATAACTGCTTCAATCTAGTTTGCAACTTTTCTTGTGGTGAATGTTTATATGCATGTTATCTCTCGTTTTAAAGAGCTGAACCATAACTTTTGTTACGACACGCCCATTACGGCATTGTTTCAGCTTCTTGTTCACACAGACAGTTTTCCGTGTATCTGACTAGGTCCTCTTTCCGGCAACAATCCCAGATTAACCGGACGAGTTTGTGTTCACACAGACGCTTGTCTGGCAATCTTACGGGTATTTTCTGGGACCAAAGGTCTGTGTGAATGGGGTTACACACACATAAACAAACAAAATGTTTACAGCAGTGTTTCTCAAACTTTTTCAGCACAAGGACCACTTTATCTTCCAATTTTTTTCTGAGGACCACCTAACAGAATCCCACTCTAACACGCCCCCAAAAAACAACAAAATAGGAAGGATAAGCTACATTTAAATTTAATATGCAACTGTTTCAAGTCAAAAACTAATGCAATGCTATATCAACAAACTGCACATGTGGGAAAAAAACTGCAATTAAACATACTGTAACAGCCTGGCCCTTACGAAAATTAACCATGGTTTTACTACAGTTAAAACTAAAAAACCATGGTTACTGTAGTAAAACCATAGTAACTACAAAATAACCATGGTTTTAACAATTATAGTTTTCAAAAACCATAGTTAAACCATAGTTACTGTAGTAAAACCATGGTTTTGCTGATAGTAATCAATACACCAAAAAAACATGGTTACTACACTTTTACCACAATAAAACCATGGTTAATTTTCGTAAGGGGGGTCCCACTTAATGTCATTCCAAAGAGCCATTAGTTTAAAACTGAGGTGGTGGGTATATGAAGTCTATGGTTGTAACTATAACTATTCCCCTTAAATGTCCAAAATCACTGAAATTACAGGGATTTTACACATGAAACAAAAACTAGTACATTACAAAACTAATAGATCTGTGGATTTTAGCTGCTTTCAGTTGATGCTTGATCTCTTCTTTTTGGTTTAGCCACCGATCCATTATTATTATTAAAACAGAATGGCAAGAACTGATATCACAGTTTCGCAAGTGCATTAAAAATCTACTTAAATAAGTGACGATTGTATAAACACTTGCCTAGTTTAGGTCATCTTTTGGCGGACCACTGGGGGGGGGTTGTGTGGTCTGCGGACCACACTTTAAGAATTACTGGTTTACAGGAATATTTATATTGCTGTTCTTCAAATTGTTTCAGGTATTTTCATGATAATAAAGAATATTTTGACAGATTTTTATTTAACGAGTGTTGCTTTTTTAAATGCACGTTATAAACGACTCGGACTCATAATGATTTTAGATCAGGGGTGGGGAACCCTGGTCCTGGAGGGCCACTGTCCTGCAGAGTTTAGTTCCAACCCTAATTACACACACCTGAAAAATCTAATTCAAGTCTTCAGGATTACCTGGAAATGAATTTCAGGTGTGTTTGGTTAGGGTTGGAAGTAAACTCTGCAGGACAGTGGCCCTCCAGGACCCAGGGTTCCCCACTCCTGTTTTAGATTGATAAGGACTTCCCACTAACCAAATGCCGTAGTACACGCACAAGCTGTGCATGAAACAAAGAAACGCAGCCTTGTGATTCAGAATCGATTTCAGGCATTTTTAATGAGACACTCGATTTAATTGTTACATCCCTAAATCTGACAGTTTTTATTTTTATTATTTTTTTTTTAAATCAACATAAATCCCAGAGTTTACATTTGTGTTAGCTCATAATTTTAAAAAACAAGTTGGGTATTTTACACTTAAAGCCCTGTTTTCAGATTGTTTATGATGAAATAGAACGGTTTTGACTGAAATTTCGACATATGCGGCTGCCCAGAGAATTTTTGGGTGTTTGTGTTTCAGCTCCTACCTTTACAATGGGTTTAATGGTGCACTGGAACAATCCTTCCTAAAATGCATATTAAACTTTCGTTTACAAAGACGTGAAACTCATCGAGTGGTCAGGGGTGTTCACTGCTCACACAAAAATCGCTGCAAAATACGCATTCCAACAGGTTTTATCGCAGTTTTTGCCAACTCCATTGACTTGTATTAGACGTGCTGTGAGGTACGGTATTACTCCGCGCCGGGTACTTTGTTTCTATTCTTGCAATTGGCAATGGCGGATTAGCGCCACCAGCTGGGCTGGAGTGTCTATTATTCAAGCTCTAAGCGGAAGAATGTACAGGTGTGGGGCGTTTGGAAAAATAGGTCCACAAGTTAACAATGAATGCTAAAACAGCTGTTGGAAAGCATCTTTTGCAGCGATTTTTGTGTGAGCACATCAGTGAACACCCCTGACCACTCGATAAGTTTCACGTCTTTGTAAACGAAAGTTTAATGCATTTTAGAAAGGATTGTTCCAGTGCACCATTAAACCCATTGTAAAGGTAGGAGCTGAAACACAAACACCCAGAAATTCTCGGGGCAGCCGCAAATGTCGAAATTTCAGTCAAAACCGTTCTATTTCATCATAAACAATCTGAAAACAGGGCTTTAAGTGTAAAATACCGAACTTGTCCTTTAAAAGAATAATAATAATTAATATAATAATAATTCCTTACATTTATATAGCGCTTTTCTCAGTACTCAAAGCGCTTTACATATGAACGGGGAATCTCCTCAACCACCACCAATGTGCAGCATCCACCTGGATGATGCGACGGCAGCCATATTGCGCCAGAACGCTCACCACACACCAGCTTATTAGTGGAGAGGATAAAGATTTAAAATGTATAATTGAAGAATATAAATCATAAATTACCCTAAACTAGAACGGTTGTTTATAAAAATGATTAGTATTCAGGGCAATAAAATCGTAATGGTTCTACATATATTAAAAAAATATGAAAGTTACGTGATTGTCCAGTATTTCCAACACACGTACACCCAGAGAGCACCGGCTGGGGGCAATTGGGGAAAACATGCCCCTCAATCTTAACCTGCCGGCCATGAGACTCAAACTGGCGACTTTCAAGTTACAAGCCTGACTCTCTAACCATTAGGACATAACTGCCCACCTGTTCTTTATGCAGAAACTAAATGTTTTGGGGTGAAAAGTCCCCTGTATTTAAAAGATTAGTTGTGCTATAGCAGTATGCTCTGTATAAGTTTGGATAAAAAATGGTTGACTTTATTTCTACCAACAGATGGCAGCATTTACTTTAAATCAGGGTTGGGCATTCCTGGTCCTGCAGGGCCACTGACTGTCCTGCAAAGTTTAGGTCCAACCCTAATCACACACACATGAATGCCATTTCCAAGTCATCCTGCAGCCTTTAATGAGATTTTTCAGGTGTGTTTGATTAGGGTTGGACCTAAACTTTGCAGGACAGTCAGTGGCCTTCCAGGACCAGGAATGCCCAACCCTGCTTTTCTGATTCATGTTCAGAAAGCTGAATTATGTAACATTCTCACAACCTTTTAAGACCCATAAGATTGTTTGCATTTTGACATCTTGACAAATAATCACATTTTCTCACACAGTTTCCTTTTTATGCGATTTGATGTTTTACTTTAGAGGTTTTCACATTATTCATAGTGATGTTTCATTTAGCAACTTTTACTGTAGTACATCAATAATTACTGTAATAGAGTTTGTTTTTGAAATTTTGTTTTGTTTTGTGTCTTCCTATTTCACAATAAAATGTTTTATTTAATTTTTAATTAGATTATCTGTATCTAACCCATGCATACCTCTCATACATTTCAGTGTAATCAGCTTGGAAACAACCTTGTGGATGTAGTGGACAAGTACAGGAAATATGAAGACTCCAGCGGAGCTTTAGTGACATGGCTGAAAAATTCTGAGCAAGAGTCCATAAGACAGCAGTCAGAACCCATCGCCGGAGACCCACAGACGTTACAACGACAACTGGAGGAGACTAAGGCAAGATCTCACTTTTCTTATAATACTGTAGTCACAAGTTGTTTGTACACTATACATAAAGCGCCAAGATGTCATTATTTAAACACGCTTCCAAACATGCCATGCACAGGACACAAATAACAGAGCACAAATTTAATCAGATCTACTCGCATGCACTCACGCTTAAATAGATTACTTTTCGCATCATGCACTCTGACTGTATTCAGCTCTCCAGCAGTTTGTTCAGATTCACAAAGAGAAAATTAATTTCTGTTTTATTACTGTTTTCTGTGAACGTATAATAAAACTCTCCTCTGACCTTGCATATAACCTTATGACAAACATTGCGACCTTGTGGATGTGTGTAAAATAGATACCATTGATGCTGTGCTTTTAAGATAATCAGCCTGTTGAGTAAACAGTGTAAGGTATGAGATGTTGTGTCAGTGCAACCCCTTCAGCTGTGACTTATTCACAATGCAGCACAGCCTCAAGTACATTGTTGCTTTTACCACGCAATACAAATATTAAAGCAAAGAATATGTTTCAATGCAACTTTCATGACATAAAATTACTAAAAGCCTTTTTTTGTCTGCAAAAACTAGTCAGAATAAAAATCAAGAACTGGAATTAAATGTTTTATAATTGCACTTAAAGATTATATTAAAACATGAATTGTAATTGGATTGCACACTGGTCTTTTTCAGAGTCTTCAAGGGCAAACAACAGGTCGTCAGTCTGCAGTGGATATGCTGAAGAAAACGGCCGATGCCGTGATCACAGCAGAAGGCGACCTGCTGTCCAATCCAGATGAAATTCAAGAGACAGTTGGTGAGTCTCCAGTTTAATCTACATGTAGATAAAAAAGTTATGTACCTGTATAAATGCTTAAAAACCTTATTAAAATGTATATCTGATATGTCGAGTTTCAGCAATAATGCGCCAGAACGGCCAACACACAATAGCCAATTAGTATATCCTGTAGATACAGTTTCTGTGAAAAAAGACATTAAGCAATGTTGTGTGCACACCACAAGAGGAGCGAATATGCACATCACTTTATTTGCAGGATTCTCTTCTTCATTTTCTGATGCAACCTGATATGTTGCTGATTGACTTGCACGACATCATGCAAATGAGTTAAATTTTTATTTACTTACCTGGAAGACGTGATTGAGGTGAAAATATGTTCCACATCATTAACATGACCCAGTGCAAATTCTTGTTATTTTGTGTCTTTGCATTGAGCGCTTTTGGTGTGCACACAAACTCAGATATGATATTAAGCAGGGCTGGGTGGTAAGACAGTATCTATTTCCATGAAATAAAATGTCAGACATAACAGATTTTTTTGTGTGTTCCACGAATTTAAAGTAAAAAAGTGGCCGTGGCTAACTGAGCATTCCCGCATGTTAGACTGAGAAACGGGGAAAAAAGCCACTATAACAAAAATTTCATAATAAGCACCATTAAATCCACCCTGGGTCTCTCTCTCCTTCTTTCTCTCTCTCTCTCTTTCTCATTTACTCACTCTATGCTCATGCAGAAATGTACGGAAATATAGCATTACCATGAAATAAAATTACTAATTTTGTGAAATGGATTGTTGGTCATAATACCGCCAACCCCTACTATTAAGAGTTTTATGAAAATACTGTGCCAAATAATTCAGCTGTCCAAAGACACCACTTAACAAAGTCATCTGTGCCAGTTTCCAGGATGTGTGGGGACACAAAGTGAATCAGTATTTTTTTGCATTCAATGTTTGTAGATGACATCATCGAAAGATATGACAACCTGTCAAAGTCAGTGAGCGACCGCAACGAGAAGCTGCAGGTGACCCTGACGCGCTCTCTGAGTGTTCAGGACGGTCTGGATGAGATGATGAATTGGATGGAGAGGGTGGAGGAGCGTGTGAAGGAAATGCCAGAAGTTCCACTCGACTCAAAATCTCTTTCAGATGCACTTAGCAAAGAGACAGTAAGTTATCAGGGAAAACATATAAAACTTGAATGCAAATTCATAAATGTACACTAAGTGAACTTTGACTTTTTGTCAAACTAATTTACACATTTACATATCAATGCATTGAGTATTGGGACCTTCCTCAAACTTTTCTTCATTCTATTAGCTGACATATAAACTCCAGTACAGAAAAGGCTTAATAATAGTAAAACTAACACATGCAGTAGGTGCCTGAAAACTTAGCGTTTGTCCCTGATACTATTTAAATGCTTACTTTTCATAATGCAAATGTGTAGTCATTATGTACTCACTCTTTTAACGTTCAATCATCTATTGGCTTTCTTTGCTCCGGATCAAAGATGGGTGGTGATTATTATTAATTATACCACGGGTCTGTTTAAGGCTGTATTGTAATGGTTTCAAAGTTTGAAAAGAGGACGTTCATTTTTGGGTGAATTTTAAGGTCATTTCTATGTTTTTCGTAACACAGATTTTTTATTTGGAAGTGTCACACTTTACTGTACGTCACTGTATCATGTCCTCATCAGTGTAATGATGTTTATCTCTATTTATCTCAGGCTCTGGAGCAGGACATGTGCAGCAGGCAGAGTAGCATCTTGGCCATGAAGACGAAGGTGGAGAAGTTTGTGGAGAGCGCTGATCCGACGGCTGCCACTTTGCTGCAGGATAAGATGGAGGGCTTAAGTCAGCGCTTTACTGACGCCTCAGAAAAGCACCGGCAGAAAGTGTCTCAGATAGAAACACTCAGAGACAAGGTGGAGCAGTTTGAGAAGACGTCTGAGAAGGTTCAACAGTTTGTGCTAAAGCGCTCGCAGGCTCTCTCAGAGACCGATGGACCTGTAAAGAACGTCACTGAGCTAACTCAACTCATTCAGGTATGATATTAGCACCGATAGCATAATGGCTCTGTTCCATATTCGATTTAGGGAGCATCATAGGTGCGCTCCAAATACTGAAGCTGTTCTAGATAGGACAATAATGATGCCCTTTAAGGTACCCTGTTCTGGCCAAGGAGGAAATCCCAGAAATTATTGCGCTTAGCTCAGTAAAACAAAATTCTTATATTCACTTTGCATGGACAGCGATATTTGTGTGGTGCAGAAAGGTGCTGACCAGGTAGCATTTTACTTCTGCTGTCTAAGAAGGCAGCTGACTACATTGACAGTAGACATGAGGTCATTAGGGTTTGGTAAAGAGCAAATGTATCTGTTTATATACTGTATTCTGTTTACATTCACACCATTAACTTTCAATAAAATCTTTATTTGTAGGACACGAATGCAGATTTAGCTGAGCATGCTAAGGACGTGGAGACCCTTCGAAAACTATCAGAGGAACTGAGCAAGTTGGGTCCTGATGGAAGCAAAGCTCTTATTCAGAGCAAGACAGAAAACATCACTAACATCTTCAATGCTTTTAAAGACACAGTTGAAGAGAAGTAAGTTATTAAGGGCTGTTTACACAATAACATTTTCAACAGTAGACTGTAAAGTGTGTTTACACGACAACAACGTTTTAGAGTCCTGAAAATGCAAACTTTTGAAGACAGGTTTCAAAGGGCAAATTGTTATAATACTGACATCATGCGCATGTTTTAATTCAACTAAAACAGCAATGGCGGCCTACAGGACTGTGTCTGTTTTGCTCAAGACACCAAGTTTATTACAAAATTTTGTTGCTTTATAGTCTAGGGTCACTTGCAGTAATAATCCTACCTCAGTGTTTGAAGACGCCAATTTTTTTATTTATTTATCACTCTGTAGAAGAATAGGTATGTGCGCAGATGTGCATTTTCTTTCAAGGTAACATCGCCATCTACAGGCCTGGCACATGAAATATTGCATATTTAGTCATCTTTGCAGATTTGTGTGAACGCAAATGTTTTTGACAGCGTTGTCTTGTGTACGTGAAAGTTTTCAAAAACACAAATCATTTTTTTTTTCAATTTTTCCCTACATTGTTGTTGTGTAAATGTAGCTTTTTAAAAGAGCTTTTGGTGCGAGTTTGTTAGTTTGTTGTTGGTGTGAAAGCTGTGTTTTCCAGCAAACTGCACTTAGTTTATGAAAAGGTGGTCTTGATTTGTTTTATTAGTTTAAATAAAGTTTTAATTAAACTCAAGTTTTAACAAACACATTTACCCATTGTAGATGTTAAAGGGTATCATGAAATATCATTAAAATCAGACTTTTTCTATTTTTAAGTGCTATAATTGGGTCCCCAGTGCTTCTATCAATCTGGAAATGTGAAAAAGAACAACCAAGTAACTTAGTTTTGGTAAACCATTCTCTGCAAGCATGTAAAAAATAGGTAATTGAAATATGGCTCCCCTTGTGATATCAGAAGGGGATCTTATTATATTAACACCAACCCTTAATCTGCACTATCCAACCACGGAACTGCAATGTAGTGCAGACAGAAAGAGAGAGAAAAAATAATTGACAGCACAATTTAATTCAATTTCAACAAATCACGATTTTGGTGATCAATGTTTGTGTTTTATCAGCTCATTTGCATTTAAAGGGACACACCCAAAAACTTCACATTTTTGTTTGTGTTTTGTGTGTATTTTGAGCTAAAACTTCACATGTACTCTGGGGACACCAAAGATTTATTTTACATCATAAAAAGTCTGGTGAAATGTCCCCTTTAAATGCTTACAATAAGGTTGCAGGTTTACAGCAGTCTCTAGCCATAATGTTTGAGAAATATCGATATGACAAGACCACCTTGTTTTATGCAGCTCTAAAATATTTAATATTTCTTAATTGAATTAAGTAAGGATTTTGATTAGCGAGGACTGTACTCGAATTAAAACACGTGCTGTGCTGTAATGGACCAGCATTATAAATATAGCATGGTTTTTGCCAGATGTCATTTAATAAGTCATGTGTGCTATGTGTTGCAGAAAGCAGGAGATTTCATCATGCCAAACGCTGCTGGTGGAGTTCAAAGCAGCCGCAGGGTTGTTAATGAAATGGCTGGAGGAGACAAAAGAGCAAATGCCAATGAGTCAGGCCAACTGCAGTGAACAGAGCCTGAGAAAACACTTGCTGAAAGTCAATGTGAGTGATGGATTTCACCCTTACAGCTTTTATTGTGGCTTCATAACCTTCAGGACAGAGTGGTGTAGGATATTAACCAGAACTAAAAGAACTAGAAGATATCTGTCTCACAATATACAAGAGATTCATTTAACTACACAAAGTTTTGAAAAATTAAACTTTCTAACTTATATAAAGTTTCTAATATTTTAGCTTATCTGTGTTAAAATATTTCTAATATTGACCTGCATCTGATCATGACCTTGTTCAACCCAATAAAGGATCATGCACCCAAAATCATGCTTCTTTGGGCAGGTCAGCTGAAGATAAAAATATTTGCACAAACTGCTTCCACTACATGAGAAAAGTGATAGCCATGTACCATGTGAAATGCCTATTAGTTATGGATGTGTTTATGAATGAGCTAGCGAGTACTAGCTGACAAATAAGCTTTCATTTTAATTTATATCAAGATGGACTTAATAAAGCTCCTCTCTTAAAAGTAATGCCATTTCTTCATTTTCAAACTGTGTGCCATTACTGTTGGCATGAAGGTTATGACTGCAATTTTGGGGACAGCAATGTACATTAATTCCCCAAACCCTCTTTTCCTTTCCAGGGTAACAGGGAAGAGGGATTTGTTATTTGTTAACTGCAGGGTGGCACAGCGTAAAACCATTTTTGGTCAGTCATCTTTCTCTGTAAAAGGGATACATTTTTGGAATGCCCTACCAACAGAAATAAAACACAAACCAATCTGAAACCATTTAATGAAAAGGTGAAACCCTGGCTAAAACAAAGCCAAATCTGTGATCACTGATTATGTCAGTGTGCAGACGCACTTACACTGTAAATAAATGATTTTCAAGAAAAAAATTCATAGTATTTTTGTCTCGTTTTCAGTCAGTTTTCATCAAAATGATTCCGGGGGACAGTGAGCTACGTTTAATAATTAAAGAGTCTCCCATATAAGGATCATGTTTTTGCACACATTCCTGTTTATAGCAGAAAGTGAACCTTTATTACTGTAGTCACTTCCAGCCCACTGAATTCCCAATGCAATACTGCTCAATGCACAAGAATGTGTGTGTCATGTTCAAAAAATAGCCAAAGATGTCAATGAATTGGCTGAGCATTAAAATACTACAATGCCATCACCATTATAAATAGCAACGTGGACTTTCCCAAAAAGGGAATTTAAGACAAGTTGTGACTTTATTATGTTTTACAGTAGAGCTGATTCGCTTTTAAAGGAGAAAATGAAGTTATACATACTCCACATTTTATATTAGAGCCCCTTGCTTGTATTCATGTTGGTTTAACAAAGCAACCTATTGTATTGTATTGACTTAGGGGTTCCTTTTTAAATTCAGTGTGTTTTATCCCTTAATGTGACTGTATAGATCTTTTAAAGAACCTCTTCTGTTCTCTTTCTGTTCTCTGCAGAGCTTACTGGATGAATGGACATGTAAGGCTCAAGCGGTCCAGGATATAAATAGCCGAGGGTCTGCTCTATGTAGCCTAATCAGTGTTTTGACATCGCCGGCTAAAGCCAAGACACATCACAACACAGGTACTGCCAAAGAATATTTACAAGAGTTTACGAGAAATCTTATTGCGTGTCAGAACTCTTTATTGATTAAGTCCATTCAGTGTGATGGCAAACAGATTAACTGCTTTTTTAAGGATGCAAGCATGAGGTGCTGGAACCCTGCTGTAATTGCTAGGTGTGTTTTCCTTCACTGAAACTGCAGAAGAGACCATAAATTGTAGAGAATTCAAACATGGCACTGCTACTCATGCAAGCACTACTCAATGACATCTGTCCGACTTTAGGTGGCCCTATAATAAGCAACGTTTTATTAAATATCTTCACATCCGTGTGCTAGAAACAAATTATTTTTCCTCTGAATCTTTGAAGGTATCGTCAAAATGCACACCTCTATTTTTCCTACACCATTTTTCTAGATGTGCATAACATTTTGAAGGTAGCTTTTGGGCTGCATTTACACTGCCTGTTTTAAGTGACTCATGTGGCCAGATGGGATATACAGTTGTGTTCAAAATTATTCAACCCCAACTGAAATTGATTGTTTTGGCCGGTTTGACATTGATTTTGATCATTCAGTCATCCTGCTTACAATTACATCAAAGAGGCATGTGTAGGTCAGACAAATATAACATAACATTTATAATGAAATAACCACAAATGTCTTTTCTGTGCTCACATCATTTTCAGTTTTATTCAACCCCCAAGTGACATTCAATCTTAGTACTTAGTACAACATCCTTTTACAGTTAAAACAGCTTTTAAACGTGAAGCATAGCTTGACACAAGTGTCTTGCAGCGATCTACGGGTATCTTCGCCCATTCATCATGGGCAAAAGCCTCCAGTTCAGTCACATTCTTAGGCTTGCGCACTGCAACTGCTTTCTTTAAGTCCCACCAGAGGTTCTCAATCGGATTTAAGTCTGGTGACTGCGATGGCCACTTCAAAATGTTCCAGCCTTTTTTCTGCAACCATGCTCTAGTGGATTTGGAGGTATGCTTGGGATCATTGTCCTGTTGAAAGGTCCAACGTCTCCCAAGCCTCAGGTTTGTGACGGACTGCAACGCATTGTCATCCAATATCTCCTGGTACTGAAGAGAATTCATGGTACCTTGCACACGCTGAAGTTTCCCTGTACCTGCAGAAGCAAAACAGCCCCAAAGCATGATTGACCCCCCACCATGCTTCACAGTAGGCAAGGTGTTCTTTTTCTTCATAGGCCTCCTCCAAACATAGCGTTGATCCATGGGCCCACACAGTTCTAATTTTGTTTCATCAGTCCACAGAACACTATCCCAAAACTTCTGTGGTTTGTCCACATGACTTTTGGCATACTGCAGTCGACTCTTCTTATTCTTTGGAGACAGCAAGGGGGTGCGCCTGGGAGTTCTGGCATGGAGGCCTTCAGTACGCAGGGTGCGCCGTATTGTCTGAGTAGAAACTTCAGTACCCACATCTGACAAATCTTTTCTCAGTTCCTCAGCAGTCACACGGGGACTTTTTTCCACTCTACGCTTCAGATAGCGCACAGCAGTCGCAGTTAGCATCTTTTTTCTGCCACGACCATGAAGCGTTTCAACAGTGCCCTTTGCCTTGAATTTGCGAATGATGCTTCCTATGGTGTCTCTTGGTATGTTTAACATCTTTGCAATCTTCTTATAGCCATTGCCCTTCCTGTGAAGATTAATCACCTCTTCTCTTGTCTTCCTGGACCATTCTTTTGACTTCACCATGTTTGTAACCACACCAGTAAATGTTTAGAAGGAGTTGAGTATCACAGTCATTTTAAAGCTGCCTAATTGGTGCTTATTAGGCTTTATTGCTGTTCCCTGACATCCATAGGTGTTTTCAATACCTGATTGAAAACACTTCAATGAACCTCTGTTCTTCAGAGTGGTAGTTCTTTAAGGGGTTGAATAATTGTGTCAATGAAGAATTCACAAAAGAAACATTTACTACTATATTACAAAACCAATTGATGTCATTTTAGTTGCATATGGTTCTTTAAGAAGTCATTGTAGGATTTCATTCTGAATACAATTACAAATGTACACTAAATTCCCTAAAACCCTTAACAGCATTGGGGGTTGAATAATTTTGAACACAACTGTATGACCCACGGATGTGTAAGCAGTAAAAAAGCGAATAGATTCTGATATTCTCTTATCGACTTATATATGTTTTTTTCCTCTTCATGATGCATTTTTTGACTGATGCGACTTATACTCCGGAGCGACTTATAGTCCGGAAAATACGGTAATAATTTTGTCTGTGTCTATTGCATATTGATACATTTTACTTCCTCCCTGGTTTTAGCTGTTCTGGGTCAGTATGTCTACCTTGAATTGTTTTGACGAGTGTTTAGTGTAAATGCAGTAAGATGATATAAGCTGGGCTTCAAAATCAACAATAACAAAAAAAACAGATACAGGCAACAAATCAGAATTGGGCATCAGGATCTGCAGTGTAAATCCAGCCCTAGTGACCCTTATGCCAAAAACTTAAAAAAACTTTCCAAGACCAAAATGGTCTTGAGGCTGTGTCTTGGCAATATAAATAGGAAAATTGGTATATTTTGTTACAATCATGACCTGAGGGATGTTAGCAAAGCGCCACCTACTTGTTTGACTGATTTAAGTGATTCTTATGTAACTGATCTGATTTGATTGTTTGGGTCATACTGTTATAGCTTCCGCCATAAATCATCTATCAAGACAGTGATGACAAAACGTTACTACACATCTACAGTTGGTTTGTTGGGTTTCAGTTCAAAACCATAAAAATGGTGTAGTGTATTCACACTATCTGTTCTTACAAATTTTCTAAATTAGGAACTTTGACCTATTGGTCTGAACCTGCTTGGACCCCAGTGATTGCAGATCGCAGCTATATTTAAATATTTTTTCTTTTTTAGGATTGGCTGTCGGTAACGGTTCAGGCCCAGGATGTGATACCAATCTGACAAACCAAGGTAAAAGTTCGTACAGTTATAATGTTGACATTCACAATAATGATTTTGACCACTAAGCAATATAACCTATTGCTTATATATAATCCATACTGTTCAGTCTATTAAAAATATTCACAATTTAAAGTTTTAGGATAAAGTTTTAAATGCTTAAAATAATATCAGGCACCAGACATTGTAATGTACTTTAGAAAAAAATGGATAGGTGTAGGGGTGACCCCGAATAGTCGAAGATTCGATGCATCGATAGGAGAAGCCTGATTCGACTACCAATCTCACAGTCGAATCGTCGCAGATGTGTTATGAAAAGAGGATCATTCAATTTTGGCCGTATATGGGTGCACACATTATCTGATTTCACATATAATAGCTTTCTCACAATATATTAATATACAACATATTATGATAATGCTGCAAATAATATGTGAAGTAACAGCTTTCAATAAATATTTTTAAAATGCGTAAATAAATACAACATCCCCTGTGACCGGGCTACACGGAGGTTTCTTTGTTAATAAACCATTGCCTCTTTGTTTCTACATTTAAAAAATACAAAGCTGGCAATTATATTATGGCTATACTTTTCTATTCTTTTAATAATTTATTTTATTTTATTTATAAATCACTCTGGGTTATCTGATTTAACTATTTGGCTTGTGTTTTGTTTCTGTGCATATTTGTTCTGCACTTTGTTACTTCTGACCTTATTTTATTTAAAAAATTTATCTATTATAAACGTAAATTCTGATCTAATTTAAGTCTGTAAATTTTGGATAGCTTTTCGTTGTATCAATGTTGCGCTATTGCGTGCTGGCCATGCTTGCGCATGTAATTTAGCCGAACGGCTAGGTGCTCTAGTCTCATATTTAGGAGTTCATCAAACTAAACATTAAAAAACGGATGTTTTTCGACGGGTATAAGTTTTTAAAATGTATTTATCATACATTTTGGTTATCTTGTCAAAAGTTAAACTACAAAACAGGTAAGCCGTTTTTTAAAATCTCGGTGATGAAACGGAAACTATCTGCACCGAACCTATTTCTGCCTGACACGAATGTCTTTCTTGTGATTTAATATTATGGTTGGTGTTCACTTTTAAATGATAGCAAAGAGATTCCTGAAATAAATAATATCATCAGGTGTTTTTGTATCTAAAGTGAATGGAGATGATCAAAGTGAAAGCATGCATGCAGGTATTTCTGTGCTAAAATAACGCGTAGTGTCTATAAAATCATTAATTTCAGTGTATTTCATGTTATAAATTAACGTTTAATGAATTGTAAATAAAGATTCGTTTTTATCATTTACAGTCACAATCACAAATTATTTGTCATTTTCTCATTTGTCGGGTTTTTTTTGGTCATGACTGCTTTGACGCGCTATATCTCCAAATTAAATAAAAACACTGAATTAGACGAGGTTTCCAAGGCAGAATCCCCTTTGTTATTTTTTTAGGTTTAGTTATAAAAATGTATTTTTGTGTGATGTTCTGTAGATCGTGGCTTTAAAATGTTATGAGGAATAAATAAACGAATGTTGCCTTATATATTTTACCTTAAAAAAAGAAATATATAAATGCATCGTCAGTTTTGTCTTCGTTCATCACTTGAAAGACAGTTTTGGTCACTTTAACAGAAAGTTGTTTATGTGTGCTGCTTGTGAAAGAAAATAAAAGTTACCAATTTGTACCTGGTCTGGCCCCCTCCCAACCCATGCAGACAAACATAGATATGATTCGACCATCGGTCGACTATGGAAAGATTCGACAATTCTGATTCGAATATGTAAATCCTTAGTCGAGGACACCCCTAGATAGGTGTTTAGTACTGTTTAGAAACCTGATATAGTTAACAGATTTGTTTAGTTTGGTAAAAGAAAAGAGCTTTGGTAGCATGTGCTGCTAATATTTGTCCAGTGTAAATAAATGCTAATCATTAAGGGTTAAAGCAGCAAATGATTTCTTTTGCTATTAGAGTTGACGGTGGTACAGCAGAACATGGCCTGCATTAACAACAGTTATGAAGACCTTGGAGAGCTTCTGAAGGCCAGATCCTCTGAACTCAGTGCTTTGTTGGTGAAAGTTCAAGGGGTACATGAGCAGGCTGACTCTTTACTTACATGGATGGAGGATGTGAAGAAGACAGCAACATCTTGGAAAAACCATCCATCTGGGAAAGAATCAGTAAAAACACAGATTGAACAACAGAAGGTAAATGAATTTGAATAGGTGCATGTTTGTCAATGGTGATTGCATTTGCATCCCTGTTGTTATTATTGTACATAAGACTAGAGATTTGAACAAACATCCTCTCTACATATATGCATAATACAAGTGTCTAGACCAATCCAAATGACAGTTTAGGGCAGTCTTCTTCACATCCAACCCTGGAGAGCCGGTGGCCTGCAGAATTTAGCTCCAACCTTAATCAAACAAACCTGAGCAATCTAATCAATGTCTTTATGATCACTAGAAAATCACAGGTAGGTGGTTTGAGTAAGGTTGGAGCTTAACTCTGCAGGGCACCGGCTCTCCAGGGTTGGATGTAAAGGACACTGGTTTAGGGCATTTCTCCATTCCCTCAAATAAGACTCACAAAAGCATTTACTAAATTTGCTCCCCTTCCAACAGCAGAAACTTCCACCAACCTCCATCCTGAAATTATATATTAGGGTATCAATTTGGAAAGATGACATGTATTGGAATATTATTTTCAATTTAAATTGTCAGGATTAATTGTATTTATATTACACATTAAATATCTGCGGGTTATTTACTAAATTAAATAACACAGACACAACAGCTGATTTCCTTAATGACCAATGGGCCTGTTTACACGAGAACGCTCAAGGGTGAAAACGTAAAAATATTTTATCGGATGTGCCTTTCGTTTACACGGCGACGGCGGCGTTTTGGGGGCTTAAAAACGCAAAAAAGTGAAACCACCCTTCAGAGTGGAAATCTTAAAAACGATCTACCGTCGCGGTCTCTTCTAAAGAGTAAAAACGCAAAAGTCTGCTCACGGTGGCTCTCGTCGCGTACGCATTTACGTCACAGGCATGCGCCAGTTCAGGAAAATAACAACAAACATGTCGGATTATTTCCATACGTCGGACCTTCAAGTTGCCATAGCAGCTCTGATAAATATACAAGTCTTTCCAGCAGTTGTACGAAATATTCACAGCTAATATTACTGATCAGAGAAGGCGCCAATTCGTCTGAGGCAAACCAGACGGCTTTGGACGAGACCTGGGAGAACCAGGAAGAAGGTTGTACGCAGGCACACGGACTTGGTGTTGTTGTGTGTCAGTGCTTCACATTGCCACCTAGCCACCTGGAGTGCATACTACATCGAATATCACACACTTTTGCGTCACCATGTGCACGCAGATTTCCCCCTCAAAACGCTTGTATAAACGCGGAATAAAAAGTGATAACGCAACGCCACTTTTGCGGTTTCTTTTCAGATCGTTTCCATGTAAACGTAGCCTAAGAGCAGCACAAATTTAGCCTGACGTTGTCATACTCAATTCTAGTCAGAATTTGAGTCTGATACCGCTCCATTGAGCTATAATTATGAGGCGTGTCTCAACCGAAAAATACCTCTGCACTCAATTGGATAGACCTACGACCAATCAGAGCAATAGAGTGTGTGACGTACGTTACGTCTTTTGCAGCCTGACCAAACTGCTAGTTATTTCGCTACAATGACACTAAGATTGTGATTATACTAAGTCTTAGAGAACGTACATCAACACCTACTATGTTTACAACATTTCGTTTATATCACAACATTAAGTATTTACTAAGTCATAGAGTAAGACTATCTCTTACCATTTGTACGTTAGGTGAACTTCATCCACGACGATACCAATTACGTTGGCTTGAAAATATTGGAGCCTAGCATGTCCCTCCACTTATTCAGCAACCACAATTCCGGGCTTCCGAAAAGAAGCTGGCAACGACCGCTAATTATATCCATCTCGTCATGCACGGCGAGTTGCATCGCCGTGATACCAATTTCAGTTGAACCAACTTTTGCAGAATCCCATAGGAAGGACGGCAAAAACATCAACAAATGCCTTGCTCGCGTTTCTCTGTTCCTCTTTTAAAATCAATGCTCTGTCGATATCTTTTAGAACAGAACAGAATCCTCACATCTGAATTCTACAGCGGCAGCCATTTTGTTGTAAACAGATTTAATACACGCGCTCTTTGGTGACGTGGTTCATTACGTTACTGTTGATCATCTGTCCATCATCGTATAAAGCCTGCCCTAACAATTTGATAGGTTCGACCAGCTTTTGGTCTAGCATAGTAGCTCCTCAACGCAGAAACCCCAGACCGATCTTCCCGTTCTCAAAATCTTGTGGGCGGGGCTAAGATCGGCTGGCATCCAGGCTAGCACAAATTAGTTCAGGGTCGCAAATAAGCAGAGCTGATCCTCAGGTCAGGTGGGTGATCTACTAACACCACAAGCGTTTGAGTTCAGCACCACGGACATCGCAGGTGAAAATTTGGGTTGTGAAATCACAGCTAATAAAGCCAAAGTACACTATAACTGGTGGACAAAAATTAAGGTTTTCAAGAAGTTTTGAAAAACCTGCTATTGTGTGACTTCTCCTGTGGCTCAAATAAAAAATAACATGGGTTGGCAAACAATATTTTTGAATAATATGTTCCTCCTGCTACAATTGCATAGCCTGGTAATACCATCCTCTGCTATTTTGCTTCGCTTCATAGACAGAGTCTGGCTGGGCATAATTGACAATCGTTTTCCTTCTCGTGGGAGGGGCTTGTCTGAAGTTTAAAATCATTGGTCTAAACGTAAGCCAATCACACATAACATTTGGATATGATGTGCTTTAAGCGCCGGATCAGCCGCATCGAATCTCTGCTGTAAAATACACGTATGATGTGAAAACAAACCCCATCGAGCGAAATACCAGAGTTAACATGGCTATGAACGACTTTTGCAGATTATGTAAAGTAAATCGGGCCAGAGCTAGTTGAACACTATCCTTACGGTGGCTTTCCACTCACGTCTAACGGGAGGAAAGCCCCTCTCTCCTCTCAAACTCTTCCACCAGACAACCATAACCACATGTAAATTAAATCTCCCTACCTTATTTTCTGGTTAATCAGGAATGTCACCAAAGAATGCTTGCCCACGCGTCCTCCACCATTAACTGTGAACAATATAATTCCCTTCCATGATTTCTCAATCGTTGTGCACGTCAAGCTGTGCTGCACACAGTTTCTCGCTGACGATCGGTAAAGTTGATAAATTAAACTTTTCCAAAAACTTGTCGGGAGCAGGGCAACAACATAATCTCCATTCAAATGTTTAACAAACACTTTTCTTGTTCGGGTTTAAGTTGGCAAGTGCCGGTTCTCCACAACAGAGCTCTCTGTGTCTCCATGTCCACAACAGACTACAACCGTCATTCGGCGTTTAGCGTCTACGTCACGGCTCTCAGCCCGCCCTCTGTTCGTTGATTGGACGGTCGTTTTGAGACCGGTGGAAAACGGTTTGAATGGGAGGTATCTCAGACTGAGTACAGAAGCGTAATGAAATTTAGCGGAAGTACGAAGTCTGACGTAGTCAGGCTAACAATTGCAGCCATTTTAAGCACAAAATGATTTAAGACATGCTTTTTTCCGGCGTTAAATTAGGGTGCAAAAACAGTCATATTACATGCGCAAACATTATTAAATAGTTTTGCATGAATCATTTAAATAATATCCTACCATATTTGGGTCTGAAAGGGAAACTCTTAGAAATGCATATGTAATGAGGTCAGTTGCAAAAATAACTAGACCCCACTTTTTTAGTGCTTATGATTCAATGCGCATCTTTAGTAAATCTCGAGAGTCTTTATTTAACACCAAAATGATGGTTTGTGATGGCTCAAGAAGTAAATCTGGCCCTATATGTCTTAACTGAGGACAGTCTCAAATGTGGATGTTTAAAAAGTGTAAATGCATTTCCTAGAAATTTAATTCTGTAAATTCTAGGAAAAGATCCTATAGATTTACATTAAAGGAGGATATAATACTGGAGATATGATAAATATCTCCTTTCTAATAAAATTAAGTATTTCTGATGAAACGGTTTAAAGTTGATGTAAAACTTTAGAAACCAATTACAATCTTGCAGACAATTAATTTAACAGTGAATATTGCTAATGTAATTTTATAAAACATTGGATAAGCATATTTGCTTAATAGCACCATGAGTCCCATTACCTGCAATAACTTTCACAGTTAGTATCATTAATGTGTGCTATAGAAATAAACTTGAAATGAAAGCTTTAATTTGGTTAAGTTTTGCAAAAACAAAAGCAATGCCCTAGCAACCACCTAAATTTACTCATAAGATGTCCATGGTAAACAGTTTAATTGTTTAATCAACAGGACATTAATAAAGCTAAGTGTCTCACAGGTCTTTGAGGAGAATATGAAACAAAAGCACGAGCAGGTCCAGCAGGTGAGAGAGAACTTGCAGCGTCTGATCGAGGAACACCCCGACTCACCCGAGGCAGAAAAGTGGAAGCACATGCTGGCACAGATTGGTATGCATCCATCACATCCAAAAGCATTAATCTTTTCACTTTTATCTGCACCTCAGCTGACTGGGTGCAGATCTGCACACTTATCTCTTGCACTAACTCTGAACTCCAGTAAAAGTTTATGTGCCGCCTCCACACAAACTGAATCAGTGCTCTGCTAAAGTGAAGCTGGGAGTGATCGCATGATGTGTGTGCTCTCCTACACAGATGCAGAATGGGAGGAGGTCAGGGGTTCAGCGGAGATCAGGAAGCAGCACCTGGAGGACACGTCCCGAATGCTGGAGCTCTTTCATACCAGCCAACCGCAGCTTTCACAGTGGCTACAGGAGAAAGAGTTGATGATGAGTGTATTGGGTCCTCTGTCTGTGGATCCCAACATGCTTAACACACAAAAGCAGCAAGTCCAGGTACTGAGTGTGATACTGCATTATTAAACGAAACATAGACATGTGCACTTCTCGACGTCTCACCCTGGGATGCTTTTTAACAGTAGAGGTCCAATCTATGCTGAGCTCTTATTGCTTTTATTTAGAGACAGAAAAGTCAAAGTAGCTTTATTCTCATTTTAACCATATAGAGCTTGTGCATGTTGCACTAAACAAGATTTTTCAAGGACCAAGGTGGAAGTGTTTTGAACTACAAACCTTATCCATCTTTTCCATTGTACTCATACCCTCACTGTTCTCATATTATATATCTAATGTGCACCCGTAAAGCTCAGTGGAAAAATATTGCGTCTAAAGCACAAAAGGTCATGCACATGTACTAATAAAAATACCTTGTATGTATACCTTGTGGTACCTTGTAATGCATTGTAAGTCGCTTTGTATAAAAGCATCTGCCAAATGCATAAATAAATGTAAACGTAAATATCCACCATGCATATACTCATTTTAAAAGTTTTGCTTTGATATAGGACTTGCAGTAAGTTAAGGTATTTGTCATGATTGATACTGTAAATATTACATTTTGTGTTCATTTTTTTGTTTAGATTCTCCTAAAGGAGTTTGACAGCCGAAAACCCCAGTATGAAAAGTTAAATGAGGCGGCCAATGCAATCATTACTGCGTCAGATGAAAAGCAGGATCCGGCTGTAGAGAAGGTTAAAGAACAACTGGCATCAATTTCACAGAAATGGCAGGGCCTGACCAGCCAGCTGTCTCAGAGACATGGCATAATTAAACAGGCTGTAGGTAAGACCACTCAATTTCAGGAGCTTTTACACAGCCTCAGTGAAAGTGCTACTCGCCTGGAGACCGGGCTTAACACGCAGCAGGCCTTCAGCACCCAGCCTGATGAGGTGAAGAAGCAGATCGAATCCACCAATGAAATCCTGGCACAGCTGCGAGAGGAGAAGAAGAGGCTGAAGGAGGCTGAGGGCATCTGTTCGGACCTCTCTGCTTTGGTGACTGAGGAATATCTCAGAGCGGACTTGACAAAGCAGCTTGAGAGCGTCACCAAACCATTTAGACAGCTTGAGAACAAAGCAGGTATTACCGTCTTCCTGCAACTTTGCATAATACACACATTTTTTGCAATATTAATTTTGACCATAGATAAAGATTAGTCTACTAGGTTCACTAGAAGTGCTCATAATGTAAATTAAAGTCCAGAGAAAAAAAAATATACATTTATATTTTTACCTTTTGTCAATCAGGAAAGCGCATTGAGCAACTCAACTCAGCCTTTGCCAGCTCCCAGCAGTTCCATCTGACATCTAAAGACTTCCAAACCTGGTTAAATGAAAGACTTCAGGAGCAGCGTAAGCCCCATCCCATCTCTGCTCACCTAGAAATGTTACAACAGAGCCTTAAAGAGAACGGTGTCATTCAGAAGACCATTTGTGACCATGAGGAACCTTATAACAACATCATGAAGGAAGGAGAATCTCTCCTCCAAAGCACAGAGGGGCCAGAGAAAGTGGCCCTTCAAGGGCAACTCTCTGCTCTGAAGTCCAACTGGGATGATGTGAAGAAATGCAATGCTGAGCAAGCAGAAAAACTTCAAGGTGCCATGCAAAAGGCTTCGAAATACAAGGAAATATCAGAAGATCTGAACTCAAGGCTGCAGGAATGTGAAGCCAAGGAAAAGAGTGTGAAGCTCAGTGTGAACTTGGATGAGATTGAGAAATCCACTTTGCAGTTGAAAGCTATACACAAGGACCTTGAGAAGCAAAGAGGGCAGGTTGTGTTGATGAACGCAGCTGCAGACAGCCTTCTGGAGGTAGTCACATCGGATGGTGATACAGTTAGAGGGGAGAAGTTAGCTGTTGCTAAAAGAGTGGAGAAGCTAACGGAAGATTTACAGCTCAAGAAAGAAGGCTTAGAAACAATCTCACAGAAGATAAAAGAGTTTACCGACTTGCAGAAGGAAGCTAAAGGCCAACTGGAAGTTGCCAAGAAACAGCTTGAGTCTCACACTGCTTTGGGTGTTCAGGCCTACAGCAACAAGAACTTGACCAACATGAAAGCTCAGCAGAATCGTTTAGAGGTTGTCCACAATCAGATTGAGGATCTCAAAAATCTTGCCAAAAGTCTTGTGGTAGATGTCCCTGAGGTTGATGGTGTGACGGACCTTCTTCTTCAAGCAGATAGCCTGGAGAAAGACCATATCTCTGTTACGGAGGAGGTGGACGATGCTTGTTCCACCTTAGAGAACAAACTCCACGGCATTGGTGAATTCCAGAACAGCATTCGTGAAATGTTTACAAGCTTTGCAGACCTGGACGATGAGTTGGATGGCATGGCTCCAGTGGGCAGAGACCTCGGCATTGTACATGATCAACAGAGCACAATTAAAGACTTTGTTGCCAAACTTCAGGATCTGATGACCAACACAGTCAATGCCAAAGACAGTTGCAAGAAGATGCTGGAGTCAGGGGCCTCACCAGATCTGCAAGGTTTGAAGAGAGATTTGGAAACCTTGAGCAAACAGTGTGGAAAGTTGATGGATCGAGCAGCCGGTAGAAGAGAGCAGGTTGAGGACACTCTTGGTCATCTGGAGGCGTTCTACAACAAGGTGCACGAGTTTACACACAAACTCGGCGAAGCTGAGAAGCAAGAGGATTCCCAGGGGACTGTTGGATCGGAGACAGACGTCATTAACCAACAACTGGAGTCCTTTAAGGTAAAATTACTTTTCATTACATTTTCTCTGCCTCAAAGCAGCTGACTGCTTCAGTGATAATTAAGTAATAATAAGTTAAATTAAATGCATTATAATATCCAAAAACGACTAGCAAGGTGTTATATATTTTGTTTATATGTGTACTTACATAGATCTTTTTGACAACATTTGATCCGAGAGAATTCACAGTTTTCATACGGCCAAAGTTTCTGCTTTAACTTCATGCAGTGCTGCGCAGACCAGTGAGCATATGACGTGATCATAGTTTTGCGGTCTAAAAAGCAGTACTATTGAGTCACTCTTGCGAGATGTCAAATTCTGATCGATTTGTGTGGCGCCACATGTGGAAGTAGTATCAATACTTACCTATAACACTACTTAACATAATACACAATGGTTATCAACCTTTTTTTTATGATATCATCTGTGAACATCTCACAAAAGGAGGAGGTGAAGGCTGAAATGCCAGCATTGTTTTTGTATGGGACCTCTAGTGGTGAAATTTATATTTTGTGCAAGTTGATATAAAGGACATAAAGGATATAAAATGTAAAAATAAAAGCAGTGTTTCTTTGCAGTTGACACCTAGTTGATCATTTGTTATCTAGCGCAATCAAATTACTGCCCAAAATGATCTGAACACTTTTATTGTGCCTATTAAAATATCAGTAGTATTTTATAAAGCAATGCCCCTGCATAACGCAGCACTATTTGGGTCTTTCTTTAGACGATTTAGTGAGCATCTGGTGTTAACAAAAGATGGTCAGCTGATGGTTCATTGTTGTGAATGTGCATTGATCCAGCTGGAAGCCGGCGGGGTGCTGCGTGTTGTAGCGGACCAGTGAAAGGTGTCAGGGTTTGACTCGACTGCTTCTTGTTCTATTAGCCGGTGCCCGGGCAGGCCTCTCTATTCACTAGAAACAATAGACTGAAAATCTCCCCTATTTTTGCCTGTTTCCTAATTCAATTTTTGTTTCTGCATTTGGTCTTGCTACTCTTAAGATTTTTTCTTATGCAAATATTGGCAAAACTGATTAACAAAACCTGGCAGGCATTATTGTTTGGTTTATGGTTTATTGAATGTGTGGTGCATTTATTATTGCAGTTCAATGCTTGAGTGTCAATTTTGTACTATGCACTTCAGAAAGTATGCACATATTTGGTGTGTAGCAAAAGAGTGCAAGTACTGGGATATACTAACAGAATGTTGGTTAGATAAACATTGTGATTCTCAACAATCACTCACAACAAATACAACTACTTGAATTTCAGTGTTTCTTTATTCATTAATATATTGTTATATGGATTGTTTACTTGAATTGATTAATTCAGCGTAGCGTCACTAAATTCATGCGCATGAATTTGCGGTTCGAATTGTTACAGGAAATAGTAGACCATCCATGTATATTCATATTTCATTTTCTTTTTTTTTTGCAAGAATGTTTCTAAGGTTGTAAACTGAGATCTTGCCTCCTTTCACTGGGACTTTCCTTTGTTATGGCAAGACAGCCAGCATTCAGTAAACAAAAGAGTTGTTTTATTCATTTTTTGCCAGGAGAAATCAAATGATATCAAATGAGATCTTTGTATTGTGGTTAGAGCGGTGCCAAGTTGCTGTCTGAATGAAACTATATGCTGTTTATCATATTAACACAGATGAAACCACATTAGGAATTAAACATGTGATGAATCAAACATGGGGATGTGTACATATAAATCAAACATGGGGCTGTTGAAGTTCATCCATGTGCTGTGAAGCATCAGCTGCCGCTCTTCAGTCCATCATTTGGCCTCTTGTTGTTTGGGTCTCTTTTTGTCCTTTATTTCAATGTCTTGCTGGGTCATTACCGCTTCATCAGCTGCTGCTAGAAAATCATCTTTGTTCTTATTGATACGGCCATTAAACTCAAATAATATTTACTGAGCATCTGCTAATGTCAACAGAATTTGTTTTCATTTATTTTGCAGCTTTTCAATTTCTCTGTATTTTATTACTGCAGATTTATAAGACAAAGATCACTCTTACTATCGATCGCAGGTCATATGAATAGTGATATGGAGTTTTCCCTGGTGGATAATAACACAAACGAAATAAAAAAAATCATATAGTTGCACAAGGAGGGACTCTATCTAGAAGGATTCGGCTCTGAAGATGCGGTCAGTTAGCAACCACATTGCAGCATCCTAATATTACATGAAAGTTATAATTAACACGTACTCTGCAGAAAGTGTTTTCGATGCGGGTTTCATTTTTATTTTTCCACTACTCGGCTATACCGCATGTTTCCCATAAACCTGTGGGAATTTTGACACTCATGAATCATAGTTTTCCTCATTCCAAAGGTGATGATAGGAAAAAATGTCTTTATGTGACTTACTCATCACTCTGACTCACCCCTCATATCAGAACATGACACCGTCTCAAACCGGAGCGCCTGAACTTATGCACATTGTTGCTTTGTGATGAAGCTGCTGTTTGACTCTGATCATATTGCATCAACCAATCTCATGCCGTTAGTGCTGGAGAAATGTATTCTGAGAATTTTTTCTTTTTCAACAAAACCTTTGTTCTCATCGAAATAATAGTTGTGTGTTTCTGTGCCCGTGGGTATTGTCCTTGTGAATGGGTAGAGGTTCTGTTGACAGACTTTTTTGCAGATGTCCCTGCCCTGTTTCTGTGTACAGACAGCTATTGTCTAATGTCTGTGTTTAAATGAATATGGTTTCATGCATGTAACATCAGGTCAAAGAATGTGTTCATCCTCAAGCAAGTGCACTGGAAATCAGGTTTAGTTGCAAAAAGGTTTTTTTTACCTTCCAGTAAAGGTGAGTTTAAAGGATAGCCCAGCCATAAACTATAAAACAATAATACTAAAGTAGTTATGTATTTCACTTGTATGCATAATAGTTGGAAACAGCACAATTCATTGTGGAGATGCTACATACATGTCATTTAATGGGTGTAAAAATTGGATCTTAAATAAATGTCTGACAAATCTTTGTAAAGCAAGTATTTGTTTTGTAGATGTACTGTAGTTGGGGCAGCCCATTATTCTTAGATTTCAAACCATGTATTATTTTACAGTTTGTTTACTTGCATTTTGCATTTGATTTAATTTAGACACACACGTCTTAAAAATGTCAAGTTTATGAGCAGAAACATGAGCACATGAGCAGAATTTTTTTTTTTGTGTGTGCAAATCTTTAAAAGCATTCTTATGTCATTTGAGGCAGTCAATTTGATTTGATTGTAAAGCTGTTTATTTTAATCAAACATTGTGCTGGTCAGCATCAAGTGACGTTTCCTGGTCCAGTTCTTGTACAGCGATACACAACTATACACTTTTAAGTCAAGTTGACTTAGTCAACACATATTCTCCCTACCTGTGCAATCAGCTTTCACTATCAGACACATAGAGACCATATGTAGCTGACATAAAGTTGACAAGCACCAGAAACAAAACTGCCGCCTTTACACCATATGCCCCTCACTCCTTTGCATCTTCCACTTTGTTTGCCACGTATAGGGAAGACCTGTCATTTAGTTGGCTGAGGTAATGGTGTTAGATGACTCTCATCTAGTTCCTCCTTCAGCATTCCTCTGTAATGAAGAGATCCCCTGAAACACTAGGGAGCGGAGGAGAGGCAACACACAGCATATCTGTTTCTGCCCTGTATGATGTCATCCGACAGAAAGCCCTTCACTTTTTTGCTTTTTTCTCTTTCTGCCCTCCCCTGACATGAGGAGGAGGTTTGCCGTCAAAGCCCGAGCACACTAAGACCTTAAGTCAAATGGGCCACGGAGACAGAAGGGAAGAATTAAAAGAGGGTCAGGCATCCACCAATCAGCATGATCCTGCCTGCTCAAATGGAGTTGTGGCAGATGTTGTCTGAATAATGCGAGGGGGGCGGGGCCTTTAGCCCTGTGCCAGGAGGGTGTCTGTCATTGCCGGCTGGACCACAAGAGAGGCTGGAGCCGCTTTTTGTTTCTCCAGGAGCTTATGGCTTTGTTTTCCTAGATTTGTGGATTTGTATGGGGAAATGACACCAATATGTGTACGGGATACCTCTGTGTGGATACCGGTGAAGGAATATTCTGGATAATCTAAACTTGCAAGCACTTTTTTATGCAATGGATGACGTCTTTGATGGAGTTATAAGGAACTAAGGACTGAAGCCACAATGACAGATTGTGACAATTGGGATGAAACGAAAACTAGTATGATTGTCAAAGTGGAAGAGAATGTTTAAAAGAAAGAATTGATAATATATATAAATATTGTAATTTATAATTTTTGAATGTTTTGTCTTATTACCAAAGCTATATTTTTGTACCAAGTTTTGCTCTTAAGAAGTACTGCTTTATTTTTTTCTTGATGTAGGGTGAAGCGTAAGATGCTATGCCTCATCCCTTGTAAAAGTGCACATAGAAGCGTCTTCAACTTTGCCTATGAAAGTTTTTTTGATAATTGTTAAGGATTGTTGCACTGAAGCCTTTACCTCATTTTTATACATTATCACTATGGGAAAACCTCTAAGTAGACCAGACTGTCTCCGGCAGAACCCGTCATGTGTGGCCAATGGAGAAGAGGAAGACCTCAACATTGATGACTGTTACGTTCCACAGAGGTCCATTTATGATACTGTGCGTTTGAACGAGCAGATCGACTCAGGCTCCAAGGGTAGTCTGGTCTCCAAACACTTCATTGGCACTCTGCCGTACAGTCATCGTACCCTAGATATAGGTGCTCTTTGTGGAAGCGGCGTCCTGGCCTCTTCAAGTGCTTTTGAGCTTCGCGGCAAGGATGCGGTACGTTCGGATGAGCGTGTAGCATTCGACGGATTGAAGCTCAATGGAGATATTGTCCGGGGTGCGGACACATTGCTCTGCAAGCCACGGCCGGTGGGCGAGAAGAAGGAGCAATCTCATCACCGCAGTTCTTGGCGGACCTTCGCACCTGCCGACCTCAGTGAGTACGGCAGCGGTACCCTGTGCAATGATGGAGCTGGTCAGCGGGGTTTAGGACGAGCAGGGAAAGGAAGTAGTATGACAAACTCTCTCACATCAGAAGGTGACTCAGGCCTGTGCAGTCCCACCGCAGAAAGAGAACATAGAAACCAGCGAGCCCCAAGGAGACCCCTGCCTGGCACGAAAAGTCTCTCTTCTACCGAGGAAGTATCTGGGGACCTGAAACCAGGATGTTCCCTCATCTCAGACCAGGGCGAGTTCACCTTCTCGCCTATACGAGGCCTGGTACCCACTCCACAGTATTACACAGACACATTCGTGCTTGAAAGCCAACAACATAATGGCACTTGCAACTCAAATCCCAGTGTGGCTCAGTACGCTGTTGCTAATGGCAATTGTCTAGACATAAACTGCAGGACATCGACAGGTTCAAGCAGTACTACACGGAGCTCCACGAATGAGATAAAATCCAGAATGTTTTTGGGATATGAGGAATTGCCCACTGCTGAGCTCCTTGAAGACCCTCAAGATGAGTGTGAGCTCTTGAGTGTCGTGGTGACGCAACCAAAGACTCTTCCACGCCAAAAACGTAGTCCAGAACCACGCGTAACTAAAGATGAAAAGTGTTATGAGTATGAGCAAAGAACTACCGACTCCAGAATGGCTGATTTGGAGGATTTCTTGTTGTTAGTGGAAAGAGAGGCAGGCTTTACAAATGGAATAAAACACGTGGACGATGAAGAGATTGAAAGATTATTAGCGTCTATAGCTGAATGTTCGCAGTTGGACCTCGTGACTTTGCCTTCCGCCCAGGTACCCCAAAATAGCCCAAGGAATTGTTGACCGTGTGATTAGCGCTTCCTTTATCAGATTAGGAGATTGCTGAATTGAGTTTGTTTGGTTTGCTGTTGCTGGCCAGTGACTCAGATATTGTGATCAGCTGGTTATAACTGAAATTAGCTGCCTCTTGCAACTCTTTTGAGTAGTGCTGGAGTGGATATACAGCAGTGCCCCTTTCAATAGATCAAGCTTACAGTATAAGACTGGTGACTACAACATATTTTTAATTCTGATGAAAAGACCAACATAGCTGAACATCAGCATGTTATGTTTTTATTGTAATTTCACCAACATGGGATTCTGGAGTCTAGCATTTTTAACTAATCTCAGTTGATCTCCCAGAAATAGCATGACAATTGTGTTGTTATAGTAGTATGTGCTCAAATGTCTTCAAAATTCATTTTAAACTCATCTGTTGTGAGATCGTATTCTAAAAACTGAATTAAGATCTACGATCCAGAGTAATTTTACCGCATTATGCTTGTTTTGTGTCTGACTTGTGTATTTCTTTTAGGGGCTTTATTTATTTGTGCATGCTTAATGCTTTTAAGCAAAAAGTGTTTGCTTGAATGAAATGTTGTAAACTGGATCTACAGTAACTGAAGCTTCTGTCAGTTTATGCATTTGTTTTAATTTTCTTCTGCATTTTTCATTTTTTGGCTACAGGTTTTTCAGAAAGACGTAATGGAGTCTTTACAGACCCAGCTGCAGGAGTTGAACTCTTTGGGTCAGAGCTTGATCCAGAGCGCCACCAAAGGTACCTGCACCAAAAACCTTGAGCATGACCAGGATGAACTTAACAGCAGGTGGAATACCCTCAGCAAAAAAGTAAGAACCCCCATTTAGGACTTTGAAATGATGTATTGATTTTGTATTTTAAGTGCACTATGAAATTCTTTAGCAAACATATTTGAACTGTTTTGGGGAGTAACTAACTAAAAATAGTGATGCTACTAATGTGCTAGCATTGCAGTATCAAGCTATGCTTAAAAAACGTTTATATCAGATATTATGCATGTCGAGGCAGTATTTTCAGACCGTTGTTACCTATAGACTCATTTTTAAATAGTATTTCTCATCACCAAATATTCTTTATAGACTTTTGTTCATGGCATTTTTGTGTTTTTATTTTTGTTAAGTAAACTACTGCACTTATTAATTGTGTTTGCAAAGCTACAGTTTGAATATATTTCTGTAAGTGTACCGTATGGTATGGTAAATCTGTGTGTGATGTTCTCAGGTTGCTGACAGATCTGCACAGCTTCATGAAGCCCTGCTGCACTGTGGCAGGTTTCAGGATGCTCTGGAGTCTCTTCTTAGCTGGCTGACAGACACAGAGGAGCTTGTGGACAATCAGAAACCCCCATCTGCAGAGTTCAAAGTGGTCAAAGCACAAATACAAGAACAGAAGCTTAAAAGTCACTTCTCTTCTTAATCTGTAGCGTAAAAATGTCAGTTTGAAAGCAATGGTTTTTGTAGAGAAAATGACTTGCGTGCTTAATCACATATCATTTTTCCTCATCTGCTCTGGTCAGCTTCTGCAGAGACTGCTGGATGACCGAAAGGCCACGGTGGAGCTGATAAAGATGGAGGGACCGAAGGTGACAGAGTTAGCTGACACGGCTGATAAGGAGAAGATTGCAAAGGAAATTGAATGCCTGGGGCAGAGGTGGGATGCCCTGCTAAAGAAAGCTGAGAACAGGTAAAAAATACAAACAGTCTATCTGTCTATTCATCATTGAAAAATCAATATATTTGAAAACTGATGATAATATTGCTATTCTGTAATAAGTTAGGAATTTGGTAATTGTGTAAAAAGTTGTCTAAACTTTATTCTCTTTCATGGGCAGAGATTGTTGCTTGACAGTGTCATTTGGCCATGTGTGACCATTTGAGTTACTTTGACCTAGAAACACATTTTTTGCACTGAAGTAAGAAGAAAAAGCTAATTAAATGATGGTTCAACTCCAAACTGATTCTGGAACTGTTGCTTTTTACTTTAGCTTTGTACTCAAAACGTGGCTATACTTTATTTCGATATTCGTCCACTTTACATTCTACTATTAATAACTTCATGTCAACTCAATGTTGTAAAGTTACTTATAGTCAGTTGAATGTCTGTTTGGTTATTATCATAATAAAATGTAAAGTAGTGTGAAGTAGATATTAAGCAGACCGTCTACTAATACTGTAATGACTGGCAGTTAATAAAATGCCTAAAGTGGACTGTCCAAATAAAGTCAAAGTGACTCAAGTTCTCAGTCAAAGTAACTCAAATAATGGAGCAGGTAGCATATTGTCCTTATATAATTCAACCCAGTCATGTCCAGCAGTAAAACTCTTATTTGAAATTCCTATCAGACACAAGCAACTGGAGAATATTTTAGTGGTGGCACAGCAATTCCACGAAACCCTTGAGCCTTTGACCGAATGGCTGACTGCTACTGAAAAAAGACTGGCAAACACAGAGCCCATTGGCACGCAAACGGCCAAGTTACAGGAGCAGATTTCACAGCATAAGGTGCAGTGCAATCCACAGTCAACCCGCTTAGTTGGTTTTCGTTGTGTTTACATGTTTTACTCATTTTCCATCGTTGTGTTATTCCATACGTTTTGCTTACACATTCATTTGATGCATTATTTTTTATTTCTGTTGCTATGATTTCTCCATCCTGGGTTTGTGACATCAGGCCTTAGAGGAGGAGGTTATGGGCCACGGTAAGATCTTGTACCAGGCCTTGAGTCTGGGCCAGTCCCTCCGGGCGGTCAGCTGCGTGGATGACAAGGAGCTGGTACAGGCCAAGCTAGACAACACTCAGAGCGGCTATATCGGGCTCCAGGAGCGTTGCCGCATGAAGTCGGAGCTGTTACGGCAGGCCCTGGCTAATGCGCGGGTCTTTGGGGAGGACGAGGTGGCCCTCATGACCTGGCTCAATGAGGTGCACGCCGAACTGAGTCAAGTCTCCGTCCAAGGCTACACAACCGCCGTGCTTGCAAAACAGCACGCTGAGCAGCTGGTACATGAAACAGCTCCTCCTCTTAAGGCTTTTATCCTTCTTTTGTTTTTATGTTTCATTATGTGGTGTGGTGAGATATTGTGTCGATCTGTCAGAAGACACTGTTGACTGATGTGTGTCCCAATGTGTAGGCTGTACAGGAGGACATAGAGCTAAGAAAACCAAATGTTGAGCAAGCCATCTTCAATGGGTTAGAACTGCTGAAACAGACCACAGGTGAGACGGAGCTTAGTAAACAAATGTTTTTTTTTTCAAATACAAAAGGGTCAAGGTTGGTATTTTGAAAAAGAATAATTCAAACCCTGTTGTACTGAAAGAAATTTATTTCTTCTAGCAAGCACTGCAGGCACTGGTTTTATCAGATTGTAAGCTTAGTCACTGGTTTTGGAATGTTGCATGTTGGGAAGTTTCTAGTGGTCTGAAACCGAATGAATGAATGTGTTCATGGTTATTCAGGCGATGAGGTTGTTGTCATCCAAAGCAAACTTGATGGAATAAAGACGAGGTATTCAGAGATCAACACAATCAGCAACAATGTTTCAAAAACTCTGGACAAAGCCCTGTCTCTCGCCACAAAGCTACAAAACACCCATGAGGAACTGAATGTCTGGCTGGAAAAGGTGGAGTCTGAACTGGCCACGTTTAAAGCTCACGAGGTGGTCGGAGAGCAGCCTGCTCACCTGCAAGAGAGACAAAAAGTAAGTCTCAGGAACACAACCATTTGCGCCTTTTCTGCTATAGAAAGAGAAAAGTCTGACACTTCTCCTACATAGCATGAATTTTTTCTTTTTAGATTTTTCTCCTAATATTGAAAAATTAATAAACATATTTACAATTTCAAAACTCACATTTATTTTTAAAATATATTGTAGCACTGTACATTATGGTCTCATTGATTAACACCAGTTGGCATTAGCTTACATAAATCAACAATAAACAATATACCACCGGTTTCACAAACAAGCCTTAAGGCTAGTCCTAGACTAAAACACGTTTTGAGCTGTCTCAAAATAACTTCAGATCTTAACATATGCCAGTGCCATTGATTTGTCTCAAGATACACCAGTAACGTCTTTTTCTAAGGCATATTTATAAAAGATGCTTAAACATCTTTAAGGGCTAAGGGCTAGTTCTGACTTTGGCTAAGCCTTGTCTGTGAAACCAGGCCTTTTATTAATCTTTGTTAATGTTAGTTAATTGTAGGTTAATTGTGCAGTAACAAAATGTTAACCTAAATGTTAAAATGAACATGAACTTGGATAGGGTGACCATACATGCCATTTTTCCCGGACACATCCTGGCCAGGATTTCGGGTGCGTCCTCCAGAAGTCACGTTTGTCGACTGCATACATCATCGAGGTTTACTATTCCAGGTTCTGTTTCAGAAAAATTTCATGGTAAGAATGAAATTGATATGTTTTAAAGGGGACATATTATGAAAATCTGACATTTTTTCCATGTTTAAGTGCTTGTCACGGTGATCCGTGTCATGTTTTGTGTCTGTTCTATATTGTCATCACCTGGACACTTGTTAATTATCACATCATTCATTCCACCTGTGTGTCATTAGTCTTTGTGTATTTATACCAGTGTTTGTGTCACACTCATTGACGGATGATTGTCATTAAAACCCTGTCTGTTTCCTGTGTCACGTTTGGATGTTCCTGTGTTTGCTACCATGTTACTCCTCGTGTTTTTGTTTCCCCATTTTATTATTAAATGTTATTTATTTGCTGAACTCTGCGTTTGCGTCCTGTCACTCCACCTGTGCGTGACAGAATCATCCGGCCATTATTGGACGCAGCGACTTCACGGAGGGCGGCTCCCCCAGGAGTTTCGTCGAGGGGGAGTAGTGACATCGGGGTTCATTCCCCATCAGCCCCGATGTCTCTTGGGGACCACCGTGAGCGATCGCTCGCTCCTGTGGGAGGAGGATCGGCCCAGGCGGTCCCCCAACGGTTGAGTCGTCATCGACGGTCCCTCGGAGGACCACCATCCTGCTCGCAGGGGGATCCGGAACGGACCACGCCCGATCATTTCCCCGGGGTGGCTACCGAGCGAGGGTCTCCGTTTCCGCGAGGGGATGGGAGAAGATTTCCGGGGGCATCTAATCGTCGACGATTCCCAGGAGGGGGGTAATTCGTCTGCCTCGGTTCTCGGAGCGATCACTCCGGTTCTCCTGGCGCAGTCCGGCCAACCGTCCTGTTGGTCTCATCCCGGCGGCTGCCGGCTTCGCCAGGGTCCCCAAGCCCTCCACCCCTCCCTTGGACTCTCGCTACCAGACTTTGTTTTTGTTTTGTGTTTATGTGAGTGTCTGGTAGCCACTCGTAGAGGGAGGGGTTATGTCACGGTGATCCGTGTCATGTTTTGTGTCTGTTCTATATTGTCATCACCTGGACACTTGTTAATTATCACATCATTCATTCCACCTGTGTGTCATTAGTCTTTGTGTATTTATACCAGTGTTTGTGTCACACTCATTGCCGGATGATTGTCATTACAACCCTGTCTGTTTCCTGTGTCACGTTTGGATGTTCCTGTGTTTTGCTACCATGTTACTCCTCGTGTTTTTGTTTCCCCATTTTATTATTAAATGTTATTTATTTGCCGAACTCTGCGTTTGTGTCCTCCCTCCACTCCCGTGTCGTGGCAGTGCTATAATTGGGTCAGTGCTTGTGTCAACCTAGAAACCGTGAAAAAGATCAACCCAATAACTTCAGTTCATTTGCATTTAAAGGTCACACCCAAAAACGGCACATTTGCTCACACCTACAAAATAGCACTTTTAACATGTTATAATCAATTATCTATATGGTATTTGACATCTTAAAAAATCTATGACACCATATACAGTATATATAATGTTTTAACTGTAATGTGAGAACCTCGATGACTTATGCCGTAGACAAATGCGACTTCCAGAGGACGAACCCAAAATCCTGGCCAGGACGTGTCTGGAAAAAATGGCACGTATGGTCACCCTAAACCAGGATGACTAAATCCTGTGAAGTATTGTTGATTTATTGTTTGTTCATGTTAAACAAATGGCCTGATTACAAAGTGTTACCAAAATTAAATTTTTGCATATTTAAACACAAGGTGAAATATCACTTCTTTTACAGTCAACCTTTCAGCACAGTTATTGGTCAGTGCAGATGATCTCCCATTTATCAGCTTTCTCAGTATATTAGTGTATGACCTAATCCACTGTTGATTGTAATGTTCAGGCACTGCTGAATGAGGTTAAAGGTCAGAAGCCACTGCTGGATTCTCTCAATGAAGTCAGCACTGGTCTTCTTGAACTTGTGCCATGGCGAGCGAGGGAAGGGTTGGACAGAATGATCACAGAGGACAACGATCGCTACAGATCGGCCAGTGATGCCATTAACCAGCATGTGGACCAGACTGGAGCTGCCATCTTAAAATCACAGCAGGTACGAAGGTCCTATAAGCTGTTCTCTAAAAACATCACCAGAAACTCAGTCAGTAGTCCCTTTCACACATACAGTCTTTACTGGTAATTTACTGGTAAATTGCAGTTAACATGTCATGTGTGAACAGAACCTTTCCGGTAAATCAGTCCTCCCAATTTACCAGTAAGACAGGTTGTAAGATTACCAGTAATTTACCGGTAAGCGCTGTGTGTGAACGAAAATTCTAGGATTACCGGCATTTAGAACGGACGACGTCAGACCGCGCTGACAGATCGGGCCAATCAGAAAGTTTTTTATACAGGTGACGCGTTTACCCCCGAACTGTTTACGGACGTTTCCACACACAAGCTGCCTAAAAGTCGAGCACACCTGAAGTTAACATCCACAATTCTTCACCAAAGTTGTTTAAAACAGCTTATCGCCTATTTGCCATATTGCCGACGTCCTTAGCACACCATCTGAAGCCTAATGTGCAAACGCAGGTTGAATCCGCCTCACGCAATTTGTTTGGTCAAGAGCAACTTCGCGACCTTTTGCCACAGATGTGAAAACAACAAAATACAGACCGTGGATATTAAGTCATAACCCGCCGTTGTTTACAAATACGACATGGAGCTCGCCGGCCGCGCGCCACAGGTAACTTCCGCTTCCTCTCCGAGTTTACCGGTATTTTGATACTGATGTGTGAATGATGTCTTACTGGTAAAAAGACGGAACGTCGCTGCATGTGTGAACAGTACATTTTTGTATTTACTGGTAAATTCATTCTGGTAAATTCATGGTAATTTACCAGAATAACTGTGTGAAAGAGGCTAGTGATGAGTGGGGAAGGATTACTGGCCTCATTGTGTAGTTAACTTTTAATGCTTTCATTTCATCTATTTACATTTATGCATTTATGCAATGCTGTTGTTTTCGTCCAAACCGGCTTTCAGTATATTACAAATATACATTTTATTAGTGTGTGTGTTTCTTTGGGGTTCAAACCCATGACTGGTAACACAATATACTACCAATATTATCCAAACAGAATTCATCCTCTCTAGCCGGTGTAGGTGTTGATAACATTAACCTAAATAAGAGTTATGTGTCATATTTAGGTATTTTACTTTTACTAGGTATAGTTGTACCAGTTTTTAATTATTTATTGTCCAATTTGTTTCTTGTCCCACATTGTTGTAATGTTATAAACTTACTTTAATGTGAACATTTCTAAACAAGCCTTCTTTGCATCATGGTTTAACTCTTTCACCGCCAGCATTTTAAAAAAAAGTTGCCAGCCAGCGCCAGCGTTTTTCATGATTTAAACCAAAGTTTAATCCATACCCGAAAATGTACTTATTAAGATAAAAAAAAATACAATATACAAAATGAAAGAAAAGACCCTCTGCTTTCAAACAAAAAAAACCGTTTCATCCTACCTTTAGTAGTTCTTTTGTAATCAGCTTTTGAATATGGGTAGGTTTCTGCAAAAACACCACATTTTGAGCAAAAAGCAGAGATAATTCCATGTTTGTGATGGACTTTTCATAGAGATCCCATTCAGAGCGATCTTTAAAACAGACACGGACATGCAGCAGCTTGCCAGAGGGCAATACTTCCGGGTTTAAAAAGTTGCGGATAATAGCGGTATTGCGGAAAGACGGAAAATCTCGTCATTGGCGGGGAAGCGTTTTCTCTTAATTGACGAGATATCTCGTCAATGGCGGGGAAAGAGTTAATTAGAATCAATTGATTACCGAAGTTGAATAGAAATGTGTTGAGACGGTCACATGACCTCTTGGTCTCACTGTCTCCTTGATGTGCAGTTCGAGAAGGCAGCCGCCACTGAGCTGGCATGGTTGACGGAGGCAGAGAAGAAGTTGTCATCTCTTGGTGACGTGGGGCTTGAACCCGGACAGACCACAGCTCAGCTTCAGGCTCAGAAGGTCAGTCATGTGTCTATATTGTAAATGTCACAGAAATATACCCCGAGAAGCATTGACTGTGTTTCTTTCCTCCTGCAGAGCTTCTCCATGGACATCATGAGACATAAAGATGCTGTTGATGATATTGTAAAGACAGGCGAGGCCATCGCGAAGAGCAAAGATGAGGCAGAGAAGCTTGCATTAAGGGTAAATAAGAAGGGTTACTTAGTAAATGTATTGAGCCTGTTACTAGAGGGGTGGGTAGCGTGACCTTGCAAAATCTAAGCCGTTTGCTGATGATGTATACTTGCTGTCCGGCATACCACCAAGCTCTTATCCATCTTATTTAAAACAAGCATGTTAGAGGTTTAGGACCAGACCTGTGATGATTTCACTGTTACACAGGCAACACTTCAGGCCGTGATGGAGAAGTATAACGTGGTGAGCCAGCTGAACTCTGAGCGCTGTCTTCAGCTTGAGCGAGCTCATTCTCTAGCCTGCCAATTCTGGGAGACCTACGAGGAGCTCTGGCCATGGCTGCAGGAGATCCGATCTACTTTCACTCAACTGTCCCAGCCAGTTATTGAGTATGAGGCGCTCAGACAACAGCAGGAGGAACTGAGGGTAAGATCCAGAATCTCCAGCGGATAGCCTATTAATCTGATCTGATGAACCATACATATGCAGTGCCCTTTATAAGTATTGAGACTTTTTAAATTATTATTTTATTATATTTTATACATTAAATGCATTAAGTATTTTAGTATTTATGTATTCCAATAGCTCTTTTTTGCCTGTGAATAGGAATGAACACAGAGTACAAAAAGGTGTAAATTTATCACAGCTTACCACCTCGCATTGTGCTTAGCAACACATCCTGAGTGTCGCTTTAAAATCACTTCAGTGCACAATCCCAATAATCCCAAGTAATAGATTGTGGAAGAGGATAAAGTACAACTGTACATCAGTGACCCAACAGATGGTGTGTGCTATAAGGTCTGCACGTCATCTGGACAGATCGTGTTTGACCTTTAGCTTTTTAATGTCATTTCTCTTGACAATCCACTGCGTTCTGTCCTGATTATCTGAAACTTCCGTTTTTCAGCAAATGAGGGAGCTGATTTCAGAGCACAAGCCGCACATCGACAAGATGAATAAAACCGGACCTCAGCTGGTGGAGTTAAGTCAGACAGAGGGGTTGGCCATCAGAGAGAAGTATCAGACGGCAGATACGTTGTACAGCCAGCTTAAGGTCGATGTCAAACACAGAGCTGCTGCTCTGGATGAAGCCATCTCCAAATCCACTCAGGTTAATACTGTTGGGCATTTTCTCTCTTGATTTTTTAAAATGGTTATAAACTTCCATACCTCGCCTTGATCGGGCAACGCAAGTTTCTGATAACCCTGTTGGTCTTTATGTGTAAATGTCGGATTTCTGTATTCTTCTGAACGCTTCTCAATTGTTTCCACAGTTCCATGATAAGATCGACCCCATGTTAGAGTCTCTGGAGCGCATCGTCGAGCGTCTGCGTCAACCTCCATCCATCTCTGTGGAGGTGGAGAAGATAAGGGAGCAGATATCTGAAAACAAAGCAACGGGTGTAGACCTGGAGAAACTTCAGCTCTCGTATGAGACCCTCAAACAGCGAGGGGAGGAGATGATCAGCCGCTCTGAAGGAGCAGACAAAGACCACTCGGCCAAAGGTATTATATCCTCTTGACTTGATCTCAATGGATCAGTTTATGGCTTACATGACTTATAATTATCAAAGTCAAAGACTAGTTGGCAGGTCAGTTTTGTTAACCTCATGTATCCATCTGAAAGAAAGTTCTCTCTGTATGGTGATGAACATGGCAAAAACAGACATTTTTCATTATGTGTGTGAGGATCAAACCCATTAACATTGCAAGTGAAATACTCCACCAGTTTAGCTATAGGAACAGCGTACGCTGCAAACTAATCTATATTTTTGTTAGTCCCTGGACAAAATTTGTCCTTATGAACACCTTATGATTATGACCTTATGAACAGTTTGCACTTAAACTAAACTCAAACCATCTCGGCACATTCTATACAGCACAAGTGAATGCAAGTCATGTGATCTGTGACGGGGTTAGTATCAGCTAGCAGTAGAGCTCATCCAATACTAATTACATCCCAATAATTTATAATTATAATCAAGAGATAATCGAGATTCCTTGGCTTTGTTTGTTTTAAAGCTGTACAAGACAAACTGGATCAGTTAGTGTTTGTATGGAATGACATCCAAGCCCTTCTGGAGGAGAGAGAGGCTAAGCTCCTGGACGTAATGGACCTGGCCGAGAAGTTCTGGTGTGATCACTGCGCTCTAATTGTCACCATCAAGGACACACACGACCTGCTGAGAGAGCTGGAGGAACCTGGAGTTGATCCTTCAGTGGTCAAACAACAGCAAGAGTCTGTGGAGGGCTGGCGGCTTCAGAACAGCACATCTGATGTTTGTTCAGGTTCTGCTCAACGTCTTCATAGTTTCTGCCTTTGCTCCACAGGGCTTTAGAGAGGAGATTGATGGCCTTCAAGAGGAACTGAATGTGGTCCAGAATCTTGGGGCTGAACTCATGACAGCGTGTGGAGAACCGGACAAGCCAGTGATTAAAAAAAGTATAGATGAGGTAATTTGAAATTCGACTGCTAAATGATTAATTGTTTCTAGTGTAAAATCAAAATCAGAGTGAGGAAGTTTATATATAACTAAAGTTCAGCTATGACTGTTCTCAGTGTAGATTTTAGCATGTTAGTAGTGGTCACGACATGCTGATTTGGTTTTGGCCGAACTGAATTATGCCGATGTTGAAGACTGAGTATGAATACATGGTACGGTCAATGTTCACATGCCGCAGCAAGCACACAAGTGACACTGCAGCAATGTTGGGTACAATATCCCATAAACAGATCTAGACAGGTGGAGCTGGGGGTGGAGGCGGGTGATTGTTAGATCTCAGATACTGCTAACAGCCTGCTAACCAGTATGTTTAAATGTAGCAGTAGACCAAGCATGCATTGGCATTGACTTTCAAATTCCTGAAAGGCCCAGTACTTATTAGTCACACTAAGTGCACCTCAGCTGAACTATCATCCTCTAAAGTTTCATGACTGAACTAGGTCTTTTTTTAGTCATCATTTATTTATTTAAGAAGAATTTAAAAACTTACTATTGTAATCGTAGCTTTGTAGACTATTTACTACTTTATTGATGTCTGTTCAAAAGTTTTGATAGTTTAGTTTGAGGAATACTCCAACAGTCTCATCAGATAGAATTCTGAAAAACTCAGAGCAGATATTAGATGTCTTTCAAGCAGCTGTAAATGGGGTTTGAGGTAAACCATAATATGCTACAGCCCCTAGTATGGTTACAGGCCTAGTGGTGAGAAACCAACCAGCCAAATTTGTCACATTTTTACTGGCTTGGCAGGTGTTTATTTGAGTAGGTTCTCCTGGTTGAACTGAAGTGCTTGATAACTCAGATGTTGTATGTTTCTCAGGTAAACTCAGCTTGGGAAACTCTGAACAAAATGTGGAAGGAGAGAATAGAGACACTAGAGGAAGCCATGCAGGCTGCGGTTCAGTTCCAGGACAGTCTTCAGGTACACCACGTCTGCTCATTCAGTTATGGGAAACTTTCATTAGTTTGTGGTTATAAGTAAGAGTGACGTGATCTCCGTCATTCTGAATGTGCTGATGTGGGCATATGTTATTATATGAATGATTCACATAATGTCTGTGTGTGTGTGTGGGGGGGGGGGGTCATGGGTAATATGACAGAATACAAAATGATTTGACACAATGTTATTTGGTACAAATTTATTGTGAGACAGAAAAGGACATTGAAACAACTTAAAATGTACTGTATTTGCTAATTGATGTCTCAATTATTCTCTTATTAATTTTAAGCAAGTCATTTTGTCTTGTATAATGAAGTTATCTGGGATGTATATTTTAGCTTAGTTATAGCTTAACACTGTTTTCTATGCACTTGCTCAACGGTAGGTTTTGGTTTATATTAGAAAGGTGATCAAACGAATACAATGAATATCAACCAGTACTGAATTGCATTGGTTTAGGTGTGGTCTATTTTTGTTCATTTCATTGTTCGTCTGAGTCGCATTTGAATTGAGGCTAGAAGTGAAACTCGACCCTTCTGTAAAGCTGTAATTTTGGCTTTTCTCATGACAATAGTTTCCCCCTCCTTTTCAGAACATGTTTGACTCTGTGGATATCATGGAAGGCAAACTGGACTCGATGTCGCCCGTGGGCACAGACCTGGAGACTGTGAAACAACAGATCGAAGAACTAAAGGTATCAGTTTACAGTTTTCATGTGGGATGTTTTCTTATACCCATGACCTGGTGTTTATTGTACTTACAGTCACAGTCAATGCAGATGAAAGTATATTTATCTACAGCACATTCAGTTTTGACTGTTTCATGAATATAATTGACCTGACACACAACATAGCAGCTGTGTTTACGCTGGAAGTGATTCATTCCTTTCATCTGGTAGAGTTGCTTTAAGTCCACACAATAGTAAGCATTTAACTGTAAACGGTTTAAAATGGATTACGGGTGAACTAATCCGTTTCCAATCCGTCTGAGATTCCTTTTGTACTCCACCACTACAAGAACCCGGAGACAGTTCACAATGGCCTCTTTTATCAGTTTTTTATAGTTGTCTTGCACAGATTTGCCTCACCCCCCCACACATTTTATGCTATTGGTCGCTGTCCCTCGTGTCATTAGAAGTCTGCAAGCTTTTCTTTAAATGAATAAGACCACAGTGTCAGATCATAAGGTCATGTCTGTAGTTGCTAATCACTGGCAGTTTGAATACGGCTTTAGTGCTCAGGTAACGTAAGATCGACTACTCTGTTGCTTTTGATATAACATCTGCCAGATTCATTTCATAATATGCAGTTTATTGAGGAATTTCAGGTCATGTATTGACATTGAGATTTACCTTAATTAACCATATTCATTTGGTTTATTTTACAAATGTTACAGTGCCTCACATCAAATTACCTGTTACATCCTAAATAGAGACACATTTTCCCAAGACAGTCCTATGTTATACTTGCATGATTTAATGATAGCACCGTTTAGATCAATAAACATGGTACTGATGTACACACAGTCTAAACACAGTTTAGCTAAAATAAAACCTACAGATAATTTATTATAGCATGTTAAAATTGCCTCTTTGTAGGTGTGAGCAAAAATGTGCCGTTTCTGGGTGTGTCTCTGTAAATGCAAACAAGCTGATAAAATGCAAACACTGATAACCGTAATAGTGATTTGTTGAAATTAAAACTTTGCTGTCAATTATTTTCTCTCTTTCTCTCTCTGCACTAAATGGCAGTGCCGTGGTTGGATAGTGCTGCAAACGCAAGGCGCGACGCAGTGCGATGCGGCTTTTCATATTGCTAAGCAACCACAGAGTCAGCTGTCTTGTCAATCAAATATTGAAGCGTGAGCGCTCTTTTGCTGTTAACTGTCATATTAGCAGAAACTTTAAAAAGAGGGCACTTGCTCTGACCTTGTTTGAGGGTGAGAGGTGCACAAACACGAAGGAGAGAGTCAGCGAGTGGAGTCTGGTTCTTCAAAGCAACTGTAAACTTCCCTCACCACAATGTAAGGCCCGCCTCTCCCCTCATTCGATTGAACAATGGAAAGACGCGAATGACGTCGGGCGCTTCTCCGCTCTGCATCTGACATAAACGCTTTAGGTGTGACTGGCCCCTAAGGGGCGCTATTATTTTAATAAGATCCCTTTCTGACATCTCAAGGAGAGCCAAATCTAAATGACCTAATATTTCACATACTTGCAGAGAATGGTATACCAAACCTTTACTAGCAAAAAATACTGTGTTGTTCTTTTTCATATTTTCTAGATTGAAAGAGGCACTAGGGACCTGATTATAGCACTTAAACATGTAAAAAGTCAAATGTCCCCTTTAACACTTGCCGTTGTGATATGTGTGTATGTAGGAGTTCAAAAGTGAGGCGTACCAGCTGCAGATCGAGAGGGAAAGGTTGAACCATCAGGCCGGGATCCTGCTCAAGAAGGTGGCAGAGGAAAACGACCGCAGCCCCATCCTGGAACCAATGAACGAACTGAAAATCCTCTGGGACAACCTGGATAAAAAGATTATTAACAGACAGGTCAGAAAATAGAACTGAAAATACTGTAAACAAGATTTTAAATCAAATGCTCAACATTAGGGGTGTGACGAGACACTTTACCCATTTGCGCCTGATGCTGCATGCGCCGGCATTAGATGTAATGTTTCGGCGCGCAGCATCAGGCGCAAATGGGTTAATCTACAAGACGAGATGAGACACGAGATTGGGTTCACGAGAACGAGACAAGACGAGATTTTTACATTTTTTAAGAAATCCTCAATGATAAAATAAATGATTGGGAAACTGAAAACACATTATTTTGAAATGTTTTAACTAATCTAGGACTGCCCCTAACAATTATTTTGCTAATTGATAATGACGTATTTTGATATTTTTGATAATAAAAATAGACCCAAGTTAGCATTAAAGCAACACTATGTAGTTTTTTTTACCTTTAAATAATGTCTCTAAAATTATTTCAGTGATAGAACAACTTTTAACTGGACAAATTGTACTGTTGCTGCAACCTAAGCAGCCTCCTAGCTCCTACAAGCACACTCTGAAAGTGGCGGTGGAGGGTAGAGCACACAGCCCCGCCCCTCCCCCGTCTGCAGAAGAGTGTCTGATACCAGGCACTGTTGCGCTTTTCAACCACATGGGGGAGCTGTAAGTCATTTTTACATGGAAACTACATAGTGTTGCTTTAACCTTTACAATTACATAATAATTACGATGCAATAATAATTTGTTCAAATAAAGTATCAAAACGTAGCCTTTGTAATAAAAAGCAGCATGTATATGTACTATAACAAATGCCTGGAGGGGGCGCTAACGGACCCGCTTCTGTTACCTTCACTTTAGAATCTAAACTTTAGACGCTTAATTTTAACCAAACAACGTTTAAATCCATTTAAATCTTTAATATTTGACCAATTATATAGCAACTGTTATTCTTGAGCAAGAACTTGCAAAAATAAACTCCGAGTGAGGGTTTAAACTGCTGAGACACTTCTGACACTGATCAACAGACAATCACAACGCGTCTTAGACGAACATTATTGGAAGCCCAAACTGTTTGTGGCCTTGTCGCAAACAGAAAGCTGCATCCTCCGGAGGTCGCATATGCAGGCTGCATACGTCATCCAGCCTGGTTTATTTCAGTTAACTGAGCATTAGATTCGCAAGTCATGAGCATATTACAACAATTTACAATTAAAGTAATATAATAGTAAACTTTATAATTGTTAATATTTTGTAATAAGACAGTCTTTATGAAGTATGCAGTCTACAAAGGATGCAGCCTTTTGTTTGAGAAACGACCAGCATTTCACCTCTTTTTTTAATAATTAATCTCCGAGATCTCGTCGCACGAGATCTCGTCACACCCCTACTCAACATTCATTTCTTAGGGAAAATGTGGGGTGGATTTGTGACATTAGCTCAGTAGGAAAGTCATTTCACAGGCATAGCGAGTTGTTACATTGTAATTGGGAATAATGTTCACTGATGATTCATACATAGCCCAAACAAATCCAGATGTATATGATGTTATTGGTTAATATTATGTTTCCACTGCCACTGGCTACATCAGCAGATAATTCATTTCAGGAAAAGAAATACAATTTTTAACGAGACAATATGATAACATTTTAGCTTTAAATTATACCACGGGACTGGTTAAGAACATGTTCCACAGGTATGCATTATATCTCGATAAAAGCACACCTACTCTGTTAAATGTTTTTAAATAACCACCAGAGCAATGTCTGTGGTAACTGTGGTATACACGGGACTCCACTTCACGTCGTGCCACATTACCACCTTGGGTGTGCATTATTTTCTAATAATTCAACAACTACTCGTTGTCAAGTAATCCTCACATAATGCATAGTCCTCAAATAAATAGAAAATCACATTAGCCACTTTTCTCCTGATGTCTTACAGCACAAACTGGAGGGGGCGCTGTTGGCACTGGGACAGTTTCAGCACGCTTTAGATGAACTTCTGGCTTGGCTTACTCATACAGAAGAGCTGCTTGGTGAACAGAGGAAGGCCTGTGGCGACCCAAAAGCTATTGAGATCGAGCTCGCAAAGCACCATGTACGTAAACGTATTAACTCTCGTGTGAGCCAAGTATTTTAATATTTTTGTGTCTTTTAAGGTATTAAATTGGGTTGTGTTGGGCAGGTGTTGCAGAATGATGTCCTGGCCCATAAGAGCACAGTGGAGGCGGTTAATAAGGCGGGCAGTGACCTGGTCCAGTCCAGTGATGGAGAGGAGGCCAGCGGCTTACAGAACAAACTGGACAACCTAAATCAGCGCTGGAAAACCATCCTGGAAAAAACCGAACAGAGGAGAAAGCTTCTGGACAGTGCCCTGCTGCAGGCTCAGGCTTAAATACGACCGAGACCTGGCAACCCTCTGGAATCTAAACGGCTGAATGTTTCCTAAAATGGAGCGATGATTGATGATGTTCTCAACATGAGGCCAAATATGTACTTGGTTAATCTTAAAGAATGTGAAAGAGAAACAGTAAAGAGCGAGTCGATACACACATGGTCTCTCTCGGAGTTTAAAGCTCATGAAAACAATATAATGGAGAAAACATAATGCTCTGATTTTTCCTCACTGAAAGCAATATTAAGTTTGCTAATGAGCTGGCCAAAAAATAACTGCAGAAATTCAGGCCAGTGAAAAGACCATTCGCATTTTATGTTTTGCATTTTATCCTTATTATTGGGTGAATTACTTTACGATTCATACATGTTGTTGACAGGTTTCGTACGACTTTTTCAGTTCAGTTTGGTTATTTTCTTTATTGAACCTAAAACATTCTAAAAACATGAAAAAGTTTCACATTAAAACAAAGGGAAATATAGCATATAGCAGTTTATTGCATGTTTAACCCCAGCCACTACTATTTTCATTTCGTTCCACTTTTAGAGAATAATACCAATCTTTGTGATCATTAACCCGGGCGTCAGGGTTATTAAACACACCCCTCGTGACTGTGGTAATGAATGTGTGGACTCTATTGTTGTGACGCTGGCTCTTCTGTTTTCTAGGCTCAAGGTTTCCATGGTGAGATTGAAGACATTCAGCAATGGCTAAAAGACACAGAGCGTCAGCTGTTAGCATCAAAGGCCCTGGGCGGCTTACCAGATACTGCCCGCGAGCAGCTCGACACCCATCTGGTGTGTATTTAATAGTGCTGCGTACAGCTATCAGCTAGTGAATGCTGTATAACATTGCTTCATGATGTATATGTGAAACAGTGCTTTACGACAACTAAAGCTGGATGTCATAAAACATCATTGTACTGTATGTAATGGTGTCACAAGAACAAAATCTCTCTCAGAATCCCTTATAGACATTCATCTATAAAGTAAGCATTAACATTGTAAGAAATGTAAGAAATTAACAAAATAAAAAGTAAATACTGTATATGTCTGTGTTTTATAGGAACTGTGCAATACGTTAGAGGCAAAAGAGGAGATATACAAGCAGCTTCTTCAGAAAGGGCAGCAGATTTTGGCCATGACGCCCGAGGGTCAAGACAGCACCACCGAACTGGACCTACGCAACCTGCAGGCCAAATGGGAGAGTGTTCAGGCCAAAGCGTCTGACAGGAAGGTGAGAGTCCAAACTTCATGTTCCTCCTGTCACTCCTCGTCTTCATTGGCACAAGAGTTGGGTTTGATCCCAGAGTTAAAGCGCTGAGTTCGTTAATGCAGTCATGATATCAGATCCATGAGCTCTTTTGCTTTGATGTGATCAGATGGATGATTGTCTTTTAACCTTTTGCCTAAAGTAAGTCATAAATCAGTACACAACAAAGTCACATCACCTATGGACTCTAAAAAAAGTTACAGAAGTGGATTAAAGGAATAGTTCACCCAAATATGAACCTTATGTCATCACATGCTTGACCTCATGTTGTGATATTCTTTATTTACTGGCACATAAAGAATTTCACACAGCTCATTTCCATTCAATGAAAGCATATAATACCAGAGGATGTAAAACTTCAAAAACAAAAAAGAAAATTTACGACCAATTTGTTCTAAAATGTAACATTTTAATTAAACAAAACATATTAAATTATACAAAGTAGTGCTGTTGGTTAAAAGCCTTATTTTTTTACGTTTAATTACACAGAATTCATGATAAATTAATGTATTTTAAAAATGTCATAAAACTAGGGCCCCCCTGGCACCATCTCGCGGCCCCCGGTTAGAGAACCACTGTTTTAACCAATATAAAAATAGTCTCTGGTATTTCCAGAATGTGTCTGTAAAGTTTCAGCTCCAAATACACCACACATCTTAAATTTGTGGCTGCAATAAAAAAAACACACTTTTTTTGTGTGCGTCTCTTTAAATGCAAAAAAAATCTTCTGTTCCCCTCCCCGTATGCAAAGTAGGGGGTAGAGCGCTTACATATGTTGAACTACACGCTCATAAGGCGGAGTCTGTGAGCGGTCATGGGTGGGGTGTAATCAATGTGACATCACATTGATAGGGGATCCCTAACAGCCTGTTGCGGTTTAAAGAATATTACACAAAGAAGAAAAGATGAATTTGAATAATAACAGGATGCTTCTGAACACACACTGGTGGCTCATTTTCTGATAGAAACACATGTAAAAGTGCATTTTCTAGGTTAGGGGGGCTTTAAGACACCTCAAATATGCACTTTACCGGCAGGACCCGCTTAATATCCGCTTAATCTCCGCTTAATCTCCTTATCCGTTTATATGTGTATACATGTATATCTCCCAAGGGTTTTTCCCTCCTAGGACTTTTTATTTTTTATTTCCTCGGCTAAACAACCCGGGGTTTTTGTTTTTTTTTTCTCCTAGGGGGTTTTTTACCCCGGGGAGGTAGCCTGCTTGGGCTTAATTTAGCTTCTTCTCCTAGACGTTACATTAGTAATACGCTCGCTCATAATGTCGAGTCATAGCCGCAGCAAATTTGATTGCTTATGCTATTGTGTATTATCTTGAGCTATCTGTCGTTTTTCTGTGCTTTTACTGCTTCTATTAATGTAAAGCTGCTTTGAAACAATTGAGTATTGTGAAAAGCGCTATATAAATAAAATTGAATGAATTGAATTGAACTTTAGTCTGGGACTAAAATCTTAAGACTTCTCTGGGAAACAGCCCCTATATGGGTTAAAAATCGCACAGATTTAGTTCAGAATTGACATGTATTCGAGATTGTATTCAGATTAAATCTGTCTGTTGATAGAATGATGTCAGAATTGTAAATTTTGGAAAGGCATATGTTTACATCAGGGTTGTTGACCATACAAGCTCTTTTCTGGACCCTGACTGTATCATAGTATGTATCTGCACTTTAGATTTTAACCAGACATCTTGTTGAATACAGCGAGTTATGTGCTGTCAAATGAAATCAGTGAAAGATTTTAATCCAGTTGATGGGAAGTTCATGTGTCCCTTTTGCCCAGCAGTGATGTGCCTGAGGAAAACAGAGAGATAAAGATGCAATTACTGAAATTCATTGTGCTCATACTGTCAGATTATCAGATGAAAAATACAATTGAGACTGCATGTATGTGTTGTCTTGATTGTCTTTTCATGTTTGTCATCTTCTTTGATTCTCTGATATTACAGTCACGCTTGAATGCCAAATATAACCCCTAATCACACAGTATATATAAGCAACAGTATTACGGATTGTGATGATTATAAACTGTTTTTAAACAAGTACCTCACCCCAAACATTAAACCGGGATATAGTTGAAAATATGTGTATTTGTGGACAGGTGAAACTGGAGGAGGCTCTGGTGATGGCCACAGACTTTCACAACTCACTGCAGGATTTCATTAACTGGCTGACACAGGCTGAGCAGACCCTCACTATGATTTCTCCTGCCTCTCTTATCCTGGAGACAATTATGTTCCAGATAGATGAACATAAGGTCAGTGCTCGATGGCGTCACCATGTATTCACCTTTTTTGTTTAGTGTCACATTTATTAACACACGTTTATTAAACTGTATGTCAGCAAACAGCGGATTATTGCACACTACACTAGTCAAGTGTTTGAACACACTCCACTGAATTAATGTTTCCCTTATGTCTTATAATTGGCTTTTTTTTACAGATGCTTTCAACCACACCACTGAATTCTGAAAATTAGGCCACTTTTTGACAGTCAACCTTTTTAAACACCTTTTGTAAAGCTTTGTGTATAGTGCAGTACAAACACAAAGTAGCATAAATGATCAACATTTACCCTATAATCTGTCTAAATTTCCTAGTGTCTTGAATTTGTTTCTTTTAATCTGATCTGCTGGCTTTCCACAGATGTTTGTGACTGAGGTGAACTCGCATCGAGATCAGATCATTGAGTTGGATAAGATGGGAACACACCTGAAGTACTTCAGTGAGAAGCAGGACGTGGTGTTGATCAAGAACCTGCTGCTGAGCGTTCAGAGTCGCTGGGAGAAGATCGTGCAGAGGTCTGTAGAGAGAGGACGACTGCTGGACGATGCCAAGAAACGGGCGAAACAGGTGCCAAAAGTCCGGACGATCCACAGGACAAATTTGTTTTCACAGTTTGTCTAAATGGTTTTAAGATAAGCTTTAAAGATAAAGATATTGTGGACGAGCACACGAATGAATGACTTCTCGTGGGTTTTTGTTGTGCAGTTTCACGAGAGCTGGACCAAACTGATGGAGTGGCTGGAGGAGTCTGAGAGAGCTTTAGACTCAGAGCAGGAGATCGCAAATGATCCAGACAAGATCAAGACGCAGTTAACCCAGCACAAGGTGACCTACACGACTCTGTTTTCTTTTGAACATCCATTGACTTCCCAAATTGCTGCTGATACTCATCAGCAGGGTGCGATTTGCTAGGGGGATTAACCCCCTCTGGTCTTTATATCCCTGCCTCTGATTAATTATTTTTTATATAAACGGCCTAAAATAAAGTAAAAACGCTGCCACGCAATAGTGCAAACAATATAGGAATAGAGTATTACTGTCTGCTCTTACGACAGCTCGTCTAGGTTATGTCATGATCCCTTTTTAATCCATGCCTGGATTTTTTCAAATGTCACCAAGCACCAATAGTTTATTTCAGGGTGAAAACAGACAAATAATAAATGAAAAGGATTCCAAGCAAAATATCATCGTGTTTTACAGGACTGTTACAAAACAAATTCAAGATATATTACAATTAAGAATGACACAGCAGAAACTACCATTGTCAGAATCGAGGGGAACTCCCAGCATAACACAGGAAAGCAAAAACGAAGACAACAGTCTGTCATCAAACAGACTATTTTCTAATCTGACATCTTGTTGAGAGTACATTGTGCAGTGCATTTTTTCTATTAAATATTAAGATTATAAATTATTGTTTTTGCATGTCTGGTGCAAAGCATAAAGAAGAAATGCATTCTGACATGTAAGGTTCAGGTTCTGCAATTGTTTTATTAAGTTTCTGTAACGGAGGCCAGCCTACCAACAGATATTAGGGCTCGTGGCCTTCAACCTCCTTATTAGAGCGCCGACTCTCGTGGCGGACCAGAGCGGTTTGAATCTCAGGGGCTGTTTACACTTGGTATTAAGATGTGTTTTCGTCTGGGCGGGTACGAGTAGGTCTGGTTACATTTCTATATTTATTTTATTTCAACAGTTACAAGAAATAGCTTAATATCCTGAATATTCAATGGGTGCGTTCACACCGCATTTACTTACAGGTACAGAGTCCTGTTCAGACAGCAAATTACAGACACAAATATAACACTCTCTGTATTTTCGAACAAGAACGTAAGTGATGTGATGTATTTTCCTTTTTGTCCGAGACGTCTGTTTCAATAGCTGGTCGGTAGAAATCAGTGTAGTGGGAGCACGCATAAAACATGTTTAAAACAGTTATGGTAAACTCGTGTCACTCGCAATACGGCTCACCAGAAGTCTTACACAAAGGAGCTCAATGATGAAGTGAAGACAGCATGTCAGCAATGTGTGATTCTTATATCAGCACATCTACAATCTCACACATCATACTGTCAAAATGTATGTCAAAATAAGGTGGATAGGATGAGAGGATGGTTTGCAAAATCCACTTCATATGTTGAAGAGGTTCTGCATTAGTGCTAATAATTTTGTAAGTAACGTTTAATATCTTGCAAAAAAAGATAGTTTTGCTATACAAGACGTCCATATGTCACCAGGAGTAATGGGGGTTACTTTTGTATTGGATATATCTGCTTTTAAGCTTTCAAAGTGGCTGATCTGTTGAGTTGCATTAGCAAATTGTATTATACACGTAACATTATAGTAATCGTCCACTTTAAAGGTTTTATACTTTTGCAGAGCAAAACTCTATATATCTCACGTAATGGGCTACACGTGATTCTATACGTTATGAGGCTGTTTACACTTGGCATTAACATGTGTTTTCGTCGATCGGATCACAAGTGGACGACGTTAATGCCAGGTGTAAACGGTGTTCAATACGTTTTGAGCTCGTCTACTTTCGACCACTTTCAACCACATCCAGAGGTGGTCGAAACCACTTTCGATCGGATCGCTTTGGAGTTGCGGAACGCACATGTGGTTGAATGCGTTCGAACAGCCACACGCGACCGCCTTCTCTCCGCCCATTTGTCTAATCTGAGGTATTAAACACAAGTTTTACGTCTTTTTTGACTTCTGGCGTGAACATTTGGTGAACAGCGCTATTTTTAGCCTTTCATTGATAAAACTGAGCGGCTGATCTCCGTAGTTTCGTTTTGAAAGCGTGTGAAAGTTGCGCGATCCTATTTCATCAATTGCGCTGAAAATTCAAAGAAAGCTCTTACATACTCATGTACAAAACACTGTGCAGCATGTTTACTTGCTAAACAAGTAGTGCACTCCGACATAATATAAGTTTGCATCCATATAAACTCATAATTACTCCCGCTCGGGTTTGAATGACAGCAGAGAGACTCGCCCACCGTCTCACAGACCACCCCCTAGTATTCAGCACAGAAGCGGTCGAAAGTGGACAAAAGAGACGGATTTAAATACCAGGTGTAAACGTAATGTGTCTCTCTCGTCCACTTGTGATCCGATCGATGAAAACACATCTTAATACCAAGTGTAAACAGCCCCTAAGTAGTATGCTCTGTGGCATCTATAAAAATAATATAATATTGCAGTAATTTTGCTGTAATTTTCATGCATTTTACCTTAATGCAGAGAACAAGCACAGTTGTCCAGTGCGTTTCCGTTTACACAGCACAGGTTCTTTGTAAATGCGGTTGTGAAACTCTTAAATTTTCCGGTGTGAGGTCGGTTATAGAATGCGGTTGTAAACCCGTAAATAACCGAACTGCATGTGAACGCAACCGTCTTAAGGACTCAAATACAGGTTTGACAACCGCATCCAAATCGCACCCTGCCCATCAGACTCATCTGTGTATGTGGAACATCTGCTGGTTAATAGACATGATGTGAATCATAAAGCCATGTGTTGTCTCACTTACAGCTGTTGTTGTGTTTTAATTACTGTGAGTCACAAAGGAGTATTTCCTTTTATGTAAGTCATAAAGAAGTGCCATCATATTATAATCTAATAGCAGTGCTTAAGGTCAAATTAGCCTTTTTCACAAATTCAGCCCATTCATTTTGTGTGAACAAACCCATAAGAGTAACAGTATGATGTGTGAGATTATAGATGTGCTGATATAAGAAGTCTGCTTTAAGCCAATCACACATCGCTGACATACTGTCTTCACTTACATTTGTTTAAAAAAAGTATTGTAGTAATTTAGTAAAATGGTCTTGGGTATGTAAATAGCTGGTTTGATACATTTACCAGAAGGGTCGAGTTGCGAATTTGACTGTGATGTAAAGGTCTTGCATGTGTGATAAGTCCTATTGTGCTCTTTACAAAAATACCTTTGAGAGATGCTGTAATCACTAAGCATGCTAGATGAGAGCACTTTTGAGACTCTTGCTATATTCAGTTTGGTTTGCCCCTCTATTGTCCCACAATCCCTCAAACAATACGGGGGGTTAGTGCTTTTAAAGTGAAGTTAAGTGCCATGAGTGGGTTTAACACAGGATATGAGTTGAAGAAGAGGTTTGTGTGACCACACTGCTACCCAGTGATTTGTAATTAACAGCTCAGCAGTGCCTCACATGTTCTGATGAGTCAGACGCAAAAACAAATGCCAGGATTTGATGACATCAGGTTTCCAAGAAGGACTCACAGGTTGTGGGACTCATGACCTTGAGCTATGTTTGGATGACCGTGGACTTTTTTTGTGTGTTGATGGGATTATAGGAGTTCCAGAAAGCTCTGGGCAGCAAGCACTCAGTGTACGACACCACAAGTCGCACCGGCCGAGCTTTAAAGGACAAGACATCTCTCCAAGATGACAACCAGAAACTGGACGACATGCTCAGCGAGCTCAGGGACAAATGGGACACAGTCTGTGGGAAATCTGTGGAGAGGTACATTTAAGTGAATCACATGAAAACATATTCAGGTCACATTTCATCCTTAAAAAACGAAATAAATTATATTTTGCATTAAGGAATACATTTGTCAGGGTATTTAACTGAAAACAGCTAATTTCCACATCAAATTATCATCACATTTTTTAGCAGATACTATCCAAATTAACTCACTGTACAAATGAGTGTGCATTTAAGATTTCACCAGATAAACACTGTACATTAAGATATGTTTACAAGAGCTGAAGCTAGAATAGAAACTTGTAACATGTTTTCTGCACTGCACCAGTAATATTTATCATTTATTAACCGAATTAAAACTTAATATAAAGTAGTTATTGCTGTCGATTCAATCAAAAGGTTGATTCAGAGAGCGCACATACCAATACACATTAAAGCACATGTTGCTTTGAATACAAATATCTGCTAAATGCATAAATATCTAAATATTAAGCGTTCAGAACCCTCTAAATCAGTCGGGCAAGTTTTCTTAAAAATGTAAATTTCTTGTAAATGTCACAAAATGTTCATAAATGTTACTTTTGAGTTGGCTGATTCTTATGAATTCGTAAGAAGTGAACCGTACAAAAACGTATGATTATCATTAAAAAAATGATGAAACCCCACCCCTAACTCTGCCCCTAATCCCAACATCACAGTGTGGTCATATGAATTAATACAGATTAGCCACCTCGTGAAAATAAATTGCCATTAGATTGCATTGGAATTTTATATATTTGATTGTTTTTGGCTGTCTTGCTTTAACGAATTCTGTCAACCACAGTAATATGTGCCGAGAGCATTCGGTCAATGCTCTTATCTCAGCTTTTGCATCTGAGCTTTTTACATAGATTTTATCCTAAAGGATTGATTCAAATGTTAATGTCCATGATACCTGTGTATGACTAATGGTCAGAAAGGAGGATTCCTGGTCATAGATATATAATAACTATTTTACAGCATGTGTTTTTCTTTCTACAGGCAGAACAAGTTGGAGGAGGCTCTGCTGTTCTCAGGTCAGTTCACAGACGCGCTGCAGGCTCTCATCGACTGGCTCTATAAAGTTGAACCGCAGCTGGCTGAAGATCAGCCTGTTCATGGGGACATAGACCTTGTCCTGCATCTCATTGACAGCCATAAGGTATCCTTATGTTCATAATAATTATTTTCATCTTTACAGTTGTGCCACTTTATTCACCGTCTTACACTTTACCGGCAAATATGGCATTTGATTCGTTTCCACCAGTCAGTAGGTTTAATTTAATGCATTTTTTTCATGCATTTAAACATATGTTAAGAATATACATGGGTTCATATAGTCATAATATTTTAATGTTTTCTTTCGTGCACTAAACGTCTTCAGTCTACATGCACATAATGCACTGCACATGGCCAAATAAGCATGAATAAAAGTATCATTAGCTCAGTATGAACAATGGAAACTCCCAAGTGATCTGTGTGCATGTTTCAAGAATGTTTTGTTAAATTATCTAACTCTGTTTTTTGGGTCTCTGCTAGTATCCAGTACATGAGTTAGAGGTGATAGGAGTTCACATCATATCACAGCATGTTTGAGCTGAGCTCAGTGATGATGACCTCATACAGGCTCATAATTCATGTCTTGGCTAAAACAAAAAGCAGTCATCGGAGCGTTTCAGACTATATTTGGTTATTTGTACAGATCCACGGCTGAATGAATATTGTCCAGTTTTCTGAAAGTACATATCATGTTTTTCAATGATTGCTTATTTTTCTCTGCAACGGTAACCGTAATCCTATAAACCGCAAGTGATTGTAGTCAAGTTGGTTCAGTGTTTAATTCTGTAAACATCTCAGAATAATCAAGCTGTGAACATTTTAGGAGATGAGAACACAGCAGAATCTGATATGATATTAAATCAGAAGTATGTTATCCATTTTGAATCAAAGTTTAGACTCTACGTAAAATATCTCTTTCTTAAAACTCAAGAGTTCATGAGACATTGCAGTCCTTTAGTTTTTATATCAATTCTGTGCAAATGTTCATAAATCCTGGATGTCAAATCAAGCGATTATTATGTTTTAAGGCAGAGGATCAGTTCTCTCAAGTGATTACATTGGAGGATTATCAGATTGAAACACATTTATGTCCATTAAAAATAATTCAAACCTTAACATTGCTTGAACAACACAAACATTACAAAAGTGCCAATCGTATACAGACTATACAAGAATAGATAGAACCAACAATTAAAACAATACATAAAACTTTCAAGATCTTTATGCTACATAAATCCTGATTCTGCGTACGTATAGAAAACGTATTTGTCTTCAGATAGTAGGAAAAGTAATTCTGTAATGCACCTCAACAAGCTAAGCGAGAACGACCATTCAAGATAGCAGACAAAAGAATGTAGAAAACAGAATGAATAAAGGGTAGTTCAGATTTATTAAAACTGATATTTAGCCAAAATGTGTATATGCTGCACACAAAGTTTGCTATTTTGGAGTATGGCACACTTAGTGGCATTCTAAGCTCTTTTGTTTGGTTTGCATGAGAAACGTTATGCCAGGCTAGGTAATGCACAGCAAGGCAACTAAAACAGAAGCCATAGACTGGGACAATTAGAGATGGACTTATTGAATGTTTTTTAATCCCGTCTACTGCAGGTTTTCCAAAAAGAGCTGGGAAAGAGGACAGGCAGCGTGCAGGCTTTGAAACGCTCGGCACGTGAGCTGATGGAGAGCAGTCATGATGACTCATCATGGGTCAAAGTTCAAATGCAGGAGTTGAGCACTCGTTGGGAGACGGTGTGTAGTCTGTCAGTGTCCAAACAGACTCGGCTGGAACAAGCACTGTGTCAGGTGAGATAAACAAGAGCTTATATATCCTATCCCCCTAACTGTCTCAAGTCTATATTTTCGCCTTCTGTGCTGCTCAAACTGTTACAGAGTCTTAAACCGAACTGATTATTGGTCAAATTTGGATCCTACAAAAGAACTTGCAGAGCTTGGGAACTTGGGAAAGTTCACCCAAAAAATAAAATTCTGTCAACATTTACTCACCTTCATATTGGTACAAACCTTCATAAATTTCTTCATACATTTCTTGGTTCTGATGAACACAATAGAAGATATTTTGAATAGAGCCCTGCACAGGCCTGAAATCTAGGCCCTGGCCCGAGATGCTTAGGCCAAAACCTGGCCCTTTCTCGACAGCTTATCAAAATTCTCAGCCCGAGTCTGACCAGAGTCGGCTTTTTAATCCTTCCCATTGCGAATCTGTGACCGCAGTTATTAGTGCTTGTCAACTATTTAATATTTGATATGTAAAACCTGAAATAAAACTTTCCGTGTAGAAGTTAAGAATGTGTTGGCTATGTGACGCGACAGTCAGCATTTGATCATTTCAAATCCATTTACAAAATAAAGATAATTTACTTTGTGTTGTAAATCTAACTCTAGCACAGTATCTATTGGTTTATGTTGGTTCAAGTTAATTCAGAGTAAACCTTAAATAAATATATATAATACATTTATAAAATAATAAAATTGGTTTTGTAATATTCACTGCTCCCATTCTCTCAGACCTTCTAAAACATTTAAAAGCATTCAGCAAAATTCCACTTGGCTTATTTTGCAAAAGAAATCTGCAGAAATCAACATATAACTCTTACACAGTCATATAACTTACACAGCCGTACTACTCTTAAAGCTTTGTTTTAAATGGCAAAATAAGGTTTTAGGTAATTTTAGAGCATTTTTTGTTAGACAAATTAAAATTTTTGATGTGATAACCAAACGGTTAGTGGCCAACAGCAAGTTGACGACATGTTTGATCAATTAGCCTCTCAAATCAACACGTCACTTGCCTACAATAACATCTATATAAAATATGTATTTCAAACAAATCACAATGTGAGTTTAAACATTTATTATCACACACACTATTTTTGTCACAGTCTCTCCTGGATATTTTCACTGTCACCGTTATCCTTAACGTGGTCTTTGTGTATGGTGTGTTGTACTGTGTTTAAAATAAATGATAATGCCTTTAGAGTAGGAATGGTTGTTTTGTCTAACGCATTTGTGTGTTGTTTCTCAGGCTGAGGAGTTTCACTCCACTGTTCATATTTTACTCGAGTGGCTCGCGGAGGCTGAACAGAGTCTTCGTTTCCACGGCACCCTGCCTGATGATGAAGAAGCCCTCTGCGCTCTCATCGAACAGCACAAGGCAAGTTCAATACTGGATAAATGGTGTAATGTTAACCACGTACAAACCTGCCATCAATAATACTATATTAATATTTATTAACAATGAGCAGCAACATTATCCGTTTAAAGACCCGGTCAAAGAGAGAATAAGAACTATAAACATAATTATAACTATAGTAGTATCCACCACACCAACAGACAATAACGTTGTTTATTCTAGTTCACATGCTGCAGTTTAACAATTTTTAAAATGCCAGCCTTTTATATTCAATTGGACTTCAATGTTTTATTATTCATCAGCAGGAAAAAACACTCTGAAAGTGAGTTCTTCTCCTAAGACAGTCTTAGGTTTTTTAAAGTAACGTGCTATGCTTCAAATCAATGCATCTTATTGGTTCACTCATGTCTCAGGACTAGTTACTAGTCATGTGCATATTTTATCACTGTGCTTTGATTGTAATGCTCAGATTATTATCCTACAACTCACATTTTCACAGTTAGCATTGCTAGCAGACACCTTATGAAAAATAAGCTTATTTTATATACAGTATTTCATATCGTCTAGTAGTTTTCTATGATTGCTTATTTCCGTACTGTTTTTCAGCGTTTCTACTCTTTGTACTAATGTGTTTTTATTGTACAGCAGCTTTGAATGTTACTCATTAGGGGTGTGACGAGACACTTAATCCACGAGACGAGACACGAGATTGGGTTCACGAGAACGAGACGAGACGATATTTTTACACTTTTTAAGAAACCCTCGATGATAAAATAAATGAATAAGAAACTGAAATCATGTTATTTTTAGATGTTTTAACTAATTAAGGACTGGCCCTAACAATTATTTTACTAACTAATAATGAAGTAATTTGTTATTTTTGGGTAATAAAAATAGACCCAAGTGAGCAGTATGCTTTAAAATTACATAATAACGAAGATGCAATAATAATTGGTTCAAATAAAGTATTAAAACCAAGTTACATTAAACAACATTACATTAACAAACACATTACATTTGTGTCCTATAAATAAAAAGCATTATGTATATATTATAACAAAGGCCTGCAGGGGGAGATAATTGACTCGTCTCACGGACGCTATCTTCACTTTCACTTTAGACGGAGAGAAACGCTTATTTTTAGCCAAACAATGTTTGAATCCATTTGAATATTTAATATACGTCCATTTCTTTACAATAGATATGAACATGCAGACATTAAATCATGTAAACTCTGTGATGGTTTAATCTGCTGAGACTTCACATCTGACACTGATTAACAGACAAACACAACACGTCTCAGACTTCATACGAGCTCCCAAACGAACATTATTGGAAACCCAAACAAAAAAAGCAAATGCAGTAAAAGATAGAATATAATGCATGCACTGTAAGAGGCGAATTACATCAACCACGCTTTAAACGCTTGGAAACGCAAGGCGCGACGCACTGCCTTTTTTTAAAAAAGAGCAGTGCGAGTCGACGCGGCTTTTAATATTGCTAGGCAACCACCTAGTCAGCTGTCTTGTCAATCAAATATTGAAGCGTGCGCTCTTTTGCTGTTAACTGTCATATTAGCAGAAACTTTAAAAAGATGACGCTTGAGGTGCACAAACACGCAGGAGAGAGTGAGCGAGTGGAGTCCGGTTCTTCAAAGCAACTGTAAACTTCCCTCACCACAACGTAAGGCCCGCATCTCCCCTCATTCGAGTGGACAATGGAAAGACGCGAATGACGTCGGGCGCTTCTCCGCTCTCAGCGTTCCATCAAAAGCGTGTGCTGCGGCCGCCGGCAAAAACCGCAAGGCGCTCAGCGCGCTTAAACAGCGAGCAAACGCTCCATGCCCATAGAATATCATTTAAATAGGCGCCTGCAACTGCCATAAACGCTTTTGGTGTAACTGGCCCCTAAAAGGGTCAACCAGAAAGCTGCATCCTCCGGAGGTCGCATATGCAGGCTGCATACGTCATTAAAGTTTATTTCAGATCATTAACTGAGCATTACATTTGCAAGTCGTGAGCATATTACAACAATTTGCGATTAACTAAATTATTAGTAAACTTTATAATTGTTAGTAGTCTCTAATAAGACAGTCTTTATGAAGTAAATGCAGTTTAAAAATGCGACCACCAAGGATGCAGTCTTTTATTTGAGAAAAGGCCAGAATTTCACCTACACAAGAAATCTCGCGAGACACACTTAATCTCGCGATACATATTCGCACGAGATCTCGTCACACCCCTATTACTCATCAATTCATATTGAAGTATAAATATAGTGATGTAGTTTTATTGCATTGTGTCACCGTTCACACTTACTAATGGAAGGAGCTTTAATGTTTGCAGGAATTTATGAAGAAGCTGGAGGAGAAGAGGCTGGCACTGAATAAAGCCACAAGCATGGGAGAAGCCATCCTGTCCATCTGCCACCCAGACTCTATTACCACCATCAAACACTGGAACACCATCATTAAAGCACGCTTTGAGGAGGTTTGTCCATCTCCAACAGCTTTCCATTAAACATCTAATCTTATATTAGAAGCCCATCATATTGAAGAAACAAGTTTAAAGTCAACTCATTATTGACTGACCGTGTCATTTAGGTTTATAACATAGTCCTGTAGCTCAGTTGGTGGTAGAGCGTTGAGTTAGCAGGTCATGGGTTCAGAAACACACATACTGATGATATGTTTATCTTTTCATGCACTGTGACTCATTTTTGATACAACTGAGTGCTGCAGGCATACATGCAAAACAGGAAATGTACAGAATTGTCTATAGATGGTTTTAGCAGCAACAACATAAACAAACAGCTTTTGTGTACTAAACGCAGCTCCTTTTGCATAGAATCAATAACAACAGTGTCCTTTTACCGTAATTTATTTTATAATTTTTTTTTGGGGGGTGACAAGTAAATTACCTTTGTTCATATATCATATCTAATGCATATCAGCTATTTCACCGAGCTAACGTTACTGTGTAAAGTTAATGTATACAATGTTAGCTACAGATCCATGAATTATTTATTGCCTGGCTGCCAAACCTCTCCACACAGTTATGATCCATGCTCATCGTCTCCCCCCATCTTTAGCAAACCAATACATGTTATTTTCGACAAGGTATTTGTTTCAGAAATAAGTTTAGTCACTAGCCAGACCGATAAATAAATACAAACCAGAAGTTCACTTCTGTTCAGGTGCATAACCACAACAGTGCATGTGTGACCGATGAAATCCTCTATATATAACAATTGTAGATACAATTTACTAAATGTCTTCTTCAGGCATCAGTCAGTATTTATTGTGACCTCTCTTAGCACTAAACACATCTTGAGCTTTTTTGAGGAGACTGAAGTCATTCGGTTTAAATTAGAAATCAGGATTTAATTTCATTTAGGTTTAAGGGATCCTGCAGTTGCCTGCCAGTGTTATTGCTCAAGTATAAGAGGAGTTTACCCTTAAAGGGGCCATGACACAAGACTTTTTTAAGATGTCAAATAAATCTTTGGTGTCCCCAGAGCACAAATGTGAAGTTTTAGCTCAAAACACCATATAAATAATTTATTATAGCATGTTAAAATTGACACTTTGTAGATGTGTGCAAAAATTTGCTGTTTTGGGTGTGTCCTTTAAAATGCAAATGAGCTGATGAAATGCAAACACTGATCACAATGTGGTGGTTTGTTGCAATTAAAACTCAATTGTGCTTTTCTCTGCACTAAATGGCAGTGCTGTGGTTGGATAGTGCAGATTAAGGGGTGGTATTATTATAATAAGAGCTCCTTAGGACATCATAAGGAGAGCCAAATTTCAACGACCTATTTTTTCATGTGCTTGTAGAGAATGGTTTACCAAAACTAAGGTAATGGGTTGATCTTCTTCACATTTTCTAGGTTGATAGAAGCACTGGGGACCCAATCATAGCACTTAAATAGTGCTGCCTCATGATTAGTCGCAAGTTTTTGTTTACATAATATATGTGGGTGTATTGTGTATAATAATTATGTATAAATACACATACACACATGCATGTATATAATTAAGAAACATTTGCATGTGTATATACATGTTAATATTTATATATAATCTATATAATATAATCTATTTTGTTCTTAAAATTATACATTTATGTGTGTGTATTTATATAAACATAATTATTATACACAGTACACACACATTTATTATGTAAACAAAAACTTTTATTCTGCAAACGATTAGTCGCGACTAATCGCGAGGCAGCACTACACTTAAACATGGAAAAAGTCAGATTTTCATGCCATAGCCACTTTAATTCTTGACACTTCAGCTTATACTTCTATAGTGTATAGTGTACTATACTACATAAAAATAGTTTTTGGTTGTATCCTAATAGAGAGACTGATACATAATTATATATGATCACTATACCATTGCAAAAACAACTAATCTAAAGATGGCATGGTGGCCTAAGACTTTTGCACAGTGCTGTGTGTGTGTGTGTGTATATATATATTACACGTTTCATTAAGCCAGTCAATCAAATAATCACTAACAAAATAATCACTCTGTGGACTAATGGCGTCAGTGATTTGTTTGTGGATGTCAGGTAACAGCCTGGGCACGTCAGCACCAGCAGAGGCTCTCCAGTGCTCTGGATGAACTGCTGGCCACTCGGGATCTGCTGGAGAACCTGCTGAAGTGGCTTCAATGGTCTGAAACCACGCTCGGTGAGAAAGACAAAGAACCTCTGCCTCAGGAGATAGATGAGGTCAAAAGCCTCATCGCTGAACATCAGGTACCATCAGGTCCTATATAAAGAGCTCGCTAAAACTTCATTCCATGTAGTATGCGCTGTATGGACAAACTGTCTGTGTTCTTGTCGTTTACCAGGCTTTCATGGAAGAAATGACTAGAAAACAACCAGATGTGGACAAAATCACCAAAACCCATAAGAGGAAAACTACAGCAGATCCTCCAGTTCAGTCTCAAATCCCTGTTCTGGAGAAAGGACGATCTGCCAGTGAGTACCAGAATCCGATCTCGTCTTTCACAGTCAGGAATGAAAATCCTGCCATTATGGAAGGAAATCTGTGCCGTTGGATTTTGAATTCTAAGTCTCAGCACTGAATTTTTTTACATCGAATTTTTAACACTGAATTTTATTTTGCATCTAAATCAGACTTTGAATTTTAAAAGCCATCGAATTTCTAGCACTGAGTCTGAGGAAGGGTTGTAGAGACCCGAAACGTCACTCCAATAAAATATGTGAAAGGGTGCTTTTTTTGTGTGCGGATCCTTCTCTTTTTTTAGCACTGCTTTTTTGCCTATGACATTTTTTTCAATGTTTAAAAAAAATCAATGTCTAAAAAAATTCAGTGTAAAAAAATTCAATGTCTCAAAAAATTCAGACACTGAGTATTTTTACACTGAATTTTTTGAGACGTTGAATTATTTTGCACTGAATTTTTTGAGACATTGAATTTTTTTACACTGAATTTTTTTAGACATTGATTTTTTTTTACACTGAAAACATTGAAAAAAATGTGCTAGAAATTCGATGGCTTTTAAAATTCAAAGTCTGATTTAGATGCAAAATAAAATTCAGTGTTAAAAATTAGATGTAAAAAAATTCAGTGCTGAGAATTTGAATTCAAAATCCAACGGCACAGATTACCTTCCATATGCCATGCAATTCACATCTCATTAATGTTTTAGGTTTATGCACTGATTTGTAATTCAGAATAAAACCCATTGCTTTAAATTAAGTAGTATAGTTAAAGGCGGAGTCCATGATGTTTGAAAGCCAATGTTGATATTTGAAATCACCTAAACAAACACGCCCCTACCCCAATAGAATCTGGACCTTCTGTTGATAGACCCGCCCCACACATACGCAACCCGGCATTTGATTTGATTTGATTGGCTATAAGTGTGTTTTGGTAGTCGGCCCGTCTCCTTTTCCAAAGCGTTTTTCAAACATCGTGGACTCCGCCTTTAAGTGCACTAATGTTAAGGTCAGTGGTTTAAGTAGGATTGATTACATTTGTCATCAGGAAAGAGATCTCCTACACAATCCATGTACACCACAGCATCTCAGGCACAAATCGAGACCAAGAATCCCAGAGTGAACCTGCTGGTTAGTAAGTGGCAGCAGGTGTGGCTGCTGGCTCTGGACAGGCGGAGGAAACTCAACGACGCTCTGGACAGACTGGAGGAGGTTTGTCATTCATGCCCACCTGACTTCAGATCAGTGTTGACACAATAATCATGTCAAAAACATGCCCTAAACACACTAAATTTATCTGCTTTCAGCTGAAGGAGTTTGCAAACTTTGACTTTGACGTATGGAGGAAACGCTACATGCGCTGGATGAACCACAAGAAGTCGCGCGTTATGGATTTCTTCCGACGCATTGATAAAGACCAGGATGGCAAAGTCACAAGGCAGGAGTTCATTGATGGCATCCTATCCTCGAGTAAGAAAAACTTTATCAAAGAAACTTCTGTGATGGGAAAGACCTTGTTCAATGTTTTAAGCCACGAACATGATTCAGTAGCCTAAAATGAACATTTAGCATATTATGCACACATTTAACAAACAATCTATTCTAGAAATGATTGAGTTTGTCCAATCAAATGATCTATAATATGAGAATGTCCCTAAAAGCACCTGCTAGCAATAAGCAAATCACGTTTAGCAAGTTTATTTTAAATACAGCAGAAGAATGAACTCTTTTCTGGTCCTGCAGAATTCCCTACAAGTCGTCTGGAGATGAGCGCTGTGGCAGACATTTTTGATCGGGATGGTGATGGATACATCGACTATTATGAGTTTGTGGCCGCCCTGCATCCTAACAAAGATGCGTACAAACCATTAACTGATGCTGACAAAATTGAAGATGAGGTAAGCTTGACTCATTTCTCTTCAGGTGCTCTGCATATCTATGGTTTGATGTAGGGATGCAACGAAATGAAAATTCTTGGCCGAAACCGAAAACCGAAAAAAGGAAACCAAGGCCGAAAAACCGAAACCGAAACACTGAAAGAAATTATTATGCCAATCATTAGTACAATTGCATTTATGGCTATCACTGTGTACTAACTTTCCTAGGGGTGTGTGATGGATCAAAAAACACAGTTCGGATCACATTACAGTTTATGAGCCACAGATCAAATTATTTTTCGGATCAGCAAAAAGCGGGTAGGAAAAATCTAATAAACAATAAAGAACTTGCTAACATTTATAACAAAGAACAAAGTTGTACATTAATAAGGTCTGAAGTTAGCATTAGTTACAGAAATCAAATTAAATGAATCATAACACAAAAAATTAAATATATTATTATTTAAAGCTATTTGTCTCTTTGTCATGGGTTGTTTGATCAACATTAATGACACAGACTTAAGTAGGTTAATCTGACTGTAATCTATACATACACTTAAGACATAAATCTTTTTATTAGAAAAAGAATACTGTGGAGATCATTTTGTTTATATGTGCCCTGTCAATAACAGAGAGATTTTATGTTTGCTTGTTTTCTTTTAAACGCGTCTCTCTCGTATGTGCACTATTGAGGGCACTTAAACGCGCACACACACAGAGACTGAGGGTGAATCCAAACAGCGCAACAGTCGCTCCACATAAAAACGTTACGTTGTGTTTCATTGCTTTATTTCGCCAAATGTATGTTGGATTACAGTAGGAGACACATAAGCGCGACTCTCTCTAAAGTTTACACATCAAGACATTAGGGGTGGAACGGTACACACAAGTCCCGGTTCGGTTCGTACCTCGGTTCAGGCTTCACGGTTCGATTCACTTTCGGTACAATGGAGGAAAAAAGCAAAACAAAAATGAAGAAGGCATTTTTTTTAAGCTAATCTTAAAAACATAGGTGTCCTTATCAGTGTTATTTTGAGATGTCATGAATATGAACTGAAATGCATTTAACATACTATCTCGTATTTCAAAAATATATACCACTTTAGGTAATCTTGTACTCATCTTTCATACAAATATGGGTTCAAATGTATTACAAGTGTTACCTAAATACATTTTTGGCCTTATTTCATATTAATGTACTAAAGAACAAAAAATAGACTTGTAGGATGAATTAATAGGTGTGTACGACTTCACGAGGCGCTGCAAGAAACGACAAGTGGATGACGTCAGAGTAACGCGAGAGCGATTTGAAATCAGCCTCCTCCGCAAGATTTCTCGCGGTACTCTGACGCTGATGGCGCTGCGTAAAGTTGAGCACGCTTAAAAAACTGAAAGCAGCTGAACTCGACAGAACTGCCCTGCGTATGCAATTTAGGACAATTTATCTCCTACTTCTCAGCGTGAGAAATACAATGTGTGGCATTTGAACTGACTGAAATGCGTGTTTGTCAAGGTGAATGCGTGAGACTTGAGAGCCCTGATTAGATGTATTTCAACTAACATACATAACAACTGCTGAACAACGCCGACGCACAGACCTCGTCTTTTCCACCACTCTCTCGCCTGTACTATTGTAACTGACTGGAAAACTGAAGTTTTGCCAAACTTGCGATCTTAAAGGGGCCGGCGGATCCTCACCACCATTTGCCATACTCGCTGTCACTGCTATTTCACTCACTGGACCGTGAACCTGACAAAAAACTGCAGAGTGCCAGAATGTACACGGTCTCTGATAGAGCGCATCCATAGGCGGAGCTCAGCTGCATCGGCGCCAATCAGAGCTTCAGAGCTAAAGCGGGGCAACAGATTAGCTGTCCATAAAGAACCCGCGGATCTAACAGTAGTTCCGCATTACATTAATTATTTTGCACGCAAGTTTTTTTTATTTTCATACCGTGTATTCTCCGTTTAAATTCATGCACCGAACCGTGACCCCCGTACCGATTCGGTTCGAAACGAATACATGTATTGTTCCACCCCTACAAGACATGCTTAATCTTTGCAGACGCATGCAAACAGCTCGACCGTGAGTGAAACCTGCTTGAGCACAAAGGGGAGGGGTGTGTGACGACTGATCACTGTGAGTGAAACCCAAGCGGTAGCGCACAGATGCGAGGGGCGCGGTTGACATTCATTTTAGGTTGACATTTTCGGCTGGATTTTTTGTTTCGGCCCGAAACCGATAATGCCATTTTCGGCCGAAATTTTCGAGGACCGAAATTTCGGTGCACCCCTAGTTTGATGTCTTAACTGTTTTTTTCTTATGTTTTTTTAGGTGACCCGCCAAGTTGCAAAGTGCAAGTGTCCCAAACGCTTCCAAGTAGAGCAAATTGGCGCCAACAAATATCGGGTATGTCTCTGCAAATGTGATGCATTTAGGAGTTTGTATTTAAAGAACTTGAAGCAAGAAAAGTTTGTGAGAAGATGAAGTGTGGAAAACTGGCAGTGTTCTTCTGTTAAACTGTGTCTTTAGACAAACCTCCTACATTTTTACATGCCATTTAATGTTTCGCTCTCAATATGAGACTAGAGGAGCCTCTCATGAGTTCTCAGTTTTATCTCCTGTCTAACACACCTTATAAATAAACTAAGCATATATATATATGGCTGGAAACTCTGGCATTATGCACATAAAGTTTTATTTTATGTAGTGAGATTAGTGTGTTTTGTATTTTCAGAGAGTCAGAGAGATTAAACTGACATTTACTGTGTTTTTTTTTCTTTTTACTCTTCCTCTCCACATCAGTTCTACCTTGGAAACCAGGTACACATGCATACATGAGTTAAAAAGTTTTGCTTGTGCTGCCCCTGTTTTTTTTTTTCAGATTTTCTGTCAGTGTGCTTTAAATCCTTAATATTTCTGTTAGTCATAAACTCAGAAGCGGATAATCTTATTTAAACTAGTATTTAGTTACTCTTGCCTGTTAATTATTGATGTAGTGTTGGAAAGAATCAAGTATAGGTAAATAAAAAAAGGGATAGTTGACCAAAAAATGAAAATTCTGTCATCATTTTCTCATGTTGTTCTAGGCCTGTATGAATTTCTTTTTTCTGATGAACACAAAAGAAGATATTTTGATAAATGATGGTAAGCACAGAGCTGATTGTTACCATTGACTTTCATAGTAGGAAAACGAATAGTATTGAAGTATTGTGATAAGTGATGAAGAAGATATTTTGATAAATGATGGTAAGCACACAGTTGATGGTACCCATTGAAATCCATCATATGTGTTTTTCCTACTATGGTTAATGTAGAAAGTCAATGGTTACAGCTTCGTGCTTACCATCATTTTTAAAAATAAATTCATACAGGATGCAACATAAGGATTCATTTTTGGGTGAACTATCCCTTTAAATGTCTACTCCTTAATATAAATCTACACCAAATATTGTGTCTAGTGAAAAAAATATCCTTAATGTTATTGTGAAATATTGCCCATAGTAAATATATTCTGGATTTATAAATATATTAAGTCTGTGTTAGGTAAGTAGAAATGAAATAAGTCAACATATGTCGGATTACAAAACTAAAAGACATTCTGAATGTTGACTTTAATATGTGAGTGTTTTACCAGCACCGAGCACTCAAAAGGACTTTAGTGAACAGACATATATCTGCTTTTGAGTTCAAGCGCTCTTCTCCCGCAGGGCTGCGTTCTGCTCATATTTGTATTATTTGCAATGTAACACAGCGTGTGCTTGCTTTCTGCTACCTCCCTGATTTTCCTCAGACTTATTTTAGATTTGCTTCACACGACGGACAGCTTTCGCTTTGCTTTTGCTCCCATGTTTTGTGGCTGATGCCCAAGCAAGCCATCGCCTCAGATTTAGACCTTGAACTCAGGGATGCATGATTTTCCCTTCATAAATGGCATAAGATCATGAGCTACATGCTTTCTCAGGGTCATATTTTAGAAGTTTGGTGATAGCTGGTGAAGGGCTTTATCTTCGGGGAGGACTTGTTTGTTTGTCTTTGTATTCAAAAGGTTTTATCACATGCTCTTCTGCATCAACTGAAATCGTTCTTTTGACAGTTTGGTCTAGTTCACTGCTTACATGATCCCTTAATCGCCGACGAGACTATAACAAACAGGGACAATCAAAATCTAAACCCCCATCTACACGTTGCTGTTTCGGAAAGCTGTATCCTGGTAAATGATTCTCAAAGCCGTTTGTTGTGACTTTCTTTACTATTTCTATTGATCATGCTTCAAAATTCATCTTCTCCTACCCCCAATCACCAAATTCACCAGTGGTATTGATTCATTCTGGGTGTCACCTAAAGATAAAAGGGCTTCTAGGCCGGGAGAGATTCTCATCAGTGTTTTGCTCATGTTAAGTCTCTGAGATTTCATGATGGTCCTCTTGTGTGTTGTTGGAGTCTAGCGTTGGTTCTGCATCAGTGTCAACAAACGCATCCTCACAATGAGAATGGTAGTTTGTAGTTCTAGACAGCCCAAGTTCTGTATGTATTTTTGGTTTGTGGAAAGACTTTTCATACGCTTTGTTTTTCTTTTGGTTTGAAACGGAAAGCATGGGGCCATATTTTTTGTGCTGTGAAAGTGGCATGCCTTGGCCAAATCCAACTGGGCAAAAATCCTTAGGATCCAAGTGATATGGCCTGCTGTTTTATTTAGTTTCCTATCTTTGGCATGTAGGGACGCAGTCAGTCACCATGTTTGTATAAAAGCAGTTCTGTGGCTTAGCTAGAGTATGCATTGATCAAAAGATTGTCCACTTTTACTTAAAGGTGCACGTAAGTCATCTTTATGCACATCTCGTATGAGATCGTCATGAACCACTGGATCACACGACCAAGTTTCAGGTCAGAAGAAAGAAAATCAATTTTGCTTATTGAATAGAGCAGTTCTACATTGGAGACTTTGCGTCCACACTGATATTGGTCAGTATAACAAAACACAGTCATATCCACCAGCAAAACAAAAACATTACTTAGTGCACCTTTAATAAATAGCAGTGAACAACATGCAAATTGTCACAAAGCCACAAATGCAACCAGTTGGATTGACCATTCATTGTGTGTTTTCTGGAATGAAATCTGTGTTGTGTCTGAATCAAAACGGGTTTGGTTCAGATCAATGGCTTGGCAGGGCAACAAGAGGAAACCAGTTGAATATCAAAGCGTAAACAAAATGAATAGTCAATACGATAAACTAAACAGAAGTAGCATCAAGTAATAACACTGCTGCTTTGTTACAGTCTTGTGGTTTCTGCTGTTGCCCTGCAGTTGCCTGTCAGCGATGCATATGACTGAAACCTTGTGTCATGATGAAATAACCCTGTTATCTGTTCATGTTCAGTTTGGAGATTCCCAGCAGCTCAGGCTGGTGCGGATCCTGCGCAGTACGGTGATGGTGCGGGTTGGGGGAGGCTGGATGGCCCTAGATGAGTTTCTGGTGAAGAATGACCCGTGCAGAGCTAACGTCTACTTCACGCACTGTTTAAAGCAACTGTAATTGCATTCATATAAATATGTTCAGCTATTCCTTACCCTAGCATGTTGCCTACATAGGTAGCATTTATAGGTCCACCCCTGACATCAGTTTTGTTGCACAGAGCTTTATAAAATTGTATTGCAGAACAAACTGTAAAAGTGTAAGAAGATGCATATTAAAATAAGCAGAAATGATGACAAATATAGAAAACAGGCCATGTTTATTATACCTTTTGCAATATCTCATGTACAATTATGTGCCTCAGATAGAAAACAATGCCATAATGTATTACAATCAGCTCTTTAAAACAGATGACAAAGTGAGAGAATTTATTGTGTAGCATACAGTAGTGGGCATTTTACACGGTATGCGGCAGTCGCGAGTGTCTAGTTCATTTTCAGTTGGAGACGTGCAGAATTCGGCAAAACATGGGGAGTTACAGAGGTGGAGCATAGTCTGTCCACACGCCTTGCTCGTGTACCCAAAATCCGACCTGATCTCACAAATTTCCGAGGCATAGTCACGGACTTTTGTGCTTATTTTTCGTGGCATTCTCACGGATCTCCGCATTTTTCCGTGGCCCTGCTACGGACTGTCTTTTTCCGTGGCATTCTCACGGATTGGTTACTCACTGTTTTGTCCTATTTTCTTACCATTTTCGCTTCGGTTTAGGGTTAGATTTACATGAAATGACATCCCTACCCAAACCCAACTCTAACCCCAATGCCAGGCGACAATTGTTTAAAGTTTAGAAAATATAAACGAATAAATCAGAAAAAATAGTATAAACCAATAGTTAAAGTGACATACTAACGCAAACACCAAATTTAACAATAAACCGAAGCGAAAATGGTTTGAAAATAGGAAAAAGCAGTTAAGTAACCAATCCGTGAGAATGGCACGGAAAAGAAAGTCCGTGGCAGGGCCACGGAAATATGCGGAGATCCGTGAGAATGCCACGGAAAAATTAGCACAAAATTCCGTGACTATCCCACGGAACTTTGTGAGATCATGTTGCCAAAATCCTGCCCCCTCTGCGGACACGGGTCTTCACGGCAGGCGCCATTGATAATAAACGTATTGGCACTAAATGGTGCACAAAACCCTTCCACTACACGAGAAAAGCGTACCATGTGAAATGCCTATAACACATCTATTCTGTAAGTTTGTTGCAGGGGTGGGCAACGTCGGTCCTAGAGTGCCAATGTCCTGCAGAGTTTAGCTCCAGCTCTAATCAAGTACACTTGAACAACTAAATAAGATCTAAAGTGTCACCTGAAAACTACAGGTAGACGAGGTTTAATCAGGGTTGGAACTAAAATCTGCAGGCCGTCGTCACTCCAGGACTGACGTTGCCTAACCCCGGTCTATTTTGTTCAATGTGAGTTTAGTTTCCTATGCGTTATTAGACTTTCTGTTTGGGCTTTCCAAAGCTGTGCAAGATCAACAGAAAACAAAAACAATGAACTCTTAAGACACCTCTCTTACTGTACTGTATGTAGGCTGTATTAATTAGTTCTGGCTGAATCTTTTTCTTCCTGCGCTCTGGCTGTTTATAATATTTTTAAAGCTTCCTGATCTTTTCCCACTAAAGCTTTTCTTTCAGAACGTCCCTTTTCCTGTTTTTCTGTTTGTGAACCCAATTATCGTTTCTTCTAGTTCACCACCACGGGAGTAAAATGTTGCGCTCGGAATCAAATTCGTCAATTACTCAGTCTCCTATAGGTTGGCAACTCTCACACTTTCTCTCCTTGCTCCATCCCAGTGGTATGTGTGCATCCCTGTGTGTGTGTGTGCGCGTGTGACGGAGTGATCCTTGAATGGTATTCTCATTAACATTAATCTCATGTTGTCTGCATGCGTTTTTGTTTTGTGTCCACTTTCTGCATGTGCTTCCTATAGTTGTGTTGCTGTGAGATTTGCTCGACAATCTTACTTCTGCAGCTATTGCAACAATCATTATCCATATTACACAAGTTCACTGTAAGTAATATAAAGTCATGTTTTAGAGTCAGTGGCTGTTTCTCAATTCCAAGAACTCAAAGAATGGACTTGCGTTCTCGTGAAGACTTGTCTTGCCAGGTGACCTTGGAAGAACGAACTCAGAAGGTTGCAAGAACACTTGTGAGAATTGAGTAGTGTGCAATCTTCCTGTTGGTCACCTGACCTCCGCCATCATTTTGTCGCAATGACATCTGGGGCGTACAGCAAGTTTAGGGCGCAAGTCTGCACTCGATGCATCCTCGATATCAAGAACACATCCGGGTATTTTCATGCGTCCTCTGTACTAGCGTTCTTGAGAATTTTAATTGAACTTCGACGGGTAATGATGGCGTAGAGTGAGAACACAAGATCACCGAAGAACGCCTATTGAGAAACAGCCAGTGTATCCAACAGTTCACAGCTGTGCACAGTTGTTTCATTATAGATCACAGGAATTTCTTCATTATTATTTCTTTAAATGTTTTATTTGGCTCTGTGGTGTGAAATGCACGTGCACTCCCATACATCGAATCACAATTCAGCACCCCTGTTTGCACATTTCAGCAAAGCTGCATTGCACCAATGCAAATATGCGAAAGTGCAATAGAAATCTGTTTGAAGGAATATTATAGGCTTAGATGCTGGTTAATATAAGTATGTGAGTTTAAATGCAAGCTCGAAACGTGAAGCTTATGTTTAAATCTTAGCTTTATAGACTTTCATTGTAAGTGTATTACTGTGTTTATTTACTGTTTTTACAAACTCAACTAAATAATCTTGTTTGGTAATTCACCAGAGCTTAACCTAGAATATTCCTTTAAGTTAAGTTTTAGAGATGTATTATCTAAAACCCATACCAACCCACGTCATCTTGGTTGTGCCTCCTATAGCTAAAGGCAGAACCAATGTGGAGCTTCGAGAAAAGTTTATTCTTCCGGAAGGCACCACTCAGGTGATGGCCAGCTTTCGGTACAGAGGTCGAAGGTCGCGGCCTTCCTCAAGAGGTGCTTCTCCTAACAGATCCAACTCCAGCCACTGCTGTGCCGTACAACCTAACCCACCTGGAGCAAGCACGCCCAAGGTATTTCTTACCCACTATTCTGTACTAGTGTGTTCTATTCTTTTTATTTGTTTATTTATTTTGGTTGTTGTTGTCTGTCACAAATCATTAGTTCTGTTCCAAAACATAGTGGCACAACTGCCTTGCTATTAAATGCCTACATATACAGCATCTTAGCTGGATTAGTAGTACTGATGTGTTATGCTGCAATGTAATAGAAGTTTTGAATTGTCCACAATATGGTAGACCAGGGGTCTCTGAAGGGCCGGTGTCCTGCAGTGTTTAGCTAATTAGGGTCTTCCCAAGCATTCTAGAAACTTCCAGACAGGTGTGCTGATGCACCGGCCCTCCAATACCAAGTTTGGGCACCCCTGTGGTAGACTCCATTGTTAAAAACAGAGGTATCTTAAGATGCCGACCATACTGAACAGTCTTTGGACAATGACTTTGACACCTTAGATTATTCTCTATGTAGACAGCTCAACTAAGTTTTGGAACATACTGTATTCATTTCTTATCTCATCATTATTTGTTGATATATAATTGTTTTCGATATAATAATAATTTTCAATTGCTGCGTGGTTTATCCACAACTGTTTCTCACAGACTCCCCAACATTTAACTCGCAATTATGATAAACCCTGGCTGACAAACAGCAAGTCAGCCACTCCTCTTAAATCATCCGAATCCTTTGACAGTCAAGAGTCATCCAGTGAGGTAATGGTGCTTCGGAAACGAGTGGCAAATCCCGATCTAATCTCCGCCTCTCTGTTTTTGCTATGTGACTGATCTAATCACTTCCTGTGTGGATTTGGGATTAAGACTCAAGGTCTTTAAGGCTTTGCACTGATGCATGAAAGTGACAAGAATGCACTGTTATTCTATTAAGAAGATGACGGACGTGTTCGCTGTTTGGTTGACGTGGGAATTTCTCTGCTTTAAAGGGAATCTGGGGGTTTCTGAAGCCTCTCCATCTCTACTTAATTCTTTAAACACTAACTGCTAAATAAAGTGTTTGGGGTTTCTTTCTTTATCATTCTCTTAAGTTGCCTGATCCTGCCACTAAATCTGTCTGCTTTAGGCATTGTGAGATCTTTTCACATTTTTCTTCTACATACACTGCATATGGTTGGAAGTGACAGCTGCATTTAAATGTTGGTATGAAGATGTGTTCACAGAGTCTTTACAATAAGGTTGTATTTGTTAACTGCTTCAACTAAAAACAGCAACTTCTACAGCATTTATTCATCTATTAGTTCATGATAATTTCAGCTTTACTAATATAGGGTGACCATAAGTGTATGCGCAATGAACTAACATGAACAATTGTTTTGGCATTAACTAACATAACTAGGATTACTACAATAAATATTGCTCATTGTAAGTTCATGTTAGCTTACTAATGTTAACAAATACAACCTTATTGTAAAGAATTACCTTAAAATCTCAGGTTCAAACTTAAAACATGATCTCTGTTCACATATAGTCTGTTAAATTACTTTAAAATTCCCAGACTCCCCTTTCCCATAACGTATTATATCAGACCTTTAGCCGCAGATGCTGTTAATCCTCTGTGATGTCTTTTACCAAGGGCTTATAGTTTGAAAACATGTAATTTGTAATTACATTTACAACACATCAGAGCCTTTTTGGTAGAAAACAATTCAGCAAATATAAGAAGACAGTACATCAGATCTGTATGATTGGCTCAAATCAGACATCTTAGGCCTCATTTATAAAGCATGCGTACGCACACATTTGATCGTAGCGTTTGCTTACCCAAAAATCCATGGCAACATTCACAAAAACCTTTTGTGCTTAGCGTCACATCAGGGTCTGAGCAGATGTACGCATTCTTGCTGCTCGAAACTTTGCTTATGTGATCATAAAGCTCATATAGTTAATAGAGAAGATGAGTGACAGCTGTAGTGGACTTTTATTTTGTTAATTAGGTTAATTCAATTGAATTATATATACACATACTGTACATACCTGTGTAAAACAAACCAGTAGAATATTCTATAATATAATATTAAAATTTTCGTGAAACTACTTAGTTATTACGAATGCAATTGTTTGTTGATGTCAGTTTATTGTCCACCTACTAATGTATTGTAAAGTGTTACCCATATTTCACAAACATACATGTTTCAGTGCAGCTTCATTTCTGTTTCAGTGCAGCTTCATTGAAATGTTTAAGTAGAAACTTCTAAGCCATACCTGAATCACAAAATAATATCTGAAACTCTAAAAAACTGAATGCGAATGCAGTACTTGAGCACCGATAAAAACATGTTCTCTTTCGTCTTACAGAGCACCCCCATTCAGGGCAGTAAACTTCGTCTTCCAGGATATTTATCAGGAAAAGGCTTCCAGTCTGGAGAAGATGGAGCTTTGATCAATGCTGCGGTGATGAAGGCAAGAGGTCAGGCCACCGGTGAGTCACATGACCCCGTCATCTTACGGTTTCTCAGGCTAGGCAGTACTCTTTAAAAAAAAAAAAAACAGGTAGTTATTACTGGAATGTCAGTGACCTCCAGTGACTGTATTTAATCTTCTTCCTTAAGGATCGAGTAAGATTCCAAGCAGACCCGGCAGCAAAGCAGGAAGTCGAGGAAGCAGCCGTCGCGGCAGTGATGCCTCAGACTTTGATATTTCCGACATCCAGTCGGTTTGTTCAGACGCATCGGAGACAGTGACTGACTCAGGACGGCCGACGCCCCGGTCAGCCTCACGTCAGCACGGGGGAAAGCCCTCCAAAATCCCTACGCCCAAAAGGAGGAGCACGCCTACTAGCAAACTAGCCAAGACATCTAAAAGATAGTCAACAGTCCAAGTTAACAGAAGTACTGGACTAGCGAGACCGGACAGATGTAGATTGACACTAAAGACTTTGATGCGTTATTTTAAAGTGTAGCAAGATGTAAATTATTCTGTTGTGAATGTGATAAAAAATATCACGTGAAGTGTGTCTGTGTGTGTGTGTGTGTGCAGAGTGCAATGGCTTTGTGTAGTTGTCCTGTACTTTATGTGAATAATGTTGCAGCATCATGATTTTTTATTGCTGAGAAAGGTTTGCAACATTGAAAACAAGAAAATATGTTAGTTCAACTAACAGTTCTCCACGTTTGCTTTAAGAGATGAGCTGAATGTACATGAATTCGTCAAGCTTGTCAGTAATAATATGCCTCTGTATTCTGCATCACAGTTATTTATTCATCAATTTAAAGTGCAATGCCAAACTGCTGTTATGCATTTAAAGGACAATATAAGACTTACACCGTAACCACAGCTACAATGCAGTTAACCCTGATCATAGCCTTTAAATCCATAAACTTCTGATCAAATCACAGATGGTGTACTGTAAGTCAGGAAACTGTTGTTACAGTAAGGTCATAAAGACATTCAGAAGTGCAATCATGCCTGTGTACTTCTTTCTTTGCCTGACTGATGCCAATTCCTCACACAACTTTTTGTAATAAATCTGCTTGCACAAAGCTTAACAACATAAACATTGATGCAGTCTCACCTCTTTCTGTTTTTATAATGTGTGTACAACAGGCAAATTAGGACGCATTTTGACTGATGCACCTCCACATCTGTTGCCTTCTTTCCCTCTCCTCATCCTTTCAGCTCAGAGCAACCTTAAAGCTCACCCATAAACTGTGTACATGAGATACCACATTCAACACGCACAAAGAATCTAAATAGTCATGTTTGGTATGGTTTGAAATGTCTCAGTGCAATTGATAGAATTGCATCACTCCCATAACAACATTAAACTTGCATGTAGCCTCATTACGTACTTCCGCTGCCGCCAAAAGTCGGGATATCAATTTCCGGTTTACCTCCTGTTTTCATCCGCTACTGTACATAAACAAGATGAATGCAGCGTGAAGGTACAGGTGGCCAAACTCCTCAGATATGAGCATTTAAAGCAAAAAGACGCGAACATGAACTCACGCACGCTATTGGTGGGTATGATTCGCAGCGGGATTTCCCTTACGAAAATTAACCATGGTTTTACTACAGTTAAAACAAAACAAAAACCATGGTCTTCAAAAACCATCGTTAAACCATGGTTAGTGTAGTAAAACCATGGTTTTGCTCATAGTAATCAAAACACCAAAAAACCATGGTTACTACACTTTTACCACAATAAAACCATGGTTAATTTTCGTAAGGGTTCAAGGCGGCAGTCCAGTCCATCTAATAATCATACAGTAGCCTAGATCACTTCAAGAATAAAACAAGACGTTAGGTTTGGTTGTAATAAACAGTGCAAGCAGAAAAGGAAATGCAAATCTTAGACTTTAATCCATCCTCAGAAAGACATTTACTATACACGCTTACCCTGAAATCAAATATTAGCAATGTACGTTAATATTTTCTTAATATTTGTTTTTAACAATGTAAAAATACGACTAGAAAACTTAACATAAATAAATATGATAAAATCAGACTGAATTGGAAATAGTAGTAAATTATTTATTTATTGTGTATGAATAAATTAATTTATATATAATAAATTCTATATAAAGTGGAGTCTATATATATTGAATCCTGGCAACTGATACTAGCATTATGCTAATACCCAATACCATGGATCTTAGAATGAGTAAGATTTATTAAGGCCTTATAAGGCAAATTTGGGTATATCATTTTCACAGCGTTGTTGTTTTGCAGGAAATATTAAACGTCAGCTCGCTCAGACGAATAAATTCAGCCCTTTTATTTATTTTGAATTTTATAGGGGCTGTAGCACGGGTCTTTGCCAGACGTTCGGGGAGAAATAATCTTGCTTTTCAAACATTTGGAGGAGTGTTTTTTTCCACAAGTGCTTGCCTATTTTTTTTTTCAATTTCTCCGTTATAACGTTCAGAGACTTTTTAGATTTTTGTCAGCAACCAGGTTTAAATAAATTGCTGTCATTGAACAGCGCTGGCTTGTTTTCACCATGAACTGACGTCATACGGCAAACAATCTGCGCATGAAGTCTGCGCACACTGCCTGTAATACCTTGATTCTGATTGGCCGGTGCGACATCCACACGTCATGCAATCAACACGCCTGTTTACATGTGAGGCTATCGGCTCACATAAGCCTATTTTGTCCGGTGAAAGAAGCAGAGATATGAAGATTAATTGATACAACGATATAGTTAGATTTAATCACTTTCAACATACCCACAAGCCCGCTGCGCACCCATGGCTAGTACGTGCCATCAGGGCTCAGCTGACGCAGATTTTTCAAAGGTCCTGGCGTCCGCAAAGGCCTTCGATTATGGTCAAACCTCCCTGAGTACCCAGGTAACGTCCAATCTCGGAAGCTAAGCAGGTTTTGGTCTGGTAGAACCATGGCAAAGCCATTGACATTGGGGCACAAGTCATTTCTTTTAAACGGGTGGCTAATGCTAGTCAACGACAGAAAACGATGTGTAACATGAAAACATGAATGAATCTTATGATCGCTGATTCGGCCTCCTTCATCAGCCAACATTAGATAAATATTCCTAACTGCATGCATTACTAGATGTAAAAATAATGTAAGGGTGAATTGTAAACTTGTGTATTTCTCACATCTGATTTAGGCTAACTGTTGCTATTTTCAAGACATGGCAAAATGAAACTCAGCAGGAACATTGCTGAAAAAATGTTTTGTGTCTTCAACTGATGAAAGGAAAACTTTTCAATATTCTTATGTGGCATGCTTGCTTGTGCTTTTCAGCATCCCTGCGCGTGCTCCGGTGAGCGAAAGGAGAACGGGATCTAATGAGTAAAAGAAAGCAAAAAGGAAAGCGTATTAGGACGAAACAATGGATCCGTCCCCGACGTGTAGTTATTTAATGAATTACCCGACCTTTTGTGCTAAAGAAACCGGACTTAGTGGAGGGGGGCATGAAGGTTACTGGGTCAATGTCCCACATACAGGGAGAGCCGATCAGGACTCGGTAGGCATTCGTTTAAAGATCCCTATTTTGGCACAAGCTTTTGCTTACGGCCATACCTCCCTGATCATGCCTGATCTCGTCCAATCTCGGAAGCTAAGCAGGGTCGTTCCTGGCTAGTACTTGGGTGGGAGACCGCCTGGGAATACCAGGTGCTGTAAGCTTTTGGGTTTCCTTCCTTCTGTATTGGAAGCCCTTCTCCCATGCTCGCTTTTCTCCTTTTACGCCGATTGGTGCATTTCTTTTCTGTGCTCTGCGTTGGCTTGTCTCTTCTCCGTTTGTGTGTGCCAAAGGGCCGGCTCAGTCTGTATCATTTTCCCTTCCTCCACCAGGGGGCGGTCAGACACTTCTTTTCTGTCTCTGCTCACTGTCCAAAACAGCATGGCGGAGGAGTGCTAATAAGCATAGTGCTGTGTTGCAGGTGATTAATGCCTTTCACGTTTCAGAACATGTCTATGTGCTTGTCTGTTCTTTTAGGGGGAAAGTTGTTTATGTTGCCCCATTCACTTGCTACTCTCTATAGGATGAGCAGCTGAGTTAATGAGACACTGAGCATGCTCACTTTTAGTCAGGTGACAAAACTCGAGATGATTTTCCATCCATGTTATCACTACCTAGCAAAGACTTTTTATTTTCTATGAATGAGTGCTGCACGAGCTTGCATCGATTTTTTTTGTTGGCTAGCTTGTAAAGTCAGAGTCACATCAGCATCAGAAAAGAAGGTTTCTTCATTAGCCATAGGAACAGTGATTAAAGGATTAATCTACTCGCTTTGGGAAGGGTAAAGAAAAATTTCAAGCAGGAAACCCACAAACTATCAGATATAAAATAGATATGATTGCTTCTTTCAAAAAGCATAGAGACTGTTAGCATCTGCTGTATTGTGAGAATGTGTTGAAACTGGGCAGCCAAAAACTGGTCCTATGTATTGGTGTATACCAGTGTTTCTCAAACTTTTTTAGCCCAAGGACCACTTTATCTTCCATTTTTTTTCTGAGGACCACCTAACAGAATCCCACTCTAACACGCTCCCAAAAAAGGAAGGATAAGCTAAATTTAAGTTTAATATGCAAACTGTTTCAAGTCAAAAACTAATTATTTAAACACAAATGCAATGCTATGTTCAGAAATTATTATATGAATTTTATGTCATTTGAAAAAGTAAATGTGAAATGAGTTGCAGCTTAATATGAACAACAAACCGCACATGTGGAAAAAAACTACAATTAAACATACTATAACAGCCTAGGTCCAAAATCACTGAAATTACAGGGATTTTACACATGAAACAAAAACTAGTACATTACAAAACTAATAGATCTGCGGATTTTAGCTGCTTGCTTGATCTTTTCTTTTGACTCCTCTTTGGTTTAGCCACCAATCCATTTTTACGTTATTAAAACAGAATGGCAAGAACTGATATCACAGTTTCGCAAGTGCATTAAAAATCTACTTAAATAAATGATAATTTGAAACACTTGCCTAGTTTAGGTCATCTTTTGGCGGACCACTGGGGGACCACACTTTAACAATTACTGCTGTAAAGACAGTTAAGTATGGTGGTGCGAATGTCAAAAAACAGTTCTAAAACTTCACATTTTAATTAAACAAAACATTAAATTATACAAAGTAGTGCTGCCTTATTTTTTAGGTTTCATTTCACAGAACTCATGATAAATTAATGTATTTTATAAAATGTCATAAAACTGGGGCCCCCCTGGCACCATCTCGCGACCCCCCTGGGGGCCCCGGACCTCAGTTTGAGAACCACTGCGATCAAACTGTTTGATGGCTTGTAAAGTCAGAGTCACACCCACACAAGTTGACACATACAAGCACTGAATATTGTGGGACTCTTATCTCAAATTTCATAACATATGTTCAGCAGAAGCCTTAAGCCCACATCAGAAAAGAAGGCTGCTTCAGTATCCATATGAACAGTGATAAAAGGATCAATCTTCTTGCTTTGGGAAGGGACAGGTAAATATTCAAGCTGGAAACCCACAAACTATCAGATCTAAAATAGAAGCATCTGCTGTATTGTATGCTAATAGTGATCACACTAGTGGACCAGTTTTTGGCTGCCCGGATTCAACACATTCTCTGTAGTCTAGGGGTTAGAGCACCAGCTCTTTCATCAGGGAGACCCAGGTTGGAATCCCTCAAGGTACAGTGGCCATCTCTATTAACAGGTAGGCAATTATATTGCTCTGATAGAGTTTGTGGACAGCTTCTTGCCTGCAAACTCTCTTTTGCCTTCACAAAAGGAGTAGGTTGGTCATTTTATCACTTATCCTATAGCTCCTGAAGCAGTTTTCATAGCTGATGTGGGCTTAAGGTTTCTGCTGGACATTTGTTATTGAATTTAAGAAAGAGTCCTGTACATACTATTAGCATAGAATACAGCAGATGCCAACAGTGTCTTTGTGTTTTGAAAGAAGCAATCAAGTCTTCTTTAGATCTGATAGTTTGTGGGTTTCTTGCTTGGAATTTTTATTTTCCCTTCCCAAAGCGAGTAGATTGACCCTTTTATCATTGTTCCTATGGATACTGAAGCAGTCTTAATTCTGATGTTGGCTTAAGGCTTCTGCTGAACATATGTTATGAAATTTAAGATAGAGTCCCAAAACATTTAGTTCTTTCAAGCAAAATGTATTCATGTATGTGTCAACTTGTGTGGGTGTGACTCTGACTGTACAAGCCAGCCAACAGTGTGATCATATACAGAAATACACAGGACCAGTTTTTGGCTGCCCGTTTTCAACACATTCTCTGTAGTCTAGGGGTTAGTGCACCAGCTCTCCCATCGGGGAGACCCAGGTTTGAATCCCTCAAGGTATAGTGGCCTTCTCCATTGACAGGTAGGCAATTACTTTGCTCTGATAGAGTTTGTGAGCAGCTTCTTGTCTGCGAACACTCTTTTGCCTTCACAACAGGAGTAGGTTGGTAAATTTATCACTATTCCTATGGCTCCTGAAGCAGTTTTCTTAGCTGATGTGGGCTTAAGGTTTCGGCTGGACATTTGTTATTGAATTTAAGAAAGAGTCCTGTACATACTATTAGCATACAATACAGCAGATGCCAACAGTGTCTTTGTGTTTTGAAAGAAGCAATCAAGTCTTCTTTAGATCTGATAGTTTGTGGGTTTCTTGCTTGGAATTTTTTTCCCTTCCCAAAGCGAGTAGATTGACCCTTTTATAACTGTTCCTATGGATACTGAAGCAGTCTTAATTCTGATGTTGGCTTAAGGCTTCTGCTGAACATATGTTATGAAATTTAAGATAGAGTCCCAAAACATTTAGTGCTTTCAAGCAAAATGTATTCATGTATGTATCAACTTGTGTGGGTGTTACTCTGACTGTACAAGCCAGCCAACAATGTGATCATATACAGAAATACACAGGACCAGTTTTTGGCTGCCCAGTTTCAACATGTTCTCTGTAGTCTAGGGGGTTAGTGCACCAGCTCTCCCATCGGGGAGACCCAGGTTTGAATCCCTCAAGGTATAGTGGCCTTCTCCATTGACAGGTAGGCAATTACTTTGCTCTGATAGAGTTTGTGAGCAGCTTCTTGTCTGCGAACACTCTTTTGCCTTCACAACAGGAGTAGGTTGGTAAATTTATCACTATTCCTATGGCTCCTGAAGCAGTTTTCTTAGCTGATGTGGGCTTAAGGTTTCGGCTGGACATTTGTTATTGAATTTAAGAAAGAGTCCTGTACATACTATTAGCATACAATACAGCAGATGCCAACAGTGTCTTTGTGTTTTGAAAGAAGCAATCAAGTCTTCTTTAGATCTGATAGTTTGTGGGTTTCTTGCTTGGAATTTTTATTTTCCCTTCCCAAAGCGAGTAGATTGACCCTTTTATCATTGTTCCTATGGATACTGAAGCATTCTTAATTCTGATGTTGGCTTAAGGCTTCTGCTGAACATAGATTTTGAAATTTAAGATAGAGTCCCAAAACATTTAGTTCTTTCAAGCAAAATGTATTCATGTTTGTGTCAACTTGTGTGGGTGTGACTCTGACTGAACAAGCCAGCCAACAGTGGGATCTTATACAGAAATACACAGGACCAGTTTTTGGCTGCGCGTTTTCAACACATTCTCTGTAGTCTAGGGGTTAGTGCACCAGCTCTTTTATCAGGGCGACCCAGGTTGGAATCCCTCAAGGTACAGTGGTCATCTCCATTAACAGGTAGGCAATTACATTGCTCTGATAGAGTTTGTGGACAGCTTCTTGCCTCTGAACTCTCTTTTGCCTTCACAAAAGGAGTAGGTTGGTCATTTTATCACTTAGCCTATAGCTCCTGAAGCAGTTTTCATAGCTGATGTGGGCTTAAGGCTTCTGCTGAACATATTTTATGACATTTAAGATAGAGTCCCAAACATTTAGTGCTTTCAAGCAAAATGTATTCATGTATGCGTCAACTTGTGTGGGTGTGACTCTGACTGTACAAGCCAGCCAACAGTGTGATCATATACAGAAATACACGGGACCAGTTTTTGGCTGCCTTGTTTCAGCACATTCTCTGTAGTCTAGGGGTTAGTGCACTAACTCTCGCATCGGGGAGACCCGAGTTCAAATCCCTCAAGGTACAGTGGCCTTCTCCATTGACAGGTAGGCAATTACTTTGCTCTGATAGAGTTTGTGGGCAGCTTCTAGCCTGCGAACTCTCGTTTGCCTTCACAAAAGGAGTAGGTTGGTCATTTTATCACTATTCCTATGGCTCCTGAAGCAGTTTTCATAGCTGATGTGGGCTTAAGGTTTCTGCTGGACATTTGTTATTAAATTTAAAAAAGAGTGCTGTACATACTATTAGCATACAATACAGCAGATGCCAACAGTGTCTTTGTGTTTTGAAAGAAGCAATCAAATCTTCTTTAGATCTGATAGTTTGTGGGTTTCTTGCTTGGAATTTTTATTTTCCCTTCCCAAAGCGAGTAGATTGACCCTTTTATAACTGTTCCTATGGATGTGGGCTTAAGGTTTCTGCTGGACATTTGTTATTGAATTTAAGAAAGAGTCCTGTACATACTATTAGCATACAATACAGCAGATGCCTACAGTGTCTTTGTGTTTTGAAAGAAGCAATCAAGTCTTCTTTAGATCTGATAGTTTGTGGGTTTCTTGCTTGGAATTTTTATTTTCCCTTCCCAAAGCGAGTAGATTGACCCTTTTATAACTGTTCCAATGGATACTGAAGCAGTCTTAATTCTGATGTGGGCTTAAGGCTTCTGCTGAACCTATGTTATGAAATTTAAGATAGAGTCCCAAAACGTTTAGTGCTTTCAAGCAAAATGTATTCATGTATGTGTCAACTTGTGTGGGTGTGACTCTGACTGTACAAGCCAGCCAACAGTGTGATCATATACAGAAATACACAGGACCAGTTTTTGGCTGCCTTGTTTCAACACATTCTCTGTAGTCTAGGGGTTAGTGCACCAGCTCTCCCATCGGGGAGACCCAGGTTTGAATCCCTCAAGGTACAGTGGCCTTCTCCATTGACAGGTAGGCAATTACTTTGCTCTGATAGAGTTTGTAGGCAGCTTCTTGCTTGCCAACTCTCCTTTGTCTTCCCAAAAGGAGTAGGTTGGTCATTTTATCACTATTCCTATGGCTCCTGAAGCAGTTTTCATAGCTGATGTGGGCTTAAGGTTTCTGCTGGCCATTTGTTATTGAATTTAAGAAACAGTCCTGTACATACTATTAGCATAGAATACAGCAGATGCCAACAGTGTCTTTGTGTTTTGAAAGAATTAATCAAGTCTTCTTTAGATCTGATAGTTTGTGGGTTCTTGCTTGGAATTTTTATTTTCCCTTCCCAAAGCGAGTAGATTGACCCTTTTATCATTGTTCCTATGGATACTGAAGCAGTCTTAATTCTGATGTTGGCTTAAGGCTTCTGCTGAACATATGTTATGAAATTTAAGATAGAGTCCCAAAACATTTAGTTCTTTCAAGCAAAATGTATTCATGTATGTGTCAACTTGTGTGGGTGTGACTCTGACTGTACAAGCCAGCCAACAGTGTGATCATATACAGAAATACACAGGACCAGTTTTTGGCTGCCCTGTTTCAACACATTCTCTGTAGTCTAGGGGTTAGTGCACCAGCTCTCCCATCGGGGAGACCCAGGTTTGAATCCCTCAAGGTATAGTGGCCTTCTCCATTGACAGGTAGGCAATTACTTTGCTCTGATAGAGTTTGTGAGCAGCTTCTTGTCTGCGAACACTCTTTTGCCTTCACAACAGGAGTAGGTTGGTAAATTTATCACTATTCCTATGGCTCCTGAAGCAGTTTTCATAGCTGATGTGGGCTTAAGGTTTCTGCTGGCCATTTGTTATTGAATTTAAGAAACAGTCCTGTACATACTATTAGCATAGAATACAGCAGATGCCAACAGTGTCTTTGTGTTTTGAAAGAATTAATCAAGTCTTCTTTAGATCTGATAGTTTGTGGGTTCTTGCTTGGAATTTTTATTTTCCCTTCCCAAAGCGAGTAGATTGACCCTTTTATCATTGTTCCTATGGATACTGAAGCAGTCTTAATTCTGATGTTGGCTTAAGGCTTCTGCTGAACATATGTTATGAAATTTAAGATAGAGTCCCAAAACATTTAGTTCTTTCAAGCAAAATGTATTCATGTATGTGTCAACTTGTGTGGGTGTGACTCTGACTGTACAAGCCAGCCAACAGTGTGATCATATACAGAAATACACAGGACCAGTTTTTGGCTGCCCTGTTTCAACACATTCTCTGTAGTCTAGGGGGTTAGTGCACCAGCTCTCCCATCGGGGAGACCCAGGTTTGAATCCCTCAAGGTATAGTGGCCTTCTCCATTGACAGGTAGGCAATTACTTTGCTCTGATAGAGTTTGTGAGCAGCTTCTTGTCTGCGAACACTCTTTTGCCTTCACAACAGGAGTAGGTTGGTAAATTTATCACTATTCCTATGGCTCCTGAAGCAGTTTTCTTAGCTGATGTGGGCTTAAGGTTTCGGCTGGACATTTGTTATTGAATTTAAGAAAGAGTCCTGTACATACTATTAGCATACAATACAGCAGATGCCAACAGTGTCTTTGTGTTTTGAAAGAAGCAATCAAGTCTTCTTTAGATCTGATAGTTTGTGGGTTTCTTGCTTGGAATTTTTATTTTCCCTTCCCAAAGCGAGTAGATTGACCCTTTTATCATTGTTCCTATGGATACTGAAGCATTCTTAATTCTGATGTTGGCTTAAGGCTTCTGCTGAACATAGATTTTGAAATTTAAGATAGAGTCCCAAAACATTTAGTTCTTTCAAGCAAAATGTATCCATGTATGTGTCAACTTCTGTGGGTGTGACTCTGAATGTACAAGCCAGCCAACAGTGTGATCATATACAGAAATACACAGGACCAGTTTTTGGCTGCCTTGTTTCAACACATTCTCTGTAGTCTAGGGGTTAGTGCACCAGATCTCTCGTCGGGGAGACCCAGGTTTGAATCCCTCAAGTTACAGTGGCCATCTCTATTGACAGGTAGGCAATTACTTTGCTCTGATAGAGTTTGTAGGCAGCTTCTTGCTTGCCAACTCTCCTTTGTCTTCCCAAAAGGAGTAGGTTGGTCATTTTATCACTATTCCTATGGCTTCTGAAGCAGTTTTCATAGCTGATGTGGGCTTAAGGTTTCTGCTGGCCATTTGTTATTGAATTTAAGAAACAGTCCTGTACATACTATTAGCATAGAATACAGCAGATGCCAACAGTGTCTTTGTGTTTTGAAAGAATTAATCAAGTCTTCTTTAGATCTGATAGTTTGTGGGTTCTTGCTTGGAATTTTTATTTTCCCTTCCCAAAGCGAGTAGATTGACCCTTTTATCATTGTTCCTATGGATACTGAAGCAGTCTTAATTCTGATGTTGGCTTAAGGCTTCTGCTGAACATATGTTATGAAATTTAAGATAGAGTCCCAAAACATTTAGTTCTTTCAAGCAAAATGTATTCATGTATGTGTCAACTTGTGTGGGTGTGACTCTGACTGTACAAGCCAGCCAACAGTGTGATCATATACAGAAATACACAGGACCAGTTTTTGGCTGCCCTGTTTCAACACATTCTCTGTAGTCTAGGGGTTAGTGCACCAGCTCTTTCATCAGGGAGACCCAGGTTGGAATCCTTCAAGGTACAGTGGTCATATCTATTAACAGGTAAGCAATTAAATTGCTCTGATAGAGTTTGTGGACAGCTTCTTGCCTCGGAACTCTCTTTTGCCTTCACAAAAGGAGTAGGTTGGTCATTTTATCACTTATCCTATAGCTCCTGAAGCAGTTTTCATAGCTGATGTGGGCTAAAGGTTTCTGCTGGACATTTGTTATTAAATTTAAGAAAGAGTCCTGTACATACTATTAGCATACAATACAGCAGATGCCTACAGTGTCTTTGTGTTTTGAAAGAAGCAATCAAATCTTCTTTAGATCTGATAGTTTGTGGGTTTCTTGCTTGGAATTTTTTTTCCTTCCCAAAGCGAGTAGATTGACCCTTTTATAACTGTTCCAATGGATACTGAAGCAGTCTTAATTCTGATGTGGGCTTAAGGCTTCTGCTGAACCTATGTTATGAAATTTAAGATAGAGTCCCAAAACGTTTAGTGCTTTCAAGCAAAATGTATTCATGTATGTGTCAACTTGTGTGGGTGTGACTATGACTGTACAAGCCAGCCAACAGTGTGATCATATACAGAAATACACAGGACCAGTTTTTGGCTGCCCGGTTTCAACACATTCTCTATAGTATAGGGGTTAGTGCACCAGCTCTCCCATCGGGGATGCCGAGGTTTGAATCCCTCAAGTTACAGTGGCCATCTCTTTTGGCAGGTAGGCAATTACTTTGCTCTTATAGAGTTTGTGGGCAGCTTCTTGCCTGCGAACTCTCTTACTCTCTTTTGCCTTCACAAAAGGAGTAGGTTGGTCATTTTATCACTATTCCTATGGCTCCTGAAGCAGTTTTCATAGCTGATGTGGGCTTAAGGTTTCTGCTGGGCATTTGTTATTAAATTTAAGAAAGAGTCCTGTACATACTATTAGCATACAATACAGCAGATGCCTACAGTGTCTTTGTGTTTTGAAAGAAGCAATCAAGTCTTCTTTAGATCTGATAGTTTGTGGGTTTCTTGCTTGGAATTTTTATTTTCCCTTCCCAAAGCGAGTATACAGAAATACACAGGACTAGTTTTTGGCTGCCTGGTTTCAGCAAAGTCTCTGTAGTCTAGGGGTTAGTGCACCAGCTCTACTATCAGGGAGACCCAGCTACGTATCCCTCAAGGTACAGTGGCCTTCTCCATTGACAGGTAGGCAATTGCCTTCACAATAGGAGTAGGTTGTTCATTTTATTACTGTTTCTATGGCTCCTGAAGCAGTCTTCATAGCTGATGTGGGCTTAAGGCTTCTGCTGAACATATGTTATGACATTTAAGATAGAGTTCCAAACATTTAGTGCTTTCAAGCAAAATGTATTCATGTATGCGTCAACTTGTGTGGGTGTGACTCTGACTGTACAAGCCAGCCAACAGTGTGATCATATATAGAAATACACAGGACCAGTTTTTGGCTGCCCGTTTTCAACACATTCTCTGTAGTCTAGGGGTTAGGGTACCAGCTCTTCCATTGGGGAGACCCAGGTTCGAATCCCTCAAGGTACAGTGGCCTTCTCCATTGACAGGTAGGCAATTACTTTGCTCTGATAGAGTTTGTAGGCAGCTTCTTGCCTGCGAACAGGTAGGCAATTACATTGCTCTGATAGAGTTTGTGGACAGCTTCTTGCCTCTGAACTCTCTTTTGCCTTCACAAAAGGAGTAGGTTGGTCATTTTATCACTTAGCCTATAGCTCCTGAAGCAGTTTTCATAGCTGATGTGGGCTAAAGGTTTCTGCTGGACATTTGTTATTAAATTTAAGAAAGAGTCCTGTACATACTATTAGCATACAATACAGCAGATGCCAACAGTGTCTTTGTGTTTTGAAAGAAGCAATCAAATCTTCTTTAGATCTGATAGTTTGTGAGTTTCTTGCTTGGAATCTTTTTCCCCTTCCCAAAGCGAGTAGATTGACCCTTTTATAACTGTTCAGATGGATACTGAAGCAGTCTAAATTTTGATGTTGGCTTAAGGCTTCTGCTTAACATATTTTATGACATTTAAGATAGAGTCCCAAACATTTAGTGCTTTCAAGCAAAATGTATTCATGTATGCGTCAACTTGTGTGGGTGTGACTCTGACTGTATAAGCCAGCCTAGGGGTTAGTGCACCAGCTCTTCCATCGGGGAGACCCGGGGTTGAATCCCTCAAGGTACAGTGGCCTTCTCCATTGACAGGTAGGCAATTACTTTGCTCTGATAGAGTTTGTAGGCAGCTTCTTGCCTGCGAACTCTCGTTTGCCTTCACAAAAGGAGTAGGTTGGTAAATTTATCACTATTCCTATGGCTCCTGAAGCAGTTTTCTTAGCTGATGTGGGCTTAAGGTTTCGGCTGGACATTTGTTATTGAATTTAAGAAAGAGTCCTGTACATACTATTAGCATACAATACAGCAGATGCCAACAGTGTCTTTGTGTTTTGAAAGAAGCAATCAAGTCTTCTTTAGATCTGATAGTTTGTGGGTTTCTTGCTTGGAATTTTTATTTTCCCTTCCCAAAGCGAGTAGATTGACCCTTTTATCATTGTTCCTATGGATACTGAAGCAGTCTTAATTCTGATGTTGGGCTTAAGGCTTCTGCTGAACATATGTTATGAAATTTAAGATAGAGTCCCAAAACATTTAGTTCTTTCAAGCAAAATGTATTCATGTATGTGTCAACTTGTGTGGGTGTGACTCTGACTGTACAAGCCAGCCAACAGTGTGATCATATACAGAAATACACAGGACCAGTTTTTGGCTGCCTGTTTCAACACATTCTCTGTAGTCTAGGGGTTAGTGCACCAGCTCTTTCATCAGGGAGACCCAGGTTGGAATCCTTCAAGGTACAGTGGTCATATCTCCATTAACAGGTAAGCAATTAAATTGCTCTGATAGAGTTTGTGGACAGCTTCTTGCCTCTGAACTCTCTTTTGCCTTCACAAAAGGAGTAGGTTGGTCATTTTATCACTATTCCTATGGCTTCTGAAGCAGTTTTCATAGCTGATGTGGGCTTAAGGTTTCTGCTGGACATTTGTTATTGAATTTAAGAAAGAGTCCTGTACATACTATTAGCATACAATACAGCAGATGCCAACAGTGTCTTTGTGTTTTGAAAGAAGCAATCAAATCTTCTTTAGATCTGATAGTTTGTGGGTTTCTTGCTTGGAATTTTTATTTTCCCTTCCCAAAGCGAGTAGATTGACCCTTTTATCATTGTTCCTATGGATACTGAAGCAGTCTTAATTCTGATGTTGGCTTAAGGCTTCTGCTGAACATATGTTATGAAATTTAAGATAGAGTCCCAAAACATTTAGTTCTTTCAAGCAAAATGTATTCATGTATGTGTCAACTTGTGTGGGTGTGACTCTGACTGTACAAGCCAGCCAACAGTGTGATCATATACAGAAATACACAGGACCAGTTTTTGGCTGCCCTGTTTCAACACATTCTCTGTAGTCTAGGGGGTTAGTGCACCAGCTCTCCCATCGGGGAGACCCAGGTTTGAATCCCTCAAGGTATAGTGGCCTTCTCCATTGACAGGTAGGCAATTACTTTGCTCTGATAGAGTTTGTGAGCAGCTTCTTGTCTGCGAACACTCTTTTGCCTTCACAACAGGAGTAGGTTGGTAAATTTATCACTATTCCTATGGCTCCTGAAGCAGTTTTCTTAGCTGATGTGGGCTTAAGGTTTCGGCTGGACATTTGTTATTGAATTTAAGAAAGAGTCCTGTACATACTATTAGCATACAATACAGCAGATGCCAACAGTGTCTTTGTGTTTTGAAAGAAGCAATCAAGTCTTCTTTAGATCTGATAGTTTGTGGGTTTCTTGCTTGGAATTTTTATTTTCCCTTCCCAAAGCGAGTAGATTGACCCTTTTATCATTGTTCCTATGGATACTGAAGCATTCTTAATTCTGATGTGGGCTTAAGGCTTCTGCTGAACATAGATTTTGAAATTTAAGATAGAGTCCCAAAACATTTAGTTCTTTCAAGCAAAATGTATTCATGTATGTGTCAACTTGTGTGGGTGTGACTCTGACTGAACAAGCCAGCCAACAGTGGGATCTTATACAGAAATACACAGGACCAGTTTTTGGCTGCGCGTTTTCAACACATTCTCTGTAGTCTAGGGGTTAGTGCACCAGCTCTTTTATCAGGGCGACCCAGGTTGGAATCCCTCAAGGTACAGTGGTCATCTCCATTAACAGGTAGGCAATTACATTGCTCTGATAGAGTTTGTGGACAGCTTCTTGCCTCTGAACTCTCTTTTGCCTTCACAAAAGGAGTAGGTTGGTCATTTTATCACTTAGCCTATAGCTCCTGAAGCAGTTTTCATAGCTGATGTGGGCTAAAGGTTTCTGCTGGACATTTGTTATTAAATTTAAGAAAGAGTCCTGTACATACTATTAGCATACAATACAGCAGATGCCAACAGTGTCTTTGTGTTTTGAAAGAAGCAATCAAATCTTCTTTAGATCTGATAGTTTGTGAGTTTCTTGCTTGGAATTTTTTTTCCCTTCCCAAAGCGAGTAGATTGACCCTTTTATAACTGTTCAGATGGATACTGAAGCAGTCTTAATTTTGATGTTGGCTTAAGGCTTCTGCTGAACATATTTTATGACATTTAAGATAGAGTCCCAAACATTTAGTGCTTTCAAGCAAAATGTATTCATGTATGCGTCAACTTGTGTGGGTGTGACTCTGACTGTATAAGCCAGCCAACAATGTGATCATATACAGAAATACAGGGACCAGTTTTTGGCTGCCGTTTCAACACATTCTCTGTAGTCTAGGGGTTAGTGCACCAGCTCTTCCATCGGGGAGACCCGGGGTTGAATCCCTCAAGGTACAGTGGCCTTCTCCATTGACAGGTAGGCAATTACTTTGCTCTGATAGAGTTTGTAGGCAGCTTCTTGTCTGCGAACTCTCGTTTGCCTTCACAAAAGGAGTAGGTTGGTCATTTTATCACTATTCCTATGGCTCCTGAAGCAGTTTTCATAGCTGATGTGGGCTTAAGGTTTCTGCTGGACATTTGTTATTAAATTTAAAAAAGAGTGCTGTACATACTATTAGCATACAATACAGCAGATGCCAACATTGTCTTTGTGTTTTGAAAGAAGCAATCAAATCTTCTTTAGATCTGATAGTTTGTGGGTTTCTTGCTTGGAATTTTTTTTCCCTTCCCAAAGTGAGTAGATTGACCCTTTTATAACTGTTCCTATGGATACTGAAGCAGTCTTAATTCTGATGCGGCCTTAAGGCTTCTACTGAACATATGTTATGAAATTTAAGATAGAGTCCCAAAACATTTAGTGCTTTCAAGCAAAATGTATTCATGTATGTGTCAACTTGTGTGGGTGTGACTCTGACTGTACAAGCCAGCCAACAGTGTGATCATATACAGAAATACACAGGACCAGTTTTTGGCTGCCCGTTTTCAACACATTCTCTGTAGTCTAGGGGTTAGTGCACCAGCTCTTTCATCAGGGAGACCCAGGTTGGAATCCTTCAAGGTACAGTGGTCATATCTATTAACAGGTAGGCAATTACTTTGCTCTGATAGAGTTTGTGGACAGCTTCTTGCCTCTGAACTCTCTTTTGCCTTCACAAAAGGAGTAGGTTGGTCATTTTATCACTTATCCTATAGCTCCTGAAGCAGTTTTCATAGCTGATGTGGGCTTAAGGTTTCTGCTGGACATTTGTTATTAAATTTAAGAAAGAGTCCTGTACATACTATTAGCATACAATACAGCAGATGCCAACAGTGTCTTTGTGTTTTGAAAGAAGCAATCAAATCTTCTTTAGATCTGATAGTTTGTGGGTTTCTTGCTTGGAATTTTTTTTCCTTCCCAAAGCGAGTAGATTGACCCTTTTATAACTGTTCCAATGGATACTGAAGCAGTCTTAATTCTGATGTGGGCTTAAGGCTTCTGCTGAACCTATGTTATGAAATTTAAGATAGAGTCCCAAAACGTTTAGTGCTTTCAAGCAAAATGTATTCATGTATGTGTCAACTTGTGTGGGTGTGACTATGACTGTACAAGCCAGCCAACAGTGTGATCATATACAGAAATACACAGGACCAGTTTTTGGCTGCCCGGTTTTAACACATTCTCTATAGTATAGGGGTTAGTGCACCAGCTCTCCCATCGGGGATGCCGAGGTTTGAATCCCTCAAGTTACAGTGGCCATCTCTTTTGGCAGGTAGGCAATTACTTTGCTCTTATAGAGTTTGTGGGCAGCTTCTTGCCTGCGAACTCTCTTACTCTCTTTTGCCTTCACAAAAGGAGTAGGTTGGTCATTTTATCACTATTCCTATGGCTCCTGAAGCAGTTTTCATAGCTGATGTGGGCTTAAGGTTTCTGCTGGGCATTTGTTATTAAATTTAAGAAAGAGTCCTGTACATACTATTAGCATACAATACAGCAGATGCCTACAGTGTCTTTGTGTTTTGAAAGAAGCAATCAAGTCTTCTTTAGATCTGATAGTTTGTGGGTTTCTTGCTTGGAATTTTTATTTTCCCTTCCCAAAGCGAGTATACAGAAATACACAGGACTAGTTTTTGGCTGCCTGGTTTCAGCAAAGTCTCTGTAGTCTAGGGGTTAGTGCACCAGCTCTACTATCAGGGAGACCCAGCTACGTATCCCTCAAGGTACAGTGGCCTTCTCCATTGACAGGTAGGCAATTGCCTTCACAATAGGAGTAGGTTGTTCATTTTATTACTGTTTCTATGGCTCCTGAAGCAGTCTTCATAGCTGATGTGGGCTTAAGGCTTCTGCTGAACATATGTTATGACATTTAAGATAGAGTTCCAAACATTTAGTGCTTTCAAGCAAAATGTATTCATGTATGCGTCAACTTGTGTGGGTGTGACTCTGACTGTACAAGCCAGCCAACAGTGTGATCATATATAGAAATACACAGGACCAGTTTTTGGCTGCCCGTTTTCAACACATTCTCTGTAGTCTAGGGGTTAGGGTACCAGCTCTTCCATTGGGGAGACCCAGGTTCGAATCCCTCAAGGTACAGTGGCCTTCTCCATTGACAGGTAGGCAATTACTTTGCTCTGATAGAGTTTGTAGGCAGCTTCTTGCCTGCGAACTCTCTTTTGTCTTCACAAAAGGAGTAGGTTGGTCTTTTTATCACTATTCCTATGGCTCCTGAAGCAGTTTTCATATGTGGGCTTAAGGTTTCTGCTGGCCATTTGTTATTGAATTTAAGAAACAGTCCTGTACATACTATTAGCATAGAATACAGCAGATGCCTACAGTGTCTTTGTGTTTTGAAAGAAGCAATCAAGTCTTCTTTAGATCTGATAGTTTGTGGGTTTCTTGCTTGGAATTTTTATTTTCCCTTCCCAAAGCGAGTTGATTGACCCTTTTATAACTGTTCAGATGGATACTTAAGCAGTCTTAATATTGATGTGGGCTTAAGGCTTCTGCTGAACATATGTTATGACATTTAAGATAGAGTCCCAAACATTTAGTGCTTTCAAGCAAAATGTATTCATGTATGCGTCAACTTGTGTGGGTGTGACTCTGACTGTACAAGCCAGCCAACAGTGTGATCATATACAGAAAAACACAGGACTAGTTTTTGGCTGCCTGGTTTCAGCACAGTCTCTGTAGTCTAGGGGTTAGTGCACCAGCTCTACTGTCAGGGAGACCCAGGTACGAATCCCTCAAGGTACAGTGGCCTTCTCCATTGACAGGTATGCAATTGCCTTCACAATAGGAGTAGGTTCGTCATTTTATTACTGTTTCTATGGCTCCTGAAGCAGTCTTCATAGCTGATGTGGGCTTAAGGTTTCTGCTGGACATTTGTTATTCAATTTAAGAAAGAGTCCTGTACATACTATTAGCATACAATACAGCAGATGCCAACAGTGTCTTTGTGTTTTGAAAGAAGCAATCAAATCTTCTTTAGATCTGATAGTTTGTGAGTTTCTTGCTTGGAATTTTTTTCCCTTCCCAAAGCGAGTAGATTGACCCTTTTATAACTGTTCCTATGGATACTGAAGCAGTCTTAATTCTGATGTGGGCTTAAGGCTTCTGCTGAACATATGTTATGAAATTTAAGATAGAGTCCCAAAACATTTAGTGCTTTCAAGCAAAATGTATTCATGTATGTGTCAACTTGTGTGGGTGTGACTCTGACTGTACAAGCCAGCCAACAGTGTGATCATATACAGAAATACACAGGACCAGTTTTTGGCTGCCTGTTTTCAACACATTCTCTGTAGTCTAGGGGTTAGTGCACCAGCTCTTCCATCGGGGAGACCCAGGTTCCAATCCCTCAAGGTACGGTGGCCTTCTCCATTGACAGGTAGGCAATTACTTTGCTCTGATAGAGTTTGTAGGCAGCTTCTTGCTTGCCAACTCTCCTTTGTCTTCCCAAAAGGAGTAGGTTGGTCATTTTATCACTATTCCTATGGCTTCTGAAGCAGTTTTCATAGCTGATGTGGGCTTAAGGTTTCTGCTGGCCATTTGTTATTGAATTTAAGAAACAGTCCTGTACATACTATTAGCATAGAATACAGCAGATGCCAACAGTGTCTTTGTGTTTTGAAAGAATTAATCAAGTCTTCTTTAGATCTGATAGTTTGTGGGTTCTTGCTTGGAATTTTTATTTTCCCTTCCCAAAGCGAGTAGATTGACCCTTTTATCATTGTTCCTATGGATACTGAAGCAGTCTTAATTCTGATGTTGGCTTAAGGCTTCTGCTGAACATATGTTATGAAATTTAAGATAGAGTCCCAAAACATTTAGTTCTTTCAAGCAAAATGTATTCATGTATGTGTCAACTTGTGTGGGTGTGACTCTGACTGTACAAGCCAGCCAACAGTGTGATCATATACAGAAATACACAGGACCAGTTTTTGGCTGCCCTGTTTCAACACATTCTCTGTAGTCTAGGGGGTTAGTGCACCAGCTCTCCCATCGGGGAGACCCAGGTTTGAATCCCTCAAGGTATAGTGGCCTTCTCCATTGACAGGTAGGCAATTACTTTGCTCTGATAGAGTTTGTGAGCAGCTTCTTGTCTGCGAACACTCTTTTGCCTTCACAACAGGAGTAGGTTGGTAAATTTATCACTATTCCTATGGCTCCTGAAGCAGTTTTCTTCAAGCAAAATGTATTCATGTATGTGTCAACTTGTGTGGGTGTGACTCTGACTGTACAAGCCAGCCAACAGTGTGATCATATACAGAAATACACAGGACCAGTTTTTGGCTGCCCTGTTTCAACACATTCTCTGTAGTCTAGGGGGTTAGTGCACCAGCTCTCCCATCGGGGAGACCCAGGTTTGAATCCCTCAAGGTATAGTGGCCTTCTCCATTGACAGGTAGGCAATTACTTTGCTCTGATAGAGTTTGTGAGCAGCTTCTTGTCTGCGAACACTCTTTTGCCTTCACAACAGGAGTAGGTTGGTAAATTTATCACTATTCCTATGGCTCCTGAAGCAGTTTTCTTAGCTGATGTGGGCTTAAGGTTTCGGCTGGACATTTGTTATTGAATTTAAGAAAGAGTCCTGTACATACTATTAGCATACAATACAGCAGATGCCAACAGTGTCTTTGTGTTTTGAAAGAAGCAATCAAGTCTTCTTTAGATCTGATAGTTTGTGGGTTTCTTGCTTGGAATTTTTATTTTCCCTTCCCAAAGCGAGTAGATTGACCCTTTTATCATTGTTCCTATGGATACTGAAGCATTCTTAATTCTGATGTTGGCTTAAGGCTTCTGCTGAACATAGATTTTGAAATTTAAGATAGAGTCCCAAAACATTTAGTTCTTTCAAGCAAAATGTATCCATGTATGTGTCAACTTCTGTGGGTGTGACTCTGAATGTACAAGCCAGCCAACAGTGTGATCATATACAGAAATACACAGGACCAGTTTTTGGCTGCCTTGTTTCAACACATTCTCTGTAGTCTAGGGGTTAGTGCACCAGATCTCTCGTCGGGGAGACCCAGGTTTGAATCCCTCAAGTTACAGTGGCCATCTCTATTGACAGGTAGGCAATTACTTTGCTCTGATAGAGTTTGTAGGCAGCTTCTTGCTTGCCAACTCTCCTTTGTCTTCCCAAAAGGAGTAGGTTGGTCATTTTATCACTATTCCTATGGCTCCTGAAGCAGTTTTCATAGCTGATGTGGGCTTAAGGTTTCTGCTGGACATTTGTTATTAAATTTAAGAAAGAGTCCTGTACATACTATTAGCATACAATACAGCAGATGCCAACAGTGTCTTTGTGTTTTGAAAGAAGCAATCAAATCTTCTTTAGATCTGATAGTTTGTGAGTTTCTTGCTTGGAATTTTTTTTCCCTTCCCAAAGCGAGTAGATTGACCCTTTTATAACTGTTCAGATGGATACTGAAGCAGTCTTAATTTTGATGTTGGCTTAAGGCTTCTGCTGAACATATTTTATGACATTTAAGATAGTCCCAAACATTTAGTGCTTTCAAGCAAAATGTATTCATGTATGCGTCAACTTGTGTGGGTGTGACTCTGACTGTATAAGCCAGCCAACAATGTGATCATATACAGAAATACACGGGACCAGTTTTTGGCTGCCTGTTTTCAGCACATTCTCTGTAGTCTAGGGGTTAGTGCACCAGCTCTTCCATCGGGGAGACCCGGGGTTGAATCCCTCAAGGTACAGTGGCCTTCTCCATTGACAGGTAGGCAATTACTTTGCTCTGATAGAGTTTGTAGGCAGCTTCTTGCCTGCGAACTCTCGTTTGCCTTCACAAAAGGAGTAGGTTGGTCATTTTATCACTATTCCTATGGCTCCTGAAGCAGTTTTCATAGCTGATGTGGGCTTAAGGTTTCTGCTGGACATTTGTTATTAAATTTAAAAAAGAGTGCTGTACATACTATTAGCATACAATACAGCAGATGCCAACATTGTCTTTGTGTTTTGAAAGAAGCAATCAAATCTTCTTTAGATCTGATAGTTTGTGGGTTTCTTGCTTGGAATTTTTTTTCCCTTCCCAAAGTGAGTAGATTGACCCTTTTATAACTGTTCCTATGGATACTGAAGCAGTCTTAATTCTGATGCGGCCTTAAGGCTTCTACTGAACATATGTTATGAAATTTAAGATAGAGTCCCAAAACATTTAGTGCTTTCAAGCAAAATGTATTCATGTATGTGTCAACTTGTGTGGGTGTGACTCTGACTGTACAAGCCAGCCAACAGTGTGATCATATACAGAAATACACAGGACCAGTTTTTGGCTGACCGTTTTCAACACATTCTCTGTAGTCTAGGGGTTAGTGCACCAGCTCTTTCATCAGGGAGACCCAGGTTGGAATCCTTCAAGGTACAGTGGTCATATCTATTAACAGGTAAGCAATTAAATTGCTCTGATAGAGTTTGTGGACAGCTTCTTGCCTCTGAACTCTCTTTTGCCTTCACAAAAGGAGTAGGTTGGTCATTTTATCACTTATCCTATAGCTCCTGAAGCAGTTTTCATAGCTGATGTGGGCTAAAGGTTTCTGCTGGACATTTGTTATTAAATATAAGAAAGAGTCCTGTACATACTATTAGCATACAATACAGCAGATGCCTACAGTGTCTTTGTGTTTTGAAAGAAGCAATCAAATCTTCTTTAGATCTGATAGTTTGTGGGTTTCTTGCTTGGAATTTTTTTTCCTTCCCAAAGCGAGTAGATTGACCCTTTTATAACTGTTCCAATGGATACTGAAGCAGTCTTAATTCTGATGTGGGCTTAAGGCTTCTGCTGAACCTATGTTATGAAATTTAAGATAGAGTCCCAAAACGTTTAGTGCTTTCAAGCAAAATGTATTCATGTATGTGTCAACTTGTGTGGGTGTGACTCTGACTGTACAAGCCAGCCAACAGTGTGATCATATACAGAAATACACAGGACCAGTTTTTGGCTGCCCGGTTTCAACACATTCTCTGTAGTCTAGGGGTTAGTGCACCAGCTCTTTCATCAGGGAGACGCAGGTTGGATTTCATCAGGGAGACGCAGGTTGGAATCCCTCAAGGTACAGCGGCCATCTCTATTAACAGGTAGGCAATTACTTTGCTCTGATAGAGTTTGTAGGCAGCTTCTTGCCTGCGAACTCTCTTTTGCCTTCAGAAAAGGAGTAGGTTGGTCATTTTATCACTGTTCCTATGGCTCCTGAAGCAGTTTTCATAGCTGATGTGGGCTTAAGGTTTCTGCTGGACATTTGTTATTAAATTTAAAAAAGAGTGCTGTACATACTATTAGCATACAATACAGCAGATGCCAACAGTGTCTTTGTGTTTTGAAAAAAGCAATCAAATCTTCTTTAGATCTGATAGTTTGTGAGTTTCTTGCTTGGAATTTTTTTCCCTTCCCAAAGCGAGTAGATTGACCCTTTTATAACTGTTCCTATGGATACTGAAGCAGTCTTAATTCTGATGTTGGCTTAAGGCTTCTGCTGAACATATGTTATGAAATTTAAGATAGAGTCCCAAAACATTTAGTGCTTTCAAGCAAAATGTATTCATGTATGTGTCAACTTGTGTGGGTGTGACTCTGACTGAGCAAGCCAGCCAACAGTGTGATCATATACAGAAATACACAGGACCAGTTTTTGGCTGTCTGGTTTTAACACCTTCTCTATAGTATAGGGGTTAGTGCACCAGCTCTCCCATCGGGGATGCCGAGGTTTGAATCCCTCAAGTTACAGTGGCCATCTCTTTTGGCAGGTAGGCAATTACTTTGCTCTTATAGAGTTTGTGGGCAGCTTCTTGCCTGCGAACTCTCTTACTCTCTTTTGCCTTCACAAAAGGAGTAGGTTGGTCATTTTATCACTATTCCTATGGCTCCTGAAGCAGTTTTCATAGCTGATGTGGGCTTAAGGTTTCTGCTGGGCATTTGTTATTAAATTTAAGAAAGAGTCCTGTACATACTATTAGCATACAATACAGCAGATGCCTACAGTGTCTTTGTGTTTTGAAAGAATTAATCAAGTCTTCTTTAGATCTGATAGTTTGTGGGTTTCTTGCTTGGAATTTTTATTTTCCCTTCCCAAAGCGAGTATACAGAAATACACAGGACTAGTTTTTGGCTGCCTGGTTTCAGCAAAGTCTCTGTAGTCTAGGGGTTAGTGCACCAGCTCTACTATCAGGGAGACCCAGCTACGTATCCCTCAAGGTACAGTGGCCTTCTCCATTGACAGGTAGGCAATTGCCTTCACAATAGGAGTAGGTTGTTCATTTTATTACTGTTTCTATGGCTCCTGAAGCAGTCTTCATAGCTGATGTGGGCTTAAGGCTTCTGCTGAACATATGTTATGACATTTAAGATAGAGTTCCAAACATTTAGTGCTTTCAAGCAAAATGTATTCATGTATGCGTCAACTTGTGTGGGTGTGACTCTGACTGTACAAGCCAGCCAACAGTGTGATCATATATAGAAATACACAGGACCAGTTTTTGGCTGCCCGTTTTCAACACATTCTCTGTAGTCTAGGGGTTAGGGTACCAGCTCTTCCATTGGGGAGACCCAGGTTCGAATCCCTCAAGGTACAGTGGCCTTCTCCATTGACAGGTAGGCAATTGCTTTGCTCTGATAGAGTTTGTAGGCAGCTTCTTGCCTGCGAACTCTCTTTTGTCTTCACAAAAGGAGTAGGTTGGTCTTTTTATCACTATTCCTATGGCTCCTGAAGCAGTTTTCATATGTGGGCTTAAGGTTTCTGCTGGCCATTTGTTATTGAATTTAAGAAACAGTCCTGTACATACTATTAGCATAGAATACAGCAGATGCCTACAGTGTCTTTGTGTTTTGAAAGAAGCAATCAAGTCTTCTTTAGATCTGATAGTTTGTGGGTTTCTTGCTTGGAATTTTTATTTTCCCTTCCCAAAGCGAGTTGATTGACCCTTTTATAACTGTTCAGATGGATACTTAAGCAGTCTTAATATTGATGTGGGCTTAAGGCTTCTGCTGAACATATGTTATGACATTTAAGATAGAGTCCCAAACATTTAGTGCTTTCAAGCAAAATGTATTCATGTATGCGTCAACTTGTGTGGGTGTGACTCTGACTGTACAAGCCAGCCAACAGTGTGATCATATACAGAAAAACACAGGACTAGTTTTTGGCGGCCTGGTTTCAGCACAGTCTCTGTAGTCTAGGGGTTAGTGCACCAGCTCTACTGTCAGGGAGACCCAGGTACAAATCCCTCAAGGTACAGTGGCCTTCTCCATTGACAGGTATGCAATTGCCTTCACAATAGGAGTAGGTTCGTCATTTTATTACTGTTTCTATGGCTCCTGAAGCAGTCTTCATAGCTGATGTGGGCTTAAGGTTTCTGCTGGACATTTGTTATTCAATTTAAGAAAGAGTCCTGTACATACTATTAGCATACAATACAGCAGATGCCAACAGTGTCTTTGTGTTTTGAAAGAAGCAATCAAATCTTCTTTAGATCTGATAGTTTGTGAGTTTCTTGCTTGGAATTTTTTTCCCTTCCCAAAGCGAGTAGATTGACCCTTTTATAACTGTTCCTATGGATACTGAAGCAGTCTTAATTCTGATGTGGGCTTAAGGCTTCTGCTGAACATATGTTATGAAATTTAAGATAGAGTCCCAAAACATTTAGTGCTTTCAAGCAAAATGTATTCATGTATGTGTCAACTTGTGTGGGTGTGACTCTGACTGTACAAGCCAGCCAACAGTGTGATCATATACAGAAATACACAGGACCAGTTTTTGGCTGCCTGTTTTCAACACATTCTCTGTAGTCTAGGGGTTAGTGCACCAGCTCTTCCATCGGGGAGACCCAGGTTCCAATCCCTCAAGGTACGGTGGCCTTCTCCATTGACAGGTAGGCAATTACTTTGCTCTGATAGAGTTTGTAGGCAGCTTCTTGCTTGCCAACTCTCCTTTGTCTTCCCAAAAGGAGTAGGTTGGTCATTTTATCACTATTCCTATGGCTTCTGAAGCAGTTTTCATAGCTGATGTGGGCTTAAGGTTTCTGCTGGCCATTTGTTATTGAATTTAAGAAACAGTCCTGTACATACTATTAGCATAGAATACAGCAGATGCCAACAGTGTCTTTGTGTTTTGAAAGAATTAATCAAGTCTTCTTTAGATCTGATAGTTTGTGGGTTCTTGCTTGGAATTTTTATTTTCCCTTCCCAAAGCGAGTAGATTGACCCTTTTATCATTGTTCCTATGGATACTGAAGCAGTCTTAATTCTGATGTTGGCTTAAGGCTTCTGCTGAACATATGTTATGAAATTTAAGATAGAGTCCCAAAACATTTAGTTCTTTCAAGCAAAATGTATTCATGTATGTGTCAACTTGTGTGGGTGTGACTCTGACTGTACAAGCCAGCCAACAGTGTGATCATATACAGAAATACACAGGACCAGTTTTTGGCTGCCCTGTTTCAACACATTCTCTGTAGTCTAGGGGGTTAGTGCACCAGCTCTCCCATCGGGGAGACCCAGGTTTGAATCCCTCAAGGTATAGTGGCCTTCTCCATTGACAGGTAGGCAATTACTTTGCTCTGATAGAGTTTGTGAGCAGCTTCTTGTCTGCGAACACTCTTTTGCCTTCACAACAGGAGTAGGTTGGTAAATTTATCACTATTCCTATGGCTCCTGAAGCAGTTTTCTTAGCTGATGTGGGCTTAAGGTTTCGGCTGGACATTTGTTATTGAATTTAAGAAAGAGTCCTGTACATACTATTAGCATACAATACAGCAGATGCCAACAGTGTCTTTGTGTTTTGAAAGAAGCAATCAAGTCTTCTTTAGATCTGATAGTTTGTGGGTTTCTTGCTTGGAATTTTTTTCCCTTCCCAAAGCGAGTAGATTGACCCTTTTATAACTGTTCCTATGGATACTGAAGCAGTCTTAATTCCAGTTTTTGGCTGCCTTGTTTCAACACATTCTCTGTAGTCTAGGGGTTAGTGCACCAGATCTCTCGTCAGGGAGACCCAGGTTCGAATCCTTAAAGTTACAGTGGCCATCTCTATTGACAGGTAGGCAATTACTTTGCTCTGATAGAGTTTGTAGGCAGCTTCTTGCTTGCCAACTCTCCTTTGTCTTCCCAAAAGGAGTAGGTTGGTCATTTTATCACTATTCCTATGGCTTCTGAAGCAGTTTTCATAGCTGATGTGGGCTTAAGGTTTCTGCTGGCCATTTGTTATTGAATTTAAGAAACAGTCCTGTACATACTATTAGCATAGAATACAGCAGATGCCAACAGTGTCTTTGTGTTTTGAAAGAATTAATCAAGTCTTCTTTAGATCTGATAGTTTGTGGGTTCTTGCTTGGAATTTTTATTTTCCCTTCCCAAAGCGAGTAGATTGACCCTTTTATCATTGTTCCTATGGATACTGAAGCAGTCTTAATTCTGATGTTGGCTTAAGGCTTCTGCTGAACATATGTTATGAAATTTAAGATAGAGTCCCAAAACATTTAGTTCTTTCAAGCAAAATGTATTCATGTATGTGTCAACTTGTGTGGGTGTGACTCTGACTGTACAAGCCAGCCAACAGTGTGATCATATACAGAAATACACAGGACCAGTTTTTGGCTGCCCTGTTTCAACACATTCTCTGTAGTCTAGGGGGTTAGTGCACCAGCTCTCCCATCGGGGAGACCCAGGTTTGAATCCCTCAAGGTATAGTGGCCTTCTCCATTGACAGGTAGGCAATTACTTTGCTCTGATAGAGTTTGTGAGCAGCTTCTTGTCTGCGAACACTCTTTTGCCTTCACAACAGGAGTAGGTTGGTAAATTTATCACTATTCCTATGGCTCCTGAAGCAGTTTTCTTAGCTGATGTGGGCTTAAGGTTTCGGCTGGACATTTGTTATTGAATTTAAGAAAGAGTCCTGTACATACTATTAGCATACAATACAGCAGATGCCAACAGTGTCTTTGTGTTTTGAAAGAAGCAATCAAGTCTTCTTTAGATCTGATAGTTTGTGGGTTTCTTGCTTGGAATTTTTATTTTCCCTTCCCAAAGCGAGTAGATTGACCCTTTTATCATTGTTCCTATGGATACTGAAGCATTCTTAATTCTGATGTTGGCTTAAGGCTTCTGCTGAACATAGATTTTGAAATTTAAGATAGAGTCCCAAAACATTTAGTTCTTTCAAGCAAAATGTATCCATGTATGTGTCAACTTCTGTGGGTGTGACTCTGAATGTACAAGCCAGCCAACAGTGTGATCATATACAGAAATACACAGGACCAGTTTTTGGCTGCCTTGTTTCAACACATTCTCTGTAGTCTAGGGGTTAGTGCACCAGATCTCTTGTCGGGGAGACCCAGGTTTGAATCCCTCAAGTTACAGTGGCCATCTCTATTGGCAGGTAGGCAATTACTTTGCTCTGATAGAGTTTGTAGGCAGCTTCTTGCCTGCGAACTCTCTTTTGTCTTCACAAAAGGAGTAGGTTGGTCATTTTATCACTATTCCTATGGCTCCTGAAGCAGTTTTCATATGTGGGCTTAAGGTTTCTGCTGGCCATTTGTTATTGAATTTAAGAAACAGTCCTGTACATACTATTAGCATAGAATACAGCAGATGCCTACAGTGTCTTTGTGTTTTGAAAGAAGCAATCAAGTCTTCTTTAGATCTGATAGTTTGTGGGTTTCTTGCTTGGAATTTTTATTTTCCCTTCCCAAAGCGAGTTGATTGACCCTTTTATAACTGTTCAGATGGATACTTAAGCAGTCTTAATATTGATGTGGGCTTAAGGCTTCTGCTGAACATATGTTATGACATTTAAGATAGAGTCCCAAACATTTAGTGCTTTCAAGCAAAATGTATTCATGTATGCGTCAACTTGTGTGGGTGTGACTCTGACTGTACAAGCCAGCCAACAGTGTGATCATATACAGAAAAACACAGGACTAGTTTTTGGCTGCCTGGTTTCAGCACAGTCTCTGTAGTCTAGGGGTTAGTGCACCAGCTCTACTGTCAGGGAGACCCAGGTACGAATCCCTCAAGGTACAGTGGCCTTCTCCATTGACAGGTATGCAATTGCCTTCACAATAGGAGTAGGTTCGTCGTTTTATTACTGTTTCTATGGCTCCTGAAGCAGTCTTCATAGCTGATGTGGGCTTAAGGTTTCTGCTGGACATTTGTTATTCAATTTAAGAAAGAGTCCTGTACATACTATTAGCATACAATACAGCAGATGCCAACAGTGTCTTTGTGTTTTGAAAGAAGCAATCAAATCTTCTTTAGATCTGATAGTTTGTGAGTTTCTTGCTTGGAATTTTTTTCCCTTCCCAAAGCGAGTAGATTGACCCTTTTATAACTGTTCCTATGGATACTGAAGCAGTCTTAATTCTGATGTGGGCTTAAGGCTTCTGCTGAACATATGTTATGAAATTTAAGATAGAGTCCCAAAACATTTAGTGCTTTCAAGCAAAATGTATTCATGTATGTGTCAACTTGTGTGGGTGTGACTCTGACTGTACAAGCCAGCCAACAGTGTGATCATATACAGAAATACACAGGACCAGTTTTTGGCTGCCTGTTTTCAACACATTCTCTGTTTGCCTTCACAAAAGGAGTAGGTTGGTCATTTTATTACTGTTCCTATGCCTCCTGAAACAGTTTTCATAGCTGATGTGGGCTTAAGGTTTCTGGTGGACATTTGTTATTTAAGAGCCAGTAAGATGACAATTTTAAGCATCCTATCACTATTTATAAGTCCCGGACACCAGGTTTAAATGCATGCAAGGTCAAAAAACACTGTAATTTTCTCAAAATATAATTTAAAATTACCCCTTTTCTCAGAGATCCCCAAACGATTCGTGTGAAGCCGTTCAACGACTCAGCCTGCCTAAACCCCACCTTTCAGTAGCCTACTCTGCTCTGATTTGTCAACTGACAATGTGTCTTTGCACAGATCACAGATCAGTCTCACAGAGCACAGATCGGTGGCACAGACCAACAACAGTGCAAAATGTATTGACCTTGTGCTAACATGATTTACTGAGAAGACATTGTCAACATCAACACACACCATTCATCATTAATCCAAGCAATAAAAATGACGATTGAAACTAACATTTTACACTCATTTAAGCATTTATCTAAACTAACCGGGTCATAGCAAAACTGTAGATAAGCATGCGTTAGCCGTTTGCTAACGTGACTCTCTGACAGTAAATTAACAGTTTAAACACACAACATCATTCATCATTAATCCAAACAATACAAACGACGATTGAAACTAACAATTTTACACTCATTTAAGCATGTATCTAAACTAACCGGGTCATAGCAAAACTGCTTGCTATCGTGACTCTGACAGTATATAAGTTAGAGTTTAAACAACGAAATCATTCATCATTAATCCAAGCAATAAAAACGACTATAGACATCTTACACTTATTTAAGCAATTATGTAGCTATAATCATACTTACAGGTTGTGGTTAGGAGACGCATGTTGTTCCAAATAAAGTGGGTACTGAACCATCTTTCATTGCCAAACTTCTAAATCCCTCCGTTAAAAATAAATTTTAACCACTAATTTTTCACAGCCAGACACGTTTAGAATATCCCTCCTTGAAAAAGTCTCCTTTGGTAGTGAAAACAACACAAGCTGAAAACACAGCGTGAGCTGATGTTTACACTCACACACTAGTGTGGGCGGGTCATAGTTTTCGTTTCTCCCGCAGCAGGCAAGGCTGTAGGCGGAGATTAGTATCTCGTGTGACGTGGATGCGTTCGTGTGACGTGTATAAAGACAGGCAGTTTATTCAATCCATATAACGACTCGTTTCAGCGATTCAGAATCGACTCCCTGCTTTAGAAGCCAATAACTTTATTAATCGTGCACTTTTTGGTTAAACTACTTTACACGTTGTTTACATTGATGGACAGCTACACAACACTGCAATAAAGGTTAGTTTCAATTTTGGATCTGTGTGGCTCTTTAAATTTAAGAAAGAGTCCTGTACATACTATTAGCATAAAATACAACAGATGCTAACAGTCTCTATGGGTTTTGAAAGAAGCAATCAAATCTATATTAGATCTAATACAGTGTAATTTATGGATATCCTGCTTCAATATTTACTTTTCCCTTCCCAAAGCGAGAAGATTGATCCTTTTATCACTGTTCCTATGGATACTGAAGCAGCCTTCTTTTCTGGTGTGGGCTTAAGGTTTCTGTTGAACATTTGTGATGAAATTTAAGATATAGTGTGGAAATTAATTTTGTTCCATTTTATATTTCTTTAATTAATCATTTTATTCTATAAACATTGTGTGTGTTTCATATATGCACTGAGCTATTATGTAAAAATGAGGTGTTTGTGTTACTGAGGGGGAGCAGCTTGTGTATGTGTAAAACCAGCAAGAAGGATTAGCTAGGAATGTGGCCTTGAGACTATCCAGCGCGCTGTAAAACTTTTTCATATCTTATCAATAAATAGTTTAAATTTTAATACCGTGCCTTTCCTCTAATTATGAACATGCAATGGACGCCTTAAAGTCCAACAATAGCCACAGGCTTTAAGTTTCCTTCTCCATTGACAAGTAGGCACTTACTTTGCTCTGAAAGAGTTTGTGGCAGCTTCTAGCCTGCAAAGTCTCTTCTGCTTGTACATAGGAAGTAGTTTGATCATTTTATCACTATTCCTATGGCTCCTGGAGTAGTTTTCATAGCTGATGTGGGCTTAAGGTTTCTGCTGGACATTTGTTATTAAATTTAAGAAAGAGTCCTGTACATACTATTAGCATACAATACAGCAGATTTCAACAGTGTCTTTGTGTTTTGAAAGAAGCAATCAAATCTTCTTTAGATCTGATAGTTTGTGGGTTTCTTGCGTGGAATTTTTATTTTACCTTCCCAAAGCGAGTAGATTGACCCTTTTATCATTGTTCCTATGGATACTGAAGCAGTCTTAATTCTGATGTGGGCTTAAGGCTTCTGCTGAACATGTGTTATGAAATGTAAGATAGAGTCCCAAAACATTTAGTGCTTTCAAGCAAAATGTATTCATGTATGTGTCAACTTGTGTGGGTGTGACTCTGACTGTACAAGCCAGCCAACAGTTTGATCATATACAGTAATACACAGGACCAGTTTTTGGCTACTCGGTTTCAACACATTCTCTGTAGTCTAGGGGTTAGTGCACCAGCTCTCCCATCAGGGAGACCCAGGTTCAAATCCCTCAAGGTACAGTGGCCATCTCTATAAACAGGTAGGCAATTACATTGCTCTGATAGAGTTTGTGGACAGCTTCTTGCATGCAAACCCTCTTTTGCCTTCACAAAAGGAGTAGGTTGGTCATTTTATCACTATTCCTATGGCTCCTGAAGCAGTTTTCATAGCTGATGTGGGCTTAAGGTTTCTGCTGGACATTTGTTATTAAATTTAAGAAAGAGTCCTGTACATACTATTAGCATACAATACAGCAGATTTCAACAGTGTCTTTGTGTTTTGAAAGAAGCAATCAAATCTTCTTTAGATCTGATAGTTTGTGAGTTTCTTGCTTGGAATTTTTATTTTCCCTTCCCAAAGCGAGTAGATTGACCCTTTTATCACTGTTCCTATGGATACTGAAGCAGTCTTAATTCTGATGTGGGCTTAAGGCTTCTGCTGAACATGTGTTATGAAATGTAAGATAGAGTCCCAAAACATTTAGTGCTTTCAAGCAAAATGTATTCATGTATGTGTCAACTTGTGTGGGTGTGACTCTGACTGAACAAGCCAGCCAACAGTGGCTGAATCCGAAATCGCATACTTACTGTGTAGGTACTGAATTTCACTGAGTACCCACTTAACGTGCGCTAAGACAGTACGTACGTTCGCGTTAAGTATGGACAGCAACCGCCATGTTGACGTTATCATGCAACCTATGACGTAGTAGACTTGTTCGAGTTCATGCGGAACCACAAGAACCGACAGGAGATTGACATCACAATACCGCGAGAGCGACTCGACATCAGACTTCTCCATATGATTTCGAGAATCGCCCTCACGGTACTTTGATGTCATCCACCTACAGCGGTGCATGAACTCGAACAAACCTAATAACAGACATGAAAACATATGCGTGTGTATGAGGGACAGGTACACTAACACCTGATTACATCAGTAACTTGACAACTCTACTACGGTCTCTGTCAGTGTAACAGATATATTACACATTAGTTTGTAGTGGACAAAAATAAGTAAAACAAGCAGATTGTAATTTAATATCTATTGTCAGTTGACAGCTGTGCTTGAATACAAACTAGACAATGCAGTCAACGTGATTATACATTTTAGTAAAGCAATCTCTTGTAAAACAACAGAAAACATGAATAAAAAATGAATGAATAAACCCATCACAATAAATGAAAACATATAGAAGTGAATCCCATATCAAACAAAACTTTATTCAAATGTATTTTTCTACATTTTTTACATTTTTTATTTTTCTACATTTTTTCTACATTTCTACTTTTGCCTTCACAAAAGGAGTAGGTTGGTCATTTTATTACTGTTTATATGGCTCCTGAAGCAGTCTTCATAGCTGATGTGGGCTTAAGGTTTCTGCTGGACATTTGTTACAGTTTTTCTGAATTGCTAAAACACTAAACCCCAATCTCTGAACCAAATTCATAGTGGCCTAAACACTTTTGTCAAATCATGCACTCTTTTTGCAAAACTCTAAACACAAACTTCTCACTAAAACACACATTTCACACTGCATTGCACTTGTTTTAAACTGAATTAAACTTGTGATTACAGTAATATAGATTTTTAACAGTATTTGTCAAATGTGTTGTTATGTACAATAAATATGTATTTTTCTGTAAGGAGATGTCTGAATGTTGTGTTTTCCATTTTTTAAGGTAGTGTCTAATGGATGCTCTGTAGTGTTTTATATTATAGATTATGTGTGTAGGATTTGAAAGCTTAGTTTGATTTTGAGTACAAGTGAAATGGTTTTGAAGGAATTGTTTGATTTTGCTGGAAGAGTCAGGGGTTCTGTAATTTGTGTTTGAAATTGGGTTTTGTGTTTTAGGTTTTGAGAAAATGAGTGATGGTTTCAAAAAATGTGTTTTAGCAATTCAGAAAAACTGCATTACAGTTTTTACCAATTGCTTACACACGTTTTCAAAACTAAGTTCTTCTTTTTTCAAAACTCTACACACAATTCTCAAAACTGCACACACAAAATGCAAAATAGCACATATCTCCTTCAAAATGCAACACTGCATTCAAAATGACACAAACACATGTCAGAATCAAGCATTTGAATCAAATGGCAAACACTTCTTTCATAATAACACATTTTTGGATATACCATCTAAACACTGCTGTTCAAAATCTAAAGCTCTTTGGTCTTTCATGGGCTTATATCTACATTTCAATACAATGTTCTACAGTGAAAGTAATCTGCTGAGAGGGGTAAAAGTACACCGAAAACGCCAATGCAATGTAGAAACAGAAAATATTTATTAGGCCAAACATTACTGTTGTATACATTAGCATACAACAAAACTATAAACATGTAAACCAAAAGTATATTCTTTACAGTAGAATACGGTATATTGTGTGTGGGGTCCTGGTCCAGGAATTGGCAGGTAGGGTGTGCAGATTGCCAAAACAGGTAATCTGACCTTTGACCTATTTATAGGCCTATCTATACTACTGTAATGTAAAGCAGTGATTGGTTAGTGATCAGTAAAGCAATTAGTGTTTGCACATGTGAGGAGTGTGTCTATGTGACCTGGTGAATGTAGCATTTTGATTGGTTGTGTTTGGAAAAGGAAATCAAGTGACTTCCTCACAGTGGCGGATGCAGAACGTGACATATGGGTGGGCATGGATTAAGTCCGGGTGGGCCTGAATCTATGGGTGTCACTTTTGAATAAGAAACTATAACAAGTCTATAAACAGCATACACACACACCCGAACTGCACGTCACATTTTTGACATTATTGATACTTTAAATTGTAATGCAACGTGACATTTATTAAGCCTTTTTGGTCATAGCCTACAAAAAAGAACCTGCACACAGGGACAGGAAATATAAATGAACCCAAAAAAAACCTTATACTTTTTTAAATAGCCTATTAAAGTTTTTAAATAAATACGGCTACTAAATGCTTAAAATGAAGCTTCTAACATCATATTCTCTTCATGCAAATCACTAAAAATATATTTTCGTTCTCACATATTTAAGTTAACTTACTAAAAAAAAAAGAAAAAGGGAATTGCTAGAATAATGTTAGACTCTGAGGTTAAACGAAATGACAAATAAAGAAACATTTAATATACTTTTTGATGAGCACAAGAGCAAGCCTACTCGTGAAGAGTTTAGCCGAGGAGCGCGCATATCAGACGTGAACGAAAGGAATAATGGATTTAATGCTTTCACTTCATTTCCTGACAGTTTCACTTGTTAGTGAGGATACTAATGGCTAACAAGATGACGCCGAATTACATACAACATAATTACCTAATTAAATCTGAGAGAATGCAAACACATTACAATATTTTTTCCTCCGCCCGACGGCCAAGGCGCAGATACATTTTTGTAGCCTGACAGGAATTCGCCATAGCCCGTAATGGACGTCGGGCAAGCGATTTTGCGAGGTTTGTGTAGTAGAAAGTCTTTCTTTAAAGTGAATTTCGTTTTGTATAAATTGTATCTTAATATTAATCAATGTTTGATCAAACAATTGCTTCGATTTAATAAATAAGAAGCAAACCAAGAACGTCTGTGGTGTGGATTGAAGTGAACCCACTATATTGCCGCAGCCTACGTCTTTCTGCTTTTAATGCATTTCTTAAATTAATGTCTCAATTACACAGTAGGCTTATAGGTTGTTATGATAGGCTATTTGTTGCTTAAAAGCAATAGGCTATATTGTATAAAGTGTAGCAATAAACGTGGCGTGACTTATAGTGCTGCTATATCGCTATATCAAACAACATCACTGTGATCAGATGTTTTCTTTCTATTTTTTACCCCGCTGTCATATTTGTTGTGTGTTTATGTTATTGAGAGGAAAGCGCGCAGCACATATTTATAACGTGTTGTTATTCAAAATACGTTTCCCACTTGCTTGCAAAAAAAGTTTTCAAAGTGATCATGGCTGAAAGCTGCTAAGGAATATTTTTCTCATTATAACGCAACATTCAACTGCTTTAATAGTTTTTAAATAGTTATCAGGCTTACTTATAATTTTACTGTTTTTAGCATAACATGCAATAGATAAAATACACCACATAAAGTAGTATACATGTCTAACTATACAGAGTAGTATTTTTTACATTTCTGATTGGGCGGGCCAGCTATCAATCTGGGCGGGCCGGCGGGTTCAGCCTCTGCTCTGCTGTGTCATAGTCAGTGATGCCACAGTTACTTTGAAAAAGTAATCTGATTACTGATTACTCCTTTAAAAAGTAACTAAGTTACTTTACCGATTACTTGATTTTAAAAGTAACTAAGTTAGATTACAAGTTACTTTGTTAGTTACATTCCAGTAGCTGCCAACACTCCCACTGCCTCAACATTAAAAATGACAACCGGTTTTGCCAACACTCACTTTATTGGAAGTGCATTTTAACAGTAACGTCCACAATGTATCTCCTGACATTTTAAGTTGAACTGTTGTGTTTTAAAAAACTAATATATATAATTTCACTTTAAACAAGAGTAGTGAATTGTTACTTTTGACCTTGACAGCAGGGACGGAAGTAACACACAGGTGGGTCACACAACAAAACATGATAGATTTTTGTGTTACACTTGTTTTTATTAAATATATATGACTATAACCTCTTTAATATGTAAATGCAAACTTATTTTGTCATTTATCTTTGTAAAAAATAATTAAATTACATTTTTATTTTACATTTCAGTTTTATCAAATGTTTCAAAAGCAACCAACAGTACAAACTTAAATTGCTGAGACTAAAAAAAATGTAATAGTTTGAACACTATGAAAATGAAATTAAATCAAATTAGAATAATATAATTTTTTAACATATTATACACAGCATTAGCAGCGGGACAAAACTAACAAGTGTTACTTTTGACCCGACAGGATCTACTCACAAAATACGTTTATTTTGAAAAACTGAGAAGTCTTCAGGATGTTATATACCTTGTAGATTTATCAGTATTGTAACACATGAAACGAGAAACACAACGCGTTATTAGAAAAAAAGACCGCTTTTGGAATTTACTTATCATGGTTGAAAACACAGTTCTGGATCTACTCGTGGAAATCGGTGAGTAAACAACGCAATATTTGTCAACTCTTTCAGAGGTTATGTGCTAATATGCTGTCATAGTGAGATGCAGATGTTATTATCAGGGCTCGGAGAAAATCGCTTTGTTACTTTCGTTCTTCAACTCTCCCACACTTACTGGTTTTGCACTGAAGTCCAGCTTTTGTTGTTTGGGTAGTGGATGACCATCTGCTCACTGTTTCGCACCATCGGGTGGGACTTGCTCTTAGTTTGACTGTCTGTGCCGTGGCGCGACTCCAAATCTTTTTTTTTTATTTGACGTAGTGTTTTTGTAGCTGCATCTCTCTTATCTCTCCATTGTACGTTGTTTACGTTTGTGTCGCTTACACGTGACCTGAATGGTCCTTGTGCTGAAAACGTGACTTGTTGTTGCACACCTGACTTCACTTCCCGAGACGCAAGAAGAAATATACAAGAAAATATATATTTTACTAAGGAAAATTTCAAAAATAGTAACGCACAGTGACTTGGATAAGTAACTTTAATCTGATTACTGGTTTGGAAAATATTAACGCATTAGATTACTCGTTACTAAAAAAAGTATGCAGATTATAGCAACGCGTTACTAAGTAACGCGTTACCGGCATCACTGGTCATAATTGTTCAACCTGGGGTCTGTTTACACTTGGTATTACAGTAAGATGTGTTTTCATCGATCAGATCACATGTGGACGAGAGAGACACATCACATTTAGACCTGGGGCCTCATTTATCAACATTGCGTAGAAAATATTCTATATTTGTACCTACGAATGAAATTTAGAATGTGCCTAAGTACAAAAAAATGACAAAGAGAGCGTAAAAGAGGAATTTTACAGACACAGAAATTGAGTTACTGGTGGATGAGGTTAAATCCTAATAACACATCCTGTTTGGTTTACTTAGTGCGGGAGGAATGACTAACAAAAGAAAACAAATCTACATGGGAACATGTTACCAGTGAGTTTAATTCCGTTGAATATGAGTAGAGAACACTTCCAAAAATAAAAAAGTGGTTTGACATTAAATTATCAGCAAAAAAAAAAAAAAAAAACGCGTCACAGCACACCGACGTGAAACGAGTGCAACTGGAGGAGGACAGACAACTTTCCACCTTGGACAGCAGCATATATAACCAGCATCATTGGCGCGATCTTTGAAAACGCGCTACCGGCGGAATGGATTATATTTGCCAAGTCTTCCAATAACGCAAGATACGCCATTGCACTGTGTCAAGCATTTGTCTGAGACTTCATTTATACAAATCACATGTAGAGCTTTCACAGATACAGATACATATCACAAATAAATCATTAAACTTATTTGCTGTTACCATACTGACATTAATCATTTTTAACACCTGCTTGTGGATAAAAAATAGACACTTCTTTACTCACTGGAACAGGGTCCTATATGTAGTATCGCTATTCTACCACTAGATGCTCTGCGTACGCATACTCAGAGGTGTGCGTGTATTTACACACATTTCTAAGTATAAGTGCAATTTGATAAATTCCACACTTTTGCGTAAAACTGTTCCTACGCACACTTTACGCACACTTCTGTGCGTACGCACGCTTGATAAATGAGGCCCCTGGTATTTAAATCCGTCTCTTTTGTGCACTTTCGACCGCTTCTGTCCTGAATACCGTGAGGGTGGTCTGTCGAGACAGTGGGCGAGTCTCTCTGCTGTCATTCAAATGCGAGCGGGAGTTTATATGGACGTGAAATAATATTATGTCGGAGTCCACTGCTTGTATAGCAAGTATACATGCTGCACAGTGTTTTTTATGTGTATATGTTAGAGCTTTCTCTGAATTTTCAGCTCAATTGATGAAATAGGATTGCACAACTTTCACACGCTTTCAAAATGAAACTCCGGAGATCAGCTTTAGTGTTATCAATGAAAGGCTAAAAATAGCACTGTTCACCGTGTGATCGCGCGTGTGTACCTCCGTTTGGTCAGGATTTTTCGTTGTCTGGCTCGACTGGCTGCCTTTCAGTGTCCTTTTCATCATGCCCCGTCAGCTTTCTCCAACCATTCATTCCAGCCACTGCGCACGCGCAAAATAGTGAACTTGGTAGAGAAAGCGGGTTGGGTAATACCAAGTAGCCGGTGCTGTGGGCGGGGGGTACATTACAGATAATTTGAAATATAATTCTATCTTTATTGCTGGCAAATGAAATTAATGAAGAAAACGAACAAAAGTGTTCATTCAGAATATTTCATATTAATTTTAATCTGAATGATGTGATGATATTAGGGGGGTTATATTATCTTGATTTGATTTTTGCGGGGGTCATATATATATATATAAAAAATGCTCGAGTAGGAAGCTGAGATTCAGGCGCGAAGAGAGGACATGATGCGTAACAGACACCAGCAACAAGGAGGCTGATAGATAGGTCCTGACCTATGATCCTGACCTACACTCCTAATCAGTAGGTGGCAGTAATGCCACTAAAAGTTGTTTGCCAACTGCCAGTAAAACTCAAGAAGAAGAAGAAGAAGGCTGATGTCAGCAGGCTCCAAGGAAACTTCAAGTTTTAAAAGGTATATAAGTTTTCAGAGCTGGTGCTTTTCAGTTTTTATTGCATCTCTGAGAGATTTTTGTGAATAACTTGTTGTTCTGCTCCACAGATGCTGTTTTAAAACAGTTTCCTATAAGGCCAAGGAAGCTGATGTCAGAAAATCTATCAACAGTAGAATCTGCAAGCTAAATGCATTAAGACACCAGGTGAAGAGCAAAAGCACTGGTATTTAAGTGGTTTACATCAGTGAAGATCCAAGGTGGTCTCCTAACCAGGATAATGGACTGTTCTTTTGGCAATTTTTTTTTTTTTTTGCTTTTTCACGGTTCCCAAAACTTCTTGAAAGTTTGTTTATCATTTATTTGTTCACTATTGTCTGTGCATTTTGTTTATTGATATTGTCTTTATTGATATTGTCTTTATATTGTATAATGGCACTGCTGAAATTTTGAAATGTACATTGGTAATTTAAGTTGCTTTAATTTATATTTTGTATATTTTTTTGATTAATGGCACTCTTTTAAAATGTAATTTATGTAAATGCAATGCAACACATTTTATGTAATGTAATGTAAAGCCAATCACATTTCCTTTGACTGACCATATGCAAAACCTCTTGTGGTTTTAATAGGCCTATAGAGCTCTGTACCTCAAATTGGGTTTAGTATCTGTGCCTGATTAAAAGAAAATAAAGGTGGCTTTTGATAGATTACCCATCAGTCTGTGTTAATATGTGGTGTAAATGTTTGTATATTGCAGGTTGCATATTTAAGTATTTATATATTTTAGATGTTTCATGTATATATACTGTATATATCCCAAATATATTCATACATTGTATGTGCATGTTCTCATATATGTACACATATTGTGCATACATTTACAATAAATATGTACATATATTTCCATCTAATTTTAAATATATGCAAAATGTATTCCACAATATATCAAACACATATCTACATATATATTTCCATATAGTTGTACATATATTTGAAATATATTCTACCATATAGTAAACATACATGTGACACTATATCTGTACATATATTGTTAATACATGTTCCCATATATGCACATATATTTCACATATTTTCCATCTAATTTTACATATATGTAAAATGTATTCCACAAGATATCGAACACATATCTACATATATATTTCCATATAGTTGTACATATATTTGAAATATATTCTACCATATAGTAAACATACATGTGACACTATATCTGTACATATATTTTTAATACATATTCCCATATATGCACATATATTTCCCATCTTATTTTACATATATTTAAAATGTATTCCACAATATATCGAACACATATCTACATATATTTCATGTATATTTCCATATAATTTTACATATATTTGAAATATATTCGACCATATAGTAAACATATATGTAAAACTATATCTCTACATATATTGTTAATACATTTTCGCATATAAATCAAAATACAATATTGCAGATATTTATAAATATAATATTGCATATATTTTTAAATATATAAACACATATATTATATCCATGTACAATATATTGAAAGTGGCAATAATTTGTATATTTTGCAATATACTGCAATATATAACACATATATAGAATATATGTACCATCAATATATTATTTCATGTATTGCCAATGTATAATATATTGGAAAATGGAAAGTAAAATAATATATTGCAATATATTTCAAGTAATATATTGGTAAATATATTTTCCTTTCGTAAGGGTTTGTGCACCTGATGGCTATGTTTAACAGATTGGCTCATAAGTGTGGTCATTTGACCGTCAGTGCTTTGGAATTGCAAAGAAGTGACATCCTGATAAGACTTCTGTGTCTAATGTATACAAGTGTGTTTAGTGTTTTGCAAATCACTGTGTGTAATGTTTTGCAAATAGTGTGAAGCTGACAATGTGCTCACAGTTGTGCAAATCCAGCCTTGTGTTTTGCTCCTTGAGTGTTAGGTTTTGCTAATTGTGGGAAAATTTTAATTATAGTGTGTAAGCAATCGTAAAAAACTGTAAAGTTGCTTTTTATATCACACCTGAGTGCTGTGTTTTCAAATTAGCACATGTGTGCTTCCACACTTGGTGGATGTGACTATCCAATTCATTCATTAGTGTGGTAATTGGCAATCCAGGGCTTTGTAATGACAAGGAAGTAACCTCACAATCTCAGTGGCGGTTCTAGACAAAATTCACTAGGGGGGCCAAGGAGGGGCCAGTGTTTTACCAGAGGGGCACATAAAAAAACGGCAAGAAATTATATTTAAAGATTATAGGGGCGGTTACAGGAATTAGTTTAAGACAGGACTAGTTTAATTAGGAAATATAACTAGTTTTAACAAACATGCCTAAATACATTACTTGTGTGCATTTTGAAGCAAAACAAAGGGCACTGATGTATTTTAAGATATAGCATTGCAAGTTGTTTTCAGTCTGGACAGCTCTTACATTTATTTTAGTCTAGGACTAATCCCTTTCCGGGAAACTGCCCCATAAACTTTATCTTATTTTACAATCATATAAATCTTTATTTAATACAAGAGTGAGTGCAGGTGCAAAAGGGGAGCTTGGCTCTTTTCTAAAGCCCCCCAACCGAAAATCATGCGAGCCTACTCAATAAACTTTATGAAATGCAAACTTTTATAAAGACAAACGTTTGTTTTAGTTTACATATAAACACACATTGCTAGACAGTTAGGGACCACAATCTAATCAGTATTTAAATAATATTTATTTTATATTGTAAACATTTTTATATGACACATTTAATTATATTCCTCCAATTTTATGCACGTGTATTTAAGAGCATAATTACAGCGCTTTTTACAATGTGTAAACTTTAAAAAGTTAGCGAGATGTTGGTTTTGCCGGTTGTTGATGAATAACAGCTGTGAATGATCACAACGCGCTTATGCAGCCACGTCACAGGAGAAAAAGTGAACAGTGTCCCAATGTCAAGTGAGCTAGAGTCCTTACCAGTGCCCAAACCTGCATACACATTCTCAACATCGGAAAATTGGGAACGTATTGAGACACTCGCTGAGCAACACCCAGCACCCGCAGCCTGCTACAGTGGTTGGGTGCGCCGCTCTAATTTGCCCGTTAAGAACGTTGTGCGTCGGATTAGTTCCGCTTTTGGCGCTCGCGTGTAAAATCAAAATAAATGTATACTTTTTTATTTGGTCAGCACGGGGTGGCCACAGGGGTGGCCAGGGACTTGTCTACAGAGGCACGGGCCACCCTTGGCCTCCGTGTAGAACCGCCACTGCACAATCGTTATCTGTGTATAAGGTGTGAAAATGTGTGTAAAGTTTTACAAATCACTGTGTGTAATGTTTTGCAAAAAGGGTGAAGCAAACATTGTGTGTTATGTTGTGCAAATCTGTGGAGGTGTTTTGCTCATTGGAGTAGAATTTTGCAAATTGTGTGGAAATTTATATTTTAGTGTGTAAACAATTGTAATTGTAATTGTGTTTGACTTTTGTCACCTGTGCTTACCATTATGCGGTATGGGTGCATCACAATGAAAATGTGTTGGCAAGTTGTGTCTAAACAGGTGAAAAGTGCTTATGGTTTTGCCAAAATAGTGACTGATTCAATCAGTGGGTTAAGGCAACTGAGCATTTTGTTCAGACAATAAGGTTTAGTGTTTTAGCAATTGAGAAAAACTGTAATGTCAAATGCTTTCACATAGCGGGCCCTATATTAACGATCTGAAACGCAAGTGCGAAGCGCAAAGCGCAAGTGACTTTGTGGGCGGATCTTGGGCGCTGTTGCGATTTTCCCGGCGGGAGAAAAAAAACTCTTGCGCCAGGCGCAAATCAATAAGTGGTTGGTCTGAAGTAGGTTCATTATTCATAGGTGTGGTTTGGGCGTAACATCAAATAAACCAATCAGAACGCTATCCAACATTCCCTTTAAATGCAAGGGCGCAAGTTCCACGGAGGGTTGCTATTATTATGACGGATTTACCAGGCGCATACCAGGAGTGGTTCACAGCCGAGGAGACCCACGTTCTTGTAAGAGCAGTCAAAGACAGAGAAGTTGTTTTGTATGGGGATAGAAGAAACCCGCCCAAATCAGCGTCGGTTAAACAGGCGTGATAGGAAATAGCCACAATTGTCTCATAAGCTGGCATCACCATCGTTTCGGCAAGCGCTACAATGATATCAGGAGACGGGGGTATCCCAAGCTTGCCAGCATAAATCTGGCACCCCGTGTACGGGAGGTGGATCTGCCTCTACACATGACCTGACGCCAGTAGAGGACATCGCTGCGTCCACCCTCACCGGGGGCTTTGAAATCGGACCCAAGAAACGCAAGCAAGGTCCAACCCCAAAGTACACTTACAAATCAAGTTCATATACATGAAGGTTTCTTATGAAAACATTTTTATTATTATTTACATAAAATAAACGTAATACAGCCACACAACAAACTTATGAAAATATTTTAATCGTTATTTGCATGAGAATTTTTTAACGCAGCCACACAATAAATTAAAACTATCACCACAATGCTCACCACTATGATTTCCCTTATCTCATGTGTTAATATTTTTATTGTAACAATTTATGATTTGCAAAAATAACTGTTGCATCTGTGTAGATTAGATAAGCAAAGTGTGTGCGCGTTGCACGCTATACATTATGGTCAAGCATACGCCCTTAAAATAGCATAATGAACTACTCGCAACGCGCCACTGACTTTAGAGTAGTTTTTTTTGGTTAGTAGCGCAATTGTTTTTTGAAACTGCAAAATAGCATAAGAGATGGTTTGCGACGGAGCACGCCTCCTTTTTTGCGCTGAACCGCCCAGGGAGCGCAAGTTCATTCCCTAGTTTGCCGACGTGTGTCTGTTGAGGGAAAAACCCGCTGTGCGCCGGTGCAAAATACAAATGATACATGCATCACTGACAAAGTCAATTGCGCTGGGTGCAAGATAGGGCCCAGCATGTCAAAACAGATAACATAAGGGGTTTTCACACTGCGCTTAACCCTGGGTTATCTTCATTCTAAACCCCGCTTTTAACCCTGGCTTAAGGAGCGTTTCACACCTGTAATTTGAAAGCGGTGTTAGCACCGCTTTTTACCCAGGGTTATGAAACCCTGCTCCGGAGCAGGGTTAACACCACATTTGTGGTGTTAACCCCGCATTGTGGTGCCAAACGCATGCAGTGTGAAACAAAGCAGGGTTAGAATGTTATGACCCTAATTAAACACAGCTGAAGCAGCTAATCAAGGCTTGATAGAAAAACCCAGGGTTAACAATTTCAGGTGTGAAAAGCCCTATAATGTGCTAAACCTCACTTATAGTCAAAGTAAACAGCTGTTTATATGATGATTTGAAACTGTTTTTTATTCCATTCGGATTGAAAAACAACTTATTGTACCAATGCAAATATATAAATCACAGCTGATTCCCACCTAGGAAACACACTCAGGTTCTTTCAATTGCACGACTATATGGTATACAATAGAGTAAAGGAGGGCCTCTTTAGGTCGATCTTGTGTGGTAAAGGAACAATATGAGCAACACACACACAAAAAAAGATATATGTCTGCACAATTCAACAGAATACCACCAGGACAAGGGGAAGGTTTTCATCCAGTCCCACCTGAATGCAATAGATGGTGCATTCCCAGACATCACACCTGAACACTGACAGGGGTGGAAAATAAAAGGATTCTTCCCAAGATGCCTTGCCAGAGAAAAATCAGGTGTAATGTGAATGAGAACATGTGGCCAAATAGAAACGCAATCGAGTAGATGATGAGATTTTCTTTTTTGCTTTATTCTTTAGTGGCTTTTTCTGTTTGTATTTGTTTATTTTTACTTTTTTACTGTAAAAGGAAGTAATATTGAATATGTTTGTTTTCTTGCAGTAATGTCCTGTTGTAAATACTGTAAAGTCTTTATTGCAACAATTCTGTCTACTTTTTTTCATAAACCGTACTCTAAGATGGATGATTCATTTTTGTCTTGAATTAATCCCAACTAAACAAAAATATAAACAAGTTTTCAAAAGAAACTGCAGTGCAAAACTCAGTCTATAATCAATACAATCTACTGTCTATTGTATAAGGACAGACTTACACATAAGCTTATGCAGTTTTTGTTTTTCCATCTTATGTTTGTGTTTCCCTACTGAAAAATCCAGCTAAGACCAGCATAAGCTGGTCAGCTGGTTTTAGCTGGTCTCCAGCTTGGTTTTAGCTGGTTTTGCTGGTGTAGCAAGCTGGTCTAGCTGTGTTTTGGTCACTTTTTAAGCTGGTCTAGCTAGACTTAGCTGGTCAGGCTGGAAGACCAGCTGGCCCACCAGCATGACCAGCTTTGTCAGGCTGGGAGAACCAGCATAAACCATCTTAAACCAGCTACAAGCTTATGCTGGTCTTAGCTGGATTTTTCAGTAGGGTTTTCATGACATTGTGTTATGATTGACTAAATGTTTCTGTTGGAAGAGAACATGTGTTGGTGATTTGGTATAACTAGTTGATTCTGAGACATGTTTACAGTGTTTTTGTAAACAGTGTGAGAGTTTAGTTTACAATTTGTGATTTTGAGGAAGTACTGAAAAAAGAGTCATAGCAATCGTAAAAAACTGTACATTTAAATCTGGTCCGGGCAGATGCTGCAAGAGCTTCAAAGGTTGCTTTTGGATTCTTTGGAAAACTGCAGAAGCTATTTAACTTTTTTTCAGCATCCACTCAGAGATGGTCTTTTTTTGAAAAGTGGACTTCACTCTTAAATCATGGAGTGACACAAGGTGGGAGAGCAGATTACAAAGTGTTCATGCTGTCAGGTTCCAGGTAGCCCAAACCACGAAGCACTTCTAGGAGTACGGCAGAGTTTGTCTGAACCTGTTTCTAAGGTGGAGGCCCAAGCGCTTGCTATAGAGCTGGGATCTTATCGCTTTTTGATTTGTTTTGTTGTGTGATATGACATTCTGACAATTGTCAACCAAGGCAATAAGCTTTTTCAGTCATCTTCTATGCAGCTGGATGTTGCTTCAAACCTGATTACTTCCACCAAAGCTGCACTTTCACAGTATAGGACCTCTGGCTTTGCTGCAGCACAAGCAACTGCAAAGGATCTTTGTGAGGAGTTGAATACAGAGGCAGTTCTTGTACAGAAAAGACTCCATACCACCAGGAGGCAGTTTTCTTATGAGGCTGCTGATGAACCTCTAGTCTACATGATGCACTGCGGAACTTGGAAGTAACTTTTTCAACACAGTTGTGGATTTAGCCCTTACAGTTTTTTTATGATTGCTATGACACTTTTTTCAATACTTTTAACAAATTTTCTAAACTCTTAACACACCAACACACCTACAACACACAACTGGGAAAACAGTTCATTTTATCCTCAAAATCACACATTGTAAACTAAACTCTCACACTGTTTACAAAAACACTGTAAACATGTCTCAGAATCAACTAGTTATACCAGATCACCAACACATGTTCTCTTCCAACAGAAACATTTAGTCAATCATAACACAATGTCATGAAAAACACAAACATAAGATAGAAAAACAAAAACTGCACAAGTGTAAGTCTGTCCTTGGTGTTTAGTAAGTAAATGCATGCATTATGTTTGTTTTGCTGCAGCAATTCAAGACAAAAATTAATCATCCATCTTAGAGTACGTTTTATAAAAAAAAGTAGACAGGATTGCTGCAGTAAAGACTTTACAGTATTTACAACAGGACATTACTGCAAGATAACAAACATATTCAATATTACTTCCATTTACAGTAAAAAAGTAAAAATTTAAAATACAAACAGAAAAAGTCACTGAAAAATAAAGTAAAAAAGAAAATCTCATCATTTCATCTATATTGCGTTTCTATTTGGCCACATGTTCTCATTCACATCACACTTGATATCTTCTCTGGCAAGGCATCCTTTGCTATGTCTTACTGTATTCACCTCTGACAGTGTTCAGGTGTGATGTCTGTGAATGCACCATCTATTGCATCCAGGTGGGACTAGAGGAAAACCTCTCCCTTGTCCTGGTGGTCTTCCGTTGACTTGTGCAGACATATATCTTATTTTTTGTGTTGCTCATATTGTTCCTTTTCCACACAAGATCAACCTAAAGAAGCCCTCCTTTACTCTATTGTATACCATATAGTCATGCAATTTGAAAGAACCTGAGTGTGTTTCCTAGGTGGGAATCAGCTGTGATTTATATATTTGCATTGGTAAAATAAGTTGTTTTTCAATCCCAATGGAATAAAATACAGGGAATATATTTATGTTTCAATTCATATAAACAGCTGTTTACTTTGACTATAAGTCTGGTTTAGCACATGATGTTATCTGTTTTGACATGCTGTGTGAAAGCATTTGTAAATTTGACATTTAAAATCTATTGTTTTGGTTTTTTTTGAGCTTGTATGTAAAAGAAGTTAAAGCATTTTAAATTTGTTTTAATTATATGCATTTTGTGTTAAACCAACAAGAAATGTGTTAATAGTATAGCTTACATAGGTGGATGTAGTGCTAACTGTGTTAAGAGTTTTGAAAACTTGTTAAAAGTATTGAAAAATCTGTCATAGCAATCGTAAAAAACTGTATGTTTGTTTTGCTGCAGCAATTCAAGACAAAAATTAATCATCCATCTTAGAGTACGGTTTATGAAAAAAGTAAAAAAAAAAAAGTAGACAGGATTGCTGCAGTAAAGACTTTACAGCATTTACAACAGGACATTACTGCAAGATAACAAACATATTCAATATTACTTCCATTTACAGTAAAAAAGTAAAAATTAAAAATACAAACAGAAAAAGTCACTGAAAAATAAAGTAAAAAAGAAAATCTCATCATCTCATCTATATTGCGTTTCTATTTGGCCACATGTTCTCATTCACATCACACTTGATATCTTCTCTGGCAAGGCATCCTTTTGCCATGTCTTACTGTATTAACCTCTGACAGTGTTCAGGTGTGATGTCTGTGAATGCACCATCTATTACATCCAGGTGGGACTGGAGGAAAACCTTCCCCTTGTCCTGGTGGTCTTCCGTTGACTTGTGCAGACATATATCTTCTTTTTGTGTTGCTCATATTGTTGTCACGGTAGGAAAATCCATTGTTTTCCTCCGTGTCATGTTTGTGTGTGTGTTGTTCACTTACCCTGCCATGTGCTCGTTAGAGCGATCCCTTTCACCTGTGTGTTGATTGTCTCGCTCCAGCTGATCATCATTACATCATCTCCATAAAAACTCACCTGACTTTCTGTTCCCTGCCAGATTCTATTGTTTTCTCAGTCTTCGTGTTGCTTGGTTGTTCCCTGTGCTTTGGATTACGTGTTTCAGTTGGATGTGTATTGTCGTCGTCGTCTTCGTGTGGATGTTCCGTGTCAGCCTGGATTTCACCACTGCTCACCACTCCACCAACGTCGTACTCAAAACACCAACTTCCACCGTAGTCATCGTCACCATTGCCAACAACAACACCGGACTGGATTACTTCCGCATTTGACTTTGAATACTCTCTCTTTGTTTATATTTAATAAACATTGTTCATTTTTACACCTGCGTTTGCTTCCGTCTTTTACAAGTCATTACAGAAGAATCTGGCCAAACATGGAAGCAGCAGGTGGCCAGCCGATCTCCGCGTTGGAGGAGTTTCTCCAGCGATCTCTGACTCGTATGGATCATCAGGATCAAACCATCGAGGACATGCGGAAGGCCGTCCAGGCAATGGTGGCGAAGGTTTCCGAGCTCTCTCAGCGATCTCCGAACATCACGCCTCCCACTGCGCCACCCATGCCGCCCGCACCATCTTCACCTCCAGGGGGTAGTTTCATCCAGGAACCGAGACTGCCAATCCCGGAGAAATATGCCGGTGAGCCCAACTACTGTCGTACTTTTCTCTCTCATTGTTCTCTACATTTTGCCCAACAGCCCCGGACATTCTCGCTCGAGGAGACCAAAGTGGCGTTCACGCTCTCGCTGCTCTCGGGCAAGGCTGCCCTCTGGGGGACGGCGGTATGGGAAAACCACGGCAGCTGTTGTTCCTCGTTCGCCTCGCTTTCCGAAGAAATGAAGAGGGTTTTCGATCGCTCCGTCGCCGGGAGGGAGGCCGCCCGGCTCCTCACGGATCTCCAGCAGGGGGAGCGGTCGGTCTCGGACTATGCCATCGAGTTCCGTACCCTGGCGGCGGAGTGCAGGTGGAACGAGGAAGCGCAGTGGGACCATTTCCTGCATGGGTTGGCGGATCGGATCCATCGAGAGATCATCACGGCGGAATTACCGAAGTCGCTCAACGGTCTGGTGGACTTGGCGATCCGGGTTGACGCACGCCTGTCTACCGTTGCCAGAAGGAAGACTCAAGTTCTGCCCCTACGTCAAGCGGAGTCCACGGATTCTCCCATCGAAGTTTCCGCCGGTGGTCTCTCAGATCCGGAACCCATGCAGGTGGGTCGAGCTCGGTTACCCTGGAAGGAGAGGAATCGGCGGAGATCCTTGGGTCTTTGCCTATACTGTGGTGAGTCGGGTCACCAATGTCAGAGGTGCCCGGTAAAAGACCAAGCCCGATAGTAAAACAGAGGCTACTATCGGGCAGGATCTCCGCACAGAAGACCTCTACTACATCCACTCTCCTTCCGGTGAGACTACGGTGGTCCACTATGTCACACTCGGGGCACGCACTTCTGGATTCGGGGGCGGAGGGCAACTTCATCGACAGCTCACTAGCACGTAAGCTCAAGTTACCTTTCACTGCACTCACCCACCAGATTGCGCCCTTCGCCCTCAATGGACATCAGTTACCCACGATCAAGTACACCACAGCACCTATCACACTCATCACTTCCGGAAACCACACAGAGACTATTTCATTTTTTATTACTGACACTGCTCTCTCTCCCATAGTTCTTGGTCATCCGTGGCTTCATTCCCATAACCCAAGAATTGACTGGAAACTGGGTTCTGTTACCAGCTGGAGCGAGGAGTGTCATAAGTCCTGTCTTGTCTCTGCTTGTGTTTCTGTGTCTGAGTCTGTGTTTCAGGGGAAAGCAGTGGATTTGTCTACCATGCCCGCGGAGTACCATGACCTGAAGGAGGTGTTCAGTAAGTCGCGGGCTGATTCTCTTCCTCCTCATCGTCCCTATGACTGTGCGATAGACTTATTGCCAGGTACGTTTCCGCCTAAGGGCAAGTTATACTCTCTGTCTGTTCCGGAGATGGAGGCCATGGAGAAATATATTTCTGATTCTCTGGCAACGGGGTTCATTCGCCCTTCCTCATCTCCAGCGGGGGCGGGGTTCTTTTTTGTGGGGAAGAAGGACGGATCCTTGCGACCTTGTATTGACTACCGAGGGTTGAACAACATCACGGTAAAGAATACTTATCCTTTGCCGTTGATGTCTTCAGCTTTCGAGAGGTTGCAGGGAGCGTCCGTTTTCACTAAATTGGACTTACGTAATGCATATCATTTGGTTCGCATCAGGAAGGGGGATGAATGGAAGACTGCGTTTAACACCCCTCGTGGCCATTTTGAGTACTGCGTGATGCCTTTCGGTCTCACGAACTCGCCGGCAGTCTTCCAAGCACTCGTTAATGACGTGTTGCGAGACATGGTAGACCAGTTCATATATGTTTACCTGGATGACATATTGATTTTTTCTTCGTCTCTCCAGGAACATTTGCAACACGTACGACGAGTGCTTCTGCGGTTGTTAGAGAATGGGCTTTTTGTCAAGGCGGAAAAATGCGTTTTTCATGCACAGTCTGTTTCTTTTTTAGGACACATCATTTCGACTGAGGGTGTTCGCATGGATCCTGAGAAAGTTAAGGCTGTGGTAGATTGGCCATCCCCAGAGTCTCGCAAGGCCCTGCAGAGATTTCTGGGGTTCGCCAATTTTTACCGGCGTTTCATTCGCAATTTCAGCCAACTAGCCGCACCTCTGACCGCTTTGACTTCCCCTGGTTTGACGTTCAGGTGGTCAGACGCAGCTGAGGCTGCGTTTGCCAAACTGAAAAGCTGCTTTGTTTCAGCTCCCATTCTTGTAACCCCTGATCGTTCACGTCAATTCATAGTGGAGGTCGACGCGTCAGAGGTGGGGGTAGGAGCAGTGTTGTCCCAGCGCGCATCCTCAGACGGAAAGGTTCATCCTTGCGCGTATTTTTCCCATCGTTTATCTCCTGCGGAAGTTAATTATGACATTGGCAATCGAGAGTTGTTGGCGGTCAAGCTAGCACTGGAAGAATGGCGTCACTGGCTTGAGGGGTCGGGTGTACCTTTCATTGTATGGACGGACCATAAGAATCTCGAATACATTAGAACTGCCAAAAGACTTAACTCCAGGCAGGCTCGGTGGGCATTGTTTTTTGGACGTTTCGATTTTACACTTTCTTACCGGCCGGGTTCCAAAAACATCAAACCCGATGCTTTATCCCGTCTTTTTGAGCGTTCCGATCGTACTGCTACTCCCGAGCCTATTTTACCAGAGAAAATCATTATCTCTGCGCTCAGATGGGAGGTCGAATCGAAGGTTTTGACAGCCTTAGAAGGGGTAACGCCCCCGGCTCGCTGCCCACCGAACCGTTTATTTGTGCCGGAAGGGTTACGGTCAGACGTTCTCCAGTGGGGTCATGGTTCCAGTGTTGCTTGTCACCCAGGGGTTAGTAGAACTAGGTTTCTAGTCAAGCAACGATTTTGGTGGCCTGGTATGGCTCGTGACGTCCACGACTTCGTCTTGGCTTGTTCGGTTTGTGCCGTTGGTAAGACTTCCAATCGTCCTCCAGATGGGTTACTTTTACCGCTGTCTGTCCCTTCGAGACCCTGGTCCCACATTTCGCTAGATTTTATTACCGCCCTCCCACCCTCTAAGGGTAATACGGTGATTTTGACCGTAGTGGACCGGTTCTCGAAGGCGACCCATTTCATTCCCTTGCCCAAATTACCATCAGCCAAGGAAACAGCGGTAGCTGTCATTGACCACGTCTTCCGAATACATGGCCTCCCGACAGACGTGGTCTCTGACAGGGGTCCCCAGTTTGTGTCCAAATTTTGGCGAGAGTTCTGCAAATTGCTAGGGGCGACTGTTAGTCTTTCGTCCGGGTTTCATCCCCAGAGCAACGGTCAAACCGAGCGAGCCAATCAGGACGTCGAAAGGGTGTTGCGATGTCTGGTTTCCAAGAATCCTTCGTCCTGGTGTCAGCAACTCTCAATTGTGGAGTACGCACACAATTCTCTGCCGGTGTCATCTACGGGCATGTCTCCATTTAAGTGTAGTTTAGGGTACCAACCACCTAATTTTGTCAGTACTGAATCCGAGGTGTCGGTTCCCTCCGCAAACGCACTAGTCCAGAGGTGCCACCGCACCTGGATCAGAGCTCGCAGAGCTCTGCTCCAGGCAAGGTCACGCACCAAGGCCAAGGCCGATCGCCACCGGTCGAAGCCTCCCCGATACGTCGTCGGTCAAAGAGTGTGGCTTTCTACCCAGAATATTCCGATGCGTTCCGTCTCGAATAAACTTGCTCCCAAATTTATTGGCCCGTTTTCTGTTACCAAGATCATTAATCCGGTAACAGTGCGTCTTAGCCTTCCTCCTGCGTACAGGAGGGTTCACCCCGTCTTTCATGTCTCCAAAATTAAACCGGTGATTTCTTCCCGTCTTAATCCGCATACCCCGGTTCCCCCTCCGCCTCGTATCGTTAATGGGGAGACCACTTATTCGGTTAACCGTATTCTGGACTCCAGACGGAGGGGCCGCGGATTTCAGTACTTGGTGGATTGGGAAGGTTACGGTCCGGAGGAGAGAAGGTGGGTTCCTGCTCGGGACATACTGGATCACCGCCTTATTGATGAGTTCAATCAACAGGTAAAGCAGGCTGGGAACGCCGAGGGGCGTGTCTAGGGGGGAGGGTACTGTCACGGTAGGAAAATCCATTGTTTTCCTCCGTGTCATGTTTGTGTGTGTGTTGTTCACTTACCCTGCCATGTGCTCGTTAGAGCGATCCCTTTCACCTGTGTGTTGATTGTCTCGCTCCAGCTGTTCATCATTACATCATCTCCATAAAAACTCACCTGACTTTCTGTTCCCTGCCAGATTCTATTGTTTGCTCAGTCTTCGTGTTGCTTGGTTGTTCCCTGTGCTTTGGATTACGTGTTTCAGTTGGATGTGTATTGTCGTCGTCGTCTTCGTGTGGATGTTCCGTGTCAGCCTGGATTTCACCACTGCTCACCACTCCACCAACGTCGTACTCAAAACACCAACTTCCACCGTAGTCATCGTCACCATTGCCAACAACAACACCGGACTGGATTACTTCCGCATTTGACTTTGAATACTCTCTCTTTGTTTATATTTAATAAACATTGTTCATTTTTACACCTGCGTTTGCTTCCGTCTTTTACAAGTCATTACAATTGTTCCTTGTTCCTTTTACAAACAAGATCGACCTAAAGAGGCCATCCTTTACTCTATTGTATACCATATAGTCATGCAATTTGAAAGAACCTGAGTGTGTTTCCTAGGTGGGAATCAGCTGTGATTTATATATTTGCATTGGCACAATACAGTTTTTTACGATTGCTATGACACTTTTTTCAATACTTTTAACAAATTTTCTAAACTCTTAACGCACCAACACACCTAAAACACACAACTGGCAAAACAATTAATTTTATCCTCAAAATCACACATTGTAAACTAAACTCTTACACTGTTTACAAAAACACTGTAAATATGTTTCAGAATCAACTAGTTATACCAGATCACCAACACATGTTCTCTTCCAACAGAAACATTTAGTCAATCATAACACAATGTCATGAAAAACACAAACATAAGGTGGAAAAACAAAAACTGCATAAGTTTATGTGTAAGTCTGTCCTTATAGACTGTAGTAGATTATAGACTATAGATTATAGGTTATAGAGTTTTTTTGAAAACTTTTTATATTTTTGTTTAGTTGGGTTTAGTAAATGCATGTATTATGATTGTTTTGCTGCAGCAATTCAAGACAAAAATGAATCATCCATCTTAGAGTACGTTTTATAAAAAAAGTAGACATAATTGCTGCAGTAAAGAACTTACAGTATTTACAACAGGACATTACTGCAAGATATTCAATATTACTTCCATTTACAGTAAAAAAGTAAAAATAAACAAATACAAACAGAAAAAGCCACTGAAGAATAAAGCAAAAAAGAAAATCTCATCATCTAATCTATTGCGTTTCTATTTGGCCACATGTTCTCATTCACATTACACCTGATTTTTCTCTGGCAAGGCATCTTGTGAAGAACATTTTGCCATGTCTCTGACAGTGTTCAGGTGTGATGTCTGGGAATGCACCATCTATTGCATCCAGGTGGGACTGGAGGAAAATCTTCCCCTTGACCTGGTGGTCTTCAGTTGACTTGTGCAGCCATATATCTTATTTTTTGTGTTGCTCATATTGTTCCTTTTACAAACAAGATCGACCTAAAGATGCCCTCCTTTACTCTATTGTATACCATATAGTCGTGCAATTGAAAGAACCTGAGTGTGTTTCTTAGGTGGGAATCAGCTGTGATTTATATATTTGCATTGGTACAATAAGTTGTTTTTCAATCCCAATGGAATAAAATACAGGGGATATATTTATGTTTCAATTCATCATATAAATAGCTGTTTACTTTGACTATAAGTGAGGTTTAGCACATGATGTTATCTGTTTTGACATGCTGTGTGAAAGCATTTGTAAATTTGACATTTAAAATCTATTGTTTTGGTCTTGTTTGAGCTTGTCTGTAAAAGAAGTTAAAGCATCTTACATTTTTGTTAATTGTATGCATTTTGTGTTAAACCAACAAGAAATGTGTTAATAGTATAGCTTACATAGGTGGATGTAGTGCTAACTGTGTTAAGAGTTTTGAAAACTTGTTAAAAGTATTGAAAAATCTGTCATAGCAATCGTAAAAAACTGTAAGAGTTTTGGAAACTTGTTAAAAGTATTGAAAAATCTGTCATAGCAATCGTAAAAAACTGTAATGATTACAAGGTGGTAAAAAGATGAATGGATGGATAACCGCATGAGCAGGGTAGAATAGTTCATTTCAAAGCTTGTCATTTTATTCTTAAGACAAACATTTAAGATGTTCTTAAGTAAATATTTGAGAACTTCTTAAGAAATGAACTTCTTAAGAAATGTTTGAGAATTGCACTTAGGAACATTCTTACAAACTTCTTATAATTTATCTAAAGAACTTTCTTATGCATTGATAAACAGAGAGAGAGAGAGAGAGAGAGAGAGAGAGAGAGAGAGAGAGAGAGAGAGAGAGAGAGAGAGAGAGAGAGAGAGAGAGAGAGAGAGAGAGAGAGAGAGAGAGAGAGAGAGAGAGAGAGAGAGAGAGAGAGAGAGAGAGAGAGGTAGCAATGGTAAGCAAATGTACTGCTAGTGAGGTCACAATTGTTATAGTGGCAAAATAGTAGAAGTTTACCAGAGTAAAAAAAGCATACTGCTACATGAAAAGAAGTCTATTAAAAGGTTCTATTGTTATGTTAAAAATGTAATAAATTAGTAAATTAGAGTACTAGAGGCCTCACTTACTTTGCTGGCATTGTTGAGAAACTTTGATCTGACATTGGAGCAGCCCAGATTACTACTGTGTAGAAACATTCATTTTAAATACTCTTCTATGCTCTAACAAAATAGAAGTTGGAATGCTGTTTATTCCAAATTCCTAATCTACCTTCCTTATGTAACTTTATAGTTACTGGATTATTTCAAACGGTTTTTGCCTATTTTTGGATATTTTCAAAATAATAATAAAGACAACACTTTTTTATAAATGTGCCATAAATGGTGAAAAAATATCCTCAGGGGACCATGCCTTAAAACCCTTAGATTTGGGCTAAGCTCCCAATGTCTACAATGTCTGGCTTTGCCTCCGCCTTACAGACACATAATGAGAAACATTGTAAATGTGTTTCTTACTACATCTTTTTTCTGCACATAATAAACCTCATAATTAAAAGAATTGAAAAGAAAGAAAGAATGAAACGACATTGTGATTACAAAACTTAAAAGTAAATGGGAGTAAGGGGCCCAAAACCCACCACTTTAACCATTTTATACCGCCCTTCATTTATAGGCATGGATCCATTATTGTTACCTTAATATTTATTGCTGCTTATTTATAAAAACAGTTTTATTGTTTTATTATTATTGATTTTTTGATACAATGGCGAGCAGAGCATGCATGCAGGCTGTGTAAGACAGTATGTCAGTGTGTGGCATGCAGAATGTTTGCAAAGCTCTGGTAGTGTCTATCTGTGACATACTACACCTGTCTCCTACAGGACTAAAGCTACACACTCATCCACTATACAACTAAGAGACAAGAGTTTGGTTTTTAGCGTTTATCATCAGAAAGCTTAAATAGTATGGTGAAGAACATCCAATTACTTGGTTAATTCATACTGTGATTGTATTTAAAAAAAAAGATTGATTAGCAAATAACTTATTTGAAATAGTAAAAAACAACAACAATAAAATATCATCTTTGTCTGAAAGCCTGAAGAGATGTACTTCTAGAAAGTAATTTTGGACCCTAAAGAGCAAAACTTATTATTGGTAATCTGTAAAAAAAATGAGTAAAATGAAGAATGTGGAGGTGAATGTTTGTTTATGATAATGTGACTGAAGGTCTCTTGGGCCAGAGGGTGGAGTGGAGTTTATGGATCAGATGCAGGTTCTGCCTGTGGTGGACCAGAGATGTCTCTTTAAAATTGGCTATACGATACCCTACAGGAATAGCCAAGGAACAATCTGCTGTGAACTGCTTCCCGGAAATATGTAAGTGAATTTTAAATGTTTAAAAACTTAAACATAATGTTACAAATATTTAATTCCCATTTAAACCCCAAGTCCAGAAATTTGACTTCATTTGTTATCAAATAATTTTCATGTGAAACATTTATTGTGTATCTGGTATATATATTTTAATTAAACTGATTTTCTTTTTATTGTGGAAGCAATAATTGTGAATGGATTAAGTACATTTTATAAAAACTCACTAAAACTAAACCATTTAAAGGGTGTTTATAAATTTTTACAAAGAGTACAAAGAAGATTGCAAAGATGTTTTCGATTTTTTTTTAAAGATTTGTACTTACAAATCTAAAAAGTCTGTTCAATGGTTATAAGTAATGTCTATTTGTGATTTGTTTTAATTTAGTTGCCTTTCTATTATTTCATATGCTTTTGGAATTGAAATATGAGATCAAAACTATTTAAATATGAAGCATATTTTGCCATAGCAGATCTTTATCTTTAGATTAATAATTTTAATGGGCATTTATGTATTAAACTATTGTATATGTATTTATTTATATATCAGTTAGACCATGTATACAGTACAGTACAGTACAGTACATGAGCCCACATTTTAGTTTTTCTGACTGTTGCATCTGAAGTGATATCTTTGTCTTTTTGAAGGTACATTTAGATTCCCACAGTCAGTATTTTCACAATCCCAGTTCTGAACGAAATGCTGGTTATCGCAGTTCTCCTGTTTGTCCTTGGCCTTATCAGATGCCAGGATTTACCAAGTAAGTGACACAAACATCAGTATTATGTAAGAAAAATCATATAAATGAATGCACTTGAGATTATTTAGATGGATTTATACTGAACCAGTCACAGGCAGCCAGGTGCACAATGGTGCCATGCAGAGGCGGACACTACTTAAGTATTTTACTTTCTGCATAAAAGTAAATTTTCAAGTATTTGTATTTTATCTGTGTTTTTCTTTGGAAAACATACATTCCAAAGCATATTATCATAATTTGTACTCCACTACATTTTATAATTTCAAGTTTTTGGTTATTATTTAACATTTAAGTACATTAAACATCTAGTACATTTTTTTACTTTTACTTAAGTAAAATGGATTTTCGTGCTTTAACTCAACAAAGTAAATGCTTGGAAAATGTAACTAAAATACTTAAGTAGTATACACCTCTGGTGCCATATGAATACAAGCAGTGTTAAAGTTTATTTGTTCTTCTTTTTGACCAGTGGAGGGAAGCATAGACCAATTTAAAGTAATATCTGACTTCTGTTACTTCAGAGAGTTGAAACTCTGTACAGCTACTTAGAGAATTTTGAATTCCATATCCAGATGCCAAATACATCTAAAAAAGATTTCCCATTGTTTTTTCTCTCTTTTATTGCAAAAGAGCAGAGACCACACTGTAAAAAATACTTTGCTGCCTTAAAATTTTTTGTTAAATCAACTCAGATTTACAAGTCATGTCAACTTACTATTATTTATCTTGACAAGAGATAAGTTGCTACAATTTATAAAATGAAGTTGACTTTTTTACTTATATTTTATAAGTTATAACAACTCACCTGTAGTTATAACAACTCATCTTTAGTCAAGATAAATGATAGTAAGTTGAAATGGCTTGTAAATCTAAGTTGATTCAACAAAAAAATTGAAGGCAGCAAAGTATTTTTTACAGTTCAGAAATGACAGAAACTCTAAGGAATAATTGCAGGGTGTTGTTGTTGTAATATTTTGCACGATGTTGCCAATAAATCTCTTTATTAGGTGGCTAAAGTAAATGTGAGAGCACATGGAAATGTTGGATTCTACAGTTGAACTAGTCCTAAAAAATAAAACCAGCTCAGCCACATTTAGTCTTTACAATTAAATTGGCAAAATCACATCATGAACTCAGGCTGTGAGGCTGAAATGATTTTTCCTAAACATTTTACTAAACAGTTACACCGTACATCCGGCACCGTTTGCTTGTGTCACATTAATAATGTGTTTTTTTTAGCTTACGATCTGTTGGAGGAGTTCCGCCTGTCTAAGTCCAGAGGGGTAAGAAGGGTGGACGGATCTGGACCTGATGCGGTGGCGTACCGCATAAATCCCTCCCTCCATCTCAAGAAGAGCACAAGGTATTTATATCTTCCTACTCAAACCTGACTTTTCCACTCGTTCTGCTTTTCCACTGAGTGTACTCACATTTGCCTCCAAACAATATCCCTCATCCCTGTCCCTGCTGGTGTGATCTACGCTCTTATTTTGGTATAATTTACTCTCTTTTTAAACCTTGCAAGCTGTTTGCTGTCAACTGCTTACATAAGCATTGGCCTTCTAACTGTCAAAATGTACCTTCAATGACATGCACAAGCAAGCCGTATACACCATGAGTCTGTATTTATAATTAGCATTTCTTTTGGTTCTGCCAATTTTAACCTTGTCATAATACATTCTGGGATTGCCGCCTTCATAAAAGATGAGTACAAAACTGTTTTTAAATTTGTCAAAAGCAAAGTATCTCGAGAAACAGAAGAATTTGCCTACCTTTCAGAAAGCACACATAGTATGTTTTAAACGTGTGTCTTTGTCGGGAGCTCAATAGTGTAGGAACAGCGATTATTTCTCAGTTTAGTCCGCGATAGGATGTAGGACACAGTAACACACAGTAAAGCATGCTGTCCTTAAATAACATGATCGTTGTCCTCAAATGTTCACATTACATTCAGGTTTTTGTCAAACATCAGCAGCTGTGCATTTGTTAAAACTTTCTTTTGTTAGCCAATAATGTCATCCACAGCAACCTCCCGCCAACACAAAACCCCCCCACCCCCTGCTTGACCAAAGCCTCGTGTTGTGTGGAAAGAGAACAAGTATAACGGCAGAATTACAAGCAAATGTGTTTTCAAAATGTGCCGAGTAACAAACAAGAAAGAGACTGAAGCTCCACACTGTTCATAAATGATCACTGCTCTCAGAAACACAAAGTGATCTTTTCAACAAACTGACTCCCCTTTAAAACAAACAGGAGCAGAAAACTGATTTGGAAATGACTAGGGAGCATTTGGTTTGGATTAAAATCAACATCCACAACTGATTTTTCTGAGGTAAAGGGGTTTTCTGGCGCTTACTGTTCACACAAATACATTTAGCGAGCATTCATACACTGGCTGTGGTGTTAACCTTAAACCTTAACTGATTAAAGGGATAGTTTGCCCCAAAATTAAACTTCTGTCATCGTTAACTCACCCTCAAGTGGTTCCAGACCTGTGTAAATTTCTTTGTTTTGCTGAACAAAAAAATTATGAAGAATGTTAATAACCAAACAGATCTGGGGCATCATTCAATTCCATGGTATTATTTATCTGGTGCCCCGTTTCTGTTTGGTTAAAGGATTAGTCCATTTTCTTAAAAGAAAAATCCAGATAATTTACTCACCACCATGTCATCCAAAATGTTGATGTCTTTCTTTGTTCAGTCGAGAAGAAATGATGTTTTTTGAGGAAAACATTGCAGGGTTTTTCTCATTTTAATGGACTTTAATAGAGCCCAACATTTAATACTAAACTCAACACTTAACAGTTTTTTTCAACGGAGTTTCAAAGGACTATAAACAATCCCAAACGAGGCATAAGGGTCTTATCTAGCAAAACGATTGTCATTTTTGACAAGAAAAATAAAAAATATGCACTTATAAACCACAACTTCTCGTCTAGATCCGGTCGTGATGCGCTAGTGTGACCCGACGCAATACGTCATGACATCAAGAGGTCACAGAAGACGAACGCGAAACTCCGCCCCAGTGTTTACAAGTGTGGTGAAAGAGGACCGTTCCTACATTGTTGTATGTCAACTGATACTAATTAATGTCTTTGTGTCAGTTTATTGTTTAAAATGGTCCGCAAATGTGCGTTTTATATATGTAACACGTGACCTCCCTACATCATTACGCATTTACGTTAGGTCGCACTGGACCGGACCTTGACGAAAAGTTGTGGTTTAAAAGTACATATTTGTTATTTTTCTTGTCAAAAATGACAATCGTTTCGCTAAATAAGACCCTTATGCCTCGTTTGAGATTGTTTATAGTCCTTTGAAACTCCGTTTAAAAAACTGTTAAGTGTTGAGTTAAGTATTAAATGTTGGGCTTTATTAAAGTCCATTAAATTAGAAAAGTCCTGCAATGTTTTCCTCAAAAAACATAATTTCTTCTCGACTGAACAAAAAAAGACATCAACAATTTGGATGACATGGTGGTGAGTAAATTATCTGGATTTTTCTTTTAAGAAAATGGACTAATCCTTTAACATTTTTATTTTTAAATATCTTTAATTGTGTTCAGCAGAACAAAGTAAAGGATGTGACCTTAGTATCTGACAAATGTTCAAGTGAAACAGGATAGGGAGAAAAATGAAGGGCCAGACTGGGCAAGAATGGGAGGCAGGTGACAGGAGGGGAGTGATGTATAATCATTCATAATGTACGTTTTTACGAAGAAATTTGAAATTAGAACAAGTCTTTTAATTTCACGTTGCACAAATTGTAAGGTTGAATAAGATCCACTCACATACATTTACATAGAGCTGCTTACAGCCTTAATGCAGCCATACACTTGAAAATGGTACATTCGTAGTATTATAGTATTCTTTGAAATACCTTAGCATACCCTTATCACATCATAGTTTAAATGGGACAGTAGTCATCAGAGTATAGAGTAGTACCGTCTAATAACAACAATATTTTTATAGAGGTGCCACTTACCATTAATTTTCATATTAAAACTATATAAAAGCTTGTTTGTATATGTATAAAATCATATAACATCATAATTCAAACACTCCTTCATTCATGTCTTTTATCCTGTCCAAGCATCTGTACACCTATTTAATACATTTTGTCCATACAGTGATGTCTACCCAGATGGTTTACCCTCAGACTACTCTATCATCGCCACCTTTAAAGTGACCAATGAAACCGCTACAACATCCTGGAACCTGTGGCAAGTGACCGACCCTGAAGGCCGTGAGCAGGTCGGCCTGCGTTTTCAGGGCGACACTCAATCCCTGGACTTTTTCTACACCCGACCACAAGGCACGCAGATGCTGCGGACATTTCAGAGAGTAGAGAAACTGTTTGACGGAGAGTGGCACAAGTTAGCACTGAGTGTGAAGGGAGAGCGGGTGAAGCTGCTGGTGGACTGTGAAGAGGTCAGCGTTGAGCCGCTAGATGAGCCACGGCCCGTGATCCGAAAGGGTTTTACCTCTATTGTAAAGAGGGCTGCGGGTGACCGATCTGTCTCGGTAAGTATCAGTGAAAGACTAGCTTTTGTATTCCACAGATCAGAGAAAGTCAAATGGCTGAAACACTCTTTTAACTTTCCTTAAAGACATATTTTAATTTCTACAACTTATTCTTCACTGCTGTTTATAGCTCACTCTATATAGACGAGCATCTGCCAAATGCATAAACAGAAAAACGATAAATCGACTGACTGGAACAGAAATAGGCTGATGTTTCTGTTACAGACACCTCTGTGCTTCCACAGGTGGACCTGCAACAGATGAAGGTCTCATGTGATGCTGACCAGGCATACTCAGAGGGCTGCTGTGAACTCTCCAGTGTGGTGAGTTAGCTGGCCCATGTGTTCGGGCTCTTGCCCAATTCTGCCTGAGCTCCCATTTGATTGGCAGCCGGTTCTCACTGACCCGTTCCTCAACAGTGCGGTGGATATGCTGAGATTGGTTTAACTGCGGGCAGAGAAAGAGCCACCTGTAAATGTGTGCACGGACAGCCGGGTGTACAGGGGCAGACAGGTCCAAAGGTAAATATAACATCCCTGCGCCATACACTGTAAAAAAAATTCCATAGAAATTACAGTGTTACTGGCAGCTGGTAACTTACTGTAGATTACTGTAAATTTATGTTATTTACCTGCACACGTTGACCATTAAACATTAGCAAGTCTTTATCTTAACAGAGTAAAACTATAAAATAACAGCCTAATAATTGTTTTGCTTGTCTCATGACTATAATGATGTTCCATAGTAATATATAAGGACATGAAAATGTACTGCATGATAGGTAAAGGTAACAAACCTATTGTGCAATTCAATTTCTACAGGGTCACAGAGGCCTGCCAGGGAATACAGGAGAGCCAGGCAGAGCGGGAAACTGGGTAAGAGTTCTGTCTGAAGTCTCTCACTATAGTGTGGAGACCTGCTATGTTTGAACTGGACAAACTACAAGCACCAGTCACCGGTCATTAGAGTCTTAATGAAGGGAAATGAATGGCCTTTGAACAAACATGCAAAGTCAGGAATGAATGCAAACATAACTGCAGAACTGAAAGACAAGATAGGGAACATAAACGTGAATGGCAGTAAAAAAGTTATGTGACATCTGAAAGAAAGTATTCTTGTATAGCTCAGTGGTAGAGCATTGCGTTAGCTGCGCATAAGGTCATGGGTTTGAACCCATGTTGGTTTGGATAAAAGCATCTGCCAAATCGTCGCTGCCCGATGAAACTCACGTATGTCCAAAACAGTTACTTTTCAGGAAGTGAAAAAAACACAGTATTTCAAAAGCAGTTGAATGTAGCGTTGTCATATACGGCATCTTTACATGTAACCATATTCTTGCCAGTGTCATGATATAATCCACATTTGACCAAAATTGAGTTTAAATGGACATACGTGCATATTTTACAGTTACTGTGATCGATACGCGTTCTTCCGATCATTAATTAGAATGGCCAAGTTGCGTTTTATATTGACAGATGAATATGCTCAGTTTATTAAATAGCCTACCTCTTAGTTAAATACGCTTACTTTATTTAATATTAATTATACATTTATTAAATGTCTCTATGCAAACTATGAAGGGACAATGAATCAATACACTGACATGGCAATGCTAGACAGATACTTTGTTTGCACAGTCCTACCGTAATTTTGTCACTCCTAGACGTAGGTCTGGAGTCAGGGGGGAAACGTTTACCTCGATGAAGGAAAGTCATTGTCTCACCAGGGTATGTTTATTCGGCTATCCAGTGCTGAGCTCCGATAAAGCTTCACGAGACCGACGAGATGCTTTCACAGGGCGAGAGATACGCGGCGTGATCGACAGCTTTGATACCAAATGGATATACGTGAAAAACAGATGACATGATTTCACAACTTTTCATTGGCCATTTAGATATGTGAAGCATACTGTATACGGAAATTAACCTGGACATTCAATCGGCAGAATGGACATACGTGGTTTTCATCGGACAGCGACGAAATGCATAAATGATATGAAGATAAAGTAGAATGCATTAAGTGTGACATCACTGTACAACATTACATACAGAACCATTATTTTTTATTTGCCTTACACAATCTTTAAAATGTTTGACTTAATAAGAATAACAATTAAACAATTTCACAACTATTACAAAACAATTCACTGATGCTTAAGAAGGCAACATTAAGAGTCAGGAGTATGCAAACTTATTATTAGTGCTGGGGAAAGATTAATCTCGATATATATTTGAGTCATGGTTTAGTCAGTAGTAAATTCTTTAAATATAAAAACATGGACTACTTACAGGCTGTGAGTCAAAAGCGTGCACAGTTATGATCATGTCCACAGTCAAATGTAAATCCTCAATCGGGTTATTGGTGATCTTTAATATCAAGCTACTTTAGTAAAAGTTGATTTGTTCTTGATATATTTTTCTACAAGTAAATGAATGATGTGGTCACTTCCAGAATCCTGCAGCTGCTGTCTATTAGAAATGTTTTGACAAAACCATGCTCAACATTTGAAGATGCTTGCAGAATCTTTATATTGCGTTTGTGTTGAAGTGGTATGAATAAATAGATGGAAATACCAGTTGTGGTGTTTCCACACCACAGCAAGACAGCAAGCCATTTGAGTCTAAACAGGCCCTGCAGATATACAGGACAATGTCTGCTGATCAGCTGGCAAAGTGCATCAGGATCCAATTAGTTGTATACAGTTGGATTATGCAAGCGCGGCCCATGTTTGTGAGAGACCTTGGGCGGTAAACTTGATTCATTCCACCCCAGATTTTTAACCAATTTATCTCTTTGATCAGAGTCCAGCAGAGTCTGTGGTGTGCTGAATGAATGTCTTTAAAAGTCAACAGTGGCGGCAAGCGATGCAGTGAACATGCACTTTTCCAAAGTATTGGAGATGTTGATGTTTTTAAGTATATTTCACCTTCAGATACTGTATACATGCCTGTTATTTAAATAGCATGAGTGGAATGTCTGGGATGATGGATTATTCAGCAGAGGGTGCAGGCTTGTGTTTACTGTTGCCCCGCTGGGCTCTATCAAATCCATCTTATGCCCTCCACAGACAGCATACATTTTCTGCTGTGTGTGGTCTCTGTTTGTATTGGGTAGAGAAATTTTTTATGGTCTTCTGCAAGCTTCTGTTTTCTTCTAGAGTTCAGTACACCAGTTGTGCAGAGTTTAATAAACTGCTCTTAATGGGAGCTGTTTGCTAACAGTGTGATGATAGCCAGACACACAGAGAATATGTGAGGGGGGAAAGCTCTGTGGATTTTTACAGAATTTAAATGCCTGACATTCACAAAGTTCCTGACAAACTTTCATGTGCGTTTATGAAATGTTTTATGTAAGTGTGATAATGTAAACCAGAGTCATTTATTAATCAGATGCATGATACCGTTGAGAACTCCTGTTGAGTAGGAATGTCTACAAGCAACCTACAGTGATGAAATCTCGACGTCATGTCCATTTAACACGTATTATCATGTTTTAATCCATTCCAGAAAAGTGTACACATTTTTCAATCTGATAATGACGTGCAACAAAGGGGAGGTAGACGTGTGACATGAATCAACTAAATGGCAAAAACCGAATGGTGCAGTCAAAGCAACATGCTGCCCATTGTTACGTGGAGGCAGGCAAGAGAAACAAAGTTTATTATAAAATCCAAGAGGTACAGAGCAAGAACAGGAACAAAGACTGAAACATACGACATGAAATGCATGACAACAGACAATACCCGACAAAGGACAACTAAAACACAAGGGGAATATATACATATGGGTTAACAAGGAAACAAAACACACCTGGAAAACAATCATCACGAGGACCAATAAAGAAAAGAACTACAAAGAACTAGAAACATGCCAGGCAGAGACATGACTTTAAAAAAAGAGACTAAGACAGGGGGAACATAAAGACAAGACTATGACACCCATTAATTGTTGCAGCTTTTAAAATGATGTCAGTCAATGCTTTCCATGTAATGTATGAGTTTTCTCATAAGGATCTCATAGATTCTTCTTAAGTTATGAGAAGTGGTGCAAACAAGAATCATGGATTACAAGTCTGTTACATTGTTGGCCACTCTTTTAGTGCAATTAAAGTCTCTATTTATCAGGCTTGTGCACAATTCAGAATTGAATTGAGAATGACTCCTAAATTTCAATTCAATTCTTGAATTTGAATTGATGTCAAAAACAGGATCTAGAATTACAATTCGAATTTGAATTAAAGGAAGCAGAATTGCAATTCAATAGAAATTCAAAGAAATTCATATGCATATTATACAGTAAGTGAAGTGTTAAAAATAAAGCGTTCAGTATATGTCAGATATATGTGCATTACATATTCTATAAATTATATTAATTTGAACTACTTGTACTTTTCCCCCAGCAATTAATGTTAAAAACTCTAGTCACATAACAAATAATTAAGTTAGATTTTTTTGTAATTGTAAATTTGTGGAACACGATGGAACATGACTTTATTTCCCAGAATGCTTTACTTTAACCAAGTATTTCAAATGGTTGCCAAACAATTTTCCAAAGTAACTTTCCTAACACTGAATGTGAGATTCTTTCTGGTGTGTGACTGTGGAATTTCTATGAATTGCCATGAATTTAATTCCACTTCCTGTCATTCCAATTCCAATTCAAATTCAACTTCCTGTAGGGCAACTTCCTGTCAATTCAATTCAAATTCCAATTCATGAATTGAATGGACGCTAATTCTGAAATTCTGAATTGTGCACAAGCCTGCTATTTATTACCGTTGTTACAAACTGTTCACTATTTGCTTTGCCAACATTAATCTAAAAGCCTTCTCTTGATTCAGGGGATACGTGGAGACACTGGAGATTATGGACCTGTAGGTGAACCTGGGCCTAAGGTAAATGGTTTAATGTACAGAATGTTACAATAGTTTGCGTTGTTGTACAGACCAACTCACCAGTCAACATGTGTCCTACAGGGTGAAGAAGGTATCAAAGGAGAAAAGGGCATGAGAGGACTTCGAGGCCAGGAGGTATAATATTATACACACACACTTTAAAAAAAGTTTAGTTTGGTATTTGCTCCTTTGAAATGCCAATTGTTTTCTCTTGTGTAGGGTGACAGAGGACCCAAAGGCCTGAAAGGGTTAAAAGGAGCCATGGGCCATAAGGTAAAAACAAGAGTCCATTTATGAATCACAATAAAAATGCAGTTGGTCTGACTCAATAAATGTGCAAATTGTCTCTTGGTGCCATCTGCCGGTATTTTTGCGAATGAATTTGAATGCGTCTCACATGTAGATGGTTTCATTTACTAGCATGGCCTTGTGACAGCGACGACACTACGAATTCTGATTGACTACTGGCTGTACAGTACCCCTTGACACAACTGGATTGCATCAAAGTAAAGCTAGTTGTGCGAAAAGCTCTAGCATTGTCTGTTTGCAAATGCCACATTAATATTTTTCTATGTAGAGCAGTGACTTTTCTATACTTGTAAGCTTTTGGGGTCACTGTATTTAGAATTGAGTTGACATACTTAAACAGTGATAGTGATAGTTTGAGCACACCAAAGGTAAGCAATGCATCATCTTGTCATGGGTGTCATGCAGTGATACTGTCCATCTTATCTCAGGGAGTGCAAGGGGCTCCTGGAGAGAGGGGTGAAACAGGCCGGGAAGGGGAAGACGTAAGTTCTGCTCTAGAACATGTTGCTTTGAACAGTTTATGTGGGATGTCTTGTGCAATTGTGGATATGAATGACTCATTCACTCCACCCCACATCTCCCAGGGTGAAGCAGGAGAACAGGGATACGAGGGCATTGCAGGATATCAGGGAGTGAAGGTATGTTTTTTCCCATTACTCTGGCTTGCTTTTGTCTCAGTTTGGTCAGACAACTCACAAATCTCATTCATTCTATTAACAGGGAAATGAAGGTTTACCTGGAGCCGAAGGATCTCGTGGACCACGGGGTCGCCTGGTATGTGACTCTCTGTCTTGTGCTTCATGACATTCAGGAACCATGGTCTTATCTGCCACCCTGTGGGATCGTCTATGCATGCATAGTAACCAAATGATTTATAGATGTGTTCATGGTGGAGGCCATAGTGAACGTTTAGCACAGAGGTTGAATTTTAGGAAAACATTTCACCCCAAAATGTTTTTCTTCCATTGACCCAGACAGATCTGAGACAGGTCTGAGACCTGAAGCACCTGAAGGTTTGTGGAGTATTTATGAAAAAACAACACCACTAAACTGACAGAAAAGCCATTTTAGTTCTGTCCCTTACAGAAAAAGGAAATGAATTTGATCATATGAAAGTTTACACTGTTTCACATGTGATCAAGTGTTGTTGAACACGTGAAATTCATGTGGCTTTTTTTGTAAGGGGTGGGCTGGTAAAAGATCACAAAGTTACAGCCCACAGAATTCAGATTTGGGTTTAGCAAGAACTAAACCGTCAAAAAGACACTATTTAAACATCAAGCAAATTATTAAAAAAAAAAGGGGAACATTTTTATAATAAATGTCTTACAAACATTTGTAACACCTTTGTACCTATTTAGTTGATACCGCAAGTTATAAAATAGAATTTTTGGTATTTTTGAAATTATGAAACTGTCATGGAAATTTCAAAAGCTATGTGACTTCATGTTTATAGTCCGTCTCTGCTTTGTGACAGGGAATTGTGGGAGATCCTGGTGAGCGAGGAACACCTGGAGAAAAGGGGAAGCCAGTACGTATTACAAATGTACAGTTATCGACATCAAGCAACAAATGAAACACAATTCAATTTGTATCTTCTGTGCTGTCCACAGGGTGTTCAAGGGACAAAAGGAAGAGTTGGTGGAATGGGGGAAACGGTTGGCTACTTCTAAATCAGTGATTTAATAAGCAACTGTATTTACCCTCAAGTGGTGCTGACCTGTTTGAATCTTTCAGGGAATTGCTGGTGATCCAGGTTTGCCAGGACGAGATGGAGACCCCGGTATTGAGGTACACACTGCTGCTTCAACTGAATTCTACAGTATTCTGAATTCTACAGGATTGCTTCTAAAATCATGTTAAATCACCCACAGGCTTATCAAGGACCACAGGGACCTGAGGGCAGACATGGACAAGATGGCATAAGGGTGATCCAACTCTTATCAACTTGCTTCTAAAATACTTTTATTTATTTTTTTATGTTTAAAAGAGACCAAATAATTATTTTTGATTGAAGTGTTCTTGAACTACATTCCTCCACTGATGTGGATAAAACACAGTTCAAAATATTCATTGTTACCTAGCATCTCTGTCTATACAATGAATTGTTTTATCTAGAGTGGGATTTGAATCAGAATTGTTAAATTGTTAGCTATGATTTTCACTCCTAATAAAACTTCTATAAATCCCGGTTTGTGTAGCTGTGTAATGTGTGTAACTGTTTTTCACACAGGGTGAAAAAGGAGAACAAGGCCCTCCGGGAAACATGGGCCCTCCAGGACTCACGGTAAGAGCTCATGAAAAGTAATGAGCAATACACTGAGCTGTAAATGCCACCTGAATATTTTTCTGTGAGTTTCTACCACATAGAGAAAATACACCCTGCATTCAGATAGATTTATAAAGTGCTACAATCTCCAGGGTTTACAAGGTTACAAGGGCTCTGCTGCAAAGCCAGGAAGACCAGGATTTATTGGGCCCCCTGGACGAACAGTGAGTGCTCCAGATAAATCTTCCAAAGCTTATGAAATATTTAAGTTTGTTCCCTCTGAAATGCTTAAACATTCGTTTTCTCCACAGGGACACATGGGGATACCTGGCAGACCAGGCCCAAAGGTAATCATCTCAAATCAAGACCCATGTTCAAACATTTCATACTGTATGGTCACTGTCCTCTTTAATGTTTTCTTCTAGTTTCATGACATTTTGGATGTTCATTATTTAGACTGTCACGAGTTAGTAACAAGCCTAAAGTTTTCACAAAGTGAACTGAATCTATAGAGGTTGGCTTAGACTTGTTTAGGAACAAGACACAATTTTACACATATAAAATTGTTCTTTTCAGTATTTCTACTATATTAACATTATAATTTTCCTGCAAAATTTTTGCATCTTATTTAATTGATTTTTAATCTGATGTATAACAGAATCTATGCAGATCAGCACTGTTTTCTTTCACAGTCTAAAATGAGAACATTACCATGAAGAAAAAAAACAGGACAGTTTATTTTTTTTATAGCCTTTCAGGTCACATTTTATTTTACGACATCACTGTTACAGTGTAATTACACATTTAAGTACTAAGTTATAACCATTAACAACTATAGGGCTGGGGTTAGGATTAGGGTTTGGTTTAGGGTTAGTTGCATGTAATTATGCGTTATTAACTGTTATTGCTATAATAATTACATATAGCATGTGTAACAAAGACACCATAAAATAAAGCGTTACCGCCTTTCATTGCTTAAGTTTACATGTTTGATCATACACAGATTAATTAACATGTTACTGTTTACTGATCGGGCCAGTGCTGTGACGTCACAAAGCCTCATGATATACAAGGAATTCCAGAAAAGAAAAAAAAAGATTTACTATAACATATTGGTTATTAGTAAAATAATCAAGAAAAATAAATGGTGCTGTCAGGTTGTAATTCCTGAATCTGAAATCAGGCTGTAAATCCTCTCTCTATCTTTGCCAGGGAGCTGCACCTGCATGAAAGAAAGTGGGTTCTCGCATATTTCACAACTTAGACCGCTCAAACAAGATGTTAGTAGTGAAAAACTTGCAAATGTTCAAGCTGTAAAGCACTAATTTGATACATAAATGATGCCACACCACATCTGCATTACAAGTGATTCACAATAAAATGATCAATGACAATAAGTGGACCGCAAAGGGGGGATTTTTATGTTTTCAAATGAAAAAACAAAAAAATTTTGGTTCTGCCCTGGTTTTCCAGAAAAGCACATTGTGAGTCTTTTTCTATATTTTCATTATTTTCTTACACCAACTATCTATTAAGATAAGTGCCTCTAGCCATTTGTGCAGTATTGCTCTGTATGAAAACAGCAGTTATCAGCGTCCTGACAGCTTGTTAATATGCACATTTCATATACGCCTGTCTGTTCATGTTTAAACGCCAAACCAGAATGAAAAAACCTCAATGTTCACACAGTTTTCTGCACAGACAGCTTTTTGTAATCAGATGATTTTTAAATATGTGTTTTTGATGTAAACCCACTCTCTGCTGTCTATAAATCTGGAATTATAATGATATCAGCATTTATTTTGAGCAGTGAAAACATCTGATGTACAGATGTACTCAGCTGCTAGCTGTGACAGACTAGTGTATTAACATTAGTGTAGTGTATACTAAAACAATGAGTCAGCTCATTCATTTAGGTCTTGACGAATTGCTGTGATCTGATATTGACAACCAGGAACTGACCCATTCACAAAAAACTGAATGGAGGGAAGCCATCTGTTGCACGGAAAGCGTAGAAAGCCAGCGTGTTTTCACACTGGAGTCATGTCTGCTCAGCAGAGCTCTTCACTGGTTAACACACCACGTTTTGGCTTCGTACAGTCGCTTGGCTTCGGGTGCAGTCACACTACAAAGCATGTTAGACCAAAACCAATGACTGCTCTGTTGTCTTTCCAGCATCAGCCCAACGCTAATATCTGAACGTCTGAGATGATCGCCACGCTTCATTTAAGCCGTAAAAGAAGACTATGCAGTGAATGATTTTATAGATATTTCTGAAAATGGTTTGTGAAATGAAAATCATCAGATTTCCACAGGGACTCTGGCATTAGACTGTGAATCATCATATGGTTTTAATAGATTTGTAATATCAGCAAGACCTTAATACCTTTACTAAACTACATGATGCAAAGATGAAATTTGAATGGTTGATGATAGTGAATGGTTGGCAGCCTAATGTATTAATGTGTTATGTAATAGAGTATAAATTGGGAGAAGTTAGAAAATGGAAAGTATTCGTTTGGTTTCTGTAGTTCTTGGACTCAAATGCACACAATTGCAGACAGAAATATAGAAAATCAAAAAATATATGAAATATTGCAGGAAACACTTAAAACATGACAATGGTTATGTATAGTATCTTGTGGACAAAATGCACACATTTACACCTTGAGCTAATTTGTCAAATTCCAGGGCAGTTGTCCGAATTTGAACCTTTTCAGAATTTTATAGCCCTCTCTTTTTTTAACAGCAACTTTTTCTCTTTTCTCTGAAGAGCATTGTGATGATTACAGAGTGTCACCTTGATGATTTTGTACTCCAAGGCTAGATTTACACTGCAGATCTTGATTCCCAATACCGATTTGTTAACTACATCTGTTTTTTTTTTTTTTTTTGAAGACTTGCTTACATTATATTGTAAAAGCGATTTGTATCCGATATCTGCATTTAAACTAAACACCTGGCAAAAAAATTCAAAGTAGAAATATTGACTTAAACAACAGAGGAAATAAAGCATTGCGATATGCAATGGACAAAGAGGAAATAAATATACAATATTTAAAGCAACACTGTGTAGTTCTCCATGTAAGATTGGCTTACGCTCCCCCTATGTTGTTGAAAAGTGCAACAGCGCCTGGTATCAGACATTCTTTTGCATGCAGGGGAGGGGTGGGGCTGTGTGCTCCTACCCGACCACCATACACTGTAAAAATGATGGATGTAGTGTCCGTGACGTCACCCATAGGTTTCTGAAGATCGTTTTTGAAGACAATAGTAATCGGTGTCTGCTGTCGCGTCTTGGCCGCGTGTCACCACGCATCACTAGCGGATATCGGAAAATGGGTAAAGAGGTGGGACGTGGATGAAGCTGAGGTGGCTGTTTGCTGAAAATACGCCCGCCTAGCTCAACTCTAGTGACAGCAATGACTGTTCAACCATCACCCAAGTGGCCACGCCCTTAATTATGTAAAACTTTAAGCCTTAACATAAATTAAACCGATATGTTACACCCCCCCCACACACAGTTGTCATGAAGGGCAAAATTAGCTATATAGACCAAAACATTTTTGTACCAGGCTGTAAACATATTATTTTCTGCTCTAAAGATGGCCGGTTGATGAATTGCAGTTGGCTTAAAGCTATAGTGAGATTGCAAAAGTTGTTTTTGTGTTACAGGGTGACACCGGCATTCAAGGGGTCCAAGGAAGCAAAGGGCAGAAGGTAATTATTGACTCAAATTAATTTATTTTTGTATTTACACGTTTCCAATGTCATATGGTTCTGGTTTCTTACATTGTCACTTTGTTTCCACAGGGTGCAAAAGGTGTCAAAGGACCTAAGGGCAAGGTAAATGACCGTTTACATTTTAATTCAGATAATCACATTTTTTAAACAACAGCAGTAGAAATGCAGTTGATTAGTTTTTAAAGGCTGCTTTAAAAAGACACAACTTATAAAGCAACATCAGTATTATCTTTGAGTTCAATGTCGTATTTCTTTCCTGGACCAGCTTGATGTCGAGTTATCATTCAGAAATATGTAGACTTTGTGAAATTGTGCTTGGTTTGTTTATGGGTATATTTGTGTTTCAGACAGGGGATGCGGGGGTGCCAGGTGAACTGGGAAACAGAGGAAAGCGAGGCCCTGCTGGAGAGCTGGGTAGAAAAGGCCGTTTAGGGTCCAAGGGTGTGCGAGGTGACAGTGGTCCAGTGGGCTTTCAGGGACCACCAGGTCCACCAGTAAGTCTGAAGGAAGAAACGTTTTTCCTGTTCTGCATTATGCCCAGAGCCAAACTTAAGCATAGTCAGCAGTTTTTGTTTCCTTAATCTGCCTCTCCAACTTTAGCCACCTTTTCTTGTCTGAACCTTTTCATTTGCATTTCACCAGCCATCTAAAGCTAGGGGCACACCAAAAGATTTTTTAAATTATATCAGATTTCCAAATATGATAGACCACAAACATGATGAAAAAAATCTACGATTTACCAGATTTGTTCCTATAGTGGGTGAATTGCCGCTATGCACACCACGACGTGAATAAAGAAATGTCATGAATACTGTGGACTGCTTTTTACATCTCTGATGTCCGTCTCACTTTGGACTGTGCCTGCTGCACCATTTCTGCGCTTGTTATGGTTTCGTCTTTCATCAGCTCGCTTTCTGATTTGGTATCGTTTTGTTTCATGTGACAACCTACGGCGGAAAAATATAAATGGCTTTATTGATAGCTTCCTTTGATTTTCTTTATTTTGGTTAATCTCTTCACTTCCTAAGCATTTTCTCCAGCTGGAGGCAATGTTTTCAGTTTTGCCTGTAAATGGATAATGAGGCTGGTGACCTATTGTTTGTCTTTTAATACAAAGCCACCAGTTTATAGTCTACCAAGTTTCAGAGCTGTCTCCACACCACCATCTCAGTAGTAACTGATTTCTTTTCTAGGGTCCAACTCTACCTGCTCAACACGTTATCGAGGTGTGCAAGCGAGTGGTGCTGGAGCAGATGTCCACCTTTGCCAACTCTGTAAGGAGAACATGCGCAGCCGTGTGCCCGCTTTATGGAGATGTGCCAATGGGCCCACCAGGTCCCCGAGGACCAAAGGGTCCAACCGGACCTCCGGTAAGTTTCCTGCCTTTGAGAAGAGCACTAGTCCTTGGAAGCACATGTATTTCAATGTGGTTTGTTTTAGACATCACACTTGCACATGTTGAACCTGTTTCTGCTATACTAAGGAAGAACATGCCCCATACATCAACTTTCTTCTAGGCCAGATTTGATATGCATATAGTGGGAAGGCCTCTGGAGATTATACAGCACTGTTTGGCAGTGTAGGTTGGAATTAAAACATTCAGAATTTCCAAGTCCCTGTGAAGACAAGTAGGAAGTCCCAGACAAGGCACTTGCTCTGTGTTGAATGTTTTTTGGAGACAATCCCATCTTTGCTAGGGTGGAAAGCCTTTCCATATTTCTTTTTAAGTCCATGGGACCCAAACGCTGATTAAAGTTCAGAGCCACAACTTCAGAAACACGTTTTAAACGGACTCTACAATGAAACACTCTGGGGTGGTTTAAGCCAGGACTAGACCTTAGTTTAATTTGGAAATATTACTAGTTTTAACAAATATGCCATACTTAAAACATTGCTTGTGTGCATTTTGAGGCAAAACAAAGGGCACTGATGTATTTTAAGATATTAACTTTACCTTACATTAACTTTAGTCTAGGACTAGTCTAATCTCTGTCTGGGAAACCGCCCCTATATGGCATAAAGACGTTTTCTCTTTTTTTTTTAAACCTTTTGGTCATCCTTATGCAAATCTTATGGTATTCCTACTTATATAGAAAAAAATGGTTAAATATAATTTTATATGGCAAAATGCCGGCAGTTGTAGCCTATAAGAACAGTTCCCAAGACTGGCAGGCAATGACTGATGTGCCGCACCTTACACCCAGTTGCCCTTGTACCTGTAGTAAGTGTACTGTAAATCACATAAAGAGCATGTAGTGAATACTTACTAGCTAAATGTGCAATGTTTTCAAATACCATTATAGGGTGAAGCAGGAACTGATGGACTTAAAGGAGAAATTGGACAGCAAGGATTCTATGGGGAGCCCGGTGACCAGGGCAGGTTGGGCTCACCAGGTAAACCGCTGCCACACAAAATCATAATGGACATGCATGTGGCAGTCTTCACATTTTAAACACATGTTTTCTGGCTTGATGTCAGGTAGTGTACCACGTATCAAACAAAGAAACAAAAATATTATGACAATGTTATGAAAGGTTTTTTCTGTCAGCATTGCTCCAGGCTGTCTTTATGCACCAATAAATGAGTATAACAAATACTTCTTAGTGGTTTAAAGAGCTGGTCCGCATGATGGATTTACCCTCAAAAGAAACTGTTGTCTTTTTTAAAATGCAGTTATTTGTTATAAAAATATACTTAATGTTAGCCTGCAAACAAGAGCTGAGGAAAGTGAATCTCTGTATTAAGCACAAACAGCTGTACGAATCCACTGCCAAACAGCATTAGTAAGACAGACAAGTACAGGGCAGCGGAAAAAGGCATCAGACAAGATGTTTAAAATTAGGATTATCTTTATTGCTATGGCTATTTTTTCACAGCTATTGTTTTTAAAACAGAATAAAAGGTGAAAATGGTTTGTCTTTACATGCAGGTGGGTATAGTGGTTATTGATTAGTTAAGTTTGACTCAAAAAAGAAAAGTTGGTAACTACAAGCTACTGATAAAAAAGTAGATTGATGCTACATTGACACTAATTAATAGAGTAATATCTTATTTATGCAGCATTTCTTTCTGGTTTTTAAATCTGATTGGCTAAAGGCCTTTTCCTGTCATGCAATATTGCACCAGTATCATTATGGGAACTGCTTCACTGCTTCAGCCTCTAGCCTAATCACAGCCTTGCTAATATAGAGCTATACCACATGACTATGAGAGTGATATTGCTTATGTAATATATCCAATGTTAATATTTTGGTAATGTGTTATTTCTGCATAACTTTACTAAGCAATGAAGTTTTTTTCTAAAAAAAAATCTAATGTAGGTGCTCTGTTTTGGGATGTTCAAAAATGTTTGATTTGTTTTTGCAACAGGTGACAGTGGAGAACAAGGTGACAAGGGAGCTAAAGGCTACGGCCTTCCTGGCTACATTGGTGACCAGGGACCAAAAGGTAACATTTTCACCATCAAAAGATTTTTCACCCTCAGTTTTAAAATGCAAATATCATAGTCATGCTAAAAAACTGGCCATTTGCATCTTTTACTAGGTCAGCGTGGGAGACCCGGCCGGGCATTTGATGGACAACCAGGTCGGATGGGTGAGAGGGGCCACATTGGCCAGTCTGGTTTAAGAGGACACCCTGGACTGCGTGGTGTTCCCGGGGTCTGCTTGACATCTGGATGTGCTTTACTCAATACTACTGCTCATGGGTCCCCTCAACAGTTATCTCAACAGATACCGCAGCTGGAACCTCAGCGGGCAACTCGTCAGCGATTGAGGGGGCGTCAGTGACCGCACGCTTAAAGACCACACAGTGACATTGGGACCAATGTGGATAATAGTGGAGAAACAATTAGTAGTTGAAATAAAAAGATATATGTAAATATGAAATAGAAATTCTCGATTAAAAGGCTGAGATATATTGAATCAACACTGTCGAAATTCACAACATTCATATTGGCTGACCAACTTAATTATGATCCACAAGAAAGGTAATTTGCACATATTATAATAGGAATTAATGTACTGTACATGTACAGTAGTTTCAAAGTGATGTGCAAGTCGCTTTGGTGTTTATAATAAAAATGCTGTTTATAATAAAAATGAATTACACTGGTTCATAGTCTGGTTATAGTGGTGGTTTTCATACAAATTGCTCATTTTATCAATTTTGCGAGTAAGATTTTCCATGCTCACTGCAACGGCACCCTAAGTGTTGTCTACTGCATGTATACATGCGATTTCAATTTGTGCCATATATGCATGGTAAATCAATAAATCTGCCTTTAAACAAAATTGTGAAGCAATGACTTGCCAAGCTCCCGAAAGGTGACCCCTGACTGCCCTGAAAATAACCATTTATTTATTTCAGCAGAGTGTGCTTTCTGGCCTTCCTATTTGTAATTACATAACTGTGTAGTAATTTTACTTCGGAAACCTCTTTGGTAATGACTGACAAACATTTTCCTAGAAGAAACTGGCTTTTTGCTTCGCAAAACAGCCGGTTCTCAAGGTACGTGATGGAGTTACGGGGTTGTCCTCCAACAGTGTTCCCTGCACAAGACCGTACACGCTCCTCGCTTACTCCGTGTTCTCTCTTGAAACACTGCACCAATTCCTTCCATGGAAACTCTTATTGCCTTTTTCTGTCTGTCTTTCTGTCAGCCTAATCACTTGTTATTGCTACACACCACACAAATCTCCCAGACATATAGCAGAAGCGATCACATTCATTGTCGTTTATTGTGTGGAATTAGAATCCATTACAGTGCTACTGGTGTGCCATGCCAAAACAAAGAGGGTGCATTTTTTTGCCAAAATTCAAAGTGGTTCAACTAACACAACAAATTTAAAACCCAGATTGTTTTGTGTATTTGTATCAGCAGTAGGAAATTTTATTTCCCATACTCTTAAGCAGAATTGGTCTTAGATTAAAAGGCCAACAAACCTTTAATGGATGCATATCAAAATAAGCAGGCCACACGAACAGTTTCTCAGAACGGTGTAAGGTCTATTTTACTTGGTAAACTACCCATTTTCTATTCCATAAAACTTTTTCCTTCATGGGTTTCTTTGTAAATCTTTATTATGAATGTCGTGGGATACTTTTGAAATACTTCATGCTTTTCAATGCGCCTGTCCATGTTTTCCACAGTTTCCTCATTTGATAATAGTTGGCTTGAGTGTTCCAGGCTACATAACCACGCTGCAGTTCATCATGATTGCAGTGACGCCTCACTACTATTCCTTTCTGCCCACTCAATGATCAAATATGGTCTTTCCTTCATGGTTTTGCCTTTGCTGCCACTTTCCAGACCCAACAGAATATGACACATGAGTCCAGCTGTACCTTTCAATTACTAGAAGCCCTGTGGGAAGAGGCCTGTTATTTACAGCGGCATTCTTCGGACTTCCAACTGTTAAAACATCAATTATGGGCATGGTTTTCCCACATTTCACATGTGTCAAGCAAGAAGTTGGTCTGTCAGGTGGGCTTAGCCTTTGCACTGTGTTCCTCATGCACCTGTTTTTCAAGAAAACTGGCTGACATCACAGATCAGACCTGAAAAAAAGTATAGCCGGTTCCTTAATTAGTAGTCAATCGGCAGAAATTTTGCGTTATCTATCGCGGACATATCGATATGGCCAAGCTTGTCAGTGAACTACAGCTTTGTTTAGTAAACACTGCGCCATCTGAAAGCAGGTGGTGGTGATTTACTACTAATTAAGGAACCGGCTTTACTGACTAGATGCGCATGACTATTGCATGTGATTTATCGTGAAGCCCTACTTAGAAGGTGTGTTTATTTAGCTTCTGTGAAGCTTTGGTGAGTTTTAATGAAAATGCTGACAGTGACAAGATTGAATCCAAGAGGATGTGGGAGTTTATTTCTTAGAATTACTTGTTGAAAGCTCTTTAGCTCTATAGTGGGTGTAAAGAAAAACAGAGCTTGTTTATTCTGCAGTGTAAATTGTGTTACGATTCAGTTTAACTACTGAAAACTTTTTTATATCTTCTAGGTCGGTTTTATGTACTGCTGTAGGTTGTGTGGGATTCAGCAGAAGCTATTGAAATCTTGCATACTTAACTAAATAATTTACACGTCTACACACATATACTGATTTCAAAGCTCCTTTTAACACAGTAAGCAGTTCGGTAAATGTGCACTTTAATGTCCTCTACTTTCCTAAATCTGTCCTTCGTTTTTTGCTTAAATTGTTAGATGAGGTTCCAGACATTTCTGACATTTGATTTTAAAATATTAAACTGTAATAGATTAAACTACAGTTGATTCACTGTCATGAACTCTGCCACATAAATGGTCGAAATGATCCAATTTATGGGAGCATTTAGAAAGATTAGCCCAGAAAACTTACCAGAAAGCTTACTGTGATTTTCCAGAACATCTTTATGTTCTCATCTTCTGCATGATGTTGAAAAGCACATATGGTACTTTTAGTGCCAACATCACAACATGAAAATGTTTAGCTTTCAAGTGTATGAGTAACTCAAGATATTTTGTTTCCAGCAATACATCTATTTCAATAAATCAGACATTTTAGAGAAAACAATGGCATGTCCCTGATCATGTCTTGCATTAAAACTATAAACTATATCTAATTTAACAGGATGCTAGAGTCCCAGAGCAAATACATTACCTTGTTCAAGTGCTTTAACCACTGACACAAAACTTAAGCTGTGTTCAACAAATTGTTGTGATATCATAGTTGTCATTATACATCTATGGCACGATCTTGTTTTTGTGACCAGGGTGTTGTTTTTGGATATTAATTGTAATTGTAATGCATTGTAATATTTTGATGTCTGTTTGAATTGGTCAGTTGTTGTTGATGATGATGACTGGGGGTGCAAAAAGATACAAAAAGTATTTCTAAAAGGACAATAAATAAATAAATATTATCAACACTTTCACTTAATGCAATTCTCAATCTTTCCAAAGGCTTATAGAAGACAAGACAAGATCCAAACTATGTGAAAGTACAGAAGCAGGCAACAGTATATGTCTTCACAAATTATTCTCAGAGAATCTAAAAAGGATATTCCCTTATTTAATCTGTAAGCTCATTTTCAAAACCCCTCACAGTATTTACCCTCTCGACTCTCCTACACAATCCAACCTTGGAAGCATATGAGAATTACTTTAATTTTCCCTTTGCTTCCACAAAAGGGGGCTGAGTCCTCCACTCTTTTATTTAGTGGAGTCCTTATCTGCATCTTATTTCAATCTCTGTATTCAAGAGAGAGAGAGAGAGAGAGAGAGAGAGAGAGAGAGAGAGAGAGAGAGAGAGAGAGAGAGAGAGAGAGAGAGAGAGAGAGAGTTAGATGTGACTGGGGAGGGAAGTCTCACATCTGCAACTTTGCTCCTCCAACCCTGAGCTTTACAAAGCACTGGCCATGGGACAACAGACAGTGTGAGTAAGGGGGATTTTTATTCAATAAGAGTCCAGGTCCACGCACAGCAAGCTCTGGTAAATCTTTGTCTTTTCTCCTAACCATGATGTTATGCTTTTAAACTGTTGTGATTTTGCTCTTTTCTTCTGGCTGCTACTAGCATGCATAAGTTACTGTTTTGCATGTCATTATCTCATGGCTATCCCAACTGATGAAGTCATTTGTAAAAAAAGCTTGTTTAAATTTTAGCCAAGACTTCCTGAGAACAATGCTCCTTTTTATTTTTGGTGGCTTGCGTTGTTGTCATTGTTGACTTGTTCGAAGCATCAGCAGATGCTATAATATATTCGAATGTAAACTGCATGTGCACAGGACCTTACATGCTTTGCTGTTTCTGTCAGCTTCTTTGCAAATCTTTGATCATGCAGTTTTTCGGGGCTGACAACCTGCACACTGAAGTCATTAGGTACAGTTATCTGTTCCTTATTCATGCGACTGTCACAAGTAAAGAATGAATGGAATTATTTAGCTGGGCTTTGTCTTGCAACCGTGCTACATGGGTAGACATGCAAGCCAAACTAAGGAAATGTTGTATCTCTCTTTAATCATGACTTGTTTCGTGCCCTTGTTTGGATAAGGACGGTGGTTTAAAAAGACTGGTGAGAGGAGCTGGCGAACATCAGAACGGGATACCAACCAACACCGCTAATGTGCGTAATGTGGTGGAAACCCCCTGTAACTTGATTATGTAAAGTCATTTTAATGGTCTCTGATATAATATATAATAATGTTCATTGAAGCCAGAAGAACTTGGCCCTTGTTTATTTTCCCCTCATGTTGGCAAACTAATTGTGCATGCCCTACAGCAGTTGTTGATGTTGGTATTGAAAAGCACTGCTTTACAATTGTACATTTATAGTTTGCAATGGAAAACAGGCAGAAAGGTTTTACTAAGACAATAGTTGCCAGTTAAAAACATGTAGATGACCGATCCAAACTAAGCCATTCGCAATAAATCAAGAGTAGATTAAAAAAAAAAGGGGGAATAAAATTAGAACTGCATGAGAAAAGTGTTCCTGGGAAGTGGACTAAAGGCAGAATGTTTTTGGCATCTTTCCCACTTCAAGTACAGAGAGGTTAACGCCTCATCTGGAGGACAGCAAGGAATCAGCTGTTCAGCAAGGGTTTCCTGCCTCCCACATCCAGTTGGATGAAACCCATCAGTGTGAAATAAATCTAACATGAGTATCGCTACGAGCAGAATGAATTACTCACTGAAACATTCCACGGGGATTTAAACGTCGTGTTTTGGAAGATGCCTACTGAGGAAAGGTTTGGCTAAATTCAGGGAGTGTGATTCTTTTTCAGAGCGTTGGATGTTCAAATGTGCTGCATTCCAGCTACCTTACCTTTCCAAAGTCGTCTTCATCTTGACCTGAGAATGAAACTGTAAACTGTCTGGAGGCCTCTAATAACTCTCAGGTCAATGAGAAGGTCATGGTAGAGAGAAAAGCCATATGTCTGGAGATACAGACTGGCAGGAGCATGTGTCTTGCAAGTTTATGTGCAAGGTCTGCCATCTCTATGAGTATATTGATGCATTGCAAAGCAGCATTCATCTATCAGGCCAAAAGTGACCTCGGCTTTCTCCAAAGCATATGAGCTCGGTCAGTCTCCAGAACTGGAAGTTTACTTGAAATATACACTTCGGAGGAAAAGTGCGTGGGGGTGTGAGTCAAGGGTGGGAGTGATGGGGCAGACATGCTTGTGAAAATAACGAAGCAGTCCACATACCTCCCTATGTGCTAGGCTTTGGAAAGCACTGGCATGAGGTCCAGTTCCATCATAACTTTTAATACAGCTTTAGGAGAATGACTGGAAAACCCCATGTAACTAGCAAGCTGAGAGACATGCTGTGAGGTTGATGGGGGTATGAATGCTTCATTTCATGCATGTTCCAGTCACGCTTCTCTTTCATCGGCTGAAGATAGTAATTCGCACTGGGACTCTGATCTTACCAATCAGCAGACCATAAACCCCTCCATTGTTTCTAAAGGGAGCAATTCTGGTCTTCATTTATTACTGTGTGTTTGTTATAATGTCTTTCTTGTGCTGCAAACAGCAATTAAGCAAACCGTTTTCAACAGAGAGTTGAGTCAGATGAAGAGCTAATTCAAACTATTACGTGGTAGTCTGCATGGTTAGACTGTTAAGCTAAATTAAACTCATCTTAAAATGAATCGTCAGATGAACAGGTGAGCCAATACAGCTAATTTTAGGCCGGATCTAAGACCACACCTTTTGATAAGGCCACTCTGCTTTTCATTTTCAGGGGATACACCCTGCTAATGGCTTATAACTTAATATTAGACTGTGAGAAGAAAAAACATTTTTTCACCTAGGTGAGAATTAAGTGAGATGATGAATTTATTTGCTCAAATTAGAGAAGCATTGCATTACATGCCTGTTTCTCATTCTGACATCATTGTATCCTCTGCGCAACAAAGGCAATACAAATGTGGCTCACTTGTCTTGGTTGGAATGCTTACATTGAACGGCATGCTTTAAATTTATTACAGAATCTATAAAGCTTCAACAACTGCAAATCTGCAAATTACATTAATGTGAAGACATCTAAGAAATGCATGTTTTATCTTGATCTTTCTTTAGGGGCTAAACTGGAGCTTGGTACTTCAGGAACATGGGTAGCAAAACAAGATCCATGCATTTTGTTTTTTGGTGTCTTTACTTCATTCGCCTACATTTGTTTTGCACAGCACAAGATGAGGACATGAGATTAAGTAAGCGTGCTTTTCTCATCCCCATAAGTGTACGTTGCATGAAGACTATTAATAACATCATCTCATTATGCAGTGTTCATTTTGCCTGTCTTAATACAGAGCAATTTCATAGTCTGATTGGGTAAGAATAAATGACCGGCTCGAGTACACGCAACATTGTTATTTTGTCTTCCTCGATTTCAGGTTGCAGGACGGCACCAAGCGACTTAGTGTTCATACTGGATGGATCGTGGAGCGTGGATGACGTAAACTTTGAGATTGTCAAACGATGGTTGGTGAATATTACGATCAGTTTCAACATTGGTCAGAAGTTCACCCAGGTTGGGGTAGTGCAATACAGCGATGAACCTTTCTTACATATACCGCTGGGAAAACACTTCTCAAGCCGTGACCTCATCAAGGCCATGGAGTCTATAGAATATATGGGAGGGAACACGAACACAGGGAAGGCCATCAAATTTGCCAGCGACAAACTCTTTGCCTTTTCTGAGCGAGGTCCAAACGGCATTGCAAAAATCGCTGTGGTTCTGACGGACGGGAAGTCCCAAGATGAAGTTATGGCTGCTGCGGAGGCAGCGAGGAAAAAGGGCATAATTATTTTCGCAATCGGCGTCGGGTCTGAGACGGAGGAGGCGGAGCTCAGGGCCATTGCCAACAAACCGTCATCCACCTATGTTTTCTCGGTGAAAGACTATAAAGCAATCGCAAAGATCCGTGAAGTTATTAGGCAGAAGCTGTGCGAAGGTAAGCCTCTGTGTGTTCATCCTTTAAAGTTAATCATGGCCCTGGCACTTTTATATTTCAGTGGCTGCATTTTAAAATCCATTAGTGGAATCTTTTTCACATGTCACCATGAAAAGATGCAGTTTCATGTGTGTCATGTACCAATGGAGACAGGTTTACGGCATTTCCACCTCTGAGTTGCATGCATGTCATCTCTCTTCTTAAATCACAGTTAGTTTACAACTAATCTTTATTAATACTTCACTAATGCACCTTTGTTAAACAAAAATTATATTTATAAGTTTGTTTAGCTTGCTCCAAGCTAAAACCTCTCAAAAACTGTTCAAAAGCACAGGTAGCACAAAAATAAATGTAGGATTGGTGGAGAAGAAGGGATATATCAAATACCAAGATTAATTATTTCCAAATTACGAAATTTAAGGAAAGCATAACATTTCTGTTTTAACAATAGATTGCTCAGCAACTTAAAAAAAGAAATTAGCTCTTCATAAAAGTTTGTTAAGATTTTAAAAGCTTGTGATAAATATCCTTCCAGATACTGGAAAAGTTAATGATCAAGGTATCTTATAACGGACGTGGGTCATCTCTTGACTGGTATTTGTAATGGTCGGGACATTCTTTATTCGGACTGCATACTTGCACAATGTGCTCAACGCCAAGGTCCTCAACTACAAACCTTTTATTAGATCGGCCTCCAGGCCAAATAAAATAAAGCAGTGCATTTCATAAATATTTAACCCCTTCCAGGCATTCCCTTCACCATACTTTCCTTTTTTTATGATATAAAATTAGACAAATGTATTATTATTAATTTTAGATTACTTCTTAGATGGGTTCAAATAAATAATAAAAGTAAAAAATGTTTGTTTCCTCATAAGTATGTTTTTTTTTTTAGTATTAAAGTCACTGAAACTTTTTGGGACTTTAGCTTATTCACCCTATCCACCAGAGTTAGATAAGTCCATACATACCCCTTTCATCTCTGTGCCCCTGGCTTAGCACAAAGACTGGAAGTAAATGGCTCCAGCTGGCATACTTTTCCCAATAATTGACTAAATAACGCCAAAATGTTCCTATTATGTTGTGATTTGTATACGTAGTCACAGCGTGTACAAATAACAAGGTCATATGAAACACAGCCATCTTTTAATCGTATACATACTGGGAACAAGATTCTCAAAGGCAAAGCACTGCTACTTGGGCGAAGTGATTTGCTTGCAGCACCTGAGAAGCCCTGAGAGAGTTTGTGCAAGTGTTGCGCTAATCACAGTATAGTTTCCAATATGTATATGACTAAAAGATGGCTGTGTCTCATATGACCTTGTTATTTATACAAACTGTGACTATACAAATGACAACATGCTGTATACATAGGAAAATGTTGGCACTATTTTATCACTTATTGGGAGCAGTATGCTAGCTGGAGCCATTTACTTGTAGTCTTTGTTCTAAGCTAGGCTAGCTGCATCAGACAGAGTTACGTCACGCACAGAGATAAAAAGGGTATGTATGGAGTTATCTTACACTGGGGGATACGATGAATAAGTCCCAAAAAAGTTGGCACGTTTCTTTAAAGAAAAAAGTAAAGTGTGAAAATTTTAATATTTAGTTAATGGATATTTTAAATAATAGGAAAAATCTGAAATGAAACCGTGCCACTGTGACTTTGAAGTTCATTTGACAATCTTGATAATGCTTTATAAAATAATAGTTGCAATAAAAAAACTTAAAATAGGCAGTCATTTTTAAATACTTTGAAGTTGTTTAAATATAATTCCTTTTCCATTTCAAAAAATTTAATCCGTTTGAGGTGGAACTCTGTTCCCCCTTGAAATTCACTTGACGACGACATCAAGACACAAATGATTGACTTTAATTTAACAGGTTTATAATTTATTTAATTTTAAGTACTGATACAATAGTGTGCTAAATAATGTTGTTTTCTATCTTTCACATATTACAGAGACAGTATGCCCAACAAAGATTTCCATAGATTCTCGAGATGAGAAGGGATTTGACATTCTTCTTCATCTAAACTTGGCCAAAAAAACCAAAAAGACACAAGGATCATATTATGGCAGCAAAGCTTACCAGGTGACGTCCCGAGTTGACCTTAGTGAGAGCACTAGGTAAAGATGTTTTACAGTTTTGTTGCTGTTTGTTGTGAGCACCATCACAATACTTGGTCACTTGAATTGAAACAGCATTTTCATTTTAATGTCCATAGGACATTGTTTCCAGGAGGACTTCCACCATCCTATGTTTTTGTGTCCACCCTGAAGTACAAAGGCTCTGTGGTTATGGAGAACTGGGATCTATGGAGGATACAGACCAAAGATGAAAAGCCTCAAATGGCAGTTACTCTAAATGGATTAGACAGAACAGTGATATTCACAACAACCAGCAGTTCAGCAAGTGGAACTCAAACGGTGGTCTTTACTAAAACACCTGCTATGGTAAATACACAGCATGCTCAATGTATGAAACAAATTCTCCAGTTCTTAGTTAGCACATGACCCAATTGATGGCAACCAGCAAAGGATTTTATTTCATTCTTGTATGCCTGGAATTCCCAGTTTGGGATAATGGTGTATTATACTGGTGTCTCAGTGAGACATGCTTTACAAGTTTTACCAGGCTAGAAAAATCCAATGCAGGGTTTTTAAACTAGCCAAGTAGATAAACACACATTCTGCTTTATTTATGTTACAGAAACTATTTGATGAAAAATGGCATCAACTACGTCTTCTAGTAACAGAAGAGGACGTCACCCTGTATGTTGATGATCTTGAAATCGAAACTTTGGCATTGGAGCCTCCTGTTGGTATTTTTATTAATGGAAAAACGCAGGTTGGAAAGTATGTCAGCAAAGAAACAACCGTACCTGTAAGTATGTTAATGACATATTGGACGCTATTCTATATGGGTCAAAATCACCATAAAGTGCCTTTGGGACTTTATCATTTCCCAAAATAAAAATCTAAGATTTTGCATTTAAATTTGTATTTGTTATATTAGGAAACCTTAACCTGTTAGACATGTTACACATTTTATAAACAACATGATCTCACAAAGTTCCGTGGGATAGTCACAGAATTTTTTTGCTCATTTTTTCGTGGCATTCTCACGGATCTCCGCATATTTCCATGGCCCTGCCACGGACTTTATTTTCCGTAGCATTCTCAAGGATTGGTTACTCAACTGCTTTTTCCTATATTCAAACCATTGTCGCTTCGGTTTAGGGTTAGATTTGGTGTTTGCGTTAGTATGTCACTTTAAGTGTTGGTTTATACTATTTTTTTCTGATGTATTCTTTTATATTTTCTAAACTTTAATCAATTGTCGTCTGGCGTTGGGGTTAGAGTTGTGTTTGGGATGTCATTTTATGTAAATCTAACCCTAAACCGAAGCGACAATGGTAAGAAAATAGGACAAAACAGTTGAGTTACCAATCCGTGAGAATGCCACGGAAAAGAAAGTCCGTGGCAGGGCCACGGAAATGTGCGGAGATCCATGGGAATGTCGCGGAAGGATTAGCAGAGAATTCCGTGACTATGCCGCGGAAATTCGTGAGATCAGGTTAAATGAACTGCAAGCAGACAATGTACGAGTAAACCACAAAAAAGTGTCAAAACTCTCATGGACAAATTTAAAATAGGATACATACTTTTTTAATTGAACAGTGATTATATATATTTGCAGAAAGATTATGTGTGCCTTTTTCAACACATTTTAGTTAATGGTAACACTTTTTTACAATGAAATTGTTGCCAAAACATTTATTGCCCAATAAAACAATAGTTGGACATTCTTTTCTCAATAAAACCTAGCAACAAAGATATTTTGTCAAAATTTCTAGCAATAGCCTACTACCTAGGACCGGTTAGCTTGTTTAAAATTTTGACTTAATATATTTGTTGCTTGACTTGTTAATTAAGCAATCAAGAAAACACACATAAGGTTTTGCAGACTTGATAAAATATTTTGTTTATTTTTATAAAAGTTGACAGGGTGGACCTTGGCATGACAAGGTGGACATCTTTTTGAAATCTCAGCTCCATTTAGACCGATTCCTAGAAAAAATTATTCAGAACAATTTAAAACCTTCCCTTTCAAACTGCTGTTTCCTTCTAGCCTGGGAAAACCGAGACAACTTCTGGCAAATTTAAATTAGCCCTGCAAGTAGTCTGGCAAAGAGGCCATTCAAGCCCATTTCTAATGCCGAGAAATCACGGCACCAATCAGAAACATTGGGGTGGGCTTTACACAATGACGACAGCGCAGCAGCAATGGTACAACCCAGTATCACGAAATTGCGTGACTATTTCACGCATGGACCAGCGTGACAATGTCACGCTTTGCCGCGTTTGAGCGTGAGCATGTCATGCTTTCTGTTTGTGTCGCTGTCACGTATTGGTTACTCAACTTTTTTGTCCTAATTTCTTACCATTGTCGCTTCGGTTTAGGGTTAGATTTACATAAAATGACACCCTTACCTAAACAAACTCTAACCCCAACGTCAGGTGACAATTGGTTAAAGTTTAGAAAATATAAAAGAATAAGTATTGTATCTTTTTATTTTATAAACCAATACTTAAAGTGACAAATACTTAAAGTGACATATAACACAAGCATCAAATCTAACCCTAAACCGAAGCGACAATGGTTTGAAAATAGGACAAAAAAGTTGAGTAACCAATACGTGACAGCGAGCGACACAAACAGAAAAGCGTGACATGCACACGCTCAAACGCGGCAAAGCGTGACATTGTCACGCTGGTCCATGCGTGAAATAGTCACGCAATTTCGTGATATAGGGTTGAATGGTAAGGCAGATTTTGTACACAGATGGATGCCGCTGTGAAACATCACTCATTTGTATCAGCATATCGCATAAGTGATTTAAACTTTTCGTTAAAACCAGAGCAAAGAACAACACTTGAAGCCTTTGTATCTAAAAAAAGATGTTATCGCTGTCTTACCGACTGGATTCGGCAAAAGTCAGATATGCCAGCTTGCAACTTTGGTGGCTAAACAAATGGGTCTTAGCGAGAGTGGCGAGCCCTCTGGTAGTGCATACGTCATCCTCTTCATCGCTCTGATTGGTTTTAGATCTATCCAATTGCGCCCAGAGGCATTTGAGCGAGGTTTGTTGGTGACACCCCTTTGGACATGATTTGTCTATGAAGCTTTGCCTTTGCCTTACTACTGAGAATGGTCTGGTTTAAACCAGGCTAGTTTCCTTCTTTAATTGGTAATCAGCTAAACTAAACTTGTCTAGTCATTTACATTGTTGAGGCTGAACAGGCAATGGAATCCATTATATGGACTTGATTTCACTAACAATCATTTATTACAAAGGAGAAAGGTTTGTACAATATCTAATTATCATCATCAAACACATGGAAGGCTTTGCGACAGAGAGGATGATGACATTGTGTACATTTATAGCTAAATTTAGCATTTAATGAACACATGGCGTACCCTCAGTTTGCAAAATGATTTATTGTTTGATAGTGCACAGTTTAAGAATTTTTATATTTATTAATATTTTACTATGATCTGGTTGGTTTACATTTCATTTTGATAATCCACTTTAGACATTCTACTAACTAATAATAACTTTGCAATTACATGTCAACTAACTTTTATTAGAGTTTTGATAGACTGCTTGGGGCAGGATTACGTAAGGGGTTAGTTTTACTAGAATGTAGTTACATGTAGTAGCAAAGTTATAGACACTTGAATGTGTGTTTGGGAATCATCACAATAAAGTAGTTGCAGAGTTACTTATAAAGTAGTTAGTAAATAAAGTGGGCCATCAAAATAAAGTGTTTTCCAGGGTTGACGTAAGCTTGACAAAATCCAACTGCAATCACAATATGATAAAAATTGGGAAATATAAGTGTTAATACTTACTGTATGTGCATTACACACTTACTGAAAGGATTATTAGGAACACCATACAAATACTGTGTTTGACCCCTTTTCGCCTTCAGAACTGCTTTAATTCTACATGGCATTGATTTAACAAGGTGCTGAAAGCATTCTTTAGAAATGTTGGCCCATATTGATAGGATAGCATCTTGCAGTTGATGGAGATTTGTGGGTGCACATCCAGGGCACGAAGCTCCCGTTCCACCACATCCCAAAGATGCTATATTGGGTTGAGATCTGGTGACTGTGGGGACCATTTTAGTACAGTGAACTCATTGTCATGTTCAAGAAATCAATTTGAAATTATTTAAGCTTTGTGACATGGTGCATTATCCTGCTGGAAGTAGCCATCAGAGGATGGTTGCTTCATAATCTGGGCGGGCACGGTAGGTCATCCGGGGTTTTCTCGCCTACTCATTTTATGAATACTAAGAATTCGGACATAGTACTCTGTTCACCTACTGTTTCTCATACTGTAAAGTAGGTAAGTACGCAGTTTTAGATGCAACTTAAGTATACATACAGTCTTGTTCAAAATAATAGCAGTACAATGTGACTAACCAGAATAATCAAGGTTTTTAGTATATTTTTTATTGCTACGTGGCAAACAAGTTACCAGTAGGTTCAGTAGATTCTCAGAAAACAAACAAGACCCAGCATTCATGATATGCACGCTCTTGGGGCTGTGCAGTTGGGCAGTTGGTTGGGGGGGGTGTGTTCAAAAAAATAGCAGTGTGGCATTCAATCACTGAGGTCATCAATTTTGTGAAGAAACAGGTGTGAATCAGATGGCCCCTATTTAAGGATGAAGCCAACACTTGTTGAACATGCATTTGAAAGCTGAGGAAAATGGGTCGTTCAAGACATTGTTCAGAAGAACAGCGTACTTTGATTAAAAGTTGATTGGAGAGGGGAAAACCTATACAGAGGTGCAAAAAATGATAGGCTGTTCAGCTAAAATAATCTCCAATGCCTTAAAATGGAGAACAAAACCAGAGAGACGTGGAAGAAAACGGAAGACAACCATCAAAATGGATAGAAGAATAACCAGAATGGCAAAGGCTCAGCCAATGATCACCTCCAGGATGATCAAAGACAGTCTGGAGTTATCTGTAAGTACTGTGACAGTTAGAATATGTCTGTGTGAAGCTAATCTATTTTCAAGAATCCCCCGCAAAGTCCCTCTGTTAAAAAAAAGGCATGTGCAGAAGAGGTTACAATTTGCCAAAGAACACATGAACTGGCCTAAAGAGAAATGGAGGAACATTTTGTGGACTGATGAGAGTAAAATTGTTCTTTTTGGGTCCAAGGGCCACAGGCAGTTTGTGAGACGACCCCCAAACTCTGAATTCAAGCCACAGTACACAGTAAAGACAGTGAAGCATGGAGGTGCAAGCATCATGATATGGGCATGTTTCTCCTACTATGGTGTTGGGTCTATTTATCGCATACCAGGGATCATGGATCAGTTTGCATATGTTAAAATACTTGAAGAGGTCATGTTGCCCTATGCTGAAGAGGACATGCCCTTGAAATGGTTGTTTCAACAAGACAATGACCCAAAACACACTAGTAAACGGGCAAAGTCTTGGTTCCAAACCAACAAAACTGATGTTATGGAGTGGCCAGCCCAATCTCCAGACCTTAATCCAATTGAGAACTTGTGGGGTGATATCAAAAATGCTGTAAAACCAAGAAATGTGAATGAATTGTGGAATGTTGTTAAAGAATCATGGAGTGGAATAACAGCTGAGAGGTGCCACAAGTTGGTTGACTCCATGCCACACAGATGTCAAGTAGTTTTAAAAAACTGTGGTCATACAACTAAATATTAGTTTAGTGATTCACAGGATTGCTAAATCCCCCAAAAAAATTTTTTGTACAAAATGGTTTTGAGTTTGTACAGTCAAAGGTAGACACTGCTATTTTTTTGAACACACCCCTTTCAACTAATTGCCCAATTGCACAGCCCCAAGAGCGTGCACATCATGAATGCTGGGTCTTGTTTGTTTTCTGAGAATCTACTGAACCTACTGGTAACTTGTTTGCCACGTAGCAATAAAAAATATACTAAAAACCTTGATTATTCTGGTTAGTCACATTGTACTGCTATTATTTTGAACAATACTGTACCTTAGAATCTTGTGAAAAATAGTCAAAAATCCCGGTAATTCTCCCCTACCCTTTTATGTATACTAAGAATTAGGAGATACTATTCGTTCGGCAACTGCTTTTTGTGTACTATATAGTATGGAATTGGGCTGTTTCGGAGGCAGTCAATGTGTATATAGGTCAGTAAAAGTGTGTAAAAGCGTGACTTGAGGCTGAGCTCTAATTGGCTGGTTTAAGATCTGCCTTGGGGCGCAGCACTGTGTGCCCCTAACCCTCCCACTTACGTTGTAAGTGAATCAATATGTTATTTATGTCTTTGACCTCATGTGATTGGATCGTTCTCTGAATCTCATAACCACGTTCCATACTGCCATGTAACTGCTAGATACAGTACTGATCAGTTAAACCAAGTTAAAATATCTTGAGATTAAAGAAAATATGATTTTATGCTTACAAAATGACACTTATCAAGGCGTTCAGTTAAAGAATAAATAAAGGATTAAGGAGATTAGACCATCAGCAGGAAGTGATTGCGGCTGAGTTTACACTGTGTGCTTTTCCAGCACTTATGGCAAACAGAGTTGGCTAACGTTAGCTGGATGCTATGTAAGTCATGTCTTTTATTGTTTTCCCTGTTTGCTCTTTCAAAGTCTGTATAATAGCCTGCTCAAAATTTTGTGGTGCATTTGAGCTGCCTTTGCGTAGACATGATGCTCAGATTATCCTGTAAATTCCATGGCTTGGTCGACTTTATTGCAACGTACTGTGATTAGGCAACTTTAATGTGTGTGTGTGTGTGTGTGTGTGTGTGTGTGTGTGTGTGTGTGTGTGTGTGTGTGTGTGCGTGTGCGTGTGTGTGTGTGTGTGTGCTGGCATGGGTGTGTGTCAGATCGTGTTAAGCGAAGCATAATGAAAGAGCGTGATATCAATCTCCAATGACAATAGAGTCAGCATTAATCTGCCTTCATGCGTTGATTACACAAGATTGTCAGGGTTCTGGCTTTTTGTTGTTGGTTCTCTAGTCTAGTGCCAGGATCATGACAGTTCCCACATGTTTTGTATGGAAGCACTGGTTATTGTTTATGTTTTTGCCTGCTATGTGTCTCTGTCTCGTCTCCTGACCCCGCGTCCTCGTTTCCTTGTTAATTATCCTATTATTGTTTCATGATTATCACCTGTTCCCCTCTTGATTGTTGTGCTGATTCATTTTGTAAAGTAACCCTGTCATAAGCCTGCCCTGCTGAAAATTCCAGCATCAAACCAGCATGGGAATTTTGCTGGTCTATGCTGTGTCTTGCTGGTATGACCAGCATGGGATGCTGGTGCTAATACTGGTTTGGTGCTGGTTTAGCTGGTGCTAATGCTGGTGCTGATGCTGGTTTGTTGCTGGTTTAGCTGGTGTTCACTAGCAAACCAGCACCAAAACACAACATATGCTGGTATGCTGTTTTTTTCAGCAGGGTGTGAAGTCCTGTCTTTGAAAGGATTGTTAAGAGAAGCTTTGTCATGTTCTTGTTTTGTTAGTATCTGTTAGTAAAGTTTTTGTCTCAAGTTCTTTGTTTTGTTAGTTTAGCCTGTTTTGTATTGTTTATTGCGTTTCCCCTGTTTTGCCCCCTCATGGCCCTTGTTTTGTATAATAATTCCTGCATCCAGTTGTGTCTGCGCTTGGGTTCTTCACTTCAGTGTCATTCCTGACACAAGATGGTTTCAGTTACAGTGTCATGAGTTTAATTCAATTCAGATTTTTACACATTTGTTGCTATTTTAATCGCAATAGTATTTTGTGATTTGATTTGTTCATATTTGCCTGTTCAGCACAAAGTATGTGTGTTTTATTGCCTCTGCTGTCACTTTGAAATCATTCATTCATCTGCTTCATGTGCTGTTAAACAAGTGATGGACGGCCTCTGTTCATCTGTTCTCTTCACAAATAAATAAACTCATTTGAACTTGTATGCTCGTCTTGTATGTTCATGATCAGAAATGAACGAATGTGAACGAAAAACATTATTATCATTAAAACATGAAATGATGGTGAAAGTCATCCTCTGGTATGTGTAATTATCTTGATTAGTTTATAAACCGACATTAAACTCGAATTCACAGATTTATAGTACATTTATTTCATGCTTTAACAGTTGACTTCAACAATAACATTTTCAGCATTTAATAAGCTAAGCAGTATGATATTCATCACTTGATAAATGGCTATTTACAGTCCTGCATTACTACAGTAAAAGTTAGATTTTGAGTTTGTTTGCAGTGGCTCAGTGGTTCCTGTCGGTTGTCTACAAACTGGAAGGTTGGTGGTTCAAGCCCTGGCTCCAACTGACCAAATGTCGAGGTGTCCTTGAGCAAGACACCTAATCCCAGCTGCTCCCAACGAGCTGGATGGCGCCTTGCATGGCTGACACTGCCGTCGATGTATGAATGAGTGAGTGAATGGGTAATGTAAAGGCAACTTGTAAAGCACTTTGGATGGCCATGGGTCGGTGAAAACTCTATAAATGCAATTCATTTACCATTTGCGCCCCCTCCCCAATTTTTTTAGCACCAGCTGCCACTGCTTATATGTGTAAATGTTTAATAAAACCTTCAAATTGAACTAGATTGCATTTTTTTCATGATTTGTGGGTGACAATGATGAGGAAACCAAAGGCACTGATTTTGACCAAATGCTATTGTTGTCATTTATTTTTATAATTTATAAATTTCATTATAAATTTCTTGTTTGCCAAACTACTTCATACTACAGAAAAAAGGAAGACAAAATATGATTTTATGTTTTTATGTATTTTTGTATATTTTATAATTTCAATTTTAATATTGTGTTATAATAGTATTTGTCTGTGATATTTTGCCAGAGAATAAACATAACATTAAATCAGTTATAACATGTGCAATCCAGCAGTGTTCTTGTGGAAAGCAGACATGTTGACATCAAAAATATGTGCTTTATATTTACCTTTTCTCTTTCCCAAATGTGTTTCTATTCTATTAACTATTTGAATTTCATTTTTTTTCTCGGAATAGTTTGAAATACAGAAACTCAGAATATACTGTGACCCTGAGCAAAATAACAGAGAGACTGCCTGTGAAATACCTGGAGTTGTAAGTACAAGAATCTTAAAAATTTTCCCCATCTAAATATATTCTACATATTAATGTCACATCATATCAAAATGACCACATTCATCTAAATATTAAAGAAGAGTGATTTATTTCAAATCAATCCTTTCTTATTAGAGGAGAATACTGTCCTGTTAACAGTTGTAAATTATTTATTAATACAGTAGCTGTTGACACTGGAATTTGACTGACATGGTCACTACACTGTAAAAACTTTGCTGTAATTTTGCAGCTGGTTGCCAGTAACTTACTGTAGAAGATAAAGTCTAAAAATGTTCATTTAACTTTGAACAAAATGTTGCCAGTAAATAACATAAATGTAAAATCTACGGTAAGTTACTTGCAGCTAGTTGCCCAGTAATACTGTAATTTCTACAGAAATTTTTTACAGTGTACATGTGAAGTTTCTTTTTGTGCATAGATAAACTAACAGCATATGGCTAAACAAGACAACTTGTAAAAAAGGTTCAATTAAATTTGCTGTACAAATCATCATCAATTTACTATTTAAAATAAGTGAAAATTTCAAAATAGAAAAAAAAATGAAATTGCTTATGTTGGTAAATCGGTGAACCATTTGTTGAGTAGACTTATTGATTACATTATATCTTACAGAGGAGGTAAATTTCTATTTTTGGGAGAATTAATCCTAAAATAACATCATATTTTTTAAGCTTGTCTGTCATAATGTACTGACCTAATCTAATCTGCTCCTTACTACTAAATACAAGCATCTCAGTTCATCTTCTTAGTTTTAAAAAGAATGTGATATTTGCTCAAACCAGTCACAAACTTGTGCAACATTGGTCTTGTCATTGTTTCCAAGTAAACTACAGTAAACCACTTTGCCTGATCTGGCACGGTTTTGCAGTTTAGTGTTATTCACTGTTTAGGCAATGTGGCAAACATTTTTTTACCTGGTTATTATTTTTCGTTTACATATATATTTTCTGCATTGGCCTGATCATATTTTTTTTTTTTTAGAATGGTGAGGTATGTACTTTGGAAGACGATTTTGCTGATATTCAAATGTAACTGCTAATCTCATTCTAAATAGCAGTGGTAAGATTTGCCTCATGTTCTTCTGGAGTGTCTTAAAGTTCCCCTGTGGTCAAAATCAAGTTTTTATTGTTGTTTATATGTCTATGTGGTGTTTTTAATATGCTTTTAGACAAACCGTGTGCAAATTAATTCATTCAACACCATTGCTGAGTATTTTCTCCATAAAATTGCAGTTTTCCAAAGACAGACACGAAACTGTGATTTGAAATGGCCTCAGGTTTCCTACGTTACACACATGTAACTAGGGCTGCCTAACAATTTGTCATGACAGAAATGTTCACAGAATAAAATAATTTTTTACATAATATATGTGGGTGTATTGTGTATAATAATTATGTATACACACACACACACACACACACACACACACACACACACACACACACACACACACACACACACACACATGTATGTATTTAGTTAAGAAATATTTGCATGTTCATATAAATTTTATATTTATATATAATTCATATTATATATATAAACATAAATATTTCTTACAGAAATATATTTTTCCTAAAATTATACATGTATGTGTGTGTAATTACATATACATGACTATTATACACATTACACCCTTATGTATTACTCTGCAAACAATTGGTAACAAATCAGGTAAACAAACAAATGCAGGTAAAAATCAGCTGTGGCGGGTAACGTTGTGAAATCACATGCCGATTTGCGGGTTACTTTTTATAAATTATATTTAATTGTTCATTTCTTGATAAAGCTCATGTAAGCCAAATTGCACAGTTTTAATTGTGAGTCATCATGGTATACTAAATACAGTATTATTGTGCAACATCTGTGCATCTCTGACTTACTTTAACATACTGTTACTACGCAATGCAACAAAAAAATGGCACGCTAGACCCAAGGCTAATAATAATGTGGCGACACAAAGGAAAAAAGCATTAAAGCATACAAGGAAAGTCACCCCAATCAACCAAGGAGACCAAAAGAAGAGGTTTTAATACTAAGTGGCAAACTGGAATGGCTTGTCCATCAGTTCCCTAACTCTCTAGGTCGTAAATCAATATAGCGTGTACAGGGGCTCTTGCACTGATAAGGACGCTGCCTCACTAAAGACCTATTGCGTGTTTGTAAAAAGATGACGTATTTTGCGGGCGGTGCCCAGCTGGTGGCAGAAAGTGACAGCTCTGCAGTAGGGGTGTGAAGTGTTAGCGTTAAACTGTGATTGTTATGGATCAGGCGTTTTGTCGAAGTCTGTTCCAACTATCCCTTTAGTGAAATGTTTTTTATAGCATTGAAACATTGCACTTCACCTGTTTTCTATTATTTCTTCCTTATATTTACAGCCTACGTGTTTGTTTTAAAACTATTATAAAACTATTATGTTCACATACCTGTTAATATGCATAGACCTGTTTATATTAATAACACTTCACATCATGTGTGTGAAGTAATAGAAATAAGAGAAAATTGAAAAAATATGAAATATTTAATAAATGGTATAATATAGAATATATGATAATATATTATTGCTTGTTTAGTATAACCCATTCTATTTTTTATCTTTCTAAATAAATTATAAACGTAACATGATAAAAATGCTATAAGAAACACATAAAGGGAACAGACATTCTAATTATGAAAAGATTTCCTGATGATTTCATCACTCCAGTCTGCCGTTTAAGGGCTTGTAACCATGAACGCCTACGTCTATCTTCAAATGGTGTCTTTGAAGATATTCTATAAAAATGAAGGCCATCTTTTTTTGGCATTCCCATTCTGACATCCAACAGCACAACAAGACAAGAATTTTCTAGTATGTCATCTTTCCCTATGTATAATTCTTTTCCACTGTTTTTCTGCCACCACCGGAGCTTTCATTGACGTAACTGTGATGTCTACTCGGAATAGATCTATTCATTAGAAAACTTGATGACTTATTTTCTGGTGACGAGTCATAGATATTATGTATTCATACCTTATAAACTAGACACTAAAACAATTCCGCTCACATATGCATCATGAAACTGGCAGCTCAGTGGCGGTTCTAGACAAATTTCACTAGGGGGGGCCAAGGAGGGGCCAGTGGGGTGGTTACAGGAATTAGTTTAAGCCAGGACTATGCCTTAGTTTAATTAGAAAATATAACTAGTTAACAAACATGCCTTACTAAAAACATTACTTGTGTGCATTTTGAAGCAAAACAAAGGACACTGATGTATTTTAAGATATGGCATTGCTAGTATTTTTGAGGTTGGACAGCTCTTACATTTATTTTAGTCTAGGACTAGTCTAATTCCTGTACGGGAAACTACCCCTTAAACTTGATTTTACTTTACAATCATATACATATTTATTTAATACAAGAGTGAGTGCAGGTGCAAAAGAGGAGCTGGGGTCTCATCAGCTCCCTTGTTCAGTAGTCAGGGCACTGTGGTTAGGTAGTCTGCCATTATGCCAAACGTTACTTACCTAAAAATTCCATGCAACGCAAAAACCGGTGAGCATCGATGGTCCCTATGTTTCCTTACTGGAAATCACGTGACCTTTTCTAAAGCCCTCCAACCGAAAATCACGCGAGCCTACTCAATAAACTTTATGAAATGCAAACTTTAAAAAGACAAACGTTTGTTTTAGTTTAAATATAAACACACATTGCTAGACAGTTAGGGACCACAATCTACTCAATACTTAAAATAATATTTATTTTAAATTGTAAAGATTTTTATATGTAACATTTAATAATATTCCTCCAATTTTATGCACGTATATGTAAGAACATAATTACAGCGCTTTTTACAATGTGTAAACTTTAAAAAGAGCGAGATGTTGGTTTTTCCGGTTGTTGATGAGTAACAGCTGTGAATGATCACAACGCGCTGCCACGTCACAGGAGAATAAGTAGTGTCCCAATGTCAAGTGAGCTAGAGTCCTTACCAGTGCCCGAACCTGCATACACATTCACAACATCGGGAGATTGGGAACAAATTACAAATTGAGACACTCGCCGAGCAGCACCCGCAGCCAGCAACAGTGCAGCGGTTGGGTGCGTCGCTCTAATTTGCCCATGTAGAACGTTGCGTCGCATTAGTTCCGCTTTTGGCCCTCGCGTGTAAAATCAAAATAAATTTATACTTTTTTATTTGGTCAGCACGGGGTGGCCACAGGGGTGGCCAGTGACATGTCTACAGAGGCACGGGCCACCCATGGCCTCCGTGTAGAACCGCCACTGTGGCAGCTACATATCTGGAACTGACAAATGCGACATCTATGTACAGTGTTGGGGGTAACGCATTACAAGTAATGTGCATTACCTAATAATATTACTTTTCTGAAGTAACGAGTAAAGTAACAAATTACTTTTTAAATGTACACATTAATATTTGAGTTACTTTTTCAAAAAAGTAATGCAAGTTACTTTTTAAATTTAATTAATTCGATTAAAAAAATTATGTACTGAATTAAACTAAACGTAGTCAAATTATGCACTCTATGCCTACACGTCTGTGTGGGAACAGTTTGAGTCAAAAACTGAGATGGCAGGCCAGAGCTTGACATTTTTGTGATGAAATATGCAATTTCTGAATGCAGAACTTTTCAGTCATAAAAACACCTGCAAGGCCTGAAAGAGATCAAGCCTTAGCCAAGAAAAAGTAACGCAAAAGTAACTTAAAAGTAATGAAAATGTAACTAAGTAACGCATTTAGATACCTTTTTGGGAGTAACTTAATATTGTAATGCATTACTTTTAAAAGTAACTTTCTCCAACACTGTCTATGTACATATATATCTATGGTCTTAGCTGGTGCAATTAAGTAGAGGTGTGAACTAATTTGCATATTTATAGATCTGTGCATACTAAATAAGTCAGAATTACATTCAAGCTATTTTAGGGCATGAAAGAATTAAAGAAAAACCTTTACATATACTGTTTTCAAACTCAAAGATGAGTTTTAAGGAATACATTTATTGACTACAGGGCAACTAATAATACCATAGCTGGCTAGCTATATGATATCTTTCATCGGACTGATAGCAGGTTTTAGATTGTACAATATGAAGGTTTGACAATAACAGGTTTACATAAACGCAAGGTAAAAAAAAACTTTTGTTGTTTTATAATATGCATTTAATTTTTCCTTATTTCTTAAAAACTCTGAATCGCCACGCAAAACCCCTCCTTTGCGTAACTCTACTCTTCGCTGATTGGTCAACACATATTAAGTACACTCAACAGAGCCTAAAAGCAACAATTATTTATCAAACTTACAGGTTGTGAGGAGCAATCTGGTACAAATAAACTAGACAATAACCAAATACATTACTTTAAACTTAAACCGAGGCTATTCCAATTCAGTTTAAATTTATAATATTCAGCCTTAAGCTGAGGTTTCTCCATTCCAGTTATAAGTTAAGACTCATTTATAACAGACATTCTCTCGCGCAACGGCCCGCCGCCGGGAGAAGGGAGACTGCATCCTCAGACGGTCAAGAAAATATGGACCGTTTTCGGCCGAGCAGAGGAGAACGTGCACTGCCCGACGTTCTTCCCGAAACACTGCGATGCCCTGTCACAAGCATGGCCAGTATGTCTACTGTACGCGTTTCCCCTGGTGGCTTTACTGCCACAGATCCTCCAAAGGATCAGGAAGGAGACATGCACAGTGATCCTGATTGCTCTGCTTTGGAAAAAACGTCTCGGTTACGTATGTAACCCTCGTTCCCTGAAGGAAGGGAACGGAGACGTCATGTCGTGACCGACGAATTGGGAACCGCTTCGCGGGTGACCTATCTACTTCGAGAACTATCAAAAACGCCAATGAACTTGGCATGCAGGTATTTGCATAATGCCGGCGCCGCCCCGCCAGGTGCGTATATAAGGCGCGGGTGCATAATACCAAGTCAGCTATATTATTGCTGAGAAGCCGAGCAACAGTGCCCGGCCTGAACAGCAATGGAACAGCAAACTGTGGCGACGGGACGTGACGTCTCCGTTCCCTTCCTTCAGGGAACGAGGGTTACATACGTAACCGAGACGTTCCCTTTCAGTCGGTCACTACGACGTCACGTCGTGACCGACGAATTGGGAATCCCTACCAAAACGCCACTGCAGCTGAACCCTTCCAGTGCCTGCAAAAGCCCTCCGCCCTCCACATAAGGGGCGGAACCTAAGGCGAAATGCAGAAGGCCGGTCACTACCTGTTCCTTAACCCACGATAGTGAAGCAGCGAACTGGGAGAAGCGTCTAAACTGATCGGAGCTAGAACACTGCGGAAGCCATCCCCTAAGAAGGTTAAATGGATGACATAAATATATGAAACAACCGACAGGTTGCTCAAATAAAGTCTCTGAACAATACATGGTATGTTGAGAGATGCAGAGCAGGCTCTGCTAAGGAAAAACGTGGAGGATTAGAACCCCACGGACTTTACACACAAATGAACCCCACGTAGGGGACAAATGTGGACGCCTAGCCTACACAGGTTTACAGAGAATACATCAGTGATAGGTTGACAGCGGATGCTCCGCAACACCAGCTATCAGGGCGGTGGAGGAGAGGCAAAAACAGTTTTTTAGACGTTTTTGCCCCGATGGCCTTCCATAATGGTGCAAATGTGCAGCACCAAAATAGAGGCTCCAAGCCGACACACGAGCCGACCCTCGGCATTCTTAACTAGTTAGTAGAAAGAACCCGAGTGGAAACCGGTTCGACACGAACACTATAGAATCTTGTGAACGTATTAGGTGTCGCCCAGCCTGCAGCTCTACAAATATCTGTTAGCGAGGAACCGCGAGCCAGTGCCCAAGATGATGCCACACTGCGTGTAGAGTGGGCACGTAAATTAAATGGACAAGGCACATTCTGCTTTTGATATGCAAGGGCTATAGTATCCACAATCCAATGGGACATCCTCTGCTTGGTGACAGCTTTCCCTTTCTGCTGACCACCGTAACAAACAAAGAGCTGATCTGAGGTCCTAAAACTTTGCGTCCTGTCTATATACACACGTAGTGCACGAACAGGACATAACAAAGCCATGGCTGGTTCTGCCTCCTCCAAAGGCAGTGCTTGGAGATTCACCACTTGATCTCTAAAAGGAGTGGTGGGAACTTTGGGCACAAAGCCGGGCCGGGGTCTCAGTGTTACGCTGGATGCAGCCGGCCCGAACTGAAGGCACGATTCATCGACCGAAAATGCATGAATATCCCCTATCCTCTTAACAGAAGCCAAAGCAAGGAGAGTTAAAGTTTTCATTGTAAGAAACTTAACACTCACACTATGCAGAGGCTCGAATGGGGCTTCCTGGAGTGATTTCAGCACCAAGGACAGGTCCCAAGGAGGAATAGAGGGGGGACGCGAAGGATTCAGTCTTCGAGCGCCTCTGAGAAATCTAATGACTAGGTCGTGCTGACCCACTGTTCTACTGTTTACGGGTGAATGGTGAGCTGATATCGCAGCGATATCGACTTTAATAGTGGATGGTGACAGCCTATTCTCCAAACGACGCTGGAGATATAAAAGCACAACACTAATCGGGCATTCTCGGGGGTTTTCACTTCGGGAAGAACACCAGTCGACAAACAGGTTCCATTTAAGCGCGTAAGCCTGTCTCGTAGACGGCGCTCGCGCAGCAGCAATAGTGTTAGATACCTCTTGCGGTAAATCACTCATATCCTCCGTGCCCCGTCCAGAGACCACACATGGAGGTTCCACAGGTCGGGGCGCGGGTGCCATAATGTGCCCTCTTGTTGAGAAAGAAGGTCCTTCCTCAGGGGAATCTTCCACGGAGGGGCTGTCGCGAGGAGAGAGAGTTCTGGAAACCAACTCCTGGTTGTCCAATACGGTGCCACCAACAGCACGCTCTCCTCGTCCTCCCGGATTTTGCATAAGGTTTGCGCAATGAGGCTCACCGGAGGGAACGCGTATTTGCGCATGTTTCGCGGCCAGCTGTGTGCCAATGCATCCACGCCGAGCGAGTTGTCGGCTAGTGAATAGAACAGGCGACAGTGGGTCGTCTCTGGGGAAGCAAACAGATCTATCTGCGCTTTGCCGAAACGTCTCCAAATTTGCTGAACCGCAATGGGGTGGAGTCGCCATTCGCCGGGACGCGCAGCCCGAGAGAGCGCATCCGCCTCTACATTGAGCGTGCCCGGGATGTAAATGGCACGAAGAGACCTCAAATTCTTCTGACTCCATGTGAGGAGGTGACGGGCGAGATGCGACAGGTGACGCGAGCGTAAACCGCCTTGACGATTGATGTACGCCACGGTCGCAGTGTTGTCTGTTCGAACTAATACATCTTTGCCCCGTAACTCGTTGCTGAAACGGACGAGCGCAAGATTTACAGCCCACATTTCCCGGCAGTTTATGTGCCAATGCAGCTGGGGTGTCGTCCAGACCCCCGAAGCCGCAAGCCCATCGTACGTGGCCCCCCACCCCGTGTCTGACGCATCTGTGCATACTATCGCGTGCCTGGAGACCTGTCTCAGAGGCACACCGGCCCGGAGAAACGCACGGTCTGACCACGGAGTGAAAGTGCGACGACACGCAGGTGTAATGATAACACGGTGAATGCCGCGCAGCCACGCTCTCCTCGGGACTCGATCGTGAAGCCAATGCTGAAGCGGTCGCATATGAAGCAGTCCGAGCGGAGTTACAGCTGCGGCTGCTGCCATATGCCCCAAAAGCTTCTGAAATTGTTTCAGCGGGACCGCGCTCTTGCTCTTGAATGTATTCAGGCAAGTCAGAATCGACTGTACACGCGCTTCTGTTAGACGAGCTGTCAAATCGATCGAGTCCAGTTCCATACCGAGAAAAGAGATTCTCTGCACGGGGCAAAGCTTGCTCTTTTCCCAGTTGACCCGAAGACCCAAACGAGCGAGGTGTTTTAAAGTTAAATCTCTGTGATCGCACAGCGTCTGACGTGTTTGAGCTATTATTAGCCAATCGTCCAGATACGCGAGAATGCGCACACCTCTCTCTCTCAGGGGTTTTAAAGCCCCCTCCACTACCTTGGTGAATACACGGGGCGACAGAGAGAGCCCGAATGGGAGGACTTTGTACTGGTATGCTCGCCCCTCGAACGCAAAGCGGAGAAACGGCCTGTGTCGGGGGAGAATCGATACGTGAAAGTACGCGTCCTTCAGGTCGATAGATGCGAACCAATCGTTTGGACGAATGCATGGAAATATGCGTTTGGGCGTCAGCATTTTGAACGGCATTCTGTGAAGTGCACGGTTCAGCGAACGCAGGTCCAAGATCGGTCGCAAGCCGCCGCTTTTCTTGGGTACAATAAAGTAAGGGCTGTAAAACCCCGACCTCATCTCGGCTGGAGGGACCGGCTGGATCGCGTCTTTCGCCAATAAGACAGCTATCTCCGCACGGAGGACGTGCGCATCGGCAGCTCTCACCGTAGTGAAACGAACGCCGGAGAATTTGGGGGGACGCCGGGCAAATTGGATCGCATAGCCGAGACGAATCGTGCGTAAAAGCCAACGCGACGGGCTGGGAAGCTGTTCCCACGCCCCCAGATACCGTGCGAGAGGGACTAAAGGCACGATCGGTGTACCCGCGGCGGGCGCAACGGAGGTGATCGCCGGTGTGTGCGTAACGGCCGCACCGACAGCAGTGTTGTGTGTGATAACACTCACCTGAGTCCGTTGCTGGGTGGTTGAGTAAGGGAGGCTCTGCTGAAGACACCTCACACCACTCGATGCACCCTCTGGCGAAGGAGGAGGGAGACGATGGGTTATGAGCCCGTAGCTGTCTCCTACCGGCTGAGAGCGCGGTGGGGTTATGAGCCCGTGCGTCGCTCTCGTTCTCCTCTGATGAGTCGGAGAACGAGGGGGGGTTATGAGCCCTCTCGTATCTCCGAAGCTCATCTGAAGACCTAGAGATGGAAGTGGAAATCGCTCTTTTTGTGGATTTGTGGGTGCCGACTGAAAAGTCGGCGGAACAGAAAAATGAAACAAAAGATTCCCCAACCGGCCCTCCTCCGGTGGGGGGAGTGGTGCCTTCACCATCTCCCGAAGAGCGATCCCCTCCATCTCTAGGTCGCCCGTCTCAGGGCCGCTTTGATCTTCTTTTACCACCCTTTGCAGCGGGCTGAGCGGGCGGGGCGGGCTGCTGACGGCCGGTTCCTCGCTTCTTAGAAGAGCCCCGGGGAGGAACGGAGGCGGCCGCCGCAGGACGCCCTCGGCGAGGAGCAGGCTGAGGCGCCGACGTGGATGGGGCAGGCGCAGGACGCTTCCGACGTGGCATGATCTGAGCGATGGCCTCAGTCTGCTTCTTGGCCGCGGAGAATTGCTGCGCAAACTCCTCGACCGTCTCGCCGAACAGGCCGGTCTGGGAAACCGGAGCATTCAGGAGCCGGGTTTTATCAGCGTCCTTCATGTCCGCCAGACACAGCCAGAGATGGCGTTCCTGGACTACCAGGGTAGACATCGCACGCCCGACGGCGCGTGCGGTGACCTTGGTCGCACGAAGCGCCAGATCTGTAGCCGCACGTAGTTCAGAGAACTCCGCCGAGTCGTGACCTCCCGCGTGCAGATCCCTCAGAGCCTTAGCCTGATGAACCTGCAGCAATGCCATGGCATGCAGGGCAGAGGCTGCCTCCCCACAAGCCTTGTAGGCAGCACCGGACAGCGCCGAAGACTGTTTACAGGCCCGTGAGGGGAGAGTAGGCTGGTCCCGCCAGGAGGAAGCGACACCGGCCGGACACAACTGCATCGCGACCGGGCGCTCCACTGACGGGATACCAGTGTACCCCTTGGCATCTCCACCCTCGAGAGAGGTGAGAGGTGAAGGCTGATACGGCCGGTTCCGGGCGGAAAACGGGGTTTTCCACGACCGCGTCAGCTCTTCATGCACCTCGGGGAAGAAAGGCACCGGGGGCGAGGACTGAGAAGCCCTGGCACCCCCGAAGAACCAATCATCGAGGCGGGACGGTTCAGGTGGGGGAGGTTTAGTCCACTCCAAGCCGACCGCCTCCGCCGCCCGAGCGAGCATGGCTGCCATCTCAGGTTCGAACGCAGAAGCCGCAACCTGGCCCGAAGGCGGGAGCGGATCCGGATCGACGTCCGAGGCTGACAACCCCCCCTCCGACGTTATGGTGGATATCGCGTCAGGTGGAGGCTCGACAGAGCGCGAGGACACCGTAGAACACGGGCCGCTCGTCTCCATCGGGACCTCCGCTGGCAACGGATCAGGGCGCTGGGAGCTACTGGACGAACCAGCAGACCGACCCAGCACCGTTATACGGAGGTCATCCTTCGCCAATCTGGTAGCTGCGCCCTTAGCAGCACCAGACTGGGAAGGCGGGGGCCGTTGCCGGAGGAACGACACCCGTCTCCGCAAATCCGCTATAGTCATGCCCTCGCAGACGGGGCATGAGCTATCACGCAACGCTGCCTCTGCGTGCTGGAGCCCCAGACACGAGAGACAACGCTTGTGGCCATCCTGGGGGGCGATGAACACACCGCATCCAGAAACGGAGCACGGACGGAAATCCATCTTTAAAAAGACGACCCCGACCGTGACACGAATGAGTGGCTGTCTTTAAAAAGACACAAAGCTCAAACGTGCTGCTCTTTTAGGGAAATCACTCTTTTGTGCGAGCTGGTGAAACACACAGGGAGAGGCAAACGCACTCACTCGAACTCAAGTCCTAAATTAAAGAGACAGAGAGAGAGAGAAAGGGTGGAAAAAACACTGCGAGCCTCCACTGAGGTGTCTTTGCCCAACCAACTTCTGCAAGCTGAGATATTTTCTTCCCACACAGAACAGGATCTACGAAGATCAGTTAACAGCTTCTCGAGAGCAGATGTCTGCCGGCTTCGAAGCAATAAAGCTGATTTGGTATTATGCACCTGCGCCTTATATACGCACCTGGCGGGGCGGCGCCGGCATTATGCAAATACCTGCATGCCAAGTTCATTGGCGTTTTTGATAGTTCTCGAAGTAGATAGGTCACCCGCGAAGCGGTTCCCAATTCGTCGGTCACGACGTGACGTCGTAGTGACCGACTGAAAGGGAACAACCGTTGCTCCCCGACCTGTGGGGGCTGATAACAGTGGCCAATACAGCTGAGGAAGGACTACTGGACAGTCCTATTAAATGAACAGCAGGCTGAGCAAATTAAATTGAATTCTGTTTTGACTTTATATGGCATGATGTGGCTAATGATGTCAGACAGAGATTTCATATTTTATGAAGTGTAAAGTAATTTTTTTTTGTGTTTTCTTTTAGTGTGCTAATGGACCAGGTGATATTGACCCAACCCCAGAACCCTGCATCTGTCCACCTGGGCCACCCGGTATACCAGGACAGAAGGTACAAGCTACACATTAAATTAAACCTTTGTGCTTAAACAGTCACTGTGTAAGGTTGTTCACAAAACTACTTAGCACTGCCTAAATCAGGAGTGCCCAAGCTCAGGCTGGTGTCCACACCAGGCAGGTGTGCTGGGGCAAGTTGGAGCTAAACTCTGCAAGACACTGGCCCTTCAGGAACGAGTTTGGGCAACCCTGGCCTAAATGATCTCTCATCAATTCACTTACCAATGCCAAAGATTAAAGTTTATAAGGTCACGTCGATATTTATAAACACATGTTTCAGTCAGTGGTCACCATAACATCCCAAAATATGTCAAACTCTAAAAGGAAAACTTTCTTTAACTGTGAAACTGTGAACTGTGAATTTTAAATTATAAATGTATTCATTGCTGTACTTGATATTATTGGATTTTATACTATGCTGCAAACCATATTTTACTGTTTGGCCAATATCCTGCAATATCTGAATTACAATATCTAAAAATGTATTTACAGTTGTAATGAAATCATATAAATACTATTTACAACATATTGCTTGTGCATTCTTTAGGGAGAACAGGGCAGAACCGGAGATCCAGGTCAACCCGGTCCTGTTGGTGCTGATGGTAAGCCTGTGAGTACTACACAGTTTAATACAACCTTAAATTAATTTGAGCACATGCCGTGTTCAATGCAGTGTCCAGGACAGCAACATACTAAGATAGCTCTGAGAAACACCTCATATGTTGCTGCTCCCAATTATAAGGTTTTTTTTTGGCATAAATGTTGGATAACACTCCTACGTATCCTTCAAATAAAATAGTGTCTTAAATTAACCAACTTCCGTCAACGTAATGTTTGTAATGACTTATTGTGAGAGGAAACAATTCCTTATTACCTCTTTGAAGATCAGAGGTTGCACCGGATGGGTATAAACCTGTTCTTAAGACTAGTCTGAACTTAAAATGTGCTTTACGTCCGACATAGAACTTAAACCAGGCGTAAGTATAGTGTTGACTTGTTTCTATGGCAAAAACAGAAATAATTTAAATTTTTTATTTAAATTTTCTTGACCATGTCTACATGCCTAAATACATTGAGTTGCTGTCATGTGATTGGCTCATTAGAAATTTGCATTAAAAAGCAGTTGGACAGGTGTACCTAATAAGGTGGCCGGTGAGTGTAAATAGACATTGATGATAAACATAATTGATGACAGGTGAGGATGATTACACAACACAGTTCAGGTGAGGGAGTGACAAGAATGATGGGAATAGAAGTCCGGCTGGGGATAACATACAAGGGAACAGACAAGGATGTTACAGTACTTATAGTACAATGGTGGGAGGGGGGAAGACAACAGACAATGAAGAAACAGTCAACAAAACTGGGGGGTGATGACGGAGTAAGGAACCAGGGGAGATCCTGGAGCTGAATGAGCCAGATGTAGACCTAGAGACCAGCCAGGATGAAGCCCCAGGGTGAAGCCTCAAGAGGGAGGAGCCAGGGTGGAGTGATGGTGCCTGGGCAGAGCAAGCAGACAGAGAGCCCAGGGAAAGGCAGGGTTCCAGAAGGCAAGGGCTTAAGGGAGCCGAAAGCTCAGGGGACTGACACAGAAGTCCACGGTGGAGCCAAAGCGACCGAGGACTGAGGTGGAGATGGAGTAAGAGATGAGCCCAACAGAGCCTGTGGGATGGAGTGATGAGGTGAAGCCGGAGGAGTGGAATCCTGATGTGGAGGCAGGATGACGACTGACCAAGGCAGAGCTAGAGGGATGAGGGAGCCTGGTGGAGCTAAAGGGAAGATGGGCCATTGTGGAGATGAGGCAGCCAAGAGCCAAGGTTGAGCTGATTGGTCAAAGGGCCAAGGTGCAGTCAGGGTCTCGGAGGATGGAGGTGGAGACTTGGGAAACTCCCCAGAGACAGCTGGCAGATGGTTATGCCCCAGGTCCTCCAACCTGGTCTCTGGTTTGGGAGTAGGGCTGGAGATGAAGTTGAAGAAATAGACTCTATTATTTTCCAACACCCACTCCACGAAAGTGGCAAAGTTTTCTCTTAGACAGTTCACTGGCAAGCGTGCCTGACACAGCTCTCTCAAACTAGAGATGTAAAAAGCACAGAGCAAGCTGTCTTGGAAGTGGGTGTATTGGTGTACCATTTTGTGTAGTGGCCACCAGTTGTTTGATTGCAGTACCAGTTTTGGTCACAAGTTTTGTGATTGCCATACCAGTTTCGGCCACAATCCTACATACTGTTCCTTTAACAATCTAAGCGGATGGTCTAAAGTGCACAGTGCAAGTGCACTAAGGTCATGTCCAAATCCACTTTTGCTAGTTTAACAATGGAAAAATTTTATTTAAGCCTGGCACATAGTCTTTAGTTTGAGATGAAGAGCTAAGAAGGGTATAATACGGGGTTGAGAATGTTGGCGGCGGCGGCATCGTGCTTGGGTGACCTGTAGATGTTTGAGAATGAAAGTTAGTTGGAGGTTGTGAAGGACAAAAGGATGAAGTGTGGGCTTGAGCTGCAAACGGAGGCGGGCCCACGCTTGTTTGAGATGGTAGAGCGGCAGGCTGCTGTATGTGGGTGGGGTTGTAACCTGGTGGGTAGAGAGACGGTTGATATGGATTAGCCTGTGCTGCTAGCTGTGATAGCTTCGCACTAGTGTCTGTGACAGGAGCTGGAGGCCACTGAAAAAGAAAAGGGTTATGAGGGTTATAAAGCTGAGCTGCTGAGGGGGGGCTGCTAGGCCTGGCCAATTGCGGTGCTGCGGGGGCAGAGGCAATGACGTGGCCTAGACTCACTGGAGCCCTGTTGCTGTGACTCGATTGGCGAAGCGAGCCGTGTTCTGAACGGGCAGACGACGGAGGTGGCTGGACAGGTGAATTTTGGGCCCTGTGGGCTTTGCTCTGTCTGTGGGTCTTCTTGGAAGTAGCCTGTAGGAAGACATACAGATCATACAACTCAGCTTTATTAATTTTTCTTGAAGCCTGTATATCCAAGTTACCCAACGCTTGTCTACGGTCCACTTCCCGATGGGTGGGATAGTCGGGGTGGCTGAGTGGTATGAGGAAGCCGGGGAAGGCTGGCCTCGGCGTCTTGGAGAATGCTGGGATGATCGGGCCGGTGTGCGGCCACGAGAAGAAGCCTTGGGTTCAGGTGTGACGTCCAGCGTAGCAGGAATGGTAGTGGGATTGGCGACATCAGAAAATGCATCCCTGGGGATGTTTACATCTTCCTCTGATGAAGAGCTAGATTGAGACATGGTAGCTGATCCAAGGAGTCTACTAATGCTGCAAACTGTCAATAGATCGAGCTAAGACTGCTGAGTCTATATGTACACTCTTATGGTTGATTGCTGAGTGTTTTCACCTGTGTATAATTGCTGAGTGCTTCCACCTGTGATTAATTATCTGAACATGCTCCTCCCGAACTTTGTTAATAAAACATCATTTGGTGTGTTCTGGGCTTAACGTGCAATAAACCAATGAGAGTCCCAATCTCCCATTCCCCTTAAAAAGACAGTTGTGCTTGCGCAAGTCGCGCCATCTTGGATTCCCTATTTACATAATAGAGTTTGTAAGCAGGAAACTTGTAAGTGGAGAAAGATGTAGTTTAAGATTGAAATGGTTATTTTTTGTAATAAAGTTTTGGTTCTCTTTAAAAGTCATTTATTCAGTTATGCAGTAGCCGGTAACACTTTACAATGAGGTTGTATTTGTTAACAACTAGATAATGCATTAGTTAACATGAACTAACAATGAACAATGCTTCTACAGCATTTATTAATCTTAGTTCATGTTAACTTTAGCATTTACTAATACATTTATTATATACAATCAATTGTTGTAACTGTTAAGATTAATTCATGCAATGAACTAACATGAATAACTGTACTGACATTGACTAACATTAACAAGCATTAATACATGCTGAAAAACTTTATTGTTTAATTTTTGTTTACATTTACTAATGTTTACTAATGCAACCTTATTGTAAAGTGTTACAGAGTAGCCTAAGTAAAAACAGCATTGTTTTAATTGCTGAAAATGTATGGATTAATGATCACTGTAATCTCAAAAAGAATTTTTACAAGATTAAGTTACAAATGTGTAAACAAATACCATATTTCTAACAAACTGGAGATAAACAAATGACAAAAGTAAGCTAAAACATTTAAACACTGGGACAGTGGCCTGAGTGTTTTGATAAAAGTAGCCTATTACTAATGTTTCTCATCTCACCAAGGTACAAAGGTACACCTCGTTTTCAGACCAGCACACCCATAGGTGCACAAATGGGCGCAAATGCATTTACTATTTAAATAACGTGGCACATGACGTGAAAGTGATAACTTTCGGGCTGAAACTAGCAAAAAACACTTACGTCGCGACTTGCGCCACATTGCTCTGGATGTGTGATAGGGCCTAAAATGTTACCTGAGAAACAAGCCCAAACATGATGACAGTGGCGGTTCTACACGGAGGCCAAGGGTGGCCCGTGCCTCTGTAGACATGTCACTGGCCACCCCTGTGGCCACCCTGTGCTGACCAAATAAAAAAGTATAAATTTATTTTGATTTTACACGCGAGCGCCAAAAGCGGAACTAAAACACCACATTATGGGGATAACATTGCTTTCTCCAAATTTAAAAAACAACACTACATTGCAAAAACCCTAACTGTAAAAAACTACAGATAAACACCTAGAAAACTTTTATTGTTTTTTATATAAGCGGGGTATGAAGAGAAATTCCCCTCTTACTGAACCAATATACAGTATAACATTATATTAGACCATGGATATATTCATATGTATTTCAATACCTTTTTATACCTTAAATATCCATACAAATCAGCTGCCACTGGAAGTTATTAAACTACTAAGCAGAAAAATTTTATTGTGTTTTTCTTTTCAATAAATATGCATCGTGTTTTCATGATTTAAAAACAAAAATAAAGTGTAGAGGACTTACAAGATATACAGGCAGTTTACTTAGGTAACACCAGTTTTGTTTGCTGTTTGACTTTAAATACAAACTTTTTACCTTGATATTTTGATAATCATCTTCCATGCGATGCTATCGTGCACATGCACTCAAAGGGCTCTATCTTACACCTGGCGCAATGCAGCGCAATGCGTGACGCAAGTGTCTTTCGCTAGTTTCCACCCTAATTTTCACGTTTAGCGCCGCGTTGTTTAAATAGCAAATGCATTTGCGCCCCCTTTTGCGCCCATGGGCGTTCTGGTCTAAAAACGAGGTGTGTTCAGGCGCATTGTTGGCGCGTTGCTATTTTGAGGCAACTAAAATAGACTACGCCATTGACCAACAAAAACCTGCTATAAAGTCTAAAGTCAATGGCACAATATGTTTTATGTTATTTTAAGAGCGCATTAGTAACATGCGCTAAACAGGAGGACAACGCGGGTTTGCTTATCACAAAGTACACGAATGCGCAGCAGCACAAACATGCTTTTAAATATGAAAGATTAAAGTATTGAATGTAAAAGATTATTATTGAGTCTCTTGGACATAAATGAGGACTAATTATGAGACGTTAGAAGGCGCAAAGAGCTGCTTCACCTGCAGCCTGGTAAGTAAATAAATGCTTTGCTTTAAAGGCACACCAGGCAAGTCTGAGTATTATTTCTCTACTAGCTCCCCCTAGTGTCTGGGAGTAAATGCTTTCTATATCTGAGACCTTACGAGACTGAATGACACCGGGTCGGATACAGCGAACTTGCAAGTGGGGTATTCTTCCTACAGACGGTAGGGGCGGGCGAGAGGGTCTTCATTCGTCATGTAATGAGTCATTTAACCATATACCGACTTACGAAGATGATTTATTAACATAAAAATGCTGCCTTGTGTCCCTTTAAACAAATGCATCTGTTTTTAAATGTTTTTTTTTATGCTACCTCACGGATTTATTGTATATGATGACTCTGTACCTGCGGATATGGTGAGATGAGAAAAATTTTTAAGTACACTCTAAAAATTTGCTGTAATTTTGCAGCTGGTTGCCAGTAACTTACTGTAGAAGATAAAGTCAAAAAATGTTTCATGTTCATTTAACTTTGAACAAAATGTTGCCAGTAAATAACATAAATGTAAAATCTACAGTAAGTTACTGGCAGCTAGTTGCCAGTAATACCCATTAATACTGTAATTTCTACAGACATTTTTTACAGTGTAATCCTTAAAAAAACTCTTTGTTAAAAAAACGCTGTCCAAAGTGCTGAAACGTGAGGAGAGCCGTTCTTTATCTCCTGTTTGTTACAAATAAAGTATTTTTAGAGTACAAACCTTATCTTACATACTTGTAAATTATTTTTTGATGATATTGGATAGCCATACATTTAAAGCAATTACAAGCCTGCTTTTTTACTTCCATGACTAAAAGAAAACGATTTTTAAAGGTTTTTATAAAAAAAGAACAATTTCAATACAAGTGAAAAACAACACAATTATTTAACATTAATCTTAAACTGGGGATCTTCTTCCTCCGCTTAGTTTTTCAGTTTACAAAGTCCGTCATCTAAATAGGGATTAAACATTGAGCCAGCGCAACAGGCTTTTAAAGGGGATGAGAGCTCAGACTCTCATTGGTTTATTGCATGTTACGCCCAAAATACTCCTATTACAATAGGACCAACCCTTTTCGACCATGCGCTCGGCGCAGAAACCATTTTTACCGTCGCTAAATTAGCAAAAGTGGATTCGGACACGCCCATTTAGACGTTGCGCTGTGCGCTTTAGACAATTCGCTTAGATCGTTAAAATAGGGCCCAAAGTGTCTAAACAGAGTCAGCAGCGCTCAAGTTTAATCTGTCCTGAAACAATTTTGATACACAAAAAAAAGCTACGTTTATTTTTAAAACGCACTATTTCAAAATCCCTCCATCATGTACTGAACTGTCTTTTGCCGCTTTCACCGTCACTCAAAGTCATTCAGCTGCAGAGATTTGAATGCTGTTCATCTAGGCTTCTTTAACTTCATGCGGCGCTGCATGAACCGCAGGTGGATGATATCAAATCACAGCGAGAGCGAGTCAAGAAGTCCTACAGAGGAGTCTGCCTATCAATCGTTCTCGAGTTATATTATTGTCATCCGCCTGCGGTTCTTGCGATTGCGGCGCCGCATAAAGTCGAACTTACTTTAAAACTTTATTTGTTGCTGTCAGTTGTGATTGTCGGACTAGCATACATGGATTTAATGGTTATGGAGGCCCTGCGAGCTTGAGGCCCTAGGCATTTGCCTACTCCGCCTATAGATAGCGCAAAAAGTCTTGACTTTGTAATTCCATGTATGTTGGCATCAACCAAGCAAATCTTAATCGTCTGCAAATGGTGCAGAATGCAGCTGCTAGGATCCTTACTGCTGTGCACAAACGAGAGCATATTACTCCTGTGCTTAAGCCTCTGCATTGGCTCCCTATACGTTATAGAATTGATTTTAAAATTTTGATGTTGGTTTTTAAATCTTTCAAGGGACTGGCTCCTGTATACATCGCTGACTAAGGGGCTGGACACACCAAAACTTTTAAACGCGGCTGAAAACGCCTTGAGGACGCCGAATGCCAGCTGTTTTTCAGCTGAGTGCCAGCTTTCTTCAGCTAAGCGCTTTGGTAGCTCTGATACGTCAGCTGTGAGACGGTTGGTTGCTGTGATACTTGTCCCGCCCCACCTCCACTGTGATTGGACGCCGCGTGAGAACTGACATTGACGAGCGGAGCTTTTCTTCCAAAGTTGAACATTTCTCAACTCTCGACGCTCAGCGCTGAGCGCGGAAAAACCGCCGGGCGCCGGTTTTCGGCGCGGAAGAAAACCGCTAGCTGCTGGCTTATTTGAAAAACGCTGAGCTTCCATTGAAAACAATTGAAAACATGCGCCGGCCGCGGGCGTAAAAGCGTTGGTGTGCACGCCCCCTTAATCTCCATCCATAATCCTGGAAGATCACTTAGGTCATCCAATCAGAGAATGTTAAATGTTTCGCGGGTTAAATTAAAAACTAGAAGAGATCAAGCGTTTTCTGTGGCTGCACCAAAAACAGTTTAAGGCTTAACTCAAAACCTACTTTTTTCATTGGCTTACAAGTGTAGTTGATATTGTGGTGTCTGGAGTGTTTTTATGTATTTGTCCTGTTTTTTTTTTTGTGTAAATGATGTTTTTTGGTTTTACTTTATTTTTAATAATATGGATTAATGTACAGTATCTTGGTCAACAATCGTTGTTTTTAGTGGTGCTATATCAATAAAGTGGAGTTGAGAGTTGAGTTGAAGTGCCAATAAAAAGAAGTGATACGTATAGCTTACCCCTAAAACGTCGGCTGGACCCGTATTCGAAAAAACGTTCTGAAACTTGTACTAACCCTGGCGATGTGCATTCGGCACAGAAATGCTCACGTCCAACTGCTTTTTTACACTTTGCATTTGTTTAGCATGAGGAAACCAACTCGTGAACTGTGTTAATATGTCAGAATTCATGAAATAGCGTTGCAACCTCAGACCTCCCTAATGATTTAAATATAAGACCACTGTCATACTGTCTGTTCTCACCAGAGCATGACATTCTCTGAGAACTGGGAGGAAGTACTTAAATGCTTATAGTATAGCTAACATATCTGGACAATATATGTGCCTATGAAGATGTTGCACTCTCCACATTCACCTGGTTGTACGGCCTTCCACAACTGCTTCCCAGCCTGTGAGGGACATATATGTCAAAATTATTACTCTGCGGCATTATGTCCCTAGTGTCAGGCCCTTCTTCAGGAACCTAAACAAAGTCACCTGTGCGTTAACCCGATTTTTTGAATTGGGTTGCCCCTCAAGAAAAACCCTTTGCTTTTGACCCACTACTGCAGCATCTGCAGCAGACCAAAGGGAACTCTAGTGATTTTGACACAGGCATCAATTAATGTAGTGATTTTCACACGGGGCACCCATTGGGTAGTATGCCATACACAGGATACTAGAGGTGAGTTTCCCCCCTTCCCTCCTTTACCGCGGGGCACCATCTCAGGAAATTAGAGGGAGTTTGTAATCTAATTTATCTGAAGGATTTTGTGAGATTCTGGCTAACTTGTAGAACCGTTAACTGTATCAGACTACATGATTTTCAAAGTAGTCGGGTCACAGATCATTTCACACAGCATGATTTTGAATCGCTGACTGGTTCAGATATCTAGCATGCCAGATATCTCACGGGTGTCAGTGACTTGTCTGTGATTCTCTGAGATCGTGTCTTTGATCATTCACATTGTGTGATTGTCACTCACGTGCACGAGCATCGATTTGCCTGTGATTTCGGGCATTTGTCGGCAATTACTCAAAATCAGGGCTGAAATCGTGCAGTCTGAACTCAGCATTAGCAGCACAGTCACAGTGTTAACATTGAGCCCTCTCAAGAGCTGATTGACATGCTCCACTCCCAAACAAAGCTAATGGGTATCCGTGCCTGTAAGAAGCACAGACAAGGAGTAACCCATTTTAATGACTGACTACCATTTTTATATATATATATATATTTGTAAGACAGACAAACAATATTTGGACAAACAGATCACAAAGAATGCTTGCTGAAATGGCAGAAGATAACACGTAATGTTTACACTTACCGTTTATACCTTCCGGTTCCGCCATCACTTGTGATGTCTTCACTCTGCACCTTTAAAAGAGCTTCGTATAGTTGTACAAAGATTTCATATGAGCACATGCTGCTGGTGTGTTTCCATAATGTAATTTCATGACGCAGCAAAAGGGAACCCAGTTTAACAGTGTTCTTATTTATAATTTATATATATTTAAATGTACTATTTGCATGACTGTGAGGCTTTGCTTCAGATCAGTATCTCAGTATCAATCTCTTTCTTTATTAAAGGGTGTCCCAGGTTCTAGAGGTAGCCCTGGCCTTCAAGGCCCTTCTGGCATAGAGGTATGGATGAGGCTGTAAATACCTGACATTACATTACCATAAACCGACATGGTATATTTAATCATACTACTTTTCTCTGTGTTTTAACAGGGGCCACGTGGAGCTTTTGGACATAAGGGAGAAAAGGGAAGCCTTGGGGAAACAGTAAGTACTTTTTTGTACACATTTTTGTATGGTTCAATGTTTAATTTTACCTTTAAATTGTAGTAACATATTTAGTCTTATGGGGATCCTTGAGGATTATGAACGCAAAATATACACTCTAAAATGGTGCCAAAAAGTGGTTCACTGGCTTGTAATCATAGGCAAAATCCTTTAAGTGATTTATAGCACCTATGCAGCTTTTGACATGAGGAAGTGAAGTTTACACAGCGGACAGCTTTCACACACTATAACTGTGTCCCAATTCAAAGGCTGCAACCTTCTAAGGATGCGACCTCAGAGGGACAAAAAATATTAATTTATTTAAGAAAATATGATACTTTTATGTAGATTAAACTAACCAACAGAATATCAATTTAATCAACCTTAGAAATATACGCAACATACACTGAATAATATTAATACAAAACACACTTTTTCAATGATTTTTATTTTCAATTAAATGCAATTTTATTTATATAGCGCTTTTCCAATTGTAAATCAGCTTTACAAAAATAGATGCAGGAAAAACACAGAAAAATCATAAGCAGCAGAATACAGTGGTAAAGATTAACCATACTAGCGACTGCGAGCGTAGTAAAAATGTAATGTACTGTATGTAAGAGGGTGCTAGGTTAAGCCAATGTCTGCAGACTCCCCAGGGGTTGAAAAAAAACCTAGGAGGAAAATCATGTGGGCTGCGTGTTTCATTTGGGACAGGTCTGGGAGAGTATGTTTCTCCCCAAATGGCATAGCCTGTCGGCCTTTGATGAAAAAAGCCGCCGGACGCCTGTTTATTGCAGTAGGCTACGTATGCTATCGGATCCGTCAAGCACCTGTTGTGCTTTCACACATACTCCATCTTCATTATAGCGCATAAACAATATAAAAAAGCACAAAACAATATACTTTAGATTAGAGGTCTACACGGAAGACCCGAGACCCAAAGACCCGTACGGGTTCGGGTCTATATTTTAAATGATCAGCCGGGTCCGGGTCGGGTCTCAATCTATTACTTCGGGTCCCGGGTCTGTTTAACATTGTGGGTGATACCCGAGACTCGGAGAACCCACACTCACATTTAAATAAAATATTTCAAAAACAGCAACAAAAACTTAGATGAACTGTCGCATACATTTTTTCTATGACGCTAAAATTGCGTTAATTAAATTGCTACCAGTCAGGAGCTTCTGCAGTGAGACGCAATGACTTTACCTTTGACAATTGGCTCTTTTATTTAGAAGGCAGGACCTATTCCACCGTACCGCGCATTTTGCACTGACTTCTCTAATTTTTATAATAATATTATCAATTGACCGTCTTGCTGTTATATCTAAAGTTCAAATCATACATTGCGCCAATATATTTGTTTTTAATCATCCACGAACACCATGAACCACTCGGTGAGTAGTACAGTTTTGAAAATGAATGTTAAGTGTTGTTTTAATGACATGTTTGTACATGGTCATTGACTTCCATTCTGAAGCAGTCAAGAGACGCTTCTAAATGAGTCGAAAAGTCAAGACACGATCCATTGTCAAAATTTCTGTGTCCATCACTGTAGTTCATCCAAAACAAACCAGAAATGAGACTCAAAGTGTTAAATACCGGAATTATCCTTTAAGCCAATCTGTCTGTTTCCTGACCTGGGCCTTGGATAGTCAGACATTATCACAAGTAAGACTACTGGTCAGATTTCTAGAGAGTACAGCACTTCCTTCCAGGGACGGATGGAGGCCATCTCTATTTAGCACATCAGGTCTCCTCCAGAAATGCTTCCAATTGTCTATAAACCCTATGTAATGCTGTGGGCACCACTTTGACATCCAGCCATGAAGCAACACTAATCTACTATACGTCTCATCACCCCAGTAGACGGGGAGGAGACCAGAGCATATTACATTGTCTGACATTGTTTTTGCAATTTGAGATACCTCTTTAATAGTATCTTTGGTGATCTCCGACTGGCAGAGTCTGGTGTCATTAGTGCCAATGTGAATAACAATATTAGAAAACTTACGCTTAGCATTAGCCAGCACTTTAAGTTTGGATCTAATGTGAGACGAATCCTTCAAATTGGGATGGCCTTACTAGCCTTAAGTCGCGCTGCTGTTCCGCAATAGGACACAGCTTACAGCTGGCCTCTGTTAGATATATATATCTGATGATGGGCCATAGCACATTACAAATATTTACTACTGAGAAGATATTTGCAAACACAAATCTATGTTGTTTACTTTACTCTAGAGCAGGGCTATTCAATTGGCAGCCCGCAGGCCAAACCCGGCCCCCAAGGTAATTTGATCCGGCCCTTTGTGTAGTCTGTAAAAAAGACATTTCTAGAATAAATTTAGTAAGTTAGACAACGGGCCCTACAGTTACGAATTGATGCGCATGCGTCTGTTTCACAGCATGAGTGCAGAGCACGAGTCACGTGACTGGTGCGAGCAGCTGTGTCATGTGTTTATATTCGCGCTTTGGTCCACAACGCAAGCCTCCCCCGCTCGTGCCCACGTGTTAAGACGCGAAAGCTGACAGTGGTGAGTTAAGACAGTGTTTCCCAACCACTGTGCTGTGGCACACTAGTGTGCCGTGACAGCTTGTTTGGTGTGCCGTGGAAAAATTAAAAATTACAACTGCGTATGTCAATGTCATCAATTCCAGCCAGGATATAATCTTTGTGTTCATCAAAACAAGAGTATTGCATTGAATGTGAGTTCTACATTAAATATAGTAAAATATTCCAGTTAACAAGTCATTTAAGCATTGCAATAGAGGTTTGTGCATTTCTTTTAATGCTTTTTGGTATAGTGGGGTGCCGTATGTTTTTTTTACTTATTAAAACTGTGCCGTGACAGAAAAAAGGTTGGGGAACACTGAGTTAAGAGACTGGACTCTATGGCTGTTTTAACTTTATTTGTTGTATTTCCAGCTTAAAAATACTGTCTTTTCCGAAAATTGTTGTCTGATATGTCAGCTCAATGATGACTTGCTTATCCACAATGACATTAACGTTAGATGTCTTAATAAAGGAAACTCGTTGAAACGCTTTTGTGAACTAGAAAGATCCTGCCGTTTCTCCAAAATTCAAAGCAGACAAAGGCTCAAATATTATGCGAGTCATCGTTTTCACACAAAAATGCAATAAAACGAGCAACAGCGCCAATCGCTCACAGCCCAGCACCTTCACCACTTTATGCGTATCGTGCTGACAAACATAAGTTACACCTTGCTCTTGCGAAATCTAAAAACATATTTAGTCTTATTAGAAGGTAGCCTAATGTTTGCCAATTATTAAGATGGCTGTTGTAGTTTAAATAGGGCTACTGTAATAATTAGCTTTGATAAAAAAACAGCATAAAACAATTATGTTCCATATTATAAACTCTTTTGTTATGTGCACTGAAGTGAGTAAATGAGTTAAATTCTCAATGAGTGTGATATGACTCTTATTTACCTATTTAAATGTAGAATAAAGCTTACAAAATATGAACATGTCTGGATGTAGAAAAAGCCTACTTTGACATCTAACAATGCATTAATGTTGTCGAATGCAGTTTCATAATACATGTTTGTAGAAAAAGCCTATTGTACAATGCATTGATTTTGTTGTTATGCAGTTTCAAAATATAACATTAGTATGTTTAAATGTAGGAAAATGTAGCCAGCCATCATCACTGATATATCTCCGGCCCCTCGTTTGAGATGCTTTTCATGAACTGGCCCCCACTACAAACTAATTGAATAGCCCTGCTCTAGAGTTATAAGAACTAGACAACTATGGCTGTAGAACCATACTATTTAAAGTCTTTATTTGTGTGATATTTATATGCATATAAAAGTTGTCTTTATCAAGGTTTTTTCACATTTCAACATATTTTACTTTGAAGCCTAATCTCAGTCCAACATTTTTTAGTCTAGGTGGTGGTTGAAAAAAACTCACCTTTCCATATGTAAAGCGCTTTGAGTGCTACAGAAAAGCGCTATATAAATGCAAATTATAATGATTAAAAAGATAGTTTGGAAGTTGTTCCACTAGTTTATATAAAATATTATCTTAACAAATTTAAGAATGCATTTCTTACTCTTAAAAGTGATTTCTTCTGCTGTATCCAGTAACTCTTAAAAAATATTTTTTTAAAGAATTTTTGAAGTCATAATCTTTTGTTTAAGGTAATTTTGAGCTCTTCCTCACGGTTCAGGCCCATTTAAAGTGTTAGGTAGTAACCCTAATGTGGTTCCTCATGAACAATTCAAAACAATACAATTAATATTAAATAAAGTACAACAAACTAGGGAAAATTAGTGAATGGTTTATACGTTTATTTTATTATAGTGACATATAATACATTTACTTACTATAGTTCTAATTTCTTCATGCATTAGGTACAAATTTATATGTTACTTCAGATCATTCAGCCTAATCTCACAATAATGAAGCCCCACCTTAACCCTAATGTCACAGAGGCCAAAGCAAATCGTACAAAAAATGATGAATAAATTAATATAAATTAGCTATCTTGTAAAATATGTACAAATTGCCATGAGTTGTGTTGGATCACTCAGACTAGCTTATTCAATGTAGAATGTGCTTAATATTTTCTGAACTAACTGGAAAACAGAATCATTTTGTTTATTGATTGTTGGTTTGTTTTTCTCTAGGGTGAGAGAGGTATTCCAGGCCTACCTGGGCCACCTGGTAAAACAGGCGAAAAGGTCAGTTTTTTTTATTTATTTTATTTTATTTTTGGTATTTGCGTCGATATTTAACACTGAAAAAAGCATGTCTTAAATTACTTTGCGATTGAAATGGCTGCAATTATTGATAAAAAAAGAGGCATCACAGAGAGCATGTGATACAATTGCTAAAGTAAATTAAAGAAAAGCCACTAGGAGAAGTCACACAATACCAGGTGTTTCAAAACGTATTGTAAACGTTTACTTTTCACTTTTCGGTAAATCAGTACTGCCAATTTACCAGTAAGACAGGTTGTTAGATTACCAGTGATTTACCGGTAAGTGCTATGTGTGAACAAAAAATATAGATTACTGGCATTTCGAACGGACGACGTCAGACCATGCTGACAGCTTCGGGCCAATCATAAAGTTATAATACCGATGACGCGTTTACCCCCGCACTATTTGTGGACGTTTCCACACACACGCTGCTTGAATGTCGAGCACACCTGAAGTTCAAGTCTACATTTCTTCACCAAAGTTGTTTAAAACAGCTTACCATATACTTGCTATGAATGGCTGACATCCTTAGCATGCCCTCTGTGAAGCCTAGTGCAAACAGTACTGTTGTTTAAGACGCAGTTTCGGTTTGACGTCGCCTAATGCAATGTTGTTTGAACACGAGCAACTTCGCGACCATCAGCGTTAACCACAAACATGAAAACAACAAAATACGGACCGTGGATATGAATGACGTGGATTGTTTACAAATAAAACAGCTTGCGGCGTGTCACAGGTAACTTCCGCTTTCTCACCGAATTTACCAGTATTTTGATACTCATGTGTGAATGATGTCTTACTGGTAAAAAGACGGAATGTCACTGTAAAAAATACTTTGCTGCCAAATTTTCAACTTACTATTATTTATCTTGACTAGAGATGAGTTGTTATAACTACGGGTAAGTTGACTTTTCTCAACTATATTTTATTAGTTGTGACAACTCATCTCTGTTGACATGACTTGTAAATCTGAGTTAATTTAACAAAAAATTTTAAGGCAGCAAAGTATTTTTTACAGTGTGTGAACAGCACATTGTTGTATTTACTGGTAAATTCATTCTGGTAAATTCAAGGTAATTTACCAGAATTACTGTGTGAAAGAGGCTACTGACTCTGCTGCACACCCCTAATTACTACCCTTGCTATTACGCCACTTGATAGTTTTACTGCACTAGAGAGTCAGCTTGTTGACTGTGAAATAAAATATTGAAGGCAGGAATAATAGGCATCTTGTGTAATCTTGAGGCTTTCCATATTCAAATCTTTTTTTTTTTTGAGAAAGTATCTTTGGTTTTGAAAAAAAAGTATCTTTTTTCTTTTTTGTTCAAATGACAAGGCATTGATATATTACTCAGTGAGAGGGAATTTTTCTACATAGTATCTACATTGTAAAATAATGCTGCGTGCAAGTTTAATGAAACTTATTATTTTTCTTTGTTTTAACCTCTGCATCTGTTTTTGTTGGATTACTGTTTTTTTTTTTTTGGATCACTCTTTATCTTGTTGTTTGGTTGGACTGTTTTCTTATCAGTTGTGCTTGCATTCATGCAAAACATCACTATTATTATTCTTCAGGGATATTCTTCTTCTTCTTACATCTGCACAAAACCGGTGCGTAACTCGTCCCACACGTTTGTGGTAGACCCATGAATGATGGCTCAATTTGATCGATTTATTGATGAGAGGTGTGCTATGAGTTTTATAAACTATCTGGGTTCGAAAAACCACCGGAAAAACCCAAATACTTAACATTACACCTAAGTTTGACAGCTCATAGCTCCGAGTGAGGATTTCATAGAAGCACCCCTATAGAAATACATGGTGATCAATGAATCAATTCCTCAGGATCCTTATGAAGATGTTAAGCCATGCCCCTAGGTCGACTCTTATATTGAAGGGGTTTTATATTCAGCAGTCAACAGACGACCTTGTAAAAAATAAAAAATCCTTAAGTTTGTGGATTTGCTTGAGCTAGAAATAGCTACTGAACATAAATAAAATGTGCAAAAGGATTTTGAAAAAATACCGTTAGAAAGAGCTACTGTAGAGCTTTTGAACATAAATAAAATGTGAAAAAAGGTAGATATGTGAGTAAAATTTTCAGCATGGTTAAATGCTAAAACTAGTTGTTCAGAGAGTATAACAATAACAAAATACTGGCCATTTGAAACTCGAAAGTCATTTATTTTGTCCCAATGTTTTCCATTTTGCGGGTGGTAAAACTACTGTGCACGTCATTCAAATTCATTGAAATTTCGTTCACTTGTAGTTTAGCAATTAAACTAAATGTATATTACAATTTCAAGAATGTTTTCTGCACATCGCCTGAGGAAATCCGAAGTTGCTTCGAGGGGAACCAAACTGACAGCCGCGACAGCGGAGATTATCACGTACCTACAAAAGGCTTGCGTCTGACCTGCAGCTATCATTCTGGCTTGGTGGGATGTCAGCCAGCGAGTCCTCTGATTCTGACCTTGTTCTTTTACTACTCAGAGTCTAAAACAAGGAGGGCATATTAAGTGTTCATTGTATTTTCATTTTAACCGAGCAGCTGTGGTTGAGCGTTTCACACACACCTCTCCAGAGCACGTTGACACTGACTGACCGACGCATGTGCTTTTAACTTGTAAACGCAAGGGTGTATGGGTAATGTAGTCTCTGCATCTCGGTGGGACGAATTAGGAAGCGTACATTAAGAGCGCTCTGAAAAGCCACAGCGCAGCTAAATGATTAAATTAAACCTCTGATTTTTAAACAGATGTGCAAATGAGCGGTCCGGTACGCTAAAAGCACGTTCTGGGCGCACGGAGAGGTGGTGGTACGCTTAAGAGCTATTTTTGGAAGTGGCGGTACTGAGTACCGGGGCGTTCCGGCCCACTTAAAGCACTGATGTGGGCTTATTTTACTCAAACATTAAATCAGTCTCTCGGGATCCTCAAAGAGCTATCAAGCCACGTCCCTAGCAACCATTGTTGAGCACCCCAGCAACAAAAACTCAAAACAGTTATATCTTCAAATCTTAATGTCATGGTAACAATGTTAAGCAACGTAATAAACAAAGCCTTATAACTGCATCAGAAAATCGTAGAGACACATGTTTCACATGTGGCTTGGAGTATAATCACTGGTCATTGAGACATGGGGGGGTCCTTTGAGTCAGGTTAACATTTTTGTCCCGAATTTTGCCACCACAAGTACCACTTGGATTTGTCTGCCATTATTGATTATATAAACTTCTGCTGTTGGATTCTACTCTGATCTCACGTCACACTAGTTAATTTAACCTACTATTTTAAGTTTTTGACTAGTATATAGTTTGAGTAACTTATACACAAGTTAAAAGTAGGCCTATTTGTTTTGTAATTTTTTTAATTAAAGTAAAAAAAAACTGTTGATATGATTTTTTTACAGTGTAGTGTCCAATCTACAATCTGTTGCATACTGCGTTCATCTTAATTTAAATTGTATATTAAATCACTTGAAGCTTAAACTCACCTGGATAGTTAGAACATAAACATAAGCTGTTTTTTTCTCTTTAGGGGTCTGTTGGCAATCAAGGCATACAAGGGCCACCAGGCAAAGATGGTCAAATGGTATGAGTACTTTTCTCTTAATTGTACTAACTTCAGCCAAAGTGTACTTCCACTACTGCAGCTGTTTCAAACCCATCCATTTTTCAATGATTATTATAACTGTGGCAACATTTTTATTGAATTTAGTTTAGATGTATTTTATACTATGATGATTTAATAGCCACTTTTGTATACCACCCACCATTAAATCTGTCCAATATTTTTCTAAGAGTATTTGTGTAAACAGTCACTTTGGATTTGACATTAGAAACCTGAGCACATACACGGGCGGTTTCGTGCACAATGTTTAGATTAATCCAGGACTAGGCCTTAGCTCTATATAGACATTTAAGTAATTTTTACAAACAAACCTTACATAAAAGAAACAAATTGAGACAAAACATTATCCCCCTTAGTACATGGCTATTCATGTCTTTCAGATGAGACATTGACTCTTTCCCTCCATTGACGAAAAAAATGTCCTGCCAAATTGGCCTACTAATCATCCCCTTACAAACTAATTGGCTATATCACTCTGTCTCTTCTCCATGAATAAGCTGGTGTGTGGTGGGCGTTCTGCCACAATATGGCTGCTGTAGCATCATCCAGGTGGATGCTGCACATTGATGGTGGTTAAGAAGAATTCCCTTTCATATGTAAAGCATTTTGAGTACTGCAGAAAAGCACTATATAAATGTAATGAATTATTATTATTATTATCATTATTAAGGCGAACATGCATTTGGTTAAATCATTTATAAATAAAGTCTCATATCTGTTATTATTGACACATAGCTATATTGATTTTATGTGTATGTAACTGCACCTGTTAAGATGACTGGTCAGTACCTGGATGACATAACTTGTTTTGAGGGATCGTTATCAATGAATAATTGGCCAATCAGAATCAAGCATTCTAGAGTGCTGTGTAATAGTAAAGATTAAGGCCTGCTACTGACATATTTTAAACGTAGTCTGGGAAACCGCCAATATATTTCACAAATTAATTGAGCTAACTTTGGTTTAAACAGTACTGATTCTAATTGACTGTATTATAGCATTAACAGACATGCCATCTATTTTAGGGAGAAAAAGGAAATACAGGGTCCACAGGTCCACCTGGATATCCAGGACAGCCTGTAAGTATACAGATCAAGCATCTCACAAAAGTGAAAAGTTTACTATTAAGTTTTAATGTCATTTTTGTGTTTTCATGAAGGGAGCAGCTGGTCGAGATGGGAAAGTTGGAATTCCAGGAGGAATTGGTCAAAAGGTCTGTACTGATTTACCTTGTCTCATTATTAAATGTTAATAGCAATTAATAGCTATTGTGAACTGTGAACATGGACAATTGAGAATATTTGGCAATGTTTGACCCTTTCTTTGAGGAGGCTGGCTCTGGCCTGAACTTGCAGAATTATGTGACATGATTGTATGAAACAATATCCTAGGACAGAATCTTCTTCTGGAGAGATATAAAAGCTTTTGCACCATTATTTCCTCTATGCTGTCTGCTTTTAGGCTGTCCTAACAGATGGTTTTTATTAAACCAAGCTTGTCATCAAGTTTTGGTGGTTGCCTATTTGATAAATCCTTTCATTGTTTGCTTAGTTACGCATCTTTTAAACATCCATTACTTTCTTAAAGTTTACGTGCAATTCCTTTCCTCAAAGTCATAGAAAACATGAAACTGTAGGTGTCATGGGGAGCTAATCAATGTTTCCATATTTAATAATCATAATGTTGGCAAATGATCATGCTTAAATGCTCATAGTTTTACACCCATTAGGCTATGCCCAAAAGGATTAAAGAAAGGAAGCATATGGTACTGCTCAAGATTTATTTGGTATTTTGATGATACCCCTTGCTTTGAGAAACATCAGTAGTTTTGTTGTCAAAGCCATGTGTAGGCCTAGTGTTTGTGACATAGTTGTTGCCTCAAGTTTGAGTCCAGACCTATAAAAAAAACTTGCTGGGAAACACATCGTTGCAACATTGATTTTTTTCCCCCAGCAGTTCAAGAGCTTTTAAAGTCCTGCCATTCTTTCCCAGCATCTTGTTTATTATGAATGCTTGTTTCACAACATACTTGCCGTTCATGAGCACCAAAAAATAATGCTATTTCAGCAACAATAGCATTATTCAGGAACAATATGTGAGGAACCTCATGTTTCAAATGAGAAAAAAATCCTTTATTTAGGCTTGTAGCAATTATTGCAAAATATATTTGATTTATTGAAATTCACTGAAAATCATTGGTCTGATTTTGATTATTTATGTGCATTTTCAATGTCCATCACATTTTGCCATGCTAAGACAACATGCAACTATAAAGAAATGGCATGAGATATTTGTCTTATGTTTTGAAAGTGCTTGAAGTAGATATTGTTTATATATCTGTCTATAATGAACATGTATTCACACTGTATTGATTTATCCAGCCCTTTTCTTACAATAGTTCAATTATAAATGGGTCACATAAAAAACATAAAACATTTTAAAAAAGTGTCTTAAGGGCTGTTCACATTATAATGATAATGATAACTATAAAAAATACAGTTTTAAAAATTGTTTTATATTAAGGAGAATAGCGGAGTTCACACCACAACTATAACGGTAAAGAAACAATGAAGTTCTGTGAGTCTCCCGCATATTGACAGCCCGCAAATTAGTTACAATCTGCCGGATCTAGAGCAAGCGAGCAAGAGTGTGCATGCTCCAAACCGTGTAGCGCACACACGTCAGAGAGGAAGGGGGAGACTGTGCATGTTGCATGTTTATGCTAGTGTGCTTTATTAAGTGCATGTAAGACAGAGAGCATCCTGATTGGCCTGTTTCGGTAAATCAACCAATCAATTGTCAGGGTGGGCGGGCTTTTATGTCTACTCCTGAACATAATTAATCAGTGTATCTAGAAACAGGAGTGCCATGGCAGTTGGGAGAGTGCCCCCAAAAATGGAAAATATAAGACCCATTTTAGGACAAAGGCAGACTAGTTGCAAAGTCTACATGAAAACAACAAACTCTTTAGACCTGTTCAATGGAATATAAATAAAAACAGTTTACATAAATAGTATAAGCAGCTTCTATAAATAGTAAAAGTGATCTACATATTTTAATATAATTAACAAATAATTGTGTAACACTTTACAATAAGGTTCATTAGTTAACATTAGTTTACTACACTAGTTACATGAACTAATATTAAACTGCACTTATAAAGCATTTTTTATCTTTGTTAATGTTAATTTAAACATAAAAATAAATCTTGTTAACATTAGAACCGTGAACTAACATGAACAATACAGCTGTATTTATTAACTAACGTTAACCAAGATTAACAAATACAGTAACAAATGAACTGCTGATGGTTAGTTCATGTTAGTTAATACATTAACTAATGTTAACAAATGAGACTTTATTGTAAAGTGTTACCAATAATTGCAAAGGCCTATAGAAATATTATGCTATTTGTGTGTGTGTGTGTGTGGGGGGGGTACCTCTCTGAAATGACTTTTTGCAGATTGGGATGTCTGCACTGTTTAGAGTTACGTGAAATGCAGCATGTTGAGGACATCTGCTGCATAACCGCTGTGTAAATGCAACAAGAACCGCACATATTTACATATTCAGTGACATGTAAACAATTGCAAATGTTTTTATTATAAGAAATATGCAATATTAGTTAATGCCATTAAAGGCAAGTGATTTGCGTGAGTGCTGCATGCATGAGCGAATCAGCATAAATTGATCGTTATCGTTCGGTGATGTGGAAACTAATATTGTATCGTTATAGACTATCGTTATAAAACTAACAGTTTATTGATCTGTTGATTTGAAAGTAAAAAGTGGTTGTTCTCAACTGCTACAGATAAAGCGAGCAAGTCCTGCCTTCCAAGATCCAATACTAAATGAAATAATAATGATTTGCTGGAGAAGGGGCTCTTTTTTTGTTCGGTTGAGTTGGTGTTAGACTTAATTATTGTGAAACTGTTTTACTTCAACATTAGCCTAAAATAAATTAGTTTTACAGTTAGATTAAATTATAGTCGTATAGGTAATTTTATTGCTCCCATGCTAGAAAGAATCTGTAATAAGAACAAAATGCAAAATAGGAGGTTTTTCACAAGTGGTCTTAGACCTTTGGGCCCTGATGTCTTGTGAAAAAAATGTTGACTGACTATCTTATTTTATACTTTTCAGGGAGACCCAGGACCACCTGGAATTCCTGGAGTGGATGGACGAGAGGGACATCCTGTGAGTGTATCTTAAATGTACTTTGATCATTGGCAGGCATTTTAGTCAGTGAACGCACATATGAGAATTGCTGTTGAATTCTTTTTATCTGGGCTAGCCAGGAGATCCTTTCTAGAGTATGTAGGATAACCTGACGACAACTGTAAGTGATTTAGCAACGGGGCTCAGCAAATGCATGCTGGCAATTGATCTGTAGAGGAAAAGGTCTACAAGGACATTTTTGATTATGACGCTTCGGGAGCATGTCTGCTTACAGTATACAGGTTCATCATCTTTCTCTACCCATAGAGTATTTAAGAACTATGAGTTCGCTTTCGTCAGTCACTTTGATGTTACTTCGATCACCAATGAATTGGGAACTCACTAGAGAGACCAATCTGCTTTGAGTGTAACTAGAACGAGCCAATGAAAATTGGCATGCAGTATTTGCATATGCCGGCCACATCCGCTGGGAGAGTATAAATACAGCCGGCAGCTGAAGTGTATTTCGCATTTTGCTTCGGGGCCGAGCAGTTGTTTGTTTTGTTTCAACCTCTCCGGTTTCAAAAATCATATCGTGCGCACATGTCAGTTTTCAGAAAAGTGTTTATTTACACGTACCCGTGCGTGACCAACGACCACCGGCTGAACCAGTTTAATACGCTTACCCGCTTCCTATCCCTACCGCATCTATATATATATATATATAAATATATATTAATTTCTCTCAAGGGTTTTTGTCCTTCTAGGAGTTTTTCCCACCGGGTTTTCTCCGAGGGGTTTTTTTCGTCCCAGGGAGAGTCAGCCAACTTTGGCGTAGGTTTAACCTTAGCCGCTATATTCTACTTCTTATATTATCTATTAATTTTTTTTGTTCTCCCCTTACATCTACTCATGTAAAGCTGCTTTGCAACAATTAACAATTGTGAAAAGTGCTTTATAAATAAAATTGAATATATGCCGTCAATAGAAGCTCAAGCCTACGTAAGCCAATCACCGGCAGCGCTGGTGGTGACGCGAACTGGTTCTTCATGTTGGAGGGAGGAGTTGTTGCAGTAGGTGATTGATGACGTCAAAGTACCGCGAGAGCGTGTTGAGGAATCACACGTAGAGGTCTAATTTCGAATCGCTCTTACGGTACTTTGACATCATCCGTCTGTCGGTTCTTGCAGCGCCGCATGAAGTCAAACACGCGTAGAATTGCTGACCTCCGAGCACTCGTCTCTGCTCCTTGACATAATGGAGCAGCTGTATTTGCAAATACAAACACACGAAACGAGTTTGCACGAGTTCTCCGTTTGCGTGTAAACGAGGGGTACAAACGAAGGTAAATCTCTCAGTTTTTAGAAATAAACATGTACGTGTAAACAGGGCCTAAGAAGTATGACCAGAAAAGCCCAATTTTGGCATATTTACACTGGTTACCAGTCAAATATCACATACATTTTTAAATATTGCTATTCACCTATAAAGCTGTAAAGATACACAATAAACCAGCAGCAGAATTGGAATTAAATAGTTAAAACTAAACTAGGGAACAGTGACAAACATGTGTAGGGAATAAACTTATCATGAATAATTAACAAGAAATCAAGAACAATCACTTTTCGCTGTTTAAAATTTAAATGCATATTTTATAATATTTATTTATGTTTTAAATATTTAGAATATTATTTTTTTCCTACATTCCAATTTCGTATTAATATTTCATATTTTTTATCTTAATATTTTTAAAAATCAAAGTTGTGTTGTTAAAAATTATGTGTGATTGTTATACCCTCAGAAAAGACTGGGGTTTCAGATTCTCATCCGGGCCCAAAGGAAACATTTTTTGTCGCCCAGGGCAATGCGTATTCCAGGAGCCTAGATCGTGAAAGCAGACATTCTGTCAAGGCAGGGGCTGAGGCCCAGGGAATGGAAACTCCACCTTGAGGTGGTAGAACCGATTTGATCCAAATAATATAACAAAGCTATTTGTGTCTCAGGAGATGACCCATTAGCCTCTATGGTTCTCACTGACACATTCATCCCCATCCAGCTATGGTACAGACGTAGCCGAGGTAATGGCTGTACACCTTTTTCCCCAATCGCTCTGCGAAATTATAAGAAATGATAGCCCCATTTTGGTGGCCTGAGTTTGTTTTTCAGACATCCTATCTCTCCTACCATGTCAACCAAAGGAGATTTCTCTGTGGATGTACCTTCTGATGCGGGCTAGGGGTGCCATATTTCAGGGTGTCCGCGGATCCTTAAAAAGTCTTAAAACGTCTTAAATTCTGTAGTATGAAAATAAGGCCTTAATTAGCATTAAAATGTCTTAAATCCGCATATCAAAGGTCTTAAAATGTTGTCCAACCAACACTGCCAAGAACATTATAACTGTTTATACATGTTCGTCATTGTCAGGCAAAACTGAATAGGTGGAATCTACTAAAGCACAAGTTTGCGGGGAGTTCGCTAAAGTGCGTGGACCGGGTATAAGCGAATGGAGAAAAGTGTTTTAGCTATGGGGAAGTGCACATTTAATGAAATTTGGTTACTTAATTCTGATTTTGCTCCGTGGTAAAGACCAGTTATCGTACGGGGTCCGTTGTTTATTTGGCAAGAAAGTTTTAAAACTCGGAAGTGGGCATCAAAGCTTAAGTGGCACACATGTAAGGTAAGAAACATAAAGCCGCTGCAGAAACCTGTCGAATACACCCAGCATCTCTCAGTTCTGTTGTGCCTACAGCAGAGTAGCCCTAAAGAGCACCAAGACATGCTAAACATCTGCATAAGCAGTTTTAAGCACCGTCCACGGCTTTTGCTCCGTCAGACATCCGATAAACGTTTATCTCCACTGCCAACGAACAAAGCCTGTTCTTCTCTTTTAACGGCGGTTTCACATCCAGCTTATAGGTGCATTAGCGCCCCCTTTGCTCAGGGGGGGGGGAATCTTATAATAGGTCTACTACACTCTATTTCCCTTACTCATGGTTTCATTCTCGATTATACAAATAAATAAGTAAAACCACATTAACCCACATACACATAAAAATTGTATTCAAATAAAACGAAGCCTGTCCCGTTTGCACAAAGGTAATACTTTGCTGATTAATTTTAACAGTTCTGAATTAAAACATTAAAAGCTTTGTTTAATTCTAAGTTGTTTACTCTATGTAAATATCTAAGTTTTATATGAGATATAAGAATTAAATGGTGTGGTCTTTCACTCTGTGATGCATGAAAGCCCACTGCGTGCATATCCTGTGCATTAGACACGCCAATGTCTCATCAATTTAACTATTTCTATTTTTGCCATAAAATAATTCCATGTTATTGTTTTGTCTTAAGATGCACCAGTAGTGTATTTTGTAAGTTATATTTTTAAAATTCCTTAAACGTCCTAATTTAAATAAGACCTAGTCCTGGATTCATCTAAAATCTATCTGGGTAACCAGACCTACTATTTTAACATTGTTGTTACATAAAACCATGTGTTTATTTTTGATACATTATTTGAACCAATTATCATTGTCTCATTTTTGTCATTGTAAATGCTTTTTCCCATTTAGCTCTATTTTTATTACCAAAAAATATCATATTACTTGATCATCATTATTTACCAAAATACCTGTTAATAAAACACCCAAGGATTGGTTAAAAGATTTTAAAATAATGTGATTTTAGTTCATTAAAATGCTATTTTTCTTCATATATTTTATCATTGGGGATTTCTTAAAACCTTGTATGACGGTTAAGGTGAAAAACTTTACCTTAAAATCAGCAAAGTGTAAAAATCTTGTCTGATCTTATTCTCGTGAACCCAATCTCGTTTCATCTTGTGGAGCAAGTGTCATGTCACATCTCTAGAAAATACATCTTGTTTTTTGTCATGAAAGATAAAAGGTTCTAAAAAAAAACACATGGATACATGTACACTAGACTATAAAATTGGACTTCATTGTCGTGATATAGGTCTTAAATTTCATTAATTATGGCCTTAAAAAGGTCTTAAAAAGTCTTAAATTAGACTTGTTGAAACCTGCAGAAACCCTGCATATTTACGGAAATATGGAAATTGTGGGTTTGGCCCCTTTAGGGGATCAGTTTGTGAAAGAGGGCCTCTTAATTGAGGTTGTTGAGACATACTTAACTCTAGAGCTCCCTGCACCAGGAAACTGTTAACATTAAAGTGAAGAGTCTTCATTTGTTTAGTCAAAAGCATATTGACCTAGTTAACTGCCCAGTGGCTTCAGTTCTGAAATTTCTACAAGACTTTCCTCATGCCTTGCACTCTCTACTTGAAGAAGTTTATACTGCAGCCTTAGCTGTGTTCACTCCCTACTTAGTTAATGGCCGCATTGGTTTAGTGATTCATGTAGGTTGTCTACAAATCAGAAAGTTGGTGGTTCAATCCATGGCTCCACCTGACCAAGTGTCGAGGTGTCCTTGAGCAAGACACCTAACCCCAGCCGCTCCTGATGAGCTGGTTGGTGCCTTGCACGGCTGACACCGGCGTCGGTGTATGAATGTGTGAGTGAATTGGTGAATGTGAGGCAAATTGTAAAGCGCTTTGGATGGCCATTGGTCTTTGAAAGCACTCTATAAATGCAGTCCATTTACTTACTTGAGGGGTTCTAAGGGTGTCAATACTCAGTTGTTAGTTTCCTGCATGGTACATTAAGGATGAGGCCTCCTTCTCAGTGAGAGTTCTGATATGGGACCTTACTGTAGTTTTAGAAGGGATTGCCATGGCACCCTTTTACACACTTGTGTTTTCTCCTCATCATAGCAGAATCAACTTAAAATACTCCAACATTTATAATTATACAGTTACGTGTTAGACATCATTAGAAACGGTGAAGGGTCTTTTATTTGTGTACATTCACAATAACAACAAATCTTTGTGTTTTTGTCAAATAAATAAAATAAACATGGTGCACTTACAGACTGTCTCTGTTTCCGCCAGCTGTCTCTCAAAACACATTACAAAAATCAATTGAAACTCTGTGAATACTTGTTACACAAACATACATATATGTAAAGAAAGCCTGAAATGTCCACTTTTAAACAAACTAATTACAATCAAAAACAAGTATTGTCTGTTTATATAATCTGTATTAAACCTGATAGCCTGCACGAGGGCGTGAGCGCACTGAATAGCTCTTTATTTACATAATTTAAATTACTGTTAGTTTAAATGTACTTACATTAAACAACTATACATCATTAAAAATTGTTAAGACTTAAGATTTAGTTTTTGACCTTTATTTTATTCTGAAAATCCTATAGTACAGTAATTTCTTCATTTTTGTCAGGAGTTATGAAAATAACAAACGGTACCTTTAATTTGAAATATGACCCTCAGCCGCACTCATTGATAAAAATACTCCTCCGTGGTCATCATGAAAGCACTCGATAAAACAACATCCATCTGGGTTTTAAATCAAAGTATTCATATTTGGAGAAATATTGATTCAATTTTATATGTTTACTTCACATTTCATCCATTTTAATTCCAAATAGGCTACGACGACATGAGCAGCTGTAGTCTGCAGTCATTCACACTCAGTTTGTTTCATTCATACGTGAAGCCGGAGGGCGCTAGAGTTAGCAAAGTCTAGAATAATAACATTCATAGAACAAGATGTCAGGGATGTCAGCTGTCAGACAGACGTGAACTTGAACAGTGACGTGCAACGATCGATCGCTGTTTTTATAATAACAGGCAAATAAAGATGTTTTGATATTTTGAAACAATGAACACGATTAAGATTTATATGGTTTATCTGTGTTTTTCACGCTATGTCTGGTATTTACATAACAGTATACTGTATATTATAATGCTATGCTAATCGAGCAAAGCTTACAGCATAAATAGCATAAAATTGTTTATTTTCTGTCTCATTTCGTGATCCAAAGCCAGATCAGATCACGCATGATTGTTAAAAGCACTCCACTTTTGATGTTATAAAATGAGTTTTATCATAAATCCCTTTATTTGTCATTTTTTTAGGTGTGCTAAGCTCACATACTAGCTGTTCTGTAAACACCTGCTGTCTGGAGATATGAGATTTATGTTTTTAGGAATAATTTCGACTGGTAAAGCTTCTTTTAGGTAAGTTTCTTTTTGTAGGAAAGGCATTTAAAGCGACACCATGTAGTTTTTCAACCTTCATAATACATTTTCAAGACCCTTGTGATAGTACATCGACTTTAAATAGGTTGAATGACATGTCTACCATAGCCTGACGGGGTCTGTATCGCTTTTACTCATACTTTAAAACTTAGGGTTTCGGGTAGTAACCAGAGCACAAAAAAAACCCTACAAAATTCGACTGCTTTACGGCATACGTCACTTCCTCCACACAATTTTTTTTAACGTGAACTTTGCTGGAGGCTACTTAAGGAGTGTAGAGAGCAACTTCTATCATGTGACTCTGTGGCACCGTGTTAGCGTCATGGACCTATGACACGGACGACCTGGGTTTGATTACCCTTTAAGGCAATTTTTTATATAAACTCACAATCTTGATTCATACATAAATGCGATCTTCTTTATAAATTACGGCGATTATCTTGCATATAGTTCCCTGTATTCAGATGCTGCATTCACGTGTTCACGTATTCACCTTTTTTTATTGTCTATGGTATTTACATTACAATCCAGGATGCTATAGCAGTCAAACTTGCTCAAACTCACACAGTGTAAAACGTCTCGGTTACGGATGTAACCAGGGCCGCCTTAACCTAATGTGAGGCCCCGGGGCTAAGATGTTTTGTAGGCCCCCCTTCCCCTCGATTTATAGTCTCATTTTTTTTAAGTGTAATATCTAGGTAATCTACATCACAAAATGCATTAGTTTCTTTTGAGACATACAACAGTGAGTTTTCCCTCTTTGAGCCAGAAAACACCATAATATTGTTATTAACATATCACTGAGTCCACTTGAGCATAAACACAAGACACTTTATTTAACAACCACACACAGCAACTTGTGGTGATAATAAAACCAAAATGTGTGAAAGTTTATATGTTTATAAGCTTTATATTTATTTAGTTTTTGGAATATACAAATTTGCAGAAAATTGCCACTCACTAACTAAAAGCTCACAACAGTTTTAAAAATATAATAAGTTAAAGTTAGTTTTAAAGTGAAAATGCATTAATGATAACAAAAGATAAGTCTTTAGACAGAATCTTGTTTTTTAATCAGTTATTTATTTTGTAGGCTATTGAAGATATAGTATGCATTGTATTTAGTATTTATGCATACATAAGCATGTAAAACGACCAAGTATGAATATGCACAAGACAGACAGGGAACATACCTGTATATAAGATCTTTAGATAATGAGATTATAATGGTGCTATCAGGGGATGATCATTTGAGATGGTTTTGTCGCTCTTTACTTTCTTAGACTTGCACCTTTACCGTTGCGTTTCTTTCTCGTCTTTCTAAACCAACAGATGTGTGTACTAGCTAACGTTGCGTCAAACTACTTCGCTCCAGCTGCGCACGCGTCACTGATATAAACGCGAGTAAACTTAAACTTTATAACAACAGCATTATGTGCGGGAACTCCTTTCTTTATTTAGCTGCACAGTTTCTTGTGCACGTTTGGAAAGACTTCTGCATGCCAGAGACTCAGCTGAACGAGCACAGAGAGAGCGAACGAGCGAGCGCGCGCACGAAAGAGATAGAGACCTGCACCTCACTGGTGCTTATTATGAAATTTCAGAAATTATTCTTTCATTTGTTGGTGGATTATTTCCCTTTTCTCTGTCACACTCAGTCCAACGTGCAGGAATGTCAAGTTGACAACGGGCACTTAATTACATTACGCGGAATAAAAAATATGTTACGGCTGATATTTTATTTCACGTTAAGTTACAATGGACCAGCAGTCATGTAACGTGCAATTAGAGTGATTGACAGAAGACCTGACAAGTTACAAAACAATATGACCTTTTCAGCTCATCATGAACGCAAACTTGGGAGGCCCTTCAACTTGGGAGGCCCCTGGGCTTCAGCCCAGGTAAGCCCGTGCATTAAGGCGGCCTTGGATGTAACCCTCGTTCCCTGAAGGAGGGAACGGAGACGTCACGTCGTGACCGACGAATTGGGACCTTGCTTAGAGGGACCAATCTGCTTCGATAACTACTAAAACGCCAATGAACTTGGCATTCGCTGAGAAAGCCAGGAGAATGTGACCTGCCGACAGCAGGGAGCAGCAACTGTGGCGACAGGACATGACGTCTCTGTTCCCTCCTTCAGGGAACGAGGGTTACATTCGTAACCGACTACATTCGTCACTACGACGTCACGTCGTGACCGACGAATTGGGAATCCCTACCAAAACGCCACTAGGGGCTGACCTCTCCCAGTGTCTGCAAAAAGCCCTCCGATTCCACTTAAGGATATGGGATTAAGGCAGAAGGCCGGGCACTAGATGTTCCTTTAACCCCACAAAAGTGCCAGCGACTGGGAAGCGCCCTACCTGAGCGGGATAGGAACGTGGACAAAAAATATCTTAGTTGATAAAGGACAGCCGTGGCTGTGTAAGCAAAGCAGTGCTCTGCTAAGGGAAGCGTGGGCTGGTAGGATTAACCCCACGGAAAAAATATTCACAAAGGAACCCCGCTTAGGGAACGCAATGTGGAGCCCGAGCCAGACACGTAGGTTCGCGAGGATACAGCTAGTGAAAGGCTGACAGCCAATGCTCCGCAACATAGGCTCCCAAGGCAGCGGAGGAAGAACAATTCAAACCATTACGCATTTTTGTTCTGATTGCCTTCCATACTGACACTGCTATGGAGCATCAGTTGGAGGCTGCAAGCCGACCTGCAAGTCTGCTCTCCGTGCTCCCCCTGATGAGGAAAGAACACGAGAGGATACAGGCTCAATACGAACACTGTAAAATCTAATGAACGTATTAGGTGTCACCCAACCAGCAGCTCAGCAGATGTCTGTTAGCGAGGAACCACGAGCGAGAGCCCAAGATGAGGCAACACTCCGAGTGGAGTGTGCTCTCAAATTAAATGGGCAAGGAATACCCTGCAGATTATAAACCAGGGTGATAGTGTCAACTATCCAGTGAGACATCCTCTGCTTAGTGACAGCTTTCCCTTTCTGCTGACCACCATAACAGACAAAGAGCTGGTCTGAGGTCCTGAGGCTTTGCGTGCAATCCACGTAGAGTCGCAGTGCGCGTACGGGGCACAACAAAGCCATGGTTGGGTCTGCCTCCTCCGGGGGCAGCGCTTGCAAGCTCACCACCTGATCTCTAAAGGGAGTGGTGGGAACTTTGGGCACGTAGCCTGGTCTGGGTCTGAGTGTTACGCTCGAGACAGCAGGACCAAACTGAAGGCACGAATCGTCAACAGAGAATGCATGTAAATCCCCTACTCTCTTCACGAAGGCCAATGCTAGCAGGGTCAGAGTTTTCATTGATAAAAAATTAAGACTCACAGACTGCAAAGGTTCGAACGGGGGTCCCTGCAGGGCTTTCAGCACCATGGACAGGTCCCAGGAAAGAATAAAGGGAGGGCGCGAAGGGTTCAGCCTTCAAGAGCCTCTTAAAAACCTAATAACTAAGTCGTGCTGGCTGACCAATCTGCCGTTGATAAGCGAGTGATGAGCAGATATAGCGGTGATATCAACCTTAATGGTGGAGGGTGACAGCCTATGCTCCAAACGGTGTTGAAGATATGAAAGCACAATATTAATGGGGCATTCTCGGGGTCCTCGCTTTGCAAAGAGCACCAGGTGACAAAAAAGGTTCCATTTAAGCGCGTAAGCCCGTCTTGTGGATGGTGCTCGTGCCGCGGCGATGGTGTTAGATACTGCTTGCGATAAATCACCTAAACCTTGCGCGCGCTCAACGACCATACATGGAGATCCCACAGGTCGGGGCGCGGGTGCCATAATGTGCCCTCTCCTTGAGAAAGAAGGTCCTTCCTCAGGGGAATCCGCCAGGGAGGGGCTGTCGAGAGGAGCATTAATTCTGGAAACCAATAGCTGGTCGGCCAGTAAGGCGCGACCAGTAAAAGGCTCTCCTCATCCTGCCTGACCTTGCACAGCGTCTGTGCGATTAAGCTCACTGGAGGGAATGCGTATTTGCGCATTCCTGTGGCCAGCTGTGTGCCAATGCATCCACGCCGAGGCTTCCCTTGGTTAGTGAATAAAATAGGCGACAGTGGGTATCGTCCGGCGACGCAAACAGATCTATATGCGCACGACCGAACTTCTTCCAAATTAGCTGAACCGTCTGGGGGTGGAGTAGCCATTCGCAGGGGCGTGCAGCTCGGGCCACTGTATTGAGTGAACCCGGGATGTAAATGGCACGAAGGTACCTCAGATGCTTCTGACTCCAAAGGAGGAGATGACGAACGAGATGCAACAATTGACGAGAGCTCAAAAACCGCCTTGACGGTTGATAACGCAACAGTCGCAATGTTGTCAGTGCTGGCTAATACATCCTTCCCTTGCATCTCCGTAGCGGAACATACGAGTCCCAGATATACAGCCCACCGCTCGCGGCAGTTGGGGTGCTATGCACACCTCTGAGACTGCAAGCCCGTCATACGTGGCTGCTCACCCAATGCTGGGGGCATCGTATGTGCTACAGAATGCCAGGAGACCCGACTCAGGGGCATATCTTGCCCTTAGAAATGCTGGGTCTGACCACGGGGTGTAATTGAAATGACACGCAGGTGTAATGGTTACACGGTGTATGCCGGTGCGCCACGCTCTCCTTGAGACTCGATCATAAAGCCAACGCTGATGCTGTCTCATATGGAGCAGCCCGAGCGGTGTCACAGCCGCAGCTGCTGCCATATGCCCCAGGAGCTTCTGAAATTGTTTCAGAGGAACCGCGTTATTCCCTCGAACTGAACTGAGGCAAGTCAGAATTGACTGGATGCGCGCTTCTGTAAAACACGCCGATAAATCGATCGAGTCTATTTCCATACTGAGAAAAAGGATCCTCTGCACGAGGCAAAGTTGCTCTTTTCCCAGTTGACCCGATGACTTAAACGAGTGCTTTTACTGCTTCTATTAATGTAAAGCTGCTTTGAAACAATTAAGTATTGTGAAAAGCGCTATATAAATAAAATTGAATTAAATTGGTGTGTGCCCGCTCCTCGATCCTCCGGAGACCTGGAGAGGGAAGAGGAATGCACTCTTATGTGTGGTTAAGTCGGTACCGGCTGTACAGCCGGTGGAACACATGTAAAACCAAGGATTTTCCACCCGACCCTCTACCGGGGGAAGGAGCGGATCACCATCTCCTGAAGAGTGATCCTCTCCCACTCCGCGTTGCCCGTCTCGGGCCACTTAAACTCCCAATTTTCACAGGAAGCGGCTGAGCGGGCGGGGCGAGCTGCTGTCGACCGGTTCCCCTGCGCTGCCGAGATGGGATCCGAGGAGGGGAACAGAGGTGGCCGCCGCAGGACGCCGACGGCGAGAGGCAGACTGAGGAGCCGGTGTTGGTGGACCAGGGCAGCTCTCTTCCGCCGGGCTCGACCTAGGAGATCGCCTCAGTCTGCGCCGCGGAGTTGTAACGACTCCCCGGGCTCGCCGAAGAGGCCGGTCTGTGAGACAGGAGCATTCAGGAAGTTGTTCTTGTCTGCGTCCGTCGTGCCAGCCAGACACAGCCAAAGGTGGCGTTCTTGGACCACTGTGGTGGACATCGCATGACCAAAGGTCGCGGCCTCCCTTGTGCAGATCTCTAAAGCCTTCGCTTGGTGAACCTGCAGCAACGCCATTGCGTGCAGGGCTGAAGCCGCCTCTCCGCATGCCTGATGGGCAGCGCCCGTTAAACCGGAGGGATCCCTGTGTAACCCTTAGCGGCTCCGCTGGTGAGGGAGGTGAGGGGTGAAAGCTGAACGGCCATAGACGGCCGAAAATTCCATGTTTGTGTCAGCTCTTCGTGCCGTTGGGAACGAAAGGCACAGGAGGTGAGGACCGAGAGGCCCGAGCAGCTCCGAAGTACCAATCATGCAGGCGGGACTGTTCGGGCGGCGGGGGGGTTAACCCCTCCAACTCTACCGCTTCCACTGCTTGAGCGGGCACGGCCGCTATCTCTGGAACAACTCTGCCTCGGAGGGAAAAGTGGGCACCCCTCTGATGCTGCAGAAGTGACGGGACCAGAAGGAGGTCCAATGGATTCGGCAGAAATCGTAGAATACGACTCTGCAGTCTCCACCGGAGCCTCAACCGGCTGAGGATGAGAAGGCTGGTAGGTGGAGGACGCATCCCCTGCCCTACTCAGCATAGTGATGCGAAGAGGGTTCTGCGAGCGCTTGACAGCCGCACCATGGCGGCGTCAGCACTGCAAAGGCACGCACATCGTTGCCGTAGAAACGAGAGTTGTCTCCGCAATCCAAGAGGGTTATGCTCTCACAGAGAGAACAAAAACTCTCCACGAACGCAGCCTCGGAGTGCTCGATGCTCAAGCACGAAGACAACGCTCGCGACCGTCACTGGAGCCCTTATACTTCTCGCATCCAAGATCGCACGGACGAAAAGCTATCCTGAAAAGGACGCTGACCTCCGAATATACGAGAGAGTGGCTGTCTTTAAAAAGACACAGAGCTCTCGCGTATCACTCTTTTAGGGAAATCACTCTTTAGGTGCTCAGCTGATGATGCGCACAGGGAGAGGCAACGCACACACTAAACTCAAAACAAAAAAGATGCAGTGGAATACTCCGAGCGTCCGCTGTGTTAGTACTGCTTGTCAATCAACTTCAGCAACCATTCCCAGAAGAGCAGGTAGCTTCTCAGTAGCAGATAATGCCGGCTTTCGAAGCGAAAAAGCTAATTTCCATATTTGCACCTGTGGCTTATATACGCACCTGGCGGGGCGGCGCCAGCATTATGCAAACACCTCAATGCCAAGTTCATTGGTGTTTTAGTAGTTATCGAAGCAGATTGGTCCCTCTAAGCGAGTTCCCAATTCGTCGGTCACGACGTGACGTCGTAGTGACCGACTGAAAGGGAACCAAACACTATTCATTCACCAATCCCTATTCGTTCACCAATCAGATCCACCGAGCGTCTCTCTCTTCCTCATATGCTGCATTCCGCTGTCACTATTACAAAGCGGCAGACCTAAAAACATCGGTTTACTTGGATTTGGAGCGACAATTTTCACACAAAAGAGAGGAAAAACGAGCGCCATTGCGGAAAATCCTGGTGGCGAGGGAGAGAGAGATGATGCAACAATATTTGTTTCGAAAAAGGCAAGGAAATACTTCTGGTCGTTTCTCAATTGGAAGGCTGCAGCCTCCGGAGGTCAAATATGCAGGCTGCATACGTCATCAAGCCTGGTTTATTAAGGGAAACTGAGCATTACATTCGCAAGTCATAAGCATACTGCAACAATTTACAATTAACTAGTATAATAGTCAGCTTTATAATTGTTATAATCTTGATGACGTATGCAGCTTAGAAATACGACATCCGGGGGCTGCAACCTTCAAATTGAGAAATGGCTTCTGCCTCGAGTTCCTCATCAGAAAGTTGTAACATGACTGCGTTTCTCCTTGATGCCTAAAAATGTTGATCATTTAGCGTTTTAAAGGTTTAGTTTTTAGTTTAGTTTTAAGGTTGGCCAGTTCTTTTCCTTTGCCACAGTGCTGCGGCGCTTATGGCCTCTAGGGGCGCTAGGCATGAAAAATACATGTCTAGCACCCCCTAGTGGCCAAAAAGTTCTGCGGTGTGCCTTTAATAAAAAAGAAAGTAAATTGAGACTTTTGAAGAAAGGAGGGAATGAAACACTAAAGAGAATTTGTGAGTAATTAATAATAATAATAATAATAAAATAAACATTTAGACAGCCATATCCCGGATTAAAAGTTGTTAATGACTCATCCGGATACTTATTGAATAAGTCTGTTTAAAACACGGAAAAATAGGACAATAAACTTAAAGGATGCTTGTGAGATATAAATAAACATTAGCTTAGCATTTTTGCTGTTTTCTGCTGTTTTGCTGATTAAATAAATGTACATGACATGGGTCTAAAAAACATTAGTAGAGAGAGGTAGTGTTTTCCTCCCTGCTGAAAAATCCAGCATCAAACCAGCATGGGAATTATGGGTGCTATATGGTGCTCAAATGGTTTCCATATGACTTTGAGCTTTTAGAACTATTTATTTGTCTAGAGTGTACTACCAAACTAAAAGTCAAATTTTTATTTATGCCTTAACTAGGATTTTTGGGGGGACCCACCACGTGGCAGGGCATGCCCTGTATGCAGGTCTGTTACACCAGTATGCAGCCTTAAAGGTCCGTTCTTTCTGCGTTTTTGAATCTTTGATTGTGTTTACAGTGCGCAATATAACATGCGTTCATGTTTCACGTGTTAAAAAAACGCTATATTTTTCACACAATTTACTTACATGTATTGCGCTGTTTTCAATGTCCTTAAAACGGCTGGTGTCTTCCTTGTTCTATGAAGTTCCTCCATCAGAAATACATAACGAGTTCTGATTGTCTAGTTTGTTTAGTATGTTGTGATTCGATAGCAGCTTAGCTTGCTGTTAGCTTAGCTGGTGACTGACGTATTCCTGTGGGTGGAGTTTAGTCAAAAAAACTGTTCTAGTGACATCATTAAAGCATGAAGTAGAGGGCGTAGTCCAAACCGGCCGTTCGCTGTAGGCTTTAAAAGGCAAATTCTGTTAAAGAAAATATATTGTCTCGCAGTGAACTTTGAGCTTTATCATTTTACAGATATTATTTGTGCTATTATAGCAACATTGCAAACTAACTACACACATTACACACGGTTTGGTTAATCGCGCCCAGAGGTGGGCTGGAGCGCGGTTCACTTGAGCTCAGACGCGGAAGCGCAGTGTGATCGCTAATTGCGCCAGACCGTGTTTTAAAAGGAGAGACGTCAATTGCACAACCACTTACCTTCATCTGCCTTCGTTAAACCGTATGATTCGCGACAGATCAACTAAGCAATGTGAGAGGGCTGAGTGATCAACTCTGAATAAAAAAATCATTATGATGGTTTTCAGTGTTAAGAAAGCACTTTACTTTCTGCTTTCTTCAAAACAATCGCATCCTAATGATGAAAGCACGCTCGGGCTCGGATTAATAAAAGTACAGTGTGTTTGAAAAAGATGCCTCCAATCATGTGTTACACATTTGAAAATGTCATGTTGGAACTGACTCCGGTTTTTCTAAAATAACAACCAGACAGGGTGTGTGTGGGAAAGTAAGAGACAGACTAATCATGTGTGATTACCTGTATAACTGGCCAAAGGAAAACACTCACACACTAATATGCTCCACCTTTTGCTTTGATTACAGTGTGCATTTGTTGTTTCTACAACTTTATGCAATGACACAACATTTCTGCATTAATTTTTGGTCGAAATCTTGTACTGGCTCAGCAGACTTAATCCCCTCCTCAAAGCCTTCTCCAGCCCATCCTAAAGAATTTCAGTGCTGTTAAGGTCAGGAATCTTTGTTGGCCAATTCATATGTGAAAATGATTCCTCATGCGTCCCGATCCACTCTTTCACAATTTGAACCCAGTGAATCTTGCTGCTGTTGTCCTGAAACATGCCTGTGGTGTCAAGGAAGGAAAATCCTTTGAGAATGTGGCATGACACACAGAGGGCTGATAGAATATATGTAGCGACTACGCCACCCTGGCACTTGGCCAGAGATAATAACTTGCACTTAGGCAACACAGGTTCATGTACCAAAGAATTGGCAGAAGACGTGGGTAAAATAAGTATGACATTTTATTAAATATAAAAAGAGAGTATCTGATGCACGCAATGAAATCACAAACACAATCAATTCAGTAAGATGTAATACAGGTGACCTCCATCCTCATATACCTCTATAGGTGTAAAAGCAGGAGCCGAGGCGTGACAGCAGGGAAAAGGGCGCTAATAGGCCACCACAGCACTGCACAATTTTGGTTACACCTGTGTGGAAACACTCACTTCACACACACCGTTGCACACAGCACTCGTTAAGCAATACCACCACCAAAATCCACCCCGCCTTCGGCACTCAGCTCCTGTAACAAACAATAAGATGGTGTATTACCCTTAGGAATGGTCACAAGGTCACTGGTGGGATCGCAACACACTGTATGTGTCAACACAGAGGATGAGGGGGCACCTTTAACTTCTCACTGTGCCCTTCACACATAAGCACATCAATTAATTCAAAACAAACCAAAAACAAAAGGAGAGAGGGATGTTAATATCCCTCTTAACAAAATAACTCAATACATTAAAAAAAATACAAAAATAAATCAAAGAACATTAAACAAAAAGAAACAAAGTAAACCTTTAGCACTCGAATATAACAGTAAAAGAAAAGGCAACAAAACTAAAGAAACACAACCACGTTCAATAAACTTCAATCAGACACACACACACACACACACACACACACACACACACACACACACACACACACGTATTAAGTTACAGGCAAAGCAACAGCGCCTCTGGACGATACTTCCCACGAAGCCCTGACCGTACAAAAGTTAATCGCCCATAGAAGCAACAAGTCTGTAATGAAGTTAAAGGGCCATTTCATCGATAGGAACATTAATCTTTATGAAAAGTGAGTCATATTTGTAGTCAAAATGTAACATAAATGTAGAATTTTGTGCCTATTTGACCGATAAAAGACAAAATGTGACTTTAGAGCACATTTGTATGAAAAACTACAACTCCCACTATGCACCACAATGCACAGCTCTGCAAGCCACTCCCATTAATCGGATCACGGCTCAGATATGCTATTGTGTACATAAATGCCCCGTTAGAAAAAATAAAGAAAATAGCCACCACTGTGTTTGACAGACACCAATCATGACTTACTTTTAAACGTGCCCAGAGGAAAAACTATTTGCTCATTGGTTGCTTTTTCTAAGCTCAGGAGACATAGTTGTGATTCTCCTATGTTTCTTGAATAAGTGTCAGCTGTTTATCAGATGTTTCTCCTAAAATTCCTTAGGAGAAACAAATATAGACGCAAATGAGAGATGTCTAAGAGAGTCAAACCTGAGATTGTGGTGAGAGAAGCTTGAATTATCTCTTTATTGTCTAAATTAGGTGTCAGCTTTGTCTTCCCATGTTTCTCCTAAAATCCATTAGGAGAAATAAGAGTAGACACAACTGAGACATGAGAAATATCTGAGACTTAATTGAGATTCTTATTTAGCTCTTCTTTTAGTATCAGCAGTGTCTCAAATGTTTCTCATAAAATCCATTAGGAGAAATAAGAGTAGACGCAACTGAGACATGAGAAATATCTGAGACTTAATTGAGATTCTTATTTAGCTCTTCTTTTAGTATCAGCAGTGTCTCAAATGTTTCTCATAAAATCCATTAGGAGAAATAAGAGTAGACGCAACTGAGACATGAGAAATATCTGAGACTTAATTGAGATTCTTATTTAGCTCTTCTTGTAGTATCAGCAGTGTCTCAGATGTTTCTCCTAAAATCCATTATAAGAAATTAGAGTAGACACAACTGAGACATGAGAAATATCTGAGACTTAATTGAGATTCTTATTTAGCTCTTCTTTTAGTATCAGCAGTGTCTCAAATGTTTCTCATAAAATCCATTAGGAGAAATAAGAGTAGACGCAACTGAGACATGAGAAATATCTGAGACTTAATTGAGATTCTTATTTAGCTCTTCTTTTAGTATCAGCAGTGTCTCAAATGTTTCTCATAAAATCCATTAGGAGAAATAAGAGTAGACGCAACTGAGACATGAGAAATATCTGAGACTTAATTGAGATTCTTATTTAGCTCTTCTTTTAGTATCAGCAGTGTCTCAGATGTTTCTCCTAAAATCCATTAGGAGAAATACGAGTAGACACGACTGAGACATGAGAAATATCTGAGACTTAATTGAGATTCTTATTTAGCTCTTGTTTTAGTATCAGCCGTGTCTCAGATGTTTCTCCTAAAATCCATTAGGAGAAATAAGAGTAGACACGACTGAGACATGAGAAATATCTGAGACTTAATTGAGATTCTTATTTAGCTCTTCTTTTAGTATCAGCAGTGTCTCAAATGTTTCTCATAAAATCCATTAGGAGAAATAAGAGTAGACGCAACTGAGACATGAGAAATATCTGAGACTTAATTGAGATTCTTATTTAGCTCTTCTTTTAGTATCAGCAGTGTCTCAAATGTTTCTCATAAAATCCATTAGGAGAAATAAGAGTAGACGCGACTGAGACATGAGAAATATCTGAGACTTAATTGAGATTCTTATTTAGCTCTTCTTTTAGTATCAGCAGTGTCTCAAATGTTTCTCATAAAATCCATTAGGAGAAATAAGAGTAGACGCGACTGAGACATGAGAAATATCTGAGACTTAATTGAGATTCTTATTTAGCTCTTCTTTTAGTATCAGCAGTGTCTCAAATGTTTCTCATAAAATCCATTAGGAGAAATAAGAGTAGACGCAACTGAGACATGAGAAATATCTGAGACTTAATTGAGATTCTTATTTAGCTCTTCTTTTAGTATCAGCAGTGTCTCAAATGTTTCTCATAAAATCCATTAGGAGAAATAAGAGTAGACGCAACTGAGACATGAGAAATATCTGAGACTTAATTGAGATTCATATTTAGCTCTTCTTTTAGTATCAGCAGTGTCTCAGATGTTTCTCCTAAAATCCATTAGGAGAAATACGAGTAGACACGACTGAGACATGAGAAATATCTGAGACTTAATTGAGATTCTTATTTAGCTCTTGTTTTAGTATCAGCCGTGTCTCAGATGTTTCTCCTAAAATCCATTAGGAGAAATAAGAGTAGACACGACTGAGACATGAGAAATATCTGAGACTTAATTGAGATTCTTATTTAGCTCTTGTTTTAGTATCAGCCGTGTCTCAGATGTTTCTCCTAAAATCCATTAGGAGAAATACGAGTAGACACGACTGAGACATGAGAAATATCTGAGACTTAATTGAGATTCTTATTTAGCTCTTGTTTTAGTATCAGCAGTGTCTCAAATGTTTCTCCTAAAATCCATTAGGAGAAATACGAGTAGACACGACTGAGACATGAGAAATATCTGAGACTTAATTGAGATTCTTATTTAGCTCTTGTTTTAGTATCAGCAGTGTCTCAGATGTTTCTCCTAAAATCCATTAGGAGAAATACGAGTAGACACGACTGAGACATGAGAAATATCTGAGACTTAATTGAGATTCTTATTTAGCTCTTGTTTTAGTATCAGCAGTGTCTCAAATGTTTCTCCTAAAATCCATTAGGAGAAATACGAGTAGACACGACTGAGACATGAGAAATATCTGAGACTTAATTGAGATTCTTATTTAGCTCTTGTTTTAGTATCAGCCGTGTCTCAGATGTTTCTCCTAAAACTCTCTTTATTGTCTTGCAGTTATCTCTTTCAAGACTCATTAAAGAAAGTGTTTTCACTCAGAGATTGCTCTTACTAAGCTCAGCATTTATGGTTGTGATTCTCATCTGTGTCCACTTTAGGTTTCAGATTTGACTTCACATTTTCCTCATAAAATTGCCCAGGGAACATACAAATAGACATAAATGAGACTAAAGTAAATTTGGAGAAGACAAGACATCCATGAGACTGTATTAAAATGAAGATGGGAGAGCTCTTTAGTGTCTTGCAGAAAGTTTTATTGCTCAGCAGTAGGCTGCTTTTACTGTGCTCAGTATGAGGTTAACATTTTCTTTACTCATGTAGGTTTCAAGTTTCAATTTACATGCTTAATACAATGGCAAGAAAATACAATATGGAAATTTTTTACAAGTTACTTTAAATAAAAAAATAGTGTTAAACAGTGTTAGATACTGCACATGAGTTATGTTAATACTTTGCAATCTCTGTAAAGACACAGAGATTGTGTCTTTACATACTCGTCCTCAGGCTCTAACCCAAGCTGGTCATCCTAAATTGTAACTTCAGCTGAGGAGTGAGGTATAGACGGGTTATACAGAGGCACACAATGTATCTTTAAACCTGGCTGGTCTTGATTACAATACTCAGATGGTGTCATGGTCTGTGGAGTAAAAGGCTTAAGAGGGCATGGTAATTGCACAGATTGATTTTGGGTTGGTAGCAATCCTGAAGACAGAGGCTGGGTTAGTGCAGAGGAAGAACCAAGTTCAGCTGGTGCTTTAGGTATCTCCATCACACTGATCGCTGTACTGTGGACAAGACCAAATTATAAATATAATAAACAAATTCTCAGTACCATAAACTATGTCTAATAAAAAGATATTTGTGGGCTACTTACCTTCTCTTTCTGCTTCCCTTACACTTGGTGGTAAAATGCCAGTTTTTACAATGGACAATAAATGTTGTGTTTAGGTTATTTGTATCTATAGTTTGAACCATCTCCTACGTGTTTAAGTGCACCATGACCTTAATGGCAATCATTGCTCACAGGTGAACTGCACACCTGATGTAATCAGTGCAACACCTATACTGCCAAGTGAGGCAAAATACTTTAGCTAACAATGTCAGATGTGTTTAGCTAATTTATAAAAGAAGCAGTGCAAATAAACTTGCCACAGTATTGTTTGTTTTCATTTTTTAAGCAAGTTATTTGGTTGAGTAGTACAGTATATACTCTTGAGTCACAACCCTGCTTGAAAAAAAACAGCATACCAACAAGACCAGCATATGTTGCGTTTTGGTGCTGGTTTGTTAGTGAACACCAGCTAAACCAATTAGCACCAGCTAAACCATTATTAGCACCTGTTCATACCAGCAAGACCAGCATATGTTGTGTTTTGGTGCTGGTATGCTGGTGAACACCAGCTAAACCAGCATAGACCAGGGGCCCGTTTCAGAAAGGTGGTTAAGTGAAAACTCTGAGTTTGTTAACCCTGAAATAAGGGAAACTCTGAGTTTTCCGTTTCAAAAAGGGAGGTAGGTTAAACCTGAGACAGCGGGGTAAGTCAAGCCTGTTTCAGAAGGAGAGGTAACTTATACTCAGAGTCTGTTTCCGGAGTAACATACTCTCTGAACCTAACCTGGTCGGGAGCAGGTTTTATCCTGTAAACTCTGAGTTTCTTGTGGTCTCCTCCCCATTTTTAAAGGAGTAGCGTTGTTTAATCTTGTTAGTTGCTTTAGTACATTCATCCATTGTGCACATTTTTATCATGTACACTGTAAAAAATTTTTTAGCTGTCTTTAAGTTATAATTAAATTGCCAGTGCAAACCATTTTAACTTACGACTTTATATTTTTATATATTACACTAAACTTTCAACTAAAAAATTAAAACAGTAAATTGAAATGACTTGTAAAGCTAATATGATATACTTAGGTGCATAGATGGTCTTAGTGACTAAAATGTCATGTAACTTACTTTTATAGAGAATCCTGTAGATGATGATGTTGCATTCATTTGTAGAAAGTTAACGTAGATTTATGTTGCGAGTGGATTTTGAGACCCCGAGTGTTTTTTTGTTATATCCACTTACATTTATGTGAGCGAAATTTTTTATTTTATTTTTTTTTATTATTTTTTGCAGTCATTTTAGATATATAAATATCCTTATATGACTAATATCAGTCTTTGTGGTGCTCTTACATCTATACAGTAGCCTTGACATTTCTTACGCATCTACTCGTCATTATCGCTGGTCTGATGGTTAGTGCTGTGTCCAGTGGTTTAGGCAGACGTACTGTCGGCGATCGGAGTTCGAGTCCCGGCTCGGCCAACTTTTGTTTTCTTCATGACAAACATTTGTAAAGTTCGTAGCCTTATATGACAAAGTATTACGCTTAATTTCATTTTTAGCTGAGCTGCTGTCATCTTTTTGTCCATGGGATTGCATCTGCATGTAAATTAATATAATAACGTACAGTCCTCAGTTTATTTACTTCGGATTTTTTAACTGTGATGAAAAATTAAATGTACGCATTTACTAGAGTAGCAATTTACAAAAACAACTCTTTTCTTTAAAATATATGCTCGTAGTTGCATTACACTTGCAGTAACACCTTCAATTTTAGTAGTAAAAATGATTAAGACCTCTTTGTCACGTGCTGTTGCCATGGTAAATCGTAATATCTGAGCTCCATTGATGATGGCTTTTCATTGTGGCTGTGCACGCGCTTAACTCAGAGTCAACCTACTCAGAGTCGATTGAACTAACTCAGATCAGCTTTTCTGTAACCGAAAACTCAGAATTTACTATCTCAGAGTAAATAAAAACAGAGTTCAAGTTTAAAATCAGAGTTGGTTGTACCTCCGTATTTAAACGGGCCCCAGCATAATTCCCATGCTGGTTTGATGCTGTTTTTTTCAGCAGGGATGTCAATCCACAGAGCAGATTATTGCTGTGCAGAAGTGCTTGGAGTGGACAATGGCATTTCTCAGGCAGAGGGATCTTCTATGATGTACGGACCTGAACTTTGTAATGTTAATGAAGAGTTTATACAAGACAAGACTACACTCCTTACATTACTGATTGTGCTTGGAGGCATATAAGGACGAGCGAGACCAGTCAAGGACGAGAGAGGACCAGGCCTGGATTTTACGTTGTGTTAATTGTTTATCTTATATTATGTGTGCACGTGGCAGTCGTCCGTGAGGGGCTCACCGCATTACTTTCAGTTTGTTTATTTATTTGGATTAAAGTCTTCAAAGGAACAGTGTGTAAGAAATGTATATCAATTAATCGTAAAATGGCCCTGATATGTCACATTAAGAAATAATTTTCATTTGAAATACTTATATCACTGACAACAGTGGTTTGGCCAGGATATTGTCATTTAAAGTTGCAGCCCTCAACTGATGTTTATGTTGTCATTTTGTTAATTGGCCACCAGGGGCCCGTTTCAATAAGGAGGTTCAACCAACTCTGAGTTTAAACTTGAACTCTGAGTTGACTTACTCTGAGATAGTAAACTCTGAGTTTTCGGTTCCAGAAAAGCTGATCTGAGTTAGTTCAATCGACTCTGAGTAGGTTGACTCTGAGTTAAGCGCGTGCACAGCCACAATGAAAAGCCATCATCAATGGAGCTCAGATATTATGATTTATCATGGCAACAGCACGTGACAAAGAGGTCTTAATCATTTTTACAACTGAAAGTGTTACTGCAAGTGTACAGCAACTACGAGCATATATTTTAAAGAAAAGAGTTGTTTGTAAATTGTTACTCTAGTAAATTCGTACAATTTTTCATCACAGTTAAAATATCCGAAGTAAATAAACTGAGGACTGTACGTTATTATATTCATTTACATGCAGATGCAATCCCGTGGACAATAAGATGACAGCAGCTCAGCTAAAAATGAAATTAAGCATAATACTTTGTCATATAAGGCTACGAACTTTACAAATGTTTGTCATGAATAAAACAAAAATTCGGAGAGTCGGGATTTGAACTCCGATCGCCGACAGTACATCTGCCCTATTCACTGCACTCAGTACTACCCACTAGACCAGCGATAATGACGAGTGGATACATAAAAAATGTCAAAGACTGATATTAGTCATATAAGGATATTTATATATCTAAAATGACTGCAAAATATAATAATTTCGCTCACATAAATGTAAGTGGATATGACAAAAAAAACCACTCGGGGTCTGAAAATCCTCTCGCGACATAAATCTAACTTTCTACAAATGAATGCTGCATCATCCTCATCTACAGGATTCTCTATAAAAGTACTTGACATTTTAGTCACTAAGACGATCTATGCACCTAAGTATATCATAGCTTTACTAGTCATTTCAATTTACTGTTTTAATTTTTTAGTTGAAAGTTTAGTGTAATATATAAAAATATAAGTAAGTTAAAATGGTTTGCACTGGCAATTTAATTATAACTTAAAGACAGCTAAAAATATTTTACAGTGTACATAATAAAAATGTGCGCAATGAATGAATGTACTAAAGCAACTAACAAGATTAAACACCGCTACTCCTTTAGAAAAGGGGAGGAGACCACAAGAAACTCCAAGTTTACAGGATAAAACCTGCTCCCGACCAGGTTAGGTTCACAGTTAAGTTACCCCGGAAACAGACTCTGAGTATAAGTTACCTCTCCTTCTGAAACAGGCTTGACTTACCCCGCTGTCTCAGGTTTAACCTACTACTTATTCTGACTCTGAGTTTTCCTCATTTCAGGGTTAACATACCCAGAGTTTTTACTTAACCACCTTTCTGAAACAGGCCCCAGTTGTGTGATTGCAGTACCAGTTTTAGATCTCTTATGAAGCTTTAGAGGAGATACATGTGAGAGTGTGAGTGCCTCTATCTAAGGAGAATAATCTGAGCACAGTGATGTAGCTGAGATCTCTTATTAAGCTTTAGAGGAGATAAATGTGAGAGTGTGAGTCTCTCTGTCTAAGGGGAATAATCCGAGCACAGTCAGTGATGTAGCTGAGATCTCTTATGAAGCTTTAGAGGAGACAAACATGAAAGAATGAAATTTTTTGTCTCAGGAGAAACATGTGAGAAGCAGGAGAATTAGCCTCATGTCTCAGTTTGACGTTCACTTGATCTTATTTCTGTCTAGGAGAAAGAAGTGAGTTGAGAAGGAGATCTCATGTTTGATTTTCCTTTCCTCTGGGTGATGTTACATTGTGTTACACACAATAACACTCTGGTCTGGTGTGTAGCAAAGTATTATTCAAACAGTAACGTGAGGTGTCAGATCCGCAGTACAAATGTCTTTTCAAGTCCTTAAAAAAGGGTATGCATTTTAAATGTTTATTTAGTTTTACCAATTTTCTTTTTGTCTCTCGTTTACTGTAATTACATCTGTGTTATATTGGCCTCCCTGCTCTCACAATATAGACATATAAAACACCGCTCAGATATGCTATTGTGTATATAAATACCACCTTAGTATAACAAAGAAAATAAAAACACTCACTTTAGTTAGACGTCCGTTTATCCCTGAATCCTCCACACAAACGCGTCCCCTGCACAATATCTCCACAGACGCGCTGCCTCAGCTCTTGGAGCTTGTGCTCGTAAGCCGAAACACGTCTTTGAAATAAGCACGCGCCCAGAAACATTAACAAAACAAACGTTCATATCCTTATCTGATCCAGAAATCTTAAACCAAAAGCACACAGCGCGAGTCTGTCCAAGCTCATATACTCTGCAGTGCGTTTGCTCGTAAGCCGAAACGCGTCTGTGAAATAAACATGTCCAAACGCGCGCAAAGTTGCTCTCTTGTCTGGAAACCTTTACCGAAAGAACGTCCATATCCTTATCTGATGCAGAAATGTTATAAAGAGGGCACACAGCGAGAGAACAGGCAAGCTTCTCTACGCAGCAGAGGCCGATGGTTGCGGTGTCTTCCCCCGGCTCCTCTACCCAGCCGACGCCCAGGCTCCGGCTTCTCCTCGGGCTTCTGTTCCTCCATCTGCCTGAGCGCTTTGCTGTATTGTGGCTTATAAAGGTGCAATGAACAGCGGATTAGAGCATCACGCTTGTAAAATCACCCTCTTCTATATCATATTGATTAACTTCCGCTGTTATTGTAACACGAAGTCTGGCTCGCTCCACAACGTCTGTTTAGCTTAGCTTAGCATAAAGATGGTGGCTGATCGTTTTTTTTCCGTCTGTGTTCGTATATTTTCGTAAGTCCCACCCACTGATCTGTAATTGGTCTGAAGCGTGAGTGGGTCCCACCCATAGCCCCCACCTTGGAAAAATGAGGAATGAGTGTCTGTAGTCTTTCACACTCAATAGAGATACAGGATTTCCTTCTTTCAATGACGCAAAATGGCGATTTTTACATCATTGAAAGAAGGAAGTGCCTCACTGAAATCAGTATTTCTCCCCTCTCAGGGGAAACTGAGGGAATGATGCACGACCATTCAAAAACATGACTGGGGTTCTAACGGTACAAAGCTTAATGCAAATGGGTGAAGTTTCCCTTTAAAAATAAAACACATTAAACAACAGCATACATGCGAAATGTTTTACACTTTAAAAACACGTACCGGTTGAATGAGCGATTCGGGAACACAGGTTAATACAAGGGTAAGCCAGAAAGCTGCTGGCTTGTTCTGTTGTTATGAGATTAATGTGTACAGGGAAACAGGAACCGCCGATATGAGACAACACAATCTATAATAAAGTTAACAATATCATACAACCTACCATTTGAAACTATAGCACGGTTAGAACTTTAAAACCACGTACCGTATGTGTGCGATCTCCCCACAAATCACGTACACAGCACTCTGTGCACCTGCGGGCTCACTCGAATAGATAGATCTCACAGCACACAACGGCACTGGGTAACATCAGGCAACGGTCGGTACTGTTAAAGTCTCCCGCAGACTCACTTCAAACCATACACAAACGCATCCCAATTACACACGCAGTCTTTACAGGAAAAACGCATTATAGCGGTTTCACTTACCTGCCGAGAGGGAACTTGTCAACCAAGCAGTCGCAAGGTATGTCCAAATAAACAACTCTAGACAAGGAAAATACTAACATAAGAAACAGCACACTACTAACCCTCAACCAACATAACCAACACATACCTGACCGGCGGACTCGAGATGACGCAGAAAGAGGCGTAACCCATACCACCATACTGCTCCGCAGCCAAATTTTTACGTCCCCCTGCCCAGTGATAGGACGATCAATGAGCACGACGACCAACAAATCCAAAAGCAGGAAGGGCTTTGCCAATCCTGTCACAATAAGATAATCTGGTTATTGCTGGTCAGCTGACTTCATTTAATGGCTGCATAATGTTGCTGAGTCTAGACCAAAGAAAACGAGCCCAGATGATAAGCCCAGAGGTTTGTACAGTGGATATTATGTACTTAATGATGGGTACATGATTTGAGGCCAAATGATTTTTTTCCCAATCCTCCACAGTCTAATATTTATGCTAACTTGTACATTTTGGCACAAAGTGTATAATATTGTACAACTAAAAATTAAAGTAGGTACGACATGAACCTCAAAATGCAGTGCAATGGTCCAACATGAAGCCCAAAGCTGGACAAATAATACGGGATTTCTGACGTATGAAATACAATTAGGCAAAATGTTGAATGCTTTGTTTAGTCTAAATACTTTCAAATCAGTAGGACATGTGTTGCTAGTTGTTGAGCAAGCTTCAATGTGTTTTACAGCAAGAAATATACATTAATTCCTGTTAGTCAAGTTTCATCTCTTGTAGTTTTCTGTTCCAAGGGCATTTGCAGTGACGTGAGAATTTATATCCTTAAAGAAATGGAAGGTACTTTATTTTGCAACAACTTTCCATGTTCTTTTACTGGTCCCCGTAGAGGAAACCCAGACCAAACATCTGCTTCCTCTTATCATGGAAAATGCACCAAAAAGCTATTTCAAGGTGGCTTAGTTGAATATGCTAACATTGTAAAGTCTTTGCTTATTTATTTTTCTGTTCATTCACAAACCAGAGACTGTTTCATGTTTAACTGCTCAAAAGGCGATTTCAATAATTACTACCATTAGTCAGTAAACAACACTGTCAACATATATATCTTTTTTCTTTGTGGGTGAGATTCTAAGTCATGTTCGACAAGTGCCTGCCAATATCAATTACCAGCATCAACATTTGTGATCATGTTCTCTAAACATTATAGTTGGCAACAGCTGTTTAAAGGTTTTTCATTGGTTCTTGTTTCGCCCCAGATTGACGTTACAGTAAGTGTTTAGAGGGCACAGTCGAACTCCTGGCACATGAGATCAAGACAGCTGTTTCTCAGCTTCTTACAGACCTACAGCATTGATCATAAACAGAGACAGAAAGAGCTGGAAAGAGAGAACAATCGGAACAATTTAAGTTTTAAAGGAATAGTTAGTGGTGCTTGCATTTATGCAAGGCATCACTATTATTATCTTGCATACTTATTATAATTATTATTCTTATGTCTGGACACTTTTTCGGCGCGTAACTCGTCCCGCACGGTTTGCCGTAGTCCCACGAAAGAGGGCTCAAATCGACCGGATTATTGAGGAGAGGTGTGCTATGACTTTTATAAGCGATCGGGTGAAGGGTTTCCGAAAGGGGGGCGAAAAACCACCCAAAAAATCCCATTGACTTAACATTGCGCCGAACTTTGACGGGTCATAGCTCTGCTCGAGGATTATGTAGAAACATGTGGGTTACATTGTTTGAAGAGGGTGGTAGGCTCTGTAAGAACATACATAACATTGGGGTGTAAGCTGTACCCCTGGGGTGTAAGAGGCACCCGAAATTTCCCATTGACTTATAATGGGGCAGGAAACACGCCCATATAAGGGAATACAAACATTTCCAGATGGGATATCTTCGCTTTACAGTGTCGTAGAGATAAGTGGGTGGGCTCTATTTACTCGGGCATCCAATCAGTCTCTCAGGATCATCTCAGATCTATTAAGCCACGCCCCTAGCAACCACTTTTGAGCACCCTAGCAACATCTCCCATAGACTGCCATTATAAAATGCCCAGATGGATATCTTTGCACCACAGTGTCATAGAGACATGGGGGTGGGCTCATTTTACTCAGGCATCCAATCAGTCTCTCAGGAGCCTTACATAGGTATAAAGCCACGCCCCTATCAACCACTTTTGAGCACCCTAGCAACATAAAATTCAAACAGTTATATCTCAACATCAGAACATCATAAAGACATGGGGGTTGGACCGTTTTACTTGTGACTCGGAGTGTAATCACTGGCCACATCATTGGCCACTCCCAAGCCACGCCCCTAGCAACCAAAATGAGCACCCTAGCAACATAATAAACAAAGCCTTATATCTCCGCATCAGAACATCGTAGAGACGCGGGGGTTGGACCGTTTGACTCGTGACTCAGAGTGTAATCACGATTGGATGCCAATTTTTTCCCTAGCAACCAAATACAGTACCCTAGCAACAGAGTAAACAAAGCCTTATATTTCCGCATCAGAACATCGTAGAGACACGGGGGTTGGACCGTTTGACTCGTGACTCGGAGTGTAATCATTATGGGATGCCAATTTTTTCCCTAGCAACCAAATACAGTACCCTAGCAACAGAGTAAACAAAGCCTTATATCTCCGCATCAGAACATCGTAGAGACACAGGGGTTGGACCGTTTGACTCGTGACTCGGAGTATAATCATTATGGGATGCCAATTTTTTCCCTAGCAACCAAATACAGTACCCTAGCAACAGAGTAAACAAAGCCTTATATCTCTGCATCAGAACATCGTAGAGACACAGGGGTTGGACCGTTTGACTCGTGACTCAGAGTGTAATCACTATGGGATGCCAATTTTTTCCCTAGCAACCAAATACAGTACCCTAGCAACAGAGTAAACAAAGCCTTATATCTCGGCATCAGAACATCGTAGAGACACGGGGTTGGACCGTTTGACTCGTGACTCAGAGTGTAATCATTATGGGATGCCAATTTTTCCCTAGCAACCAAATACAGTACCCTAGCAACCGAATAAACAAAGCCTTATATCTCCGCATCAGAACATTGTAGAGACATGGGGGTTGGACCGTTTGACTCGTGACCCGGATTGTAATCACTATTGGATGTCAAATTTGTCCCTAGCAACCAAATACAGTACCCTAGCAACCGAATAAACAAAGCGTTATATCTCCGCATCAGAACATAGTAGAGACATGGGAGTTGGACCGTTTGACTCGTGACTCGGCGTGTTATCACTAGTGGATGTCAAATTTTTCCCTAGCAACCAAATAGAGTACCCTAGCAACCGAATAAACAAAGCCTTATATCTCCGCATCAGAACATCGTAGAGACACAGGGGTTGGACCATTTTACTTGTGACTCGGAGTGTAATCACTAGTGGATGTCAAATTTTTCCCTAGCAACCAAATACATTACCCTAGCAACCGAATAAACAAAGCCTTATATCTCCGCATCAGAACATCGTAGAGACATGGGAGTTGGACCGTTTGACTCGTGACCCGGAGTGTAATCACTATTGGATGTCAAATTTTTCCCTAGCAACCAAATACAGTACCCTAGCAACCGAATAAACAAAGCCTTATATCTCCGCATCAGAACATAGTAGAGACACGGGGGTTGGACCATTTGACTTGTGACTCGGAGTGTAATCACTAGTGGATGGCAATTTTCTCCCTAGCAACCAAATACACTACCCTAGCAACCGAATAAACAAAGCCTTATATTTCCGCATCAGAACATCGTAGAGACACGGGGGTTGGACCGTTTTACTTGTGAGTCTGAGTGTAATCACTAGTGGATACCAATTTTCTCCCTAGCAACCAAATACAGTACCCTAGCAACAGAGTAAACAAAGCCTTATATCTGCGCATCAGAACATCGTAGAGACACAGGCTTTGGATCGCTTTACTTCTGACTGGAAGTATAATCATATACTGTCCCCAGAATTGTGCCACGGCAAGCACCACTCACATTTTCTTCAGGAAATGTACCTATCTAGTTTTTCTATTACTACTGCATGTCCCTATAAGATCACTTTTACAAAAAGATGTTGGAGTCAGTGAATAAAGAGATGTACTGTATCTGGTCTGTCAGCTTGGGATGCCCAAGTCACTCACCCATGTTAATGGGGGCATTGCTATGGTGTTTGTATTATGTTTGACCACATTATTAGAGTGTTTTGGCCAGTTTCCAAAGCATTGCTTGTAAACGAGGCTACATAGTAAAAGACTGTATAATAAGGATTATTCAAGAATAGAAAGTGGCAGCGGAATAGTGAGCAAAATTACCAGCCTAAAGCTCCCAATTATTTAACAAACAATTCTTAATAAATACTACCACTTAAATAGCACCTTTAAATCCTACTGCTCTTTGTGGATGTTTACAGAACTGTTGCTATCTTTGGTTGAGCTGTCCCTGTATTATAGAATCCAACAACATCCTGTTAAAACTATTACTCTCTCTGGCTGACAAAGCTTCGAGATGCCAGTAGGGAGGCATATTTCATAAGTGACTCATCCATCCCGTTCATGTTAGCATCATCAAAATCCAAGGAAATCCCCTTCAGTGTCCTTACATAACACTGCACTCACCATCTTCAGTAAATCTTTTACAGTACAGCGCACACTTATAAGTTGTGTTTTGTGTAATGCTTTACTCTATAATGTTAAAGCATTTAATAAACTTTATTGGGCAGTTTCCAGAAACACGGTTTAGATTAAGCCAGGACCAGGCTTTAGTTATATTAGGATATTTACCCTAAGTTGTTTAAACAAACATACCTTGCAAAAAAAACTTACTTGTGTGCATATTGAGACAAAACAATGGCAATGATATATACAGCTGTCACATACTCTAACTTTCACTGATACAAATATACCACAACAATGACGAGGAAATAGGATTACTCTGGAACTTTATTCAGACACACACAATGAGGAAGAGTGACAGCATCACATAAGACAGTGTTTCCCAACCCTGGTCCTCGGGCACCCCCTTCCAGAAAGTTTTAGATGTCTCCTTATTTAAAACACCTGATTTGACTCATCAACCTCCTTCCAAAATGGTAAAGACGTGTCCCTAACAAGCTGATGAGTTAAATCAGGTGTGCTTAACAAGGAGACATCTAAAACTTTCTGGGAGGGGGTGCCCGAGGACCAGGGTTGGGAAACACTGACATAAGACATTCACAACGACTGACAAGGAACAAACACATGAGGGCAGACTATATAGTGGTGATAATCAAACATAACAGGTGTAAGAACTTAACTAATAATCAAACACAGGTGAGACTAATAATGATGAAATGAGATAACAAGGAACTAAACAAGATGATTAACAATGAACAGAAGTGAATGGCCCTGTCGCAAATGGCGCACTTCATGTGGACTTTCGCAGTCCCGGCGCCATGGGCGGGCTTTAGGGGGCCGGGCCCGCCCTGTGAGTCACTAGTGCCCGCCCTGGACGAACCTGCGGTCTCCCTTCACCTGTTCACCAGCTCCATGTTTTTATCAATAGGCCACTGTTATTAATTAAAAGTTATTGTTTTGTACACATATAACTCATGAATAAAAATAAAAATGTGTTTGGTCTGATTTAAATATATATATATATTTTAAACGAATTTGATTGGTTTGTCAGTAGTGAGCGCGGAAATGTTTGGTTGTTTGCTAAGCGCGCCACCGCTTAATGTTAAGACACGATTGAGTGCTGCCTGCAGTGAGACTGACACGTTATGGTTCTGCTGTTATCTTTCACTATTTTCGCTGCTGAAACAACAAAAACAGTCAACATTGCGTCTAAAATGTAAGTGGCTTAATATTAATTACTTGTAGTGAACTGTCATTAAATCTGTCACATTTTAAACCGTGATATGATGCTGCTTAACTGTATCATGTTATTAAAAAATCCACATTTTTACCGCAGTATGTTTAACCCACTTTGTTAACACACTTTGTGTTTGCTGTGCTTATTTGTTTAACTTTGCGTTATTACATTATGCACTTTCTGTCGCCGTTGATTAAAGGATGCAGAATCATCATCCTGTTTTGGTGATTGTTATTGGCGTTTTTTTAATCAGACTAGGCTACTTGTTCGGTCGAGCAAGTAAAATTCTCTTTCACTTGGCCTTTTAAAAAATCCACTTGTCTCTGATATTAACCGGACAAGCGTTGATGTCGAGCCCTGCGACGTGTTTTATTTGCGTTTAGATTGCTTCAGTAAGCTAGGTCCAATCTTTACGACTTCTCCGTATTGCGTTAATGGAGAGGTATGTTAGTTCTTCCTCGCTTTTTTGTCCACTTAATGCATAACTAATGATATTATGCATTGCAGTGACGTTGCTCTCATTTGTGCCCCCCCCTAAAAAATGAAATGCCCGTCCGTGAATTTGTGTCTGGCGCCGGGTCTGGACTTTCGGTCTTGTGGCCTTAAATTGCGCGTGCTCGCTTAGTCCACAAGTCCGTAGGGTGTCCCATCTGTAATTTTTACGCTTTGAAGTGTGCTCATCAGCGCCTCCTTTGCCCCTTTGATGCGGTCTTCAGCGAAGCCCGCACTGCAGCAGGCTTTGCGCACTTTACCAACCCAGAAGTCCTTGCGAAAGAGCAATCAAACCAATCAGACGACGGAAGGGAGGAGCTCACACTGACGGGCAACTTCTCTACCTATTTCTGGTGTGACGCTCGAGTCTGTCCCAAAATACGACTCCGTTGCACCCATGTGGACTCGCATTAAGGGTCCCTAAAGTCTGGACTACGTGATGTCATCAAAGTGTGGACTCTGAGGAGGACCACAAGTCCGGAGTGTGCCATTTGGGACAGGGCCAGAAGCATTGAACATGTCACCACTTTCCTCAGTTAACATATTTCTAAAGGTGCATTGACATGATCGTCTAGAAATGGTGGTCCAAGAGGAATTAAGGTCTTTTTCTCATGATCATGTTAATAGCACATTTAGAAATATATTTACTCAAAAAATGTTCAGTATTTATTTAACATGCTGTGTTTTAAAACCCTGTGCAACATACTGCCCATACAGTATAAGTATAGTCTTACATTTTCTTGTATGTTTATTGTTAAGCTGTAAATGTTTAGCAAGCTTTCAACTGTGTTGTTTTTTTATTAGGGCATGCCAGGCACACCTGGAAATGATGGTCCAATAGGAATTAAGGTAATCTTTTCCTTTTCTTGTGTAATCATGTTTTGCATGGAAAAAATGTTTACCAACTCTAACAGTTAAGGGTTACAAAAATGGACCTTAAATGTACACATTTGGTCCTAGGGAATAATATTGTACCCCAAAAGGTACAAAATTTCAATGTGTTGTATGGCCATAGAGATACAACAATTAACATTGCTGGATACCCCAGTTTTGTACCTTTTCTGTCTGATTGAGTATGTAGAGTTTCATTATGTCAACTACTGACATTTCTGCCAATTTCCTAATAAAAAATGTATGTTTTATTTGCATTTATCTGCAGAAAATTGAAATGGGACAACATGGTCAAAATAACAAAAACGTTTTCAGATCCTGCCTACTACAAATAATTAAAATCAAATAGCTTTTTCAACAACACAATCCTAATAATGGATATTAGATGGAATAATCCCGATTTTATCACATTTTTATGTGTTACATGAAATTTGCTGTTGCGTGACTTAATGTCACTTCTGAGGTTTGCTTTTATTGAAATTCAACAGACATTGGACTGAAATGGTCACAATACATGTAAAAATGATAAGTTAAGGTCTCTTAAATGTTTCATGGCTTAAGCAATTAGGGACCAGATTCACTAAACAGGACACATTTTTAAAAATGTGCGGATGATAAATGAGATACCTGTATGTGATTTACTGCAAAATTCTCATTACTATCATGACCAATGCAGAGCAAATTAGTTTTGAGTAATTTCTATAAATGCATAAGCAACAAGGTCCATCACTAAAACAACTGCGAGTCCGTGCATTTTCAGCGCCAATTTTTTACTTTCCCTTTTAGTAAATCCTGACAGTAGTTTTTATAACCGCAAAGGAAGCATTTGCGCTGGCGCAAGCTGTTAGTACATCTGGCCCTATGCCTTCAACACATGTTTAACACATAAACCCAGTGCACTGTTTTAGGTCAGAGGTTACAAAATATTATTTGTATTATTAAAAGGCTTAATTTTCAGTGTAACAATGTTTATCATGTTTACATTTTCTTAAATATTAATAAATGACAATACATTTTATTGTTTGGTACTTTTGGTGCTTTAATGGCATGCATGCACTTGGTCTGGCATGGACTCCAGAGGTTTATACAAGTATTTTACTGTACAAACACTAACCATTAACATGGAAAATCTACATCTCTTCTTGTATTTAAAGGGTGAAGCTGGCATGACAGGGTATAAAGGAGCCAAAGGTGTAGCTGGAGACCCTGGAGTAATTCTAAAGTTAAATTTGTCCCTGACAATTCCCAGTAGTGTTATAAGTTGTCTCACCCGGTCCAAAAACAACCACCCAGTCTCTTTTCTTTTGGAACAATAGCTGTAAGACTATTTAAAGAGAGAGTTAGCTGGCTGGTAATAGCCTAATTGTTAATAAATGGGGCAGGGCTGTACCTAACAATTGTAGGCTTCAATACTTTAGTCCATGGCAATGTGACAAGTGTATTGTGTACAGCATGAATGTTTATTAAGAAAGTTAAATGAATGCATTTCCAGTCAATACATCTTATGGCTTGTTTTGGTCTTTCCACAGGGAGAGATGGGATTGCCTGGACTGCCCGGTTCAATTGGAAAATCTGGCCCTAAGGTCACTAAGCACGAATTTGCCCTCTAAACGCTAGATATCATATGATGTTAAATTCACACTCAGAGCATTAAAGCATCTCCAGATTTGAATTACAGCTGTAGTTACCTAACCGAATTTCAGAATGTCAGCCAAACAACATTATTCTTGATGTGCGTATTTGTTAGAATAAATGTAGACGTATGCATGTGCAGTTCCCTTTCAGTCAGTCACTACGATGTCGCGTCCGATGTGTTGGGAGCTCGCTGGAGAGACCTGTCTGCTTTGAGAAACTTACAAGGAGCCAATAAATGTTAGCATGCAATATTTGCATCTGCAGGCTCTGCCCCGCCATGCAAATATAAACAAAAGCCAGGTGCAATGCATAATCAACTATTTTCGCTTTGAAAGCCTAGCAGCAAGCTACTTTTTGAGTGGCTCCTGGGAACATGTCTGCACATTGTTAGCAGTACAGCTCTTCAGCAGAGGTTCTCCAGTTTTCTCCTTTTCAGTCGAGAGTGCAGTGCATTCTCCCATGTGTGGGCAGTCAAACGCTGTACAACTCTTATCCTACGGCTCTCCTCCAGGTGACCAGATGTCGGCTGCTACATTGGAACGTGAGCCTCTCCTCTCCGCGGCCTCGAATGTCCTGCCGCCTTATGTAGGTTGCATGTTCCGAGGCACCTGGGTGTGTAGGCTATGCTATCTGGAACGCTTGGTTTTTAGGAGTGCTCGTTTACCGATGCAACTGCCTTTCCGGAAGTGCATGTGGAGTTAGCTAGGTTGTGACGGCACATTTTACTACCAGAAATAGACCTGGTAATTCCCCCCTTACTACCCTCATCGGCAGGACGGCTGCGTCCATCTGCTGCTGCCACCCGGCTGGATATCAATGTCTCACTCTCACAGACTGTCAATACCAGCCTGACTGGCCGCCTCCTTTACCCAGCATGCTGTGGCATTACTGCAGGTGTATCAGGCTAAGGCACTGAAGCATCTGCATGAGGGTCGTTACTACACAACAGTGTAATGACTCAATACTGCAACGGACCTCACACTACGTGTAATAAAGGGCAGAACAGTTTGGGTCCAAGTTTGGGTCGTGCAATATCTTTGAATTGTCTGGGTCCATTATGGTGCCCCATTCTGGCAAGAATTGTTTGTGTCCATTATGGTGCTGGCAGTAGTTCTTGACCAACTAAAAGTTGACTGAGGCTCCCCCTTAGTTGGCTCATCACAGAGCATGTCCCCCTCATCCATCCAAGAAGCGCTGAGGTCAGACGTAAGGACACCCAGCCCCTCCAGTACATTTGGTGCACATACAACGGGCATCCAGTTCAGGAGTCTGGATGGAATCCCAGCTGCATTGGCACATCAACTGCCTTGAGGTGTAAATAGGATATCTTGCTTTCCACCACCTCAAAAGTAAGTTATGAGGCAAAAGTGTTCTAGTTTGTAACATAACCCTTGTATAAATCAACCAAATAGGTTGTATAATCTTCCGTCGGGTTGCAACTCGCCCGCCATCTCCTCCTGTGGAGTCAGAAGAATCTGAGGTCGCTTTATACTGGTTTCATCAGGGGCAGATGTGCACGGGTCTTCAAAGGGCATAATTCAGCATCCTTATGATCCGTCCCTCCGTTCCTGGAGCGGAAAAAGTGTTACCATATCTTCACCTGCCTTTCTTGTGCGCTCTCAGAGTGAACCACGGTAGGCTCAGAAGTCCGGGAGAATTGCGACTCCAACCCCCAGGCAGTCCAGCTGATTAGTGACTCAGGTAAACATGTGTACTTCTCTAGAAACCTCTCATTGCTACCTATGTTACTCCCTGTCTGAGGGAATACTCGGCATGGAGGCATTGGTGCACAGCTAGCCTCAAGGTTCTGTGGACTGGACACGAAGCTTCAGGACCTCAGAACAGCTCTTTGTCTGTTACGAAGGACAGCAGAAGGGAAAAGCTGTCTCCAAGCAGAGGATGTCACACTGGATAATTGGACACTTTTGCCCTTGACTATCAGAAGCCGGGTGTGCCATGCCCATTTAAAATAAGGACACACTCTACTTGAACATTCCTCCCATGTTCTCACCTTAAACCGGTAGAAACACTGAGAGCCCCGGCTCGTGTGTTGGCTTGCAGTGCCATCAAGGCCCTATATTAGTGCCATAAATACTTTTTAAGTAGAATTTGGTACTTTCTCCAACACCCTTAGCAGTCAGACGTAGCAGTGTGTCTGCTGTCAGCCTTTAATCAGCTGAATTCTCGAAAACCTGTGTTAAGGCCTGGTGTCCTAATCCCGTATGTGTAAACCCGTGGAGTAAAAACTAAGCCCATGTTTTTCCCTCAGCAGAGCTCTCTCTGCGGTCTCTGTACAGGTGTATTCTAACTAGATAACCACCCCAGAGACCTCAATATGTTGTAAAACCCTCTGCGGTTATTCCATATTGTAAATGCCACCTAATGAAACCCCAGAGAGATGTAACTCCGCAGCGGTCCCAGCTACTGCCCAGGTGGGTACGTGGGTTAAGGAACAAGTAGTGACTGGCCTCTCTGCATAACACCCATGTTCCGCCAACTCTAAAAACAAGGCATAGAAGGTTTATGCAGGGCACTGGAAGGGGCAGCACCCATGGCTTTGCAGGGTTTCCCAATACGTCGGTTATGACGTGACGTTGTAGTGACTGACTGAAAGGAATGTCCCATCACCACGACCATTGCCACAGCTTGCTGTACCATTGCTGAGTCGGCCGGGCACTAAATGCTCGGCTTTCTCAGCGAAAGTAGTTGATTGTGCATTGGCGCCGGCAGATGAGAATTGCATGCCAACATTCGTTGGCTCTTTGTGGGTTTCTCGAGCGGATGGGTCTCTCTGGCGAGTTCCCAATACGTCGGTCACGACATGACCAGTGTTGTGTTTACCCACCACGCAAACCACGCAATCCCCCTACTGGCCACAAGGTTTGGGAAAGTACGTTTATTCAGACGCAAATCTAAGGTACGGATAAAGCACGCGCGAGCGAGAGATGTGCGAATATGCACACAGACTAATATTTGCGCGCATCCTCATGAGGGCACATATAAGCTACTTCATGAGCGAAACTGTACGGGAAAGCGCACCTCTGCTCAGCGCGCACAAATGCAGCCAAACAAGTGCTGGAATGAGCGCTTGCTCGACTCTCTCTGTGCTCTCGTACCTGCACAACATTCCCTTGACTTGATGGTCAAGTTTAAAGACTTCGGGCTTCACACTTGTGATTGGTGGTTTGGTTTGATCAGTGGCACGCATCTTTTGTTCCACACTCGTACAGGTATAAACATGATAAAGACACCACGCAGGGGTTTAAATCATGTCGAAAATACAAAAGTCATATTCTGTATCTCATCATTGTCATTAAAATCTCATCTTTAGTGTATTTCTAGTCTATATGCTTTTTATATCTCACAGTAAGTTTGTTTTTGCAATATGAACATAAGAGTTATGTGATTCCCATCCATAAATTTAAGCAATAACCAACTTACAATGTTGTTTGCTGGTGTTTGTTCAGTTTGTTAGATCAGTATGAATCATAATCTTCCTCTTTTTCCTCATTTAGTTTTTTAGTAAGATGTCAGACACTGAAGTTGCAGTATTAATTACATTGTTTTAAATATATCCTATAAAACATTTGCAAGCAAAATATATATCTGAGAGGGGCGTGACATTTTTTTCAAGCCAATAATTTTTGTCATTCCAAACTGTAACAATTTAGTGTTATTTTAAGCAGTGTAAAACAAAATAAACCAGGTTTATATATATCTCACTTAATTCTATATACTGAATATTATTGTTTTGCAATTCAAATGAAAAACCTTGGGCAATGCTGGGGCATGGTGGGCCCTGGTTCTTGGACTTTGCTAAGGGCCAAAATGGTAAACACGCCACTGGACATGATGTCTCCATTTCCTTCCTTCAGGGAACGAGGGTTACATATGTAACCGAGATGTTTCTCAGACTATTTTAGCATGTGAGCCAAATAGAAAAATGTTATGTTGTCTGCGGCGCACAAAGGCAGGAACATTTTTACTCAAAAAGTGCTTGGAGGGTTGTTTTGTTTGCCTTTTTAAATTCATTTTTTAATCAAATAATATTCCCCCTCTGCTAAAAAGTGGTCAGCATGTCTTTTAACCTCAGCTTACAAATGCCCAAAACCCTTTAAAATGAACCCAGCTAGAACAGTCTGACTAGCTTGGCAAATGTTGGTTTATTGTTAGGTTTAGTTCAGAATCAGCAGACCAACAGAACATTTCCAGTATTATTTACAAACTGAAATTTTGAATTTAAAAAACGCAAATCTTAATGTTTTACATTATACAATGGCCATTCTTGCTTTAAACTGAATTAACTTAATGGGTGTACAAATTTCCATTTATTAGGGTAGTAAAGGAGACAGTGGGGAGTCGGGTCATCCAGGACTTCCAGGGCCAGAGGGTAAAATATTCAACTTCATTGACGAATTGTTTAATTTTACCACAACATACTGAAACATGCTTAATTACTCTAATAATCTAATGGTTAGGTTACATTTAAAAAAATAAAGTTTAAAAAAATACATTTAGTATTGGTCATTTACAGTATTACAGTGAACATAAGATGTCTTTTCATATGTAAAGTATATGTTTATACTTTTAATGAAGGGTAAACCAGGAGAGCCTGGGACAGCTGGCCAACCCGGACATCCAGGAATTCCAGGATTACAAGGACAGAAGGTAAATAATTGTTAAAGACCTCAAGAGATTCCATAAAACATTATAACTGCGGTTTGAATGTGGCATAAGTGTTATGAAAATCAAATTATTTTGTTAAGTTACCTAATTTCATTTAATGAAAAAAGAAAAAAACTGACATTGCAGTTTTTGCCAAACTTGAAGGCAAATGCTGTATGGTGAAAGGATTTTCCAAGTATAGCTCTGTTAACATCAGTATGGTTATAAGTATAATTTATGCCATGGCAATTAAGAAAAGTGTTCATGAAAATGTTACTTGTGGTTTACAATAAATCTGCATTACATTTCGACAGCTGCTTTTAAATTCACTGTCAAGTCTCAATTACTTTTGCTTTGTTGTCTGTGGTCAATTGATTATAAAGCATTATTCGAAATAATTTTTTGATCAAAGCTAACTTAAAATGCATGTTACACAAGGTCTGCATATTGATAATGCATTACATCTCTGCAGAAGCTTTTAAATACAATCATAAATATAGTTTTATGTAGCAAAATAAGCTTTTATATCAGGGTTTCAAGAATTAAAACCATATTTAATAACCACTGGGATTATGTGAAATGGCATCGCAACCAAAGACTGATTAGACTTCAAAAACATTACATCATAGCAAATGTATTTAGAGACCCTGTTCTAATAAACTCAGCTCTTATTTCCAGATAAAACGATGCTACAGAAGACAATGATATTCCAGATAATATAACTCATAATAGGACCTCATATGTTTTAAGTGTAGTGCTCTTTGCAGGCATATATCTCAGCTGAAGAATACAAAAGTGGGGTTATTTGGGTCCACCAGTTTTTCGCTAATGTCGCCGGAAGTCGCTAAGCTCCCACTAAAATGAACAAGATCATACCATTCTGCTGTTGCTAGTTGCTAGTAGTGTGAACAAGTGCAGCAAATTTTAAGATGTCATTATGAATTCAATATACCAAAGCTCTCTATAATCTTTATAATAGACTATAATAACCCATTTTGCATCAAGGTTTATACAGTGATGGGCTTCTTTTATTTACAAATAACCATGCATGCCCGACTGTTTCAGAGTTTATTAAACATCACTTTTGGTCAAGAAAATGTTCCTGGTCTAAGTAATTTATATGGCTAGACCAGGGTTTATTTCACAATTAAAGATGACATTTTGCTCTTTTTGGTGGGAGTTTTTAAAAAATCTAAATCTGAGATTTACAGCAGATGGTGATCATTTTTGCATCTGTTCCTCGTATGAATCGATCGTTTGACCTTAAACAAAAGACCTCAGTCAGTTTGTGTCGGCCAGAACACCTCCAGCACTATCACACTGAGCACAGGTGCCCCACAAGGCTGTGTGCTTAGTCCGCATGCTCCTCACGCTGCTGACTCACTACTACTGTGACACAACTGTTGTAGTCATCATTTGTAACAATCATGAAACATCTTATACAGAGGAAGTGGCCAATTTTTTGTAATGGTGTGGTGTTAACAACCTGCCCCTTAGTATGGAGAAGATGAAGGAGATGGACTTTATGTTGGACTTTAGCAGAAACTCTGCTGACCACCTCCCACTTACCATCGACAGCTCGACTGTGAAGAGAGGCACAAACTCATAATTGATGAAGTGGCACATTCCAGAAGATCTCAACTGGACCACAAGCACCACGTCACTGTCTGAGAAGGCCCAGCAGCGCTTCAGCTTCCTCTGCTGGATGAAAAGTGCAAGCCTCCCTTCACATATCTTCACCACATTCTAAAGGAGCACTACTGAAAGTTTGCTGACCAGCTGCAATAGTGTCTGGTATGGGAAGTGCAGCATACCGACTGTGTGATAATGGTTTCAGAGCATCCAAGCACGCTCTGCCAGATTGCTCAACAGCCTTTCCCCATGCTCAACTTTGCTCAACTTCATTCTTTTCTACTCCCCCTACCTTTCGAAACCAGGACATTTCAACTTTTTTACAATCCCTTTGCACAATAAAGCATCTTCAATAATCTGCAGGATGTTTCTGCAATAATGTGTTTGCAGTACTCTCTCTTCAATGAAACTGTTTACCATTCTTATGTGTAATACTGTATATAAAGTATTGTATGTGCTGAGTAATGATCACACACACACACACACACACACACACACACACACACAGCAATGGGTAGTCATTAACCACAGCACTCTTGGATTCGAGGATTCAAGGATTTTTTTACAACTATAAATTAAACACTACAGGCAATACAATGCAAAATGTAAAACAACTAATAAGAGTAAGTTATGTTGTGTGTTTTCACTTCTGATGCTGTCTAATAGGTTTGTTTAAATAATTTGCCACATTCATTGCATTAACCACCGTGTGAACTGTTTTACAGGGCCAACAAGGAGATAACGGTGAAAGAGGGGCAGAGGTATGTTAATCTTTTGTAAATGGACTTTTATTGTGGATCCTAAATATTAATAAAATGCTACATTTACACTAAAATATTTTATAAATTGGACCGTCTGGATGAAATATGGAATGTTGTAGTTGAGTCCAACTCGAGTCCGAGTCAACATCAAGAGTCAAGACCAAGTTTACATCCAGCTTTATCTGGACTCGGTCTTGACTCTGACTTAACAATTGATCTCTGGTCTTGGTGTTGACTCAAGTTGGACTTGACCAGGGGCGTCGCTAGACCCCTTTTACTGGGGCACGTGCCCCGGTGTAAATCTTTTGTGCCCCTGTGTAAATCTCAAGTTTACATTTTAGCAGTTACCTAGTATATTCCTGTACAAAGACAATCGCGGCAAAACCACTGTTGGGTAAGTTACTCCAAAAAAGTAATTAATTACTAGTTACTGATTACATCTTCAATCATGTAATTAGATTACTTTACAAATTACTCTCTCCAAAAAGTATTTAATTACTTATTACTAATTACTTTCTAAATCCTATTTAGTACATGATACAAGGATAGGCTTGAAATAGCTCGAATAAATAATATATAAAAGTACATTATGGTCCCACTTTAGGGTCCAATTCTCTCTATTAACTAACTATTAACTACTTTTGCCTCAATATACTCCAACAACTAATACTAAAGAAGTTATACATTTTAAGTATTGGTAGAAATGGGGAGGGTTAAGGATGTAGAATAAAGTTTTGCAGAATCAGGCATTAATATGAGCTATTAAGTATTAATAAACAGCCAGCATCTCATTAATATTAATGCTAATAATCAACCAGTTAATAGTGAGAATTGTAAACTTAAACCATGTTAAATCCACTATTGTATTATAGTATACATAATTGTTTTAGAGTCCATACACAGTATTTAGTTACATCAGAAGTAACTGTAATTAGATTACAAGAAAAATAAGAGTAATCCCTTACTTTACTTTTTCAAAGGAAAAGTAATGTAATTACAGTAACTAATTACTTAGTAACTAGTTACACCCAACACTGGGCAAAACGGATCTATATGCAATGTAGTTACCATTCACGTTTGAAAAAGCGACGCAGCAGTCGCACTGACGCGTGCACGCCCCAATTCATGTCCGCGTCCACGCACCCATTCATGTCCGTACGCGACTGTTTTGCCGTGCGCAGCCACATACAAAGTACACGCGATTGAGTTGTTAATGAAAACATGACGAGACTAAAGTAAGTTTCTAAATAGCTAATAATGAAAATCTTATTTTCACCCGATCATTGACGCATGTGATGGACATCAGAAATGTTTTGTGCAAAGCAGGAAAAGGGAAGCCAAAATGAGAGATGATGAGTTTAAAGGAGTAAAGACACATAACATCTTACCCAGTGTTGGGCAAGTTACTTCCAAAGTGTAATACATTATATATTACAAATTACTGTCATTTGAAAGTAATTAGTTACATTACAATATTACTGTCTCTGAACTGTAATGAGTTACACTACTTTTGCGTTACTTTTGAGTTACTTTCATCAAAAGAACAGAAGTATGAATAGGCATTATAAAATGTTAAAATGTAGTTTATCGATGCTTATAAATCTAGAAGTTATGTGTTGGCCCTCGAGCTTTGAATAGGCAAAGTGAAGACTTATGGCAAAATACAGTAACAATTACTGTCATAATCATAAACATAGACAAATGATCTGGTAAAAGTCTGGTAAATTATGGTACACATACCAAACACAATAGAGCCCACTATAATGCAACCTATAGCCTAATAACATGGTAAGACACGCAACCTCTTTTCATTTCTATTATTTTGATCACTTTTAATTCAGATTCACAGCACAAACCTGGCATGCACTGGGTTGACACAACTTATCAAAAAGTGCTATTGGAGAATCAGGCCTCAAGAAATACAGCTCATTTCAGTACAATATAAGGATTCATGTAGGCTAACATATCATTGCTTAATAAAAAAGAAAAAACAGAGGAGCACTGCTTTTTGCCAAACAATGAATATAGGTCCCCATACAAAGGCTGGTAAAAACTTTAAACAGTGATGTTTAAATGTACTATTTAGATAACCATGTTTAAGTCTTCACTAATGTTATGTTGTAGTTTAGGTTGCTGTTTGTAATAAAACTGTAGATAGCATAGGAATAGCCTAGCACTGTAATCATAGCAAAGCTTACCTTGTCATTGCTGGTGCAGGGCTCTCAAGTTTTATCAAAAGTTTGGAGTGAGATTTCATCTGTTAGGGGAGGAGCCACTTAAATATTTGCAGCAGCGACCCCTCGGCCCCAACCAATTCTCTCAGGTTTTTGGTAGCAGTTAAATTTAATATATTGTTTATAATTGATTAGCACCAATAGAAATTATAACAGTTGGGAAATCTAATTAAAGACAAAGTCATAGAAATTAAATACATTGTTTTATTTCAAAAATACAAATATATAAAAAATTGCCCCAAATGAGCCAACTGAACAGCAACATTGCAGAACTTGCCCTGAGCATACTTACAATACAAGGTGTGTTTGTGTGACATCTTTTAAACAGATAAATGCAATGATTAATGTATACATTGGCAGGATATAAACATTACTAAAATAAAAGCCAGAGTATAGCTGAATAGCTAAAAAGAGTATGAATAAAGTATAATTTGAAAATAATGAAATATCTTGTCCTTTCCATTCCCAGGTGAAAAAAATACTATAGTAATTTATAGTAAATACTATAGTGTTTTTGACCCATACTATAGTAATGTACTTGAATTAATTTGTTGTGGTAATTCTATAGTTGCTGTGATAACATCAACTATAGTAATATAAACGTATTACTTTATCCAATACTGTACTACATTGTCTACAACTATAGGGTATAATATACTAGAATATACACTACAGATTACTGTAGTATAAACTAAAGAATACTAACGTTAGAGTATTTATTACAGTTTATCAGTTCACTACTATAGTTAATACAGAGTATGCTGTAACAATCATTAACAAAGTGTTGTAAATACTATAATATACTAAAATTTACTATACTATTAGTATGGTTCAAAAACACTATAGTATTTCCTATAATATTTTTCACCTGGGATTGTTTCAGGTAGCCTCTAGTGTTTAGTACTTTCCTAAAGTTAAAGCTAATTCTGATTGCAAAGCAGTTCGATTTTTTTAATCAATAATAATTTACCTCGGCTATATTTCCCAACAACAGTTTTTATTATCTTTGATCACATTTTTGTGATGTCATCCAAGAATTGTAAAATCAAATTGCTATAAAAAAGAATGCGTTACCTACCGCTTTCATCGGATTCTTCTCTTCCAACTGCCACTTCGTCTGTGTGACGTGAGAATCTATGTTGCCTAGTAACGAATGTGCTTGCAGCAGGATCACGAAATTTACCCAGAAACAACAAATTCTGATTTCTGATTGGCTGGTAGGTGACAATTATATCAGGATGTCTAGTGTGACCGTGTCCGCGGCTCGACACAGATATGAACTCGGCAGAGAACTTCTCTCCTGTGCCTCGTTCATTAATTGTATAGAGTGGGAAAAGTTTTCTTATTTTTTCAGCGTGAGAAATACAAGGTGTGGCGTGTGAGCGTGTGATCTGACTGAAATGCGTGAGTCTCACGGTGAATGCGTGAGACTTGAGAGCCCTGCTGGTGTGATATGGATTTTACTGGCAACATGTAAAAGTCTCTTTACTTCTGAGGTTTAAGCAGCACAGGAGACCGATAGAAACTTTCTGTTGCTCTTACTTAGTGCTCTTATTCGCAAAATTATGCGTGTGCGGCGCTACCGGACCTGATTGCGACCACTTTAGTCAATGCTTATAATACAGCCGCGGACTTCCCATATTCGGCTCTTTAAGAAACATCTCTATATTTGACGCGCACCGCGTCCAAATCGCATTTCAAATACAAAGTTAAAGAACTTGTTGCATACAGCACGTGGAAATAGACATACGCTGCGTCTCAAACCGCCTACTTCCATACTATATAGTAGGCAAAGAGTACGAGAAGCAGTGCTTTTCGCCCACTATATAGTATGGAAGTATGCGGTTTGGGACGCAGCCATTTACACAGCTTTTTTCATGTGTGGATGCTGGTTGCGCGCATTGGTCAAAAATAAAAATTTAAAATAACACGGTCTAATTTTGAAATGCATTGTTGTAACGCGCTCGTTACTAAGACTGTAACGAGTAAAATATTACCAAAATTTTACGAGTAATGCGTTATATTTCTGCGTTACAGCAAAAACTAATATATTACTGTAATATATTATATTTTGTAATGCGTTACTCCCAACACTGATCTTACCCTGTCAGGGCTCAAACATTAGAGGAAAAATCTCAGGAAAACCTCAATAGTCTATAAAATTGCATTGTTCACATACAAAAACTGTGTTATACTGTTCTGTATTTTCAGATATTAAATTAATATTTAGTTCACTAGCTCGAGGTCATTACATAAACAGTTAGCAGTAACTAAGATAGATTTTTTTAGTAGCAGTCATAAAATGAAAATATTCTTAAAAATAAAAAAAATAAGTTATTAATCATTGTTATGTAAAATACAAATGTGCATAAAAATATTTTCTCTCCTGCCATTATTTCCAAACATTTTATGCCTTTAAACATGTTAATAATGTTGTATATATATGTATATATGAAGATGATACTAAAATATTTTTAAATAAATGTTTGTCTTTCCCAGTACTTGTTGCAATGTTGGAATAGTGGGTTAAGCAAAGAAAAATTGTATCTTGCACACCGCAGGCTTTCAAGAAAAAGTAAAAAAAAAAAAAATGGGGGACCCGTGACCCAGTAGAGCTTTATGTCTAGCAACGCCCCTGGACTTGACTACCACACTGCATTTTTAACCCGGCAGTCCAATTTATAATTTGTTTTAGTGTAAATGTAGCATTCTATTGGACTATATACTCGAATTGGACTTCATAGCTGTGTTTTGTTGAAAACTGTAAACATTTCATTAAACTTATAAGAGGGAATTAAACATGATTATGGCACTTTTATTTTCATAGCTTACAGAGCCTGTCATATATTCTATTAAAATCATAATCTTTACCAAAAGTTTGGGGTAAAGAAGGTATGAAAAATATGACCATGTTGTCTATTTTTCTGTGTTTTTCTTGTGTCTATTAATGTAAAGCTGCTTTGAAACAATTACCAATTGTGAAAAGCGCTATATAAATAAAATTGAATTGAATTGACAGGTCAAAAAATGTCAAATTATTTGAGTCTGGTAAAATCTGCTGCTTTTTCAAAGGGGTTACTGATGTTGATGATGCATTAACATAAATCAATACTCTGGGCTCTTTAACAAAGGCAGTTTTTCATTAGATAAACCACATGTTCTGTAAACCAGCAGTCTGGTTTACTTTATAGGTTATTATTTTTAAAGAATGGATTATAATATAGCTTTAAAGCGTTTAATTCAATCATTTTGTGTTTTTGCTCATTTTAAAAGGTATGGAAAAGTTGACGTTTTTATTTAGGGTTAGGACTAAATGTTAATATGATGTCAGATAAGATAACGTCTTTGTGTTAAAACCATCTTTTGCAATTAAACAGGGATTGAAAGGTGAAAAAGGAGACCCTGGGAAACCTGGTGTTCATGTAAGTTTGTCCTTTAGCAGTCTAACACACAGTGGTTTTATCACAAGGTATAACTTAAAAAAAAAAAAAAAAAAAAAAACTACAGAACATTAAAATATATAGATTGTTTAATCACAGTTAATTTAAGGAATCAGTAACACTTTACAATAAAGTTGTATTTGTTTACATTAGTACATGCTTACGTGGAGTTACAATAAGCAATATACTGTAGTTTATCAGCATTTATTAATTCTTGTTAATGTCATGACAATAGTTATTCATGTTAGTTCATTGTGCATTAACAAATGTTAAGAGTTACAACTTTTGATTTTAGAAATGTATTTGTAAATGCTAAAATTAAAATGAACTAAAAACAATAAACACTGTAGAAATATTGTTTATAATTAGTTCATCATAGCTAATGCATTAACTAATGTTAACAAATATAACCTTATTGTAAAGTGCTACCAAGTAATAAGCTGGATAAACCACAGATCCACTTAAAAAATATGTGCAATAGGTCTCATTCACAAAGCACACGGTATTTTTTGTGTAAATGAAGTATCTCATTTAATTCAAGGCCCAACATGGGTTTTTCTTGGGAAACAATTCTGCAGCAGCCACAGAGAGGTATTGTTTACTGGACAAGATTTATAACCAGAAAGATTATATTAAATACACAATAGCAAGTGAAATAAAACATAAAACAGTGTTTTCAATGTGGAAAGGAAGGTGTTACTGTAAAGACGACATCTGCAAAGAAAAAGGGAATTGGAAACACATCAATGTCTTTGAAATCTTCAAACAGCAATAGTGGGATAACAACTGTAAAAGTAGCCTATACTGTATGTACTGTATATACTCTACACAGGTGAAGCTGATTGCTAACTAAGGCAAATAGCTGAGAGCAATTGCTATCTAGAAATTAAACAGAAGCAACAAATACAGGAACAGTTGAATGTGTGTTGAGATATCATCGCAATAAAGTGTTAGTAGATATTAAGCAGACAGTCTACTAATTCTCTAAAGATTGGTAGTTGATAAGTAGTTGCAAAGTTACTTATAATTAGTAAAATGTCTAAAGTGGACTATCGAAATAAAGTGTTACCTTATGTCCATTATTAATGTGAAGAACTGCACCTGTGGTTACTCTGCTAAAACATTTTGCAATAAATCTGTTTCTTTATCTAAGGCTTTATGCCCAGCTGCACTACTTCCTGAACTTCAGCCAGCTCCTTGTTTCCTGTCTGCCATTATTGGACAAACTGATTAATTCAGGTGTGTCTGATTAGTGTTGTTGTGACTACTGAGGTCAGGCACACCTGGATTAATCAGTTTGTTTGTGACAACTGAGGTCAGGCTCACCTGGATTAATCAGTTTGTCCAATAATGGCAGACAGGAAACAAGGAGCTGGCTGAAGTTCAGGAAGTGGTGCAGCTGGACATAAAGCCTATTTTTACTACACTCTAAAAACGATCCATGGTGGGTAGATATTGGACGGAACACACTGTTGGATTAAAATTGACCCAATGCTGGGTTGTTTTGACCCAACTGCTGGGTTATTATTACACCATTGTTGCATGGATCAATTTTAACCCAGCATGTGTTCTGTCCAATATTTGCCTATTATGGGTCAAAAATAACCCAGCCATGTTTAGGGTGTACTCATTTGATATTTTGTTACAATAATGGCATTTATACATTTTGCTTTAGCCTCTCTTTTTAGTCACTATTTATTGCAGTGTGTGTATACAGTATGCTGGACCTTCTACATATTCCAAGTGAATTGTTTGTTTGATCTCTTGAATTTTCCTAGCAGTTTTTAAAATGATACAGTAATATAAAGTAGTATTTTATTCTTATACAATAACATGAACTTGTAGTATGTTTGTGGCTAAGTGACTGTCCCTCTTTGTCTAAACAGGGTTCAGCTGGGCCAGCTGGTCAAAAAGGAGAGGTGGGCTCATCTTTGACATAATAATATACTGTCATTAGCTGTATTAGGATCGTTTTATATGTGCTTGTGTGCATGTCAGAAAGGGACAACAGGAGAGGCCGGTCATAGGGGTCAGATAGGCCATCAGGGGCCCCCTGGACAGCCAGGACAAGTGGGGCCCTCAGGGCCCAGGGGACAGAGTGGCGAAATTGGACCCCCGGGACCAGCTGGATCTGAGGGACGACCTGTATGTATCATGTTGTAAATATATATTGGCAATTGAGAATTTATGTTCAGCACATTCCTCCATCAATATGAACTAAACACTGTTGTAAAATAATCTCATGTTTCTATTTTAACAAATATTGCATGAAACGTTACATTTATTATAACAATTTTTTTCAGGGCAGAGAGCTGTCTGAGCAACATATTCGACAGATATGCAGAGATGTCCTTCAATGTAAGTATCTCAAATCATGTCATCTCTCATGGCCCCCTAGAGTATTTTATTAGCAAGTTTTAAAAGAACATTTCAGTGTAGTTCTCTCTTACATGTGTAACTAGTTACTGAGGATTTATGTGCTGTCATTTAATCACGTTTCAGTTGAAAAGTAAAGTAAGGGATTACTCTATTTTTTGTAGTTTAATTACAGTTACTTCTGATGTAATTGAAATAAATACTGTTTATAAACTGTAGACCAATTATGATACAATCGTGGATTTAATGTTAAAAATGCTTTTATGCATGTTTTTATGTATCCTTCTCACTTGAAATGCTTTGAGTTAATAAGAATAATAGTAACACTTTAGTGTACTTACCAATTCTTAATATACTCCTAATAATTGATTATTAATACTTAGTCATTACGTTTGAGGCAAAAGTAATTAGTTAATATACATACTTACACTCTAAAAATGGCTGGGCTGTTTTTGACCCATAATGGGTTTGAATTGGACAGAACACACCGCTAGGTTAAAATTGACCCAATGCTGGGTTGTTTTAACACAACTGCTGGGTTATTTACCCCATAGTTGCATAACAACAACCCAACATTAGGTCATTTTTAACCCAGCATGTGTTCTGTCCAATATTTACCCATTTTGGGTAAAAAAATAACAGAGCCATTTTTAGTGTGTACCCATGCATCAAACAGTACATGTATTTGATTCAATCTGAGATTCCAGCACTCCTTTTGAATAACCAACACAATCATAACAGAAGATGTGAGCACTGCTACATGAAGAGGGGACCCGCCGGGCAACCGGGGCCTGCAGGACCACAGGGCTCACAGGGTTTCCCAGGTTTACCTGGTTCCAATGGACTGCAAGGTCAGCGGGGTTTATCTGGGCGGCCTGGTATCCCTGGCATTAAAGGTATTGGTCCTACACATGAACTCTCTGACCATTAGCAAAGATTACAGAAAATTACAAGATGCCATAGTGCTTCTACTTTGATGGGCTTATTGTTTAATGATCAACATGGCCATTCTAGCAAAAGAAGGTCCACCTTCTAGTAAAAACAGCCAATCATAAATTGTTCAGTGATTATTTGTTGATGGGACCCTGCACAGATGCTGTGAAATGCAATAGTTGGAGCAATACTGTGTCTACACTCTCACGACCAATATCACGTTACATATTACATTGGTGATTTTGATTCTGGAAACCTTTTCAAATTTGTTTTAATTGCATGTAATTGTTTGTGGACATTGGTCAGACATCGGCTGGGCATCACATTGAAGGAAGGCCAGTAGGTCAGTTGTGTGATGAGCTTCATGGCTATGGAAGCATATGGCTAGCTAAATTCAATTTAGAATGTAATATACAATATGACAATGCAATATGTAAAATGACAATGCATTTCTGTATTTGGGTTTGCATTTTCCATGTATGTGTGTGCAGTCCCTGGTGCAAAATAGAACTGAAAATCTAATACTTTAATTTACATTTTCCATTTTTCTACAGCCCTGTTTTAAATACATATTTTAATGCTTTAGAAGTTGCAAAATTAAAATGGAAATGTATTACCCGATCTGATATAATGTGATTCACATTGTCAAGCAAAAACTGTAGCAAAATTATAATTTAAATGTAAATTTCCCTAAATGCATTTACATTGACGGGTGAGAAACTTGGGATTGCATTTTCATTTACACAGCGTGCAATGGATGTAGCAAAATTAAATTGGAAATGCATTCCGAGTTGACCACGCCCCCGCCCTGTGAATCACTGCGTCAAGGTGGGGCCAACAACTCCCATTGCCTGGCCTCTCATGTGAGAAACATGGCGGCAGCAGGGCTGACCAATTAAGTGAAGCATAAACAGAGAAATATTAGTGTTTATGGAGATTATTACGTGTCTGTAGGTGAAAGAACTACAGCGTTGTTTGATCCTCTCGTCGAATTGTTTGCATTAACAGATGCTGACATCTAGTTTGGTAGTTCACCTCGCACTGTCCTGTGGCTGCCTTTTGTGCCTTCGCATTCAAGTAGCGTAGTGGCAATCGGGAGAGTTGGGACTTTTCCCATTAGACCGGCAGTGTTTTGAGGCTGCGAACGCCGGTCTGATAATAGTTATACATTGCGAGTTAGCAACACAATCTGGCAGCCTGATGTGCGGCCGATTCCCGCTGGTCAAACTGTGCAGCCTTTCTGCTCAAACAGTATATAAAAGTGCTCAACCCGTTCGGCAGGTCCAACATGTCTAGGATTTACAAAAATACAGGGATCAGTGAGCGACCCCTCAACAAATGGCATAGCCTGTTGGCCTTTGATGTGTTTATTGCAGTATGTATGCGGTTAGATTTGTCAAGCAGCCGCTTTGTGCTTTCACACTCCGTTTGCAGTGCGCTGCAGCTGCTGACAGGGCCGGATTATCCATAGACGAGATTGGGCGAGTGCCCTGGGGCACCAGGCAATGGGGGGCACCAAGGGCTCCAAACTGCGCGTACTCGCGCATGTGCGGGCACCCGTTACAAACCTACGGAATGCGCAATCGGGTTTTAAACGCTCATTTGCATGACGCGTATATAGTTGTATGTCACCACGCGCTCAGTTGATTGTACCGATGGGTGTACGCAGCCCAGGTAAAGTCAATGTCACAAGGTGACGATCTTTTAAGGGCGGAACCAAAGTTAGGGAAGTTTTGGTTCCGCCCGGAAGGTTTCCCCACCGGGCCACATACGAGGACGGACCTTCTCACTTCCTGGTTTCCAGGACAACGCTATCAGGGCTTTACGAGCCACAGGTGTGAAGCATCTTTGAAGCAAACTGTGATTGGAGGCTGGGGGTTGATGAGACACATAAATAGCTCTACAGGAACACAAGTGAAGGTGCGATGTACACAAGAGGCAATTGACACGGGGGAGCTCCTTTGCCAAAGGCAAAACAAAGACACGCACCTTTTGAAGAGCCCGAAGGCTCTGTTGATCCGGGGATCGCTGAAGCGAGCGGAAAGAGGACAGAGCCACAGGAGGCGAAAGGAAGGCAAGCCGTGGATCTTTAAAAAGGAGCACCCCGAAATCGTGCATGTTGTTGGTGTTGCCGGTGTGTATCGAAGCGCTGAGTTGGGCTCGCCTAATACGCTTATTTGATCGCTGTACTTGCTCTCTCTCTCGTCTCGTGTTGTGGATTTATGTTGATGGAGATACCGAAGACCTTATAGGTTGAAGAGCAAACGGATCTTGACATTTGGATGAGAGAAACAAAGGAAGAAGAAACGTACCATTGTGAGACGAAGAAAGTGCAGTAGTCGTGAGTAACATAACCCATTTATGGAAGCGAATTGCATGTACTTGACCTGTATATCTTTTTGAGTGTTTCCAAGAGAGAGTGGGTGGCCCTACCCCTGAGTCAGTGTGGTGGGTGAGCCGAAGGGGCCTTGTGTTGAAACAGCTACAGTGACGAAAACAAACACTAGGCCGTGTTACCATCTCCATATTCTCGCCCAGAGCGAAGTGAAGGAAGACGGGCGTCTATTGTGTGCACTGAGCGTGGTGGGTGAGTCTTTGGATGTAGAAATTTTCACTTTGAAGTGGTGCTGTGTAATGCTGTGTATTGCAGTGAGATTGCTGTGTCTTGTCAGACATACCCCCGCCTCCAGTCACTCGTCCCGGGACGACGAAGAGGAAAACGGTTCTAGAGCAAACCTGTATATGATTATGCTGTGAGTGTGTTTCAGTCTTAAAATCACGGAGTGGCATCCTGAAGTATTTTCGCAGCCAAACGCTTGGCGGACTTGTGTTTAGGAGTGGCGGTGAAAAACTGTGCAATTGGCGGTGTGTGAGTATTACAAATAATATTGCTACCTTACCTGTGTATTTTCATCATCGCAGAGCTAGAGGCGAAGGAGATCCGCCGCCCCGAGGTCTCTACGAAGGGGCGCCCCGGTCCAGTTTTTTGATCGCCCAACGGGTATCGAGAAAAGGGCAGCGCTCGACCCGGTGTGACGGCGTGACGTTCTCGCCCCTCTGTAGACCAACGAGCTCGCCGAGAGGGTTTGGTCCCCGGCGTCATATAGAAACCACTGTCCAGTTGACGCATTGCGTAAGCCAGCTATCGTAAGTCCGCCACCCTGTAAAGTACAGCATAACCTGTTAAGTCTGCCGATCAACAGGGACGAGGAGTGTGTTGTGAGAGCTGTGAAGAGAACCATACCTACCCAGAAGCTGTAGTCAGCGAAGAGGTGAGAGAACCAATTGAAATCGATTCACTGTGTCCCTGTGTCCCAGCTGTCGTCTGTGGAGAGAGAGAGAGCCAGCGTGAACGCTAAGACACAGAGCTGTGAAGAGAACCATACCTACCCAGAAGCTGTAGTCAGCGAAGAGGTGAGAGAACCAATTGAAATCGATTCACTGTGTCCCTGTGTCCCAGCTGTCGTCTGTGGAGGAAGAGAGAGAACAAGCGTGAGCGCTAGGGAAACGAGCTGTGAAGGAAAGCCATAATTACCAACAAGCTGTAATCAGCGAAGAGCTGTCGTCTGTGGAGGAAGAGAGAGAGCCAACGTGAACGCTAAGGGAATGAACTGTGTGAAAATCCAGTTGGTGGTGAAGGAGGAGAGCCTAGAGTGGCCGTTATTTTAAGTTCCCCTTTTCCCTTCCCTATTTATTATTTTTAAGTAAATTAAATAAAGTACATTTTAATTTATGCTTACCTTGTGTGTCTGGTCATTGGGGTGGCTTTGGGAATCTCCTCGAGGTGGAGAAAGGGGCGTGACCTTATTTACACCTGGGTTCACCCCTACCTGTGACATCAACACATCTCACTCAGGACCGCAAGGAGATGAGACGCGCCGGCGCGGATTTAAAATTAAATATTGCAGTGATGAGAGACAAAGAGAGCGGGAGAACTTTTAGCCTACATTAACACCAACAACATTATAGATGCGAATAAAGGTTTCAGACATCAGTGCCAAGTTAAGGAAAACCGGATAAAAGATGAGAAACGTGTAAAAGATACAAGTATGTAGATTGCCCTGCCACTCACCTCATTACAGTATGCTATCGATAGTACTTATTGTATATGTATGTATCTTATGCCTAGAATTAGTTAAGGGGGTTGTATGATTCTTTGTTTCATAACTGCCTATTCTAAAAGTTTCATTAATTACATATGACATGTGCAGCAACTGCATAGAGGTAAGTAACTGCGCAAAGTGACGCCGGAATGACGTCTTTTTCATGTAATTTTTGGACGTCCGAATTCGGTCCATAAAAGGGGTTGTTTTGTAACGCCAGGTGACGTCTTTTGTTCGACGTCTAAAGGTTGACATCCGTAGGACCTCCGTGTAAGGAAAAAAGACATGAAAAAAGCGAAAAGAGATGATTGTCTCTGCACTTCACCCATCCATTGCAACACCGAAACACTTCAGTCATTTCCTGACAGCCGTAGGATTCGAACTCTTGATACCAATCTCTGGGTCACAAGCAAGTCTCGCTAATCACTCTGCTGCATGGCCATATCTTTACATCATACATAAGGCACACTTATTGCATTATGATCTCAACATTATGAGAATATGTGACAATATTTTCATGTTAAATTGTTAGTATGGTCATATAATTTTAATACAATGAACTACACATTTAATTACAGATTTTTAAATGAAGTTTATTTAACTAACATCGGGAGGACTAACCTCACTCTCATCTAGATTCATTTATCACAGATAAAGAGGGGGGAGTACTCTGGGTTCGGGCTAAAATTCCGAGCTCGGAGCCCTCTCCTCAGACAGCACGCCAAATATGCTTTATCTCATTCCCTAGTTATTACATGTTAATGCGAACTCGTGAATTGTACATTTAGATGAATTTGAATATAATTCAAGAAAGCAAAAAAAGTACTGTATAAATAATATAGACTATCCGTAAGTATTAATCATGTTGGTACAATAATGCTGATATTTGTTAATAAACAAATTTTTATATGCCTTATCATGTAATATAGACATTGTCCTGTCATAGATGTTTAAATGATGTCCAAAGAATTACCCAGTTTAAACGTCAAATGTTACCCGTAAATATGACGTCCCAAAAATTACCCAGTTAAAACGTCAAATGTTGCCGTAAATATGACGTCCAAGTAGGGTCATGGTTGGACGTCCAAATAGTGGACCTAGTTTGGACGTCGAATAGATGTCCAGAATTGGTCATGGACCGACGGACGCAATATAGACATGATCTGCACGTCTATCCGACGTCCTGTTTAGTGGGTATTTAGTATTTTTCAGTAATGCAGTTATTTTAGAAAAAATTTGAATAATTGCATTGCAGGCTGATTTAAGGTGTGCCCTAAATTTTCTGCTAGTACTCCTTAAATTTTCAGTCAGGGGCTACAGTGCTCCTAATAACAAAAAAATTAGTCTGGAGCCCTGAATGACTAGAGTTCAATATATATAAATAAAAAATGTAGAATTTTGTTTTGGGGGGGCACTTGAAATTTGGTCACCCTGGGGCACTTCACTGTGTTAATCCGGGCCTGGCTGCTGACCGCTGCTTTTGACTATAAAAAAATCGTGTGATTGACACTTCCTGCGGAAAAGCGCAAAAACAATATAACAAATCATCATTTTTTTCACAAAACAACATACTTTAGATATTATTTGATAGACTAGTAAGTGTGGATTAATGATGTTTAACCTGGTGGTCAGGAAATGAATGGATCAAATCAGCAGATTTGCAAAGGTTTATTTATCGCCACATATATCATAAATACAAATTAGCAGTGTAACTTTGCAGTATACCACATTATATTTCCTACGTATATATGATTTCCATATTATAGACGAGACTATTCAACGGCAATAAACGTCTCATATGGCAATACATATTTTCACAACATTATTATTTCTAAAACGTTGACAAAATTTTTTCAAATAAACTGTATTCTTACAGTTATTCAAAGATGCACACATTATTCCGCATATGACTTGATATTGACTTAACATAACAGTATCATGAAATGAATAAACAGAAGGAAGCAGGATTGATGTAAATTGTATTATTATAAAACAGCAATATTACTGAAATAAACTCTTGAGGTAAATGCGCCAAACACTCTTAAAACCACACTAACAGGTCAAAATAAGCAATAACAGTGGAAAAAACATTATTATCTCTCAACACTTTATATGACAAACAATATATTTAAAGGAAATGTTCTTACAGTATTCAAAGATGTACAGTCAGTATAGCCTACCCTTCAATACGCTTCTGCTATAAAAGTGTATAAGGTACAGAAAGTTAAATGTACGTTTGGTCTGATCGGGTCAATATGCTGATGTACGGGTGTGCAAGACTAGTCGATCTGAATCTATTTGAATTTGTGTCACTGCAGGTTTAAGGCATAATATAGAATGGTCATTTAATGCGTTATCACTTCATCTGTGTTATTTTATGCAAAGAAGTATACCTGAAAATTATTTTGTATGTATTTCTAATTGTTTTGGCCATTCGGTTCGCAGTAACCTATTTCGAGATTTAACACCGCTGGGTTTTCTGATTTCACTTGCTTGCGTGTTATTTAGTCGTGCTCCGCATCATGAGAAATTAGCCTCTTTTTACTGATAAAACAGAAGAACTAATCGAGACAGACACGGAGAATGAAACAAAACTTAGAAAACAATTATATGCTGTGCTCTTATGAACCGGATTGCTGGAGATGCAAACAGTAAAACAAGCAATGACTCAGTCTTAGATCCTTACGAAAATTAATCATAGTTTTACTATAGTTAAAGCCAAAATCATGGTTACAACAAGATGGTTTCGAAAACCAACCACCCAACAGCTTAAAAAACCTTAAACCTTACTGTAGTAAAACCACGGTTATTCTTGTTAGATGATTAACAATTATGCAATAATGGATTAAGACTTTCACCGGAACAGATAATGTTTATTCTTCTACAAAAACATGTCAAACTAGATAAAGAAGTAGTCTGTTATAGCCTATATACCTTTTATCATTCTTTCCGTGTGAGGTTAACATCATTATCTGTATTTTAAAATCATAAAAAAATAACAATGTTTTCAACGTAAAAATACATTCACATACATGTAACAGTCAGTGTTTATTTGAAAAAAAGATGACGGTTTTAATGTTTGCTGGATTTATTTTTGTTGTTATGTTGTTAATGTTAGTTATATGTTGTATTTAGAGTAATTTTTAAAGAATGATGTTTGTTCATTGTTACCATGATTGAGAAGTGTGTGTTCAGTGTAGAGGGCAGCACAATGAGTTAGCGCGCATTATTGTTGCCTCACAACAAAAAGGTCGCTGGTTTAAGTCAGACAAAGACTTTGTTTATGAGACCTTTCTGTGTACAGTCCAAAACATGTGATTAGTTAAATTTGGATATACTAAATTACTCTTTACCCAACTTAGTCACTAGTTGAGTAAACATAGAAATTTGCTTATTACCTAATCAGTTTAAGTTGGTTCAACTTTTTGGTGTAAGTTGACATTACTCAGTAAATTGAGTTAGGTGAACTACATCATCCAAGAGTTGAGTAAACTCAAAAAAGCTGGGCAGCAAGTTGCCTTGAAAATTTAAGTTAAGTCAACTTTTTATTTTTTACAGTGTAGTTCTGTCACCTACAGACAAGTAATAATCTCCATAAATACTAATATTTCTCCGTTTATGATTCGGTCAGCGAATCAGTGGCTTGTTTACCATTTTTGGGGCCTTTAGCAAAGTCCAAGAACCAGGGACCACCATGCCCCAGCATTGCCCAAGGTTTTTCATTTGAATTGCACAACAATAATATTCAGTATATAGAATTGAGATGTATATAAAGCTGGTTTATTTTGTTTTACACTGCTTAAAATAACACTAAATTGTTACAGTTTGGTATGACAAAAATTATTGGCTTATATGTATTTTCGACATGATTTAAACCCCTGCGTGGTGTCTTTATCATGTTTATACCTGTACGAGTGTGGGACAAAAGATGCGTGCCACTGATCAAACCAAACCACCAATCACATGTGTGAAGCCCGAAGTCTTTAAACTTGACTTGACCATCAAGTGAATGTTGTGCAGTTACGAGAGCACAGAGAGAGTCGAGCGAGCGCTCGTTCCAGTACTTGTTTGGCTGCATTTGTTCGCGCTGAGCAGAGTTGCGCTTTCCCGTACAGTTTCGCTCATGAAGTAGCTTATATGTGCCCTCATGAGGATGCACGCAAATATTAGTTTGTGTGCATACTCGCACATCTCTCGCTTGCGCATGCTTTATCCATACCTTAGATTTGCGTCTGAATAAACGTAACATACTTTCCCACACCTTGTGGCCAGTAGGGGGCCCCCCAAGCCTGCGAGGCCCCATGCAATTGCGTGGTTTGCGTGGTGGGTAAACAAGCCACTGCAGCGAATATAACACTCTCAATCAGCCCTGCTGCCGCCATGTTTCCCACGTAAGAGGCCAGGCAATGGGAGTTGTTGGCCCCGCCTTGACGCAGTGATTCACAGGGCGGGGGCGTGGTCGTGGTCAACTCAGAATGCATTTCCAATTGAATTTTGCTACATCCGTTGTGCGCTATGTAAATGAAAATGCAATCCCAAGTTTCCCACCCGTAAATGTAAATGCATTTTGGGAAAAGTACATTTAAACGATCATTTTCCTACAGTTTTTGCTTGACTATGTAAAGCACATCTAATCAATCCAGCTAATACATTTCCAATTTAATTTTGCTACATCCATTGCACGCTGTGTAAATGAAAATGCAATCCCAAGTTTCCCACCTGTAAATGTAAATGCATTTAGGGAAATTTACATTTAAATGATAATTTTGCTACAGTTTTTGCTTGACAATGTGAATCACATTATATCAGTTCGGGTAATACATTTCCATTTTAATTTTGCAACTTCTAAAGCATTAAAATATGTATTTAAAACAGGGCTGTAGAAAATGGAAAATGTAAATTAAAGTATTACATTTTCATTTCTACTTTGCACCAAGGATTGCACATACCTGTTATCATAGGAATTTACTCTGCAATTCCTGAGCAGATTTCTTATGAAGATGTGGTTGATTCATCAAAAATGTAAGAAAAGTTGAAAACAAACTTTGATGCTCCTCATATCATCATTAGATTGAGACTTCACAGACAGACCTGCAAATGTCAGACATTTTAATAATGAAATTAATATATCTCACATAAAGGGGGAATAAAGTAGTGGTAGCAGCAGAAAAAGAAACAGGACATACTGAAGTCACGTCACATTACATGCTTTCATTACATGCCAGTTTCTTTAAACAATGTGAACAATTTGCTACACTTTGGCCATCTAGTGAGCAGCTGTTTGTGTTTGGTGTGTAAACATATTTATGTATTATTAATTTTGAGGAAATGAGTGTACAGTCAATACATTTTTCAATAAAACAAGAAACTATAAACTTTAAAAAAAACTATAAAGAAGTCCCAATTGAGATCTGCTACAAGAGCTAAATAAATGTAAAAGTAAAATCTGAAATATTTTTTGACTTTTGAGGCAGATGTACAGTACATTTGCTTAATACTACACAATAAAAGGTGAAAAATTGGATCAACATTGGTAAAACTTAAAAAAAACATTTTTCACTTAACTTTTAAGTTTAAAAAAATGTACTTTTAAGTGTAACCAAGTGTATTAAGTTTTTAAGTTGATCCAACTTTTTCAGTGTTTGTGTAGTTATCTAGAATAATATATTGAATAAACAAGTGCACAAAATACAATTTTATGTTTTTAGGTGATCCAGGAGAGAAAGGTGAAAAAGGAAGACAAGGAAGGTCAGAAATTGGAGATCCAGGTCTCCCAGGTTCACCAGGTAAAGTATCTTTACTTATAAATGATATAAAAGAAGATTTTTGTCAGATATTTTAATTAGGAGTATTACGCATTTATTAAAGCAAGCCCCAAAGTGTGTCTGCATCAGAGCGCAGTTCCCAACAAACACAGACGCAGCAAAGACACAATGAAAATATGATTTAAGACTGTGGTGTTTATTTTTATAAATCAACATTCATCTAAAATAAACATTAACAATTATATCGTGCAACTGTTGAAGTGATGATCAAATATGCGTGGTAAATATGCATGCTTAACTTCGACTCTTTCCCCGTCAGCGTTTTTTTTTTTTAAGTTGCCACCCAGTTTTAGTTGAATGCCTTACAGAAAAATTATCTTCTTTAAATAAACATAAAATATCAAATGAAAGAACAGAGGCTCCACTTTAAAAAAAAAAGTTTCATCCTACCTTCATTAGTTCTCTTATCACCTCTCAAATGTTCAGCTAAAAGCGGAGATAATTCCATTTTTGTGAATAACTTTTGTAAGAGATCAGATTCAGAACCATGAACGGTACTACACGGTGTTTCCAGTGTTGAGTGAATGCGTCAGTGTTTAAGTTGGGTAAGATCGCCATCTAGTGGATAATGGAAATATGAATTTGAGTTAGAAACTCCTCAGGAAAGCGTTTTCTCTTTATTGATTAGGTGACTTAACAATATTTATTGACATTTATCTTGATATCGCCATTAATTGTACAATAGTAGACACATTAAAAATATGATTAAAGAGTGTGGTGTTTATTTTCATAAATCAGTACGCAGCAACCGTGGCATACTTATGTAATGTGGTCTAAACCGTGAGGTTACTGGGGTATTTTATCACGGCTTAGAACGTGTTTCAACCAATCAGAATGAAGAACCAGAACGGGCCGTTTTATAATTCACATTTTAGTTCATTTAGTGTGAGAAATGAGCAATAGCACTTTGGTCTATTTACGCATGAGCAGCAGGTTTGCTATCTTTGTTTAGGCTCATTTTCCAGCTCCCCTTGAGTTGAACATTTGATTTTTGCCGTTTTGGAGTCCATTCGGCTGATCTCCGGGTCTGGTGCTAGTACTTTTGGCATGGCTTGGCATGATCCATTGAATCTGATTTGACCATTGGCGTCGCGCTCAGAAAATAAGCAAAGAGTTTTAATATTTTTCCTATTTGGGGCTTGACTCTTCTGTGGTTACATCGTGTACTGGGACCAACAGAAAATAATTTTGTTGCGGTTTTCTAGGCTGATATGGACTGTACTCTCATTCTAGTGTAATAATCAAGGACTTTGCTGCCTTACCATGGCTGCAGCAGGAGCAATAATATTACGCAATGCCCGAAAATAGTCCCCTTGGTAACTATAAATAGCAGGGGACTATTTTTGGGCACTGCATAATATTGGGCCTGCTGCAGCCATGGCAGCAAAGTCCTTCATTATTACACCAGAATGAGAGTATAGTTCCTAGACATATCTGCCTAGAAAATCACAACTTTTATTTTTTCTGTGGGTCTTAGTACACAATGTAACTACAGAAGTGTCAAGTTTTAAATAGGTTAAGTGAAATATCAAAACTATTAGATTCAATGGATTATACTAAGCTATGCTAAAAGCGGTAGCGCCAGACCCGGAGATCAGCTGAATGGATTCCAAAACTGTAAAAATTAAATGTTTAACTCTAGGGGAGCTGGAAAATGAGCCTAATTTCCAAAATAGTGGAGTGTCCCTTTAAATGTTGGGATGATTTTAGGTTATGCAAAGTGCAGGTATTTCACAGAGCCAAAGGCAACGTCATGGGTTTGCTCCCAAGAAATACACATCCTGATTAAAACCATATCTTTATTGAATTGTAAATTGCTTTGTATAAAAGCGTCTGCCGAAAGCTTAACTGTAAATGTAATTGTAGTAATCTGTCTATCCAGTTAAAGCGTATGCATATTTTAAAATATAATTTTGGCATAATTTCATTTCAGGTCCTACCGGCCCAACAGGGGTCGGCAAACCGGGTCAACCGGGTAAGCCAGGCCCACCTGGACATAATGGGGCAGAGGGAAAGAGAGGATACCCCGGCGAGCCGGGTCAACCAGGAGTGTGCCATCCATCAATGTGCTACAGTGCGATATTACGAAGAGATCCGTTCAGTAAAGGGCCAAACTATTGAAACAGCTTGAATATGGTGCTGCTCAGACAGTGAAAGTAACAGCCAATCTCAGGATAATCATGTTTTTCAGGAGTGTCTCCCACTCGTGGACACATGAAGTACCTCTTCAATTGTAAATAATATGATGTTGCCTACATTAACACCAGCGACGGTCCGTGTCTCACGTCAGCCCTTGTGTCATAAGATGAGATGTGCCATGATTTCTCCATGCTGTTTGTCATGAAAAGTAAAAAGCCATGAAAAGCATCCATTGTAAGAAGCTTTTCAGCACTGGCAGTGGAAATTCTACCTAGATCTCGGCTTATTTCTTTACTCTCTAGCTCCCCCATGTGGCTCTTAACCATCGCCAGTCATCTCATTTATTTATAGTAACAGATTTGTTGTTTGTTTTGTGATTGTGGCTTGGTCACCTTTTGTCAGCCTCCTCTTTTGCAGTGTTGATGTAAACCGCAAGGCTCCACAGGCTTGAGCTATTTTGTGAGTGTTTTCGTCTGCAGTGCTCGTTCTTATTCCTATTGTTATTTCCAATGTCTCTCAGTGTTATTATTATGACCACTATCACCTTTCTGACCATTTGCATAATCTTTCTAGTTGTTTGGGGGGGGGCTTTGAATAAATTGAATACTTTTTTAGGATATGGAATTGATTGCCAGCCTATAAGTGTAAATATGCAAATGAATGAAAAAAAATGGCCAAGACTTGCCCTAAATCGTCTTTTCCAGGCACTTCCAATAATGATGTCAAAGTACCTTTTTATTTACACTCAGATTTTGGGGAAAAAATTAGATAGAAGACCTTGGGTTATGAATAATAAACCTTTGTTGGGTTGTTTCCCTCCCTGGTTGGGTAACAACAACTCCACATAAGCTTATTTATATACCAGCGTCGTCTTTCTAATGTTGTTTTTCTCCGAAATTTGTGTTCTGTCCAATATTTACCCCGCATTGGATTAAAACAAGTTAGTGTAACAGTTACAGTGCAGTGTAACTTTTATATAGATATTTCACAATTAGAAATGATAAATTGAATGACCTTTTTATAAAAATTTAAAAATAAAATCCAGACAGACACATAGGGACATTCTTTTGCCTTTTGAGTAATAAAACGTAAACGTACTTTGAGGTTGTTATTTATAAAAACTGTTGCAGCAGTTACAGCAATTCCAGCAACTTCTTTTTTTATGTGATTGAATGACTTTTGATAATAGTAATAAAAACCTTTATTAATTTTTTTTGTTGGTTCCTTGTTTTCCATTATGCATTATATGGGGAAATATTTTGAGTGCAGTTATATTTCTAGTAATGTCCTTATAAAAAATCTGTAATAACATTTCTGGGCAAAAATAACCCTTTAAATGAATAATTTAAAGACAACCCCCTCCCCCAATGAATTAATTTCTTTCATGTGAAACATCCTGACATTTGTTATTTTTTATTCTATTCCTAATCATAGAATGCATCCTAATAAGATGTTCAGGACCTCTGTTACAAAATCAGGTTCAAAACAGTTAAGGTCCGGTGATATATTTAACTGTAGACATAGAGCACTTTTCAATCTTTGTGTGCACCAAAGCCATCTTGTGTTCCTGCTGCCAAAAACCTCTTTTATGTTTCATATGTTTTGTCTGGCTCTCTCTCAAGTTTTTTTTCTCCCTAGGACTTTACCCACTGGGTTTTTCTCCTAGTACATTTTTTCAACCCCTACACTCTTAAAACAAAATAATGTGTTAAAATAACACATTTCTGTGTTATTTTTAGAACAACAGCTGCATCTTATGTTGTCCACCAATTTTTTTGTTTGTTTGTTTTCTCCTGCTTTTTTAATGTAAAGCTGCATTGAAACATTTAAACAATTGTGAAAAGCGCTATATAAATAAAATTTAATATAGAATTAAATTGAATATGGCCGCAGAACTCAGTCCTGTTCAAAGTTCCAGTTTGGCAAATAAATATACTGGAGTTTGTTTTTGCATGAGAGCAGAGGATTTCTTAAACTGTGTCCCAAACAATTTGTCGTTATGGAGGTGCTGCTTTCCATTTTTTAAGCTTTCTTACCCCATGATTTAACAGATTTTTTTAACTGAAGTTCTCCATATGTGATCCTGGAGTCTTTGTCCACTCAAATTATTCTCCTTGCTGAGCTTTATATAGACGCACCTCCTCTTTCAGGCAGATTTGCAACATCTTCAGTTGGTTAAAACATGTTCATTATTTCCTTGATTGTGGACAGAGATGTTTTTATGGTTGAACTATTTCCTCAAAGCCACTTTTTATTTTGCGTAGCTCAAAAATCTTTTGCTGCACATCAGAACTGTAGTCTTTGGTTTTATCCACTGTGATGAATGATTATGTGTTACTTAATATTTATTCTCTCATGAAACAGGAAGCCATGACTGGACATCATATTTTTGTGATATTTTTTGATTAAAGCTTTAAAGAAGAATTTTTTTATAGCTTTCTTTGCTCATATTTACTAAGGGTGCCAAAACTTTTGGTCATGACTGTATATAAACATTACATATATTATGTGATGTTTTCCAGGTTAAAGTATTCAGATCAAGAGTTTATGTTCATCATTTAACATTGTCAATTTTGATATGTCCTATTATTATGCCCTATAAGGTAACATCCCCCTAAAATCAACTCCAGGGGCAAATATTTTCCAATAATGGGGGAAAAAATGTGGATATTGCCCAACTGGCTTATGCCTTTAAATAAAAAAGGTCTATACTATAAAGTCTCTGTTTTTTTTTAAGACAAGGTAGGTATAAGGCCTAGTCGTTGATTTTGATGTTGAGTGGTGAAAGATATTTCAACCTTCAAAGAATCAATTTTAAGTACTCGAGGCTTCACTTTTTAGAATGAAAGCTAAAATGTTTTTAAACCAAATTCTACACCAAAACCTTTTACTGTTCTCTTGCAATTGCATTAAAATCTTAGAGTCAGATCTAGATGTCGCTGTTACTCTGACAAACTTGTGATTAGACCTGCAGTCGTCCGCTACGTAACCTCAACTGGTTCATGTTAACCGTCCGTGGCATACATATATTGTGGGCAATGCTTGTTGCCACAATCTTTGCTTAGGTTGCTTTTGGGTATTTTTGTGGTTCCATTTTTGTGGTTTTAAAAAGCATGGAAAAGTACGAAAAGGAAACACTTCTAGATAAAGATAATTCATCAGGTAGTTCTGGGCTTCTGTTAATTCGCACTCAATTGTAGTGCGTGTAAGACTGAGCAGTGCTGAAATAAAGCTGACAGGCGTTTGCCTTTGAATGATCATGAAACTTCTCATATATCAAGTGTATCTTGTTTCATGGTAAGGTTCCATGCGTGCCCTAGGTCAATGTTGTTTTAGGTACGACCGCTAGAGGTTGATGCAAACCCTCCAAAGTGTGGGACGGACTTTCTAAGGGATGTAGTCGACTGTTGATGCGCGCACAACTTCAGGTAGCCACTTTATGCGCTGATTTGTGTGGCTGCGCGCTTCTATATTCCCACGCCTTGCGCATTTCGTTGTGGTGCCATTCACGAGTGAAGAGTCCACTGTTAGACTTTCTTCTTTGAAACGATATTTGTACTTTTTCTATAACGCAAAGACAGTAACGGTAATGCTGCCCAATGGTACAACATATCTCTGATGATAAACAAGCAAGGGTAGAGCTGGTACATCACTTTTGAGTGCGAACGGAATAAAATACTTGATTAACAAGGACAGGAGTCACAGCTACGAGAACGGAGCGAAGTTTAAAAAACAACAACAACGCGACTATTAATGGTGCGCCATGGAGAGCACCGTCATCTACCCAGCGCGCGCTTGTTAAAAGCATCTTCCTGAGAGATAAAGATGAGAGCGCCAACATTTGGATTTGTGTGGTGCTGTCTGGGCTTTCTTCACAGCGTTCAATGCGGTTTGGGAGACAACCATGTGCATTCGAGCTTCATTTACAGGCGCTTGCGGAACCACGAGCGCCGAGAGATTCAGAGAGAGATCCTCTCCATCCTGGGCTTGCCCCACCGTCCCAGGCCCTTTTCCCCGGGCAAACAAGCGTCCTCGGCGCCCCTGTTCATGCTGGACCTCTACAACGCGATGACGAGCGACGAGGAGGACGCGATGCTCGGAAAGGCGCTCGCTGGGAAACCGCGTAAAAGCGCCTCCGTGGTCCCGCATGGATACTCGCGCGCGCCGCAGCAGCCGTACCGCGCCGCGGCCGTGACCAGTCAAAGTTCGCCACTGACCACCAAGCACGACACCAACTTTCTAAATGACGCGGACATGGTGATGAGTTTTGTCAATCTGGGTATGTATGAGTTAAGGATTAAAGATTTTGGTTAAGGATTAAAGATTTGGGTTTAGTTGGCGATGGGAGAGCGCCAAATCAGATGTGCTCTCTCTCTCTCTCTCTCTCTCTCTCTCTCTCTCTCTCTCTCTCTCTCTCTCTCGGTTTGTTTCTGTATGTACCCTATACAAGAAATAGGCTAATAGAAAAGAAGAAAATCAACTAGAGAGTTAAACAATGGTTTTAGCCCTAATTTTTATTAGGATATTTTAGAGCTGCTGATCAGTTAATCAGTTAGTAAATAGGCCTATATAGTAAATCTGAGGACTTCAAGCAGAAGTAACACAGTAACGTTTTTAAGTAGGATGTTTAATAATGTTATTAACCTAAAATCTGGTTTCAAATTAATTCTCATAAGACTGGATAACGTCATTAAGTATCAGTTTGATAAGTTAAAAACGCAAAATGGCCTTAAGGTCTATCAGAACTCATACAGACAGTAAAAGGAACTACTACTGTAATTTCATTCCCTAGAGCACATGTCATAGAGGGAATGAAATTACAGTAGTATGTCCCTTTAAAACTGTAAATGTATAACCCATTGAATCAGAAAAAAATCAGCAGAAAAAATAACCAAATTAAAACAACTATAAAATGTCATTTTTTTCCTGGAATATTTAGATGGTCATTTGAAATCAAATGAGCTTATTAGGACAGATAAATACTGGATACAGCTGTACAGAAAAATGCATTAAACATGCCGTTTTCAACAATATAGAAAATGCAGTCAGTGTAATTTAAAGTGCATAGCCCCTTTCAGCTTTAGTTTAGTTTTATTTAAGATTTCACTTGGTAGGTTATTGCAGCCTAGAAAAGATTTGATTAACAACGATGATGGATTACATAATTTTTTCATTTATCATTCGTTCTAAATCTGAACAAGTTTGTACAGTATTATAATACATTGTGATCATTTGGTTGCTACTACATTAATTCAATGCTTTTTTAAATTCATATGTAGTGCATACATAAAGGAATTACATTGGCCTGAATGTTAAAATAACAGTTTTTTTTTTTTCCCGTTTATAACATGTTACTGGAATATAGTCATCAACGTTCAAGCTGTACTTGAAAACTCCATATAAACTGTATATATAGGACTGTATGGTTACTGGAAATACTTAGGCAATTGCAGGTTTGGGGAAAAAATAAAAAAATGCGGCTATAAAGAGTGTCATTATATAAGGATATGCTTTTTAAAACACACACGCACACAGATGCACGCACACTTGCACACACACACACACACACATACACAGAAAATGTGAATCAAATTGTAAGGGACATTTACAAGTGTAGAGTTTGTTAATATTCTGCTGCTGCAGAAATGTGTTTTTGAAGAATGTTGAGATGAGATGATAAGTATATACTCTGAAGTGGCTGTGACCTCTCACCTCACAGTTCATGTAAACTTATCTAGTGACTGTCTGACCTGAGGATAATTTGCCTTAATTACTTCCTGTTGTTAAGCAGAGGAAAGAGCTTGAAGAAAGGCCGCTTTTGCTTAAAATCTGGTAATCTGGTGCCAGTAGCTAGTGTGTGTGTGTGTGTGCGTGTGTGTGTGTGTGTGTGTTTTCTTTCTTTGCTAATCTAATTTATGTGTTAGAAGCTGGTACAGCCATTTCTACTTGTTCTTATATCAAATAACATGCCTTTAAAAGGAGGATTTCACAGAAATGTTGTGTTAAGTTGTTTTCAATGTGGCATAAATATACAAAGAAAGTTTAGGTTAAAATATAGTTTAGATCTTGCAGAGTTAATAGTAAACGTGTTTGTAAATGTAGAGTTCACCATCATCACCTTAACACCATCTGTTTTCATTTATACAGGAGAATGAGGGCATGTACAGCACTTCAAGAATAAAGTCATAAAATAAACCCTGTATATTTTCAAGCCTCTAAACATTTTGATTAAATAACATATGATGATGATGGGTGTAAAGCAGCATGTCTACAGTGTCAGTATTGATCAGGAAGTGCACCCATAGAGACTAAACATCTCAAATTAGATCTCTTTATTATCTCTAGTGTTTAGTCTCTCATTTAGACCCGTGGAAGAGATTTTGTAACTGTGTCTCATTGTGTTCAAACTCCCCAAGATACCAAAGCCTACAGTCATTCGTTTAAGAGATTTTAAAATTAACTTTATTATTATTATTATATTTTATAGAATCTGGTCTGTTGAATGCTTTATTCTGAAATGTCCCATGGGTGTTGATTATTTTTCTGTAAACCGCACACCTTTCAAATGTCTTAAAAATAGGCCCCACAGATTGTGGTAATTCTGTCATAAGAGGAATAATTGACTCCGGTCCTTTGAATTATTCGAACATAATGCTTCATGTCGTGCTGCTTTACCACCTTGGGTGTGCATTATATTCTTATAATTCAACGGCCCATCGTCAGTTATTCCTTACATAACTAAAGGTTTGTGGTAAATACTGTACGCTGTATATTTTCTTTAAAGTTCTTTGTGTGTGTGTGTGTGTGTGCCTGGTAATTATCACGTTGTGGGGATCAATTGTCTCCACAAAGATAGGAATATCAGTATTTTTGTGACCTTATGGGGACATATTGAGGTCCCCATGAGGAAATAAACTTATAAATAAATCAGAATGATGTTTCTTGAAAATGTGAAGTAGCAGAAAGCTTTCTGTGATGGTTGGGGTTAGGGGATGGGAATAGCAGCTTGTACAATAAAATATAATGCTTTACATCTATAGAATGTCCATACATTGAAACCAGAATGTGTGTGTGTGTGTGCGCGCGCGCGTGCGTGTGTGTAATTAATCGTTTATGCCAGTGTTCTTCATTAGCAGCCAGGATGCTGAAGTTGACTTTGGCCAGCTGGTCTAACGGCTGCCTGCCCTCTGACCTCTTTGTGTTAAGTAACTACAGACTTTCACTGTTGATAAACTATCAGAGAAGCCGAGCTGCGCTATTTCACGAGCACCACGAAGCAAAACGCACTACGCTATGATGCACTTCACCAGCAGTGCTGTTTGCCTACACATCACTCTACAAGCTTTACATTAAAAAACAAGGACTGTCAGGACAACGTTTCATTTTAACTCTTGAAGGCTCACGTGCTAAATAAACAATGGAAAGTTATTCCTTTACAAGTAAAACAAATGTCATAATAATGTAAAGAAACATTGTTGTTCAGAAAGTAGCAAAGAGTTAAAGTGCATCAGCATTGACTTTTGTCATTAACATTAAATTGAAAGGCTTTTTCACCTTTAACATTTGTCTTGCAATAAAAACTAATGATGTATCAATCCTCACAATTCTTGTGACTAGCACACCAATTAGCATGGCATACCAAATATATATACTTTTGTGACTATTCCTATAAGACTTAATACAGAGTTATTTAGCCAAAGTGTGCTATGCACAATATGTTGTTTGAAAAACTAAAATACTTAAGTGCAAGTAACTGAATAGACAGCCAAACAGTTTTCAAAAAAATTTAACAGCTTAACAAAGCTTTTCCATTATCTATTGAGAAAACTAGTATTATAGTCATAGGTTTATTTATAAAATAAAAACATGCTTGCTCTTGAAAAACACATGAAAACTTTTGCATATGTTATGATTGATTTGACGTCCAAATAGATCCAGAGGAACAATGTACAGTAGTGAGAACGAATGAATCTCTGTGCTAAATACAGTACAGCACCTGCATGGTAGAGATCCCTCAATCTCATTTTTTATAGGATTATATTTGAAAAGCACAGGGTTAAAACACAAATTGAATGCAGTGCGTAATAGCCATTTGTCAGAGTTGTTTCTAGATATATGGGGCATCTCTCGTCATCTTGAAAGCACTTTCTATATATCAGACATGAAGGGTTTCTGCTCTTTAAGTCACATTACATCTGTGATTGTGATATCATTTTACCATCATGGATTTTTCGGCAGATTTAAAACTGACATCTTGGGAGGTCAGAACTTTTGATACATTGTTTACCGAAACGCTAACTTTTAATTTGTGACTTGTCAGCTTTTCGCTGCGTAGTAGCTCAGTATGTTATTAGCGAAGGCCTGTTATTCTTACCTGACAGCCCATTTATCATGGAGAGAGAATACAGGAAAGGGCCTGTCTACAGATTGCTACCTGTGTTCAGATGGCTGATTTAATGAACTCGATATTGCTTTTGTTGGTCGTCTGATGACACATTTTTGAAAAAATCGGCTATTGACGTCCTGCACATCCAACAGGGAAATCTGGAGTGAATCTGATGCATCCTGTACAGTTTCTCATTGTACATTTTGTGTTTCCGGTCAGTTGAGAGGGATAAGGATTTCTCCCATCACAGAAGACATTACAGGGAGTTTCGCTTCGACCTGACTCAAATTCCTGAAGGCGAAGCCGTGACCGCCGCCGAGTTCAGGATTTATAAGGACCAAAGTCATGCCAGATATGAGAACGTTACACTCAAGGTCACCATACATCAGGTCATCAAAGAATATCCAAACAGGTGAGCAAATCTATTTACACAACCTTATACGTAACTTAAAACATTATTAATATGTGACTTAAATCAGGTTACTTATGCATGTATCTATTTACAGAAAGTTTAAGATGATTTCATTAAACGGTTTTGCCACTTTTGAATTTGGCATTTTACCTTGACAACATCCATCATATTTACGAACCCCAATCCAGTTTTATCAGCTGTGAAATGTGCATAGTAAAACTGTAAGCATTAAAAGTTATAGTGAATCTTCTCAGTCCACACACGCCTCCTTATATTAGGCTCAGTATAGATGTGCTTTATTCCCAGTCGCAATGCACTGTTGTTGCCCATGGGAAAGCTTCTGGAAGGGTTGTTTGTAAAAACTGCAGTACTTAAATGTTATAATATAACAAAGGCCTAGTCCTGGATTAACATAAACCCTCTCTGGGAAACCGTCTGTTATAAACTGTTACATAGCATTTTTACTTTATAAAAACATTAAAAATTTAAATCTATAATTTGATTTTCAAAGATTTTTTATAAAAACTGATATTTTTCTCCGCAAAATGCAATAAAAAAAAGGGAGAAAAGATGACAGAATAACACGGCGGATATTGGATTTTGCGTAAAATTAAGAATTTACTTTTTAATAATGACCTGATAAAATACTAATTTTGGTGGTAACTAATTTTTTTTTAATGGCGTTTATCACGTTTTGGAACCAAACTTTTCATATTTCATTTTCGTAGTTTTTACGAATGTTTGTACATTGTATTGTCTTTTTGTAAATTTGTCTTGTTATTTATGTGTAACTATTTGTTGTTTGCACTCGGCACTTTATCTTGGCCAGGTCGCCGTTTTAAATAAGAAATTGTTCTCAACGTGCCTACCTGGTAAAATAAAGGTTAAATAAATAAATAAATAAATATGCTGGAGCATGCTGCACATTACAGATTATAATGGGCTGTTTCAGGTGTATGGATTCAGTGGTAGACTGATGCCATACAGTTCCCATGATAGGAAGTAACATTCAGCACAGATTATATTTTGCAATATTACCTGAATTAAAGGAATAATTCACCCAATTGAAATATGAATATATATTCAAATTAGGTCACTTATGTAGTAGAAATGTGAAGTTTTTTTTTTTAGATTGGTGCCTTCTAGGCTGAGAAAAGACAGAAAATGTGTTTTTTGCTAATGTGGATGAAAGACCCAGAATGCATTGCTTTGCTGCTTTGCTGCGGTTCGAGAGGGCAGGAGGGAGGGACATTCAACTAGGCTAGCTACTAGCAAGTTTACTCAAAAACTGAAATGGCACTGGTTAACTACCTTTTAAATACTACCTTTTTTCCATTGAAATTGTGATAAGTTGCTTTGTACCGGGATGTACGGTTAAAACCAGGAAAGCAGTAAGTAGAAAAGCAGTAAAAGGCGAGTTTGCATTAAAATGTCCATGCTAAGCGTTTAAAATATAACATCTATTTGTGTATTATTTATTGTATTACATATGAGAAATATTTAAATTCCATCGGATTTAGTATAAAATAATCAGCACGCCCCAGCTTGAGTCTGCCCGGGCTCTGGCCATTCTTCCTGTCTGCCAGGCAAGGCTCGCTCCTCGGCTAAAGCAGCCGCTTCGGCATCCTCTTGTTTCTCGCTGTATTGCGGTTCGTATGTGTAGCCAAAAGCATCGGATTTGCCCACCAGATCTTCAAAATCCTCTTCTGCCATATCGTCTTCAAAACTAAGATAGCTGACACTGTTTATTGCCTGTTGTTATAAATATTTACTGCTGAAAAGAGAGAGCTTAGCGAAGATTCAAGATGGCTGACTCTCGTTTTGATTCGTACTTTTCCGAATGGACTCGGCAGTCGAACCCCTATGGGTGGGTTGAAAACATGCGGAAATGGCTCCTACTACTGGCTGTAGTCTTTTGCCTCTGGCCAAAAAGTCCTCAGAAATCATCATTTTTTCCAGAACCAAAATACAGATATCTCCCCCCACAGGGGGACATGAGGGAGGGAAACACGGTCATTCAGAAATTCTGCAGGGTTTTTTACTGATGCAAAGCTGAATGCTAAATCGGTGAAGAATCCCTTTAAATGATAGAACAGTACAGCCAGTGTGTGCACATGCACAGTTTGTTCTTACTGTAGGAAATTCACCTGGTTATTTTTTAATGATAATGTAAATGAATGGGAGCCTATTGGACAGAGATCAGTGGTGTTTATAAAGCATTTCTGTTTTCTCCTATAAACTCAGATTTAGTCATTTTAACTTACTGTTATTTATCATGCCTAGATATTGTTATAACGTATAACATATAGTTGAAAGTTCATCTTTTGTCAAAATAAATAATAGTATGTTGCCATGACTTGTAAATCTGAGTTGATTCAACTAAAAATGTAAGGCAGCAAAGATTGCTTTACAGTGCCTGAACTTCCAATTAAAGCTTTAAAATGGACGTTTAAAGCATGCCTGCTGTGTAAAAACACTTTAGGCAGCCAATCAAGCGGAAAATAAAAGCACATCCTGTTTACACGAGCGAGTCTGGAGTCAGTCTGGAGTTTTGCCCTGTGCGCATTCAGTTTGTTTCATTTCTTACAATTGAAAATGCTGACAATTAGACACACAGATTTGTCTTCTAATCACTTCTGAAAATGTATAAATCCAAATATGCTTGAATCACAAATGTAATTTACTGTTATATATTACCATAGTTTGGACATTTTTCAAAGTTGCATTCAAATGACACAGAAACATGCAGGAAAATCTTTGCTTTCACAACCACACTATATTTCCTTTAGGATATAACTAATGTCATTTTCTTGTTTAATGTATAGGATAAATGTATAAATGCACATTGCACACAAATGATTTGCTTTTATTGAAAGCTTATTTTAGATGTATGATCTCAAATGATGGGTTGCAAAAATGACAGATCTCTGCTGTGGTCTCTTCTGTTAAGCAGGGCTAAAATTCTTATCTTTTTTTTAATGAGGTCAATGGACAGTTTGTGTGGCATGCCCACATCCTGAAACTTCATAATAACACATTACAAGGTGTTACCATATAAAGGGCTGAAGAAAATTGATAACAGGGTTCATAATCCTGGAAAAGTCTGAGGCTTTTACAGGCTAAATTGCTCTCTGTTAGCACAACATACTGTATATACAAATCTTTGAAAACATCCTTATAATCAATTAATCATAAGAAAAGTTAATTGATCAACAAATCCTTATTTTTTTGTACAACCTGTAGAATATATGATGCCAGTAATGCAACTCATTTCATTTAAATATCGCTCTGCATCTGAAGCATCGGGAAATGATGTATGGAAACGTTTCGCTAGAGAAAACTACTCCAGCCTTGTGATTGTTTTTTTTTTTATATAGCCAGCTTGTTCCAACTAAACAGCCATGACATCAGCCCAGTCCGTTTGATGTAATTTTGAACACCTCTTCTTTGCTAGGAATAACTTTGCTTTGCCAGGTGCACAGCAGAGCCCACCCAAACCAAAGCAACCCTGTTCTTCCTCAGTCTCACCAGATATACTCGTTGGTAATGGCCACGGATAAAGCTTTCCATTAACAGCTCATTTGCAAGCTCTAGCACTTATGGAAGTCTTGAAAGTCCATCAGATGTCACTCTTTGCATATCTGTGCGGCTTGTCAGAGCGCTTGCACCCGAGAGAGGTCTGGCCATCTGGCCTTAATAGAGTGGCCCTTTACATCAAGAGACTGCCAAAGGTCTCCAAACCCACCTGCCTCTTCACATTTCTAATGCTCTTCTTATCTAGATTGAGACCTTATCTTCAGTCATACGTAGGCACGCTTAAGCCAGGGCCATTGCTCTGAATGCATGCTACTAAAACATTGAGATGCAGATAGGGCTTTCCTGGAGGAACGGGCGAGGGCTTCAGATGGATCCGTCCATCAGAGACCTTATACGCTCATAGCTGTGTTTACCCACGCATGACAACCTCACACATTCACTCCTCGTCTGCGTCTGTACTGTGACTTTCCTGTGGTAAATAGAAGTATACATTTCACAGCTTTACACCCACGTCTTAAAGTTTTTTTTTTTTCTCTTTAAGGCATAGCAGAAAACTTACAGAAATGTACTGTGGCAGTAAAGGGATGGATTTGACTTGACATAATCTGGATTTCTGCACTGTGCTCATAAAACGTGGTCTGATTTTACATGCATGCATTTGGCGGGTATCTTAATTCAAAGCAATTTATAGTGAATTCAAGTTATACAATTCAGTTTGTGCGTTGCCTGATTGAACTTTTACATTGATATTTTAGTGCTCTACTAAACTTTAGTTTAATAACCATTAAGACTGTTCATATTTATGCTTATTTGTACTTTCTCACAAAATACATAATTTCAAGAAGTATGCAAATTTGGGTAAATTGTGATGTTTATTCACCAAATTTACATTTACCATGAGTTATAATGCAGGATTCTTTGTAAAGCTGCTGTGGATTGCAATACAGATAAATCAAGAACAAAAACATTATTCTAATTGTACCCTACACTCTTAAAAACATTGGGTTAAAACTACCCAAATTGGGTTGTTTTTAGCCCAACAGCTGGGTAAATATTGGACAGAACACACACTGGGCTTAACTAACCAAACAAGTTGGGCTGTTAATTTTAACCCAGCAAATGGGTTGTTTTTAACCTAATGATTGTTTCATTTTTGTTTAAACATTGGGTTAATTTTACTTTATAAAAAGATTAATATTATTATTATTTTATATTTGCTTAATTTGTTTTTTGGAATAAAACTCAAATCACAATAAAAATAAATTGTAAGCATCTATTTCACCAGAAAAAAAAGATAACTTCATTAAGTATGAAAAAGTATTTCCTCTTGAAAAGTGCTGACTGGAGTCTGTTCTGGGGTGCGTTTGCGTTCCACTCCAGCTTTAGACACACACTCACAAACTCCCCTAAACACTCCCCCTCTGGGGAATCCCTATCGCCATTTTAAAGTGCGTTCCACTTTGTCAAGTGGACAAGGGAAGTTTGTATGGACAGACCCTCGCTCCCTCGATTTTGACTGAGGGAGCGAGTCTACTTCATATGTACACTTCAGGCAGCTCCATATACCACCATTTTGTGACGTCACTTCAGCAACTCGCGCTTTGCACATGGAGGGGGCGGTCTCCACTTGACATGTGATCAAGGGCTTAGGGCGATCCATTTGAACCTACTTCAAGTGTTTCAGCAGTAGTGGGCACAACACGTAAGCAATGACGTACATCCGAGTGAACGAGACTGAGGGAAGTTAGCGAGGAAAGGTCATAATAAAACCAACTGGAACGCAGGGGCTGATGATGGTCCAAAATGCCGGCGTCAGAAAACTTACCAGCAGGGTTAATTTGACCTAGCGCCTCTGTATGGAAACTTGAGGTGCAGGATAAGCAACTTAAGCTTTTTACATGGACACAAGAAGTTGTTTTTAGACAACTATATATATATATTGGAAATTAACTATATATTTAGATATATTAATTGTCTCCAGGCCCGGATTAAGAGGACTTTGGGCCCTGGGGCTATAGCAACACCAATGGCCCCCTTTCATCTGATTGCCAAGCCAGTCTTCTACCGCAATACATATTTTTTAGTTATTAATCAATGAATTTAATTAATGTTTTCTTTATCATTAGTTATTATTATTATTTTTGCACACTAAATATTCCAGGCTATTTAATACAGTAACCCTCTGCACAGATTTTGGGAACATTTTATTGGTAAAAAAATTTGTACCCCATGTACATTTACTCCAGATATGAACTCAAAAACATAAAGGTTGCCAAAATCAGCAAAAACATTACTCATACTTTAGTCATACTTCCTCAATAAGTACTTAAAGGAATAGTCCATTTTCTTAAAAGAAAAACCAGATAATTTACTCATCACCATGTCATCCAAAATGTTGATGTCTTTCTTTGTTCAGTCGAGAAGAAATTATGTTTTTTAAGGGAAATATTGCAGGATTTTTCTCATTTTAATAAACTTTAATAGGGCCCAACACTTAACAGTGTTTTTCAACGGAGTTTCAAAGGACTATAAACGATCCCAAACGAGGCATAAGGGTCTTATCTAGCGAAACGATTGTCCTTTTTGACAAGAAAAATAAAAAATATGCACTTTAAACCACAACTTTTTGTCTAGGTCCGGTCCAGCGCGACCTCACGTAAATGCATAGTGACGTAGGGAGGTCACGTGTTACATATATGAAACGCACATTTGCGGACCATTTTAAACAATAAACTGACACAAAGACATTAATTAGTATCCTTTGACATACAACTTTCCAGTGTTGAGTTGGGTATTGGGTGTTGGGCTCTATTAAAGTCCATTAAAATGAGAAAAATCCTGCAATGTTTTCCTCAAAAAACATAATTTCTTCTCGACTGAACAGAGAAAGATATCAACATTTTGGATGACATGGTGGTGAGTAAATTATCTGGATTTTTCTTTTAAGAAAATGGACTATTCCTTTAACCATGAATAATTTAGTGATGTTCAATAACATCACCCTCATTTACACTGCATTTTACAATTACATAATGCTATAATTGTTATTTTAGAAGAGTTTATTGAGTTTATTAAGAGCTGATATACGAGGTGATTTTGGCTACATTACCTGTGTGTCTCATGCAGTGCAGAGCTTTACTGATGCTCTTCTCATCTTGTTGTGTTTATGAGCGCTTTTCATTTTAAATGCAAGTGATAGTTGGATTTTAGATCGTGTATAGCGCAGATTTAGCGCAAATTCAAAAATATGAAAGAAGACACTGTTACACAGAACAACAGAACGCGCGCGCCCTAACCTGGAAGCTTTGTTTATGCTCGCGCTTTGGTCCGCAACGCAAGCCTCCGCGGATCGCGCGCGCGTCTCACCAAACGGACGCACCGCACCATAGGGAGGGAGAGAGCTCGCACACAGAGAGCCGATGTCTGTGTGGGAAAACACTGCTATAAACTCAGCCGTCTTATCTGTATCTGTATCTATCTGTATCTAGTAACATCTGTTGACGTTTACGTGAAAATACAAGTACATGAAGGATCGCACATGGAAAACACCGCCAACTTTTAATTCTTTCACTCACATGTGAAAGCACTGTCGAGGTGCCGCACACAGCAGAGAGCGTGCGCGCACGAGAGAGGCGCCGCTGAGCCCTAACAACAGTGAATGAAGCCGTTTTAAATATTAAAATAAAAATGTAAATGGTAATCATGAAAAATCTATTCGTGGCGGCCAGTGTTGATTCTGTGGGGGCGCGCCACAAATACTATATGGGAAACACTAAAATTATCATCCAAATAGTGCTTAACTCATTAACTTCAGCTGCTTCGACGTATAAAACACGCAGATCGGGGAAGACGCAGGGGGTTAAGCTTGTTTTTCCTTTTTTTGTGAACCACTATCACTTTTTTTCATCATTTTTGAACTCCAGCAGAGGGGTCTGTCTGCGGATTGCAAGAAAGCGGCGTAACTATTGCTCCAGCGAGCGTTGTATAGACCTACAATGTTCTGCATGAAAGCATAACGAAAAGAGGAAATGGACTAATTTAGTCCTAGACTAAAATAAATGTAAGAGCTGTCCAAACTGAAAATAACTTGCACTGACATCTTAAAATACATCAGTGCCCTTTTTTGCCTCAAACTGCACAAAAGTAATGGTTTTAGGAATGCATGTTTTCCTAAGTAAACTAAGGCCTAGTCCTTGCTTAAGCTAATCCCTGTCTGGGAAACGTCTCGGTTACGGATGTAACCCTCGTTCCCTGAAGGAGGGAACGGAGACGTCACGTCGTGACCGACGAATTGGGAGCTCGCTTAGAGAGACCAATCTGCTTCGAATACTACTAAAACGCCAATGAACTTGGCATTGAGATATTTGCATAATGCTGGCGCCGCCCCGCCAGGTGCGTATATAAGGCGCACGTGCAAATAGGGAAATCAGCTTCTGTTCGCTGAGAAAGCCGGAAGGTGACCGGCCTAAACAGCAGGTGGCAGCACCTGTGGCGACGGGACGTGACGTCTCCGTTCCCTCCTTCAGGGAACGAGGGTTACATCCGTAACCGAGACGTTCCCTTTCAGTCGGTCACTACGACGTCACGTCGTGACCGACGAATTGGGAAACCCTACTAAAACGCCACTAGGGGCTGACCTCTTCCAGTGTCTGCGTAAAGCCCTCCGGTTCCACTTAAGGATAGGAGAATTAGGTTTTAAGGCAGAAGGCCGGGCACTAGATGTTCCTTTAACCCCACAGTAGTGCCAGTGACTGGGAAGCGCCCTAACTGAGCGGTATAGGGACGCTGCGGAAGCCACCGCCCCGTTAAGGGCTATTGGTGGGCGAAAGTCAACCGTAGCTGAGGTAAAAATGACAGCCGTGGCTGTGTAAGCAAAGCAGTGCTCTGCTAAGGGAAACGTGGGCTGGTAGGATTAACCCCACGGAATAATACTCACAAAGGAACCCGTTGGGACACAATGTGGGGCCCTGGCCAAACACGTAGGTTCGTAAGAATACAACTAGTGAAAGGCTGACAGCCAATGCTCCGCAACAAAGGCTGTCAAGGCAGTGGAGAGAGCAAATCAAACCATTACGCATTTTTGCTCTGTTAGCCTTCCATACTGAAACTCAATTTGGAGCCTCAGTCGGAGGCTGCAAGCCGACTTGCGAGTCTGCTCTCCGTGTCCTCCCTGGTGAGGACAGAACACGAGAGGATACAGGCTCGATACGAACATTGTAGAATCTAATGAACGTATTAGGTGTCGCCCAACCAGCAGCTCTACAGATGTCTGTTAGCGAGGAACCACGAGCTAATGCCCAAGATGAGGCAACACTCCGAGTGGAGTGCGCTCTCAAATTAAAGGGGCAAGGAATGCCCTGCAAATTGTAAGCTAGGGCGATAGTATCAACTATCCAATGAGACATCCTCTGCTTAGTGACAGCTTTCCCTTTCTGCTGACCACCATAACAAACAAAGAGCTGGTCCGAGGTCCTGAAGCTTTGCGTGCGGTCCACGTAGAATCGCAGTGCGCGTACGGGGCACAACAAAGCCTCGGTTGGGTTTGCCTGCTCCAAAGGCAATGCTTGCAAGCTCACCACTTGATCTCTAAAGGGAGTAGTGGGAACTTTGGGCACGTAGCCTGGTCTGGGTCTCAAGGTCACGCTCGAGACAGAAGGACCAAACTGAAGGCACGAATCGTCAACAGAGAATGCATGTAAATCCCCTATTCTCTTCACCGAGGCCAATGCTAGTAGGGTCAGAGCCTTCATGGATAGAAGCTTCAGACTCGCAGACTGCAAAGGCTCGAACGGAGGACTCTGTAGCGCTTTCAGCACCATGGACAGGTCCCAGGGAGGAATAGAAGGAGGGCGCGAGGGGTTTAGCCTGCGAGCGCCTCTCAGGAATCTAATAACCAAATCATGCTGGCCCACTGATCTGCCGTTAATAAGTGAGTGATGCGCAGATATAGCGGCGATATCAACTTTAATAGTGGACGGTGACAGCCTACCATCTAATCTATGTTGAAGATATAAAAGCACAATGTTAATAGGGCATTCTCTGGGGTCCTCGCGTTGCGAAGAGCACCAGGTGACGAAAAGGTTCCATTTTAACGCGTAAGCCCGTCTCGTAGACGGAGCTCGTGCCGCGTCAATAGTGTTAGATACCGCCTGGGGTAAATCACTTAAACCTTGCGCGCACTCAACGACCAAACGTGGAGATTCCACAGGTCGGGGCGCGGGTGCCATAATGTGCCCCCTCCTTGAGAAAGAAGGTCCTTCCTCAGGGGAATCCGCCAGGGAGGGGCTGTCGCGAGGAGCATTAATTCCGGAAACCAATTCCTGGTCGTCCAATATGGGGCGATCATTAAAAGGCTCTCCTCGTCCTGCCTGACTTTGCACAGTATCTGTGCTATTAAACTCACTGGGGGGAACGCATATTTGCGCATGCCCCGCGGCCAGCTGTGTGCCAATGCATCCACGCCGAGGCTGCCCTCGGTTAGTGAATAAAACAGGCGACAATGGGTATTGTCCGGTTACGCAAATAGGTCTATCTGCGCTCGACCGAATTTCCTCCAAATCAGCTGGACCGTCTGGGGGTGGAGTCGCCATTCGCCGGGGTGCGCTGCTCGGGAAAGCGCGTCTGCCGCTGTATTGAGCGAGCCCGGTATGTAAATGGCACGAAGGGACCTCGGATGCTTCTGACTCCAAAGGAGGAGATGACGAGCGAGATGCGACAGGTGACGAGAGCGCAAACCGCCTTGACGGTTGATATACGCTACGGTCGCAGTGTTGTCTGAGCGTACTAGTACATCCTTCCCTCGCAGCTCCTGAGCGAAGCGTACGAGTCCCAGATATACTGCCCATAACTCGCGGCAATTGATATGCCAATGCAACTGGGGTGCTGTCCACACCCCCGAAGCCGTGAGCTCGTCGTACGTGGCTCCCCAGCCCGTGTCGGAGGCATCTGTGTGCACAACAGCATGCCGGGAGACCTGTCTCATGGACACGCCGGCCCTGAGAAACACGGGGTCTGACCACGGGGGGAATGTTAGGCGACACGCAGGTGTAATGGTTACACGATGAATGCCAGCGCGCCACGCTCTCCTCGGGACTCGATCGTGAAGCCAACGCTGAAGCGGTCTCATATGGAGCAGCCCGAGCGGTGTCACGGCCGCTGCTGCTGCCATACGCCCCAGGAGTCTCTGAAATTGTTTCAGAGGGACCGCATTCTTCCCTCGGAATGAACCGAGGCAAGTCAGAATTGATTGGACGCGCTCTTCTGTTAAACGCGCCGATAAATCGATCGAGTCCAGTTCCATACCGAGAAAAGAGATCCTCTGCGTAGGGCAGAGTTTGCTCTTTTCCCAGTTGACCCGAAGACCCAAACGGGCGAGATGTTGAAGTGTTAGATCTCTGTGTTCGCACAGCGTCCGCAGAGAATGCGCTATTATAAGCCAATCGTCGAGGTAAGCCAGAATGCGAACACCGCTCTCTCTGAGGGGCTTTAGCGCCGCCTCTACTACTTTCGTGAACACACGGGGAGAGAGAGACAGCCCGAACGGTAAAACTTTGTACTGATATGCCCGTCCCTCGAACGCAAACCGGAGAAACGGTCTGTGACGAGGGAGAATGGACACATGAAAGTACGCGTCTTTCAGGTCTATCGCTGCAAACCAATCTTGGGGGCGTATTGCACTGAAAATTTGTTTCGGTGTAATCATCCTGAAAGACCTCTTCTGAAGAGATTTGTTCAGGACACGCAAATCCAAAATCGGTCGTAACCCGCCGCCTTTCTTGGGTACTATGAAATACGGGCTGTAAAAACCCGATCTCATCTCGGTAAGAGGGATCGGCTCGATCGCGTCCTTCGCCAGCAGGACTTCGACCTCTGCACGCAGTACATGTGCAACGGACGCTTTCACCGTGGTGAAACGTATGCCCGCAAATTTGGGAGTGTGCCGATTAAATTGAATTTCGTAACCGAGGCGGATCGTGCGTAAAACCCAACGAGACGGACTGGGAAGCTGAAGCCAAGCCCCCAGGGACCGTACGAGAGGAATTAACGGCACTACCGGTGTACCCGCGGCGGGGCAGCGAGGCGGGACAGGCGGGACTGCCAGTGCGTCTGCCGTGACAGCATAAGCATCTACAGTATGTGTGTGTGTGACACTGACCTGAGCCCGCTGAGGGAAACGGTCGTCCGGTCTCCTCAGCTGAGGACGCAGACTCCGAAGGGGTTGCTGGTGGTCCGGTCTCCGTAGCGGAGAGCTCGAACTCCTCAGAACACCCACTGGCGACAGAGGAGAGGGAGGAAGAGCATCTGACTGCCCGCTCGCATCTATCTCGATCCTCTGGAGACCTGGAGAAGGAATAGGAATGCACTCTTTTTGTGGTTTTGTGGGTGCCGGCTGAGAAGCCGGCGGAACAGAAACAAAACGAAACAAAAGATTTTCCACCCGGCCCTCTACCGGTGGAAGGAGCGGTGCCATCACCGTCTCCCGCTGAGTGATCCCATCCAACTCCAGGTCGACCGTCTCAGGGCCGCTTCGATTTCCGTTTGCCACGGGAAGCGGGTGGTGCGGGCGGGGCGGGCTGCCGACGGCTGTTCCCCCTCCGTGGTCTAGAAGACGTTCTAGCGGGGGGGGCGGAGGCAGCCGCCGGAGGGCGCCCTCGGCGAGGAGCAGGCGGGGCCGCCGGCGCTGGGGGGCGAGATGCAGGTCGCTTGCGCCGGGGCATGATCTGAGCGATCGCTTCCGTCTGCTTCTGGGCGGCGGAGAACTGCTGGGCAAACGACTCCACCGACTCGCCGAACAGGCCTGCCTGGGATACGGGCGCATCCAAGAACTTGTTCTTTTCAGCATCCGTCATGTCGGCCAGACAGAGCCACAGATGGCGTTCTTGGACCACCATCGTGGACATCGCACGACCGATCGCCTGTGCCGTGACCTTCGTAGCACGGAGGGCCAGATCCGTAGCGGCCCGGAGCTCCGAAAGCACAGGCGAGTCGTGTCCTCCCTCGTGCAGATCTCTCAAGGCCTTGGCCTGGTGGACCTGCAGCAACGCCATAGCGTGCAGGGCTGAAGCCGCCTCTCCACATGCATGGTAGGCAGCCCCCGTTAAACCGGAAGACTGTCTGCAAGCACGGGAGGGGAGGGTTGGACGATCCTTCCAAGTGGGAGCGGTAGCCGGACACAGTTGCATCACAACCGCACGCTCCACGGGGGGAATCCCCGTATAACCCTTAGCGGCTCCATCGGTGAGGGACGTGAGGGGGGAGGGCTGAAACGGCCGTAAACGGGTAGAATACGGCGACCTCCAGGTCCTGGTCAGCTCCTCGTGCACCTTGGGAAAGAAAGGTACTGGCGGAGAGGGCTGTGAAACCCGGGCAGCTCCAAAGAACCAATCATCCAGGCGGGACGGTTCGGGCTGTGGGGGGTGAACCCACTCCAACCCGACGGTCTCCGCCACTCGAGAGAGCAAGGCCACCATCTCTGGATCGAAATCCGGCGTCACGACCCGTCCGGAAGGGGGGAGGACATCCGGATCCTCAGAGGTAGAGGGCCCACCCTCGGATGCTGTGGTCTCCGTGGACCCGGAGGGAGGCACGACAGATCCAACAGACATCGTAGAACACGACTCTGCAGTTTCCATCGGCGCATCAACCGGCTGGGGATGAGGAGGCTGAGAGGCGGAGGACGAATCCCCCGCCCGGTTCAGCACAGTGATGCGGAGATCATCCTTCGAGAGCTTCACAGCCGCACCGTGGCGGCGATCAGAGCTCGTCGGACGTGGGTTGCGTTTTTCCCGGAGGAAAGACAACCGTCTCCGCAAATCCACAAGGGACATGTTCTCGCAGTGAGAACACTTACCCCCAGCGAACGCTGCCTCAGCGTGCTCGATGCCCAAGCACGAAAGACAACGCTCGTGACCGTCCTTCGGACCCATATACTTCCCGCATCCAAGATCGCACGGACGAAAAGCCCTCCTGAAAAGGACGCTAATCTCCGGATATACGAGAGAGTGGCTGCCTTTAACAAGGCACAAAGCTCTCTCGTATCACTCTTTTAGGGAAATTCACTCAGATGCTCAGTTGATGATGCGCACAGGGAAAGGCAACGCACACACTAAACTCAAAACAAAAAAGATGCAGAGCCTGTGGAATACTGCGAAGCGTCCGCTGTGGTACTGCCAGTCCAACCAACTTCCGCAATCGATCCCAACAGAGTGAAGTAGCTTCTCAGTAGCAGATACTGCCGGCTTTCGAAGCGATAAAAAGCTGATTTCCCTATTTGCACGTGCGCCTTATATACGCACCTGGCGGGGCGGCGCCAGCATTATGCAAATATCTCAATGCCAAGTTCATTGGCGTTTTAGTAGTATTCGAAGCAGATTGGTCTCTCTAAGCGAGCTCCCAATTCGTCGGTCACGACGTGACGTCGTAGTGACCGACTGAAAGGGAACCTAAATGTACATGCCTGTGTGCGAACAGTTTGAGTCAGAAACTGAGATGGCAGGCCAGAGCTCGACATTTTTTGTGATGAAATATGCAATTTCTGAATGCAGAACTTTTTTTAGTTATAAAAACACCTGCAAGGCCTGAAAGAGATCAAGCCTCAGCCAAGAAAAAGTAAGGCAAAAGTAACTAAAAATTGGCGTAAGCATCACTTGCCATGAAAAGTAACTAATTTGTATTTTTTTGGGGGGGAGTAACTTAATATTGTAATGCATTACTTTTAAAAGTACACTGTAAAAAAATTCTGTAGAAATTACAGTATTACTGGCAACTAGCTGCCAGTAACTTACTGTAGATTTTACATTTATGTTATTTACTGGCAACATTTTGTTTAAAGTTAAATGAACATGAAACATTTTCAGTCTTTATCTTCTACAGTAAGTAACTGGCAACCAGTTTGCATAATTACAGCTAATTTTTTACAGTGTAACTTTTCCCAACACTGCCCAAGACTGAGAAAATAACCCAATTAAATAACCCAAAGGCTCAACCCAGAATTTGGGTAGAAAAAATAACCCAGGAATTTTTAGAATGTAATAATTTCTTGAACTTTAAAATGTATGTATTTATTTTAAAAGCTATTTTAGCATCTATGGCTATTTTCATTTTGAGAACTGATTAATTTATACAAAAGTTTGTTTTCCAATTTACATGTTTTTAGCCTGTTGGAGTACATCCTGTTTGAGTACATCCCACGTTAGTACAATTATGATATAAACCCATCCTTTAATTTTCACTTTAAAATGTCACATTTCATATATATATATATATATATATATATATATATATATATATGTGGTCCTTGAAAATATATATATTTATAATTGCAGTACAATTCTCAGAGATACATCCTTTGTCACAATGTTTGGTTTATGTACAGACTGCGTGCTTCACGTCTACTGGATCTAAACAGCCACGTCAAAAGTAAAACAACAATTTTAAAATAATAACATAACAGGGCAACCAACAGGAGACCCGCGTGCTGTTCTTTCTCGTTGTTGCTTGTTAGGACATGTCTCTGATCTGTCTCTGTGAGATCACGCCGCTGTCTCGCTGTGTGGCCCATGTGCTGTTTTGCAAGGCAACTAAATGAACAGGAATGACTTATTGACAAAATTGTGGTTGAGATGAAAAGGGAAGGTTGAGAGAGAATTTGGTTGCAATTACAATTGACATTTGTAATTGAAATGTTTTATGACTGCAATTAGAAAAATCCAGCTGCAGTTTAAACAAGTCATTTTAATTTAACATTAGTTTATTTGCACAGGATTAAAATATAAAATATAACGTGAATCATATTATTGTCTCATCAGGGATGCTGAAACGTTTCTCTTGGACTCTAAAAAGATCCGTGCTTCTGACGGGGGATGGCTGGTGTTTGACATCACAGCCACCAGTAATCACTGGGTTTTAAACCCGCAGCAGAACATGGGCCTTCAGCTGTGTGTGGAGACCACCGACGGTAAGAGATTCACTTTATATTTTACACAGAAAATAACCAGGGCATGTAAAAATGATCAAAGTTATAGGTAATTGTTAACCAATTAGAATATCATTAAGAAACAGGGTCATTTGTGCTTTAAGACTTTAAGCCTTCTCCTAGGGACCAACTGTCCTGCAGTGTTTCCTCCAACACTAATCACACACACTTAAAGCTGCTGAAATTACAGAAAATTCACAAGAAAATTACAGGCAGGACAGTGGATCCCGGGAGCAAGATCTCTGCTTTAAGAAATCGTGCTTTATTTTCGTACAGTACATTTACTCGCAGTAGCTTTAATCTGAAATGACAAACAAGAAATGTAACAGTTTGACAAAGCGATTCTTCCTGATGCTGTAGGAAACAGTAACATGATAGGAACTGCAAAAGTGATAAAACAGTGTAGGATTAAAATCTTATAGAGTAAGAGATTGTGTCTGCGAGGGTTTCATACGGTTGGGAAGATTATTTCACTAGCAGGGAACATTTCAGACACAAAGCTCTTTTCACAAACTCAAAACAGATTTTGCACATTGCTATTTGTCAGACGACAAAAACGGCTATGTTATTTTTAACCCAGTGTTGCATCAAAAAGGGACAAACCCAGACAGGTTAGGTTCGTCCATTTTTGACCCATTTTTTAGGGTCCACTGCAGTGTGCAGGGTTGCTACAGAGTCATATATCATTTACAAGAAGATAAACAGGAGAATAATACCTCGCTGATATTCATGGCTGCCATCTTGTGTTAATACCTTTTGCTGTTCTTTCATTTTTAAGTGCAAAAAACTCAAAACTTACTGTATAGACGGTTTCAGCAGTAACAACATAAACAAACGGCTTTCGTGGAACAAGCTGAAATTCCGGTCAACTCTGCAAAGATTCAATAACAATAGAGTCCTTTAAGAGTAGTTCATTTCTGATAACAAGCTAAATTAAACTTAGTTCAAATCATAGCTAAAGCGTTTTAAAAACTACACTTAGCTAACGTTACTGTGTAAAATATGTACTATATAATGTATACAATGTTAACTATAGATCGGCTGGCAAACCTCCCATCAAATAGCAGTAATCCATGATCACCGTCTTCCCTTAGAAAACCAAAACATTTATTTTCGATTTTTTTATTTGTTCAAGAGTTCAGTTTAGCCACTAGCCATACCATTAAACAAACAGAGACCAATGGCTGGTTGCATAAACATAGCCGTGACATTAAGACTGCATCTTAAGAATGATTCTGACTAACTAGCAATTAGTTAGGGCTAATCAGTCTTATTATTTGGATTTAAATTAGACCGATCTTGTCACGATCGGGAACACGAGTAAGGACACAAACGCAGGGCTCACACGAAAGGGTAACATTTAATATAAATAACATGAAATCAAACACGAGGAACAACACGGGCAGGTAAGAACAATGACTGAAACCCTGGAAACAAACATGACATCAGCGACAATCATCCGGCAAGTGAGTACAACACAAACAGGGGTATAAATACAGACAGACTAATGATGTGCAGGATTTCACCGTGACAGATCTACCTTTCTATATAACATACTTAAAACAGTTAAGATCAGTCTTGAAGAAAAAAAATCCATAACTAACTTTAAGACAAGTCTTAAAGTTTTATGCAACCGGCCACAGAAGTTAAGTTCACATTACAGACAGACTAATGATGTGCAGGATTTCACCGTGACAGATCTACCTTTCTATATAACATACTTAAAACAGTTATGATCAGTCTTGAAGAAAAAAAATCCATGACTAACTTTTAAGACAAGTCTTAAAGTTTTATGCAACCGGCCACAAAAGTTAAGTTCCGCTCCGACACGTAACCGCGTCAACGCACGTGCGTCTGATGTAACGTCTATACGATATACCCAGGGCCTGAAATGAACACCCGCCAATTGCAGGTAGATTTTCGCTGTGGCGGGTAAGACAACCAATCCCACTAGCCACTTTGGCAGGTTGAATATCATTTTTTTAAATTGTAGTTTTCTTAAAAGTTATGCGCAATGATAAACAATGTGTAATGTGACACTGGTAAAGTACAACTCCCATGAGCACTCGCTGCACCCAGCACAACATACAGTAGGGGTTATATACCATAGAGCTCAAACGCTGATGGATTTGCGAATGCTCGGGATGCAGTCTGAACGCATACACGCACACTTCGGGAAAGATAAAACAATTGCATGGAAGTGATTGAAGAGAGGTAAAGTGTGTGCACACTCTCTGGACAAGAGTGGAGAGAAATTCATAGCACACACCTTAACGCACACGTCCCAGTTTTGTCCGAAGTCAAGGAAAACCTGCGAGCGGACTCAGCGGAGAGGTTCGCACATCATATTATTGTATTTTACCAACAACAAAATTGTGGCCAGTAAAAATGCTGAGTGGCTAGTAACTTTGGAAATCAACTAGCCACTTTGGCTGGGAGCAAAAAAGTTAATGTCACGGCCTGGATACACCTTTCCAACAAGTAAACGCGACATGTTTGTCAAGTATCAAACACAAACTTGAAATGTGACCTCTGCATTTAACCAATCTTAGTGTGTAGTGAACACACAGACTGCAAAGTGAACACACACCGTCCAGAGCAGTGGGCAGCTATCCCTACAGCACAGCACACGGTGCGATTGGAGTTAAGGGGCCTTGCTCAGGAGCACCTCAGTCGCAACCTGCCGGCTGTGGGATTCAAACCGTCAACTCCCGGGTTACAAGTCCGACTCTCTTGCCACTAGGATGCACAAACAATATTTGAGACATCATGACAGTGACCGGTATGATGTCTTGACTGATTACAGTGTTTTGTGCAGAAGTCATACTGTATTTTATTGAAGTTATTAAATTAGAAATCTTATAATTTGTGAGAACATTTCAATAAAATCAAAAACATTTATTTTTGCAACCTTAGTTTATACACTGTCCGAAAAAAGGGCCAATAAAGGTGATACTGCCCCAGTGACAGCTTGGAACAATTTTTTGACAATTTTTTTCCAGATAGTGTACCTAGCTGGTCAACAATATTTAGTCAAGAGCAAACTGTCTGTAATGTAAATTGATTAAGGATAAGGTGTGATGTTTTTACAAAATATAAACTAATAATTATATTGTAGGCTTCCATTTATTTAAAAGTTACGGGGTGCAGGTACAGCGTGTGATAGGAGAACTGGCCTTCTCGGCTAAGTCTGGTTTCTCACAAGGTTTTTTCTTCACAAGTGAAGTGTTTTTATACTGCTCTTCATGGTATTATTGCAGATTCATTATGTAATGTCAAACTCCTGCTCTTATGTAATTTGTTTTTCTTTCAGGGCCATTTCCGTGTAAGATGAAAAGGCAAATCTAGTTTGACGCCTGTTATTTATCATATTAATTGACTACAGGTTTTATAGTCAATAAAAACATGCATACCATTTAATTATAAAATTTGAATAAAATAATACTGTATAATCTGTTATATATTCTAATTATCATTTTTTATCTTTCTTGGAAAGCTGATTTGAAGTGATGAAACACTTTAAAAAATACTATACATATAAATTTGACTTGACTTCATGTGATATATGATTTTTTGTGTGTTTGGTACACAGTTCTTGATTAGGAAAGATTCAAATATTTGACAAAAAAAAATAAAACAGGTATGTAAAAAATCTAATTCAGTAATCATATACTTAACCTCATGGTGTAGATCAAGTAAATGAATGAAATGTTTTTGATAAACTCGTGTTAGATATTGGCAAATATTCCTACTTGCTTTGAGAACTAGCTAAGGCGGTCACAATATGTTGATTTAATAATCTGAAATCTTAATACAGGGTGTGTTTTGTATTTAATGTACTTTACAATGGATGTCTGCCCGAACAGCACATGTTATTTTTGTTGTGGTTTTATTTACTGTAATGATAACCATTTGGTCACTTTATAGCGCTCCTTCCTGCAGAAAATGTTTTTCTGTTTCAATTATTTATTGTCGCATTCCCAGTGTACTGACAATAAGGGCCATCAGACACATCTGCTTTCATGTCCTGTCGCATGGTTAGTATATTCGCTTAAAAACAGACACGTTTACCAATGTGAGACACCATTGACCGCAAAAGTATCATCTTTGAGCCATGACTACGCCCAGCTTTTTCTTTCTAAAATAGAAACCTGATGCCATAAAGTTGTCTGCGATATACGATCAGATTTCAGCTCTCTCCTATTCTGTTTGACATGTGGACAATCACTATGGTACCTATTGTATCATAGAAACCGACACAGAATCGGACACACAAATGGTACATATTTACCTTTTTAAAAGATACCATCACAGTGACAGCTTTTGTACCTTTTTTTTGATATCGTTAAAGATTAACAATTACGTGATTAACGATGATTAACGACAGCACGCAAGCAATGATTTGTCAGGAAGCCACGTGTTCACAAGACATGACAAACTTATATTATCTGATGAAATATTATGTAGTCTGAATGGGCATATTTCTCAGATTAATACACCTTGCTGTAACCCCTGACGCTCTCCTGATTTTGCCAAGTGGTTGATGTCCTCAGGGCTACATTATGTTGACCCTGGGACAACATTTCAATCAACCAATCAGATTTCAGAAATAAGTTTACAGTTTGTTTTAAGTTTAAGCTTACAGCCAGGATTAGCTGTTCCTAGACCATTGTTTTTCACTTATCATGTCCCTCTGATTTTAGGGTTTGGTTATGGTTGGGGTTTGGGGTGGGTTTAGGTTTTATTTAGAAAAATGTTGTCCTTGGGTCAACACAATATGTTGCCCTGAGGACATCAACCACTTGGCAAAATCAGTTCGAGCAACATCTGACACACATCTTTTTGTTTTCCAGGTAGAAGCATTAACATGAAATCTGCTGGCGTTATTGGAAGGAACGGCCCTCAGTCCAAACAGCCATTCCTTGTTGCTTTTTTCAAAGCCAGTGAGGTGCTGCTCCGTTCTGTAAGGGCCACGGGTGGAAAGAAGAAAAACCACAATAGAAATAAAACCAAAACCCAGCAAAAATCTTCACCAGCTCTCAAAATTGGAGGTAATGTAGAGTTGGTCATTCCAATATTAAAAATATCTAGCGGACCTGGAAGCTGGAAGTTTGAATCATTAGAACTTTGAACAAAAACTTGAAAAAGTACACTAGTTACTGTATGTCCAGTATACACTGACCTAAAGGATTTTTAGGAACAAATGTTCAATTTCTCATTAATGCAAATATCTAATCAACCAATCACATGGCAGTTGCTTCAATGCATTTAGGGGTGTGGTCCTGGTCAAGACAATCTCCTGAACTCCAAACTGAATGTCAGAATGGGAAAGAAAGGGGATTTAAGCAATTGCGTGGCATGGTTGTTGCTGCCAGACGGTTCGGTCTGAGTATTTCACAATCTGCTCAGTTACTGGGATTTTCACGCACAACCATTTCTAGTGTTAACAAAGAATGGTGTGAAAAGTGAAAAACATCCAGTATGTGGCAGTCCTGTGGGCGAAAATGCCTTGTTGATGCTTTGACTGAAATAACCACTCATTACAACCGAGGTATGCAGCAAAGCATTTGTGAAGCCACAACACACACAACCTTGAGGCGGATGGGCTACAACAGCAGAAGACCCCGCCGGGTACCACTCATCTCCACTACAAAGAGGCTACAATTTGCATGAGCTCACCAAAATTGGACAGTTGAAGACTCGAGTCTCGATTTCTGTTGAGACATTCAGATGGTGGGGTCAGAATTTGGCGTAAACAGATGAGAACATGGATCCATCATGCCTTGTTACCACTGTGCAGGCTGGTGGTGGTGGTGTAATGGTGTGGGGGATGTTTTCTTTGCACACTCTAGGCCCCTTAGTGCCAACTGGGCATTGTTTAAATGCCACAGCCTACCTGAGCATTGTTTCTGACCATGTCCATCCCTTTATGACCACCATGTACCCATCCTCTGATGGTTACTTCCAGCAGGATAATGCACCATGTCACAAAGCTTGAATCATTTCAAATTGATTTCTTGAACATGACTATGAGTTCACTGTACTAAAATGGCCGCCACATCACCAGATCTCAACCCAATAGAGCATCTTTGGGATGGGGTGGAACGGGAGCTTCGTGCCCTGGATGTGCATCCCACAAATCTCCATCAACTGCAAGATGCTATCCTATCAATATGGGCCAACATTTCTAAGAATGCTTTCAGCACCTTGTTGAATCAATGACACGTAGAATTAGAGTAGATTATTCTTTATTGTCGATTCTTCACATGTTTCAAGCATACAAAGCAATCGAAATTACTTTTCTCTCCATTCCACGGTGAAATACAAAAACATATAATTACAGTAATAGACTTAAGTTTACAAACATCAAAAGTGTGCAAATGGCACACGAATTGACGAAGAATTAAGGCAGTTCTGAAGGTGAAAGGGGGTCAAACACAGTATTAGTATGGTGTTCCTAATAATCCTTTAGGTGAGTGTATATTCTGCTTCTTAACTTAGTTTGCGAAATAATCAGTATTTATAACTGGACTGACAAAAGTCTAGATGCATGTGAAGTCTTTTCGTAGTCTTTCAGTGTTTCCTGTACAACCTTTCACGGTGACTGCCATACAAGTCCTTAATAATTTTTCATGAATGAAAAAAACTGTGGCTGGTCACTTCACATGTCAGTCAGGTCCTACTTTGTGAGACTGCACCTAGTCACTACAGGTGCACTCACACTATCCAAACCGTGACCCAGCGTGATTGCCCCCCCCACTCCCCCAGAAGCATGCACTCACATTGTTCTTTTATCGATCTGAGCCCTTTTCATGCTATTTCATGTTACTTGTCATATAATTGATTGTCTTCTGAGCATGTGGTGTCTTTATAGTCATAAAAACACTTGAGTACTACATTCAACATCTATAATCATAGATATCCTGGCAGTTGTCAACACAGAGAGTATGGAGCCCACATGCGCTCATAGACTAAACAACGCAACTGCTACACTGTTTGACTACTTAACGTCTGATTTGTTGTCTTTATCTAGATCAAAACACCAGTGAACAGAGGCAAGCCTGCAAGAAGCACGAACTATACGTCAGCTTCCGCGACTTGGGGTGGCAGGTACACACCCACACCCACAGTAATCGAGCACATCATAATTGATTTACTTAACCGGAGCATCTCACTGTCTCTATATTACAGGACTGGATTATTGCTCCTGAGGGATATGCAGCCTTTTATTGTGATGGGGAATGTTCATTTCCACTCAACGCACATATGAATGCAACAAACCATGCCATTGTGCAAACCTTGGTAGGCGACTATTGCTTTATATAAAATTAATATATATATATTTATATATTTAGCCTGCCACGTAACCAGTGTTGGAAAATTTTTTTCGAACTATAAATTAAAACTCATTTACAGTCTTTAAAAGTTTATGACACTGTTGTAAGACAGGGTTTAGATTAAGCAGAACTTGGCAAGAGTTATAGAGTGTTGCAGGATGAGGTATTTTTGTAGGCAAAACCCAGAAGCACTAGGTTATATGTAAGGGATAATCCACGGCTAGCCATGCATTAAAGGGTTTTATTGCACGACGTAGAGGAAAAGAACCACCCGACCACCCTTTAATGCATGGCTAGCCGTGGATTATCCCGCTTATACCTTGGTTATTTGCCAAGTTAAAGCTGTAATTAATGTTTACAGTGTAATTTTTTTCATTTTCTTAAGTTAAGGCTCACACTCCATCCGCTTTAAATAAAGTAGTGCTGAAATAAAACCTGCGCACTTTAAAGAGAGACGCACTTATGTCTCGCTCGCTCTCTCTGCAAGTGTAACTGTGTTACTATGGTTACCAATGTTTACAGTAGCAGATTAATTTCTAACTGTAATCAAACTGACTGGAACTACCTGTGCATTAAATGGTTTTAATGCACACCTTCCAGCCAATCAGAATCGAGTATTTAAACAGACCATGGTATAAGGTATAGGACTTCCCTCTCCATCATCCTGAACTCAATGGGTTTTTGAAAGGATTTTTGGTTAAATGCCTTAAAAAGAGCTTGGGTTAACATAACCCCAAGAGATTTTATGTTTTATTCTACGACATAAAACACACCAAAATGCCCCAACTCTTGACTTTTTAAAGCTTTAAAGTGTCTTTAAAAGGGGGTTTGCTAACAAGTTGCTACATGGAACTACAGACTTTGTTGAGGACTTTAAAAGTCATCATGTATGAAGATCTCAAAAACATCACAGCATGGACACAATTCCCATCAAAGATTCATCCACATAGTATTTCCTTATTGGGGAACATGTTTTTAAATTTGTTTAATAAAGTTTGAAAGAGCTGTCAAAAGCTTGGTGGTGATGATGTTGATGTAGTTCATTGATAGCATAATGTTAGCTCTTTATTTCTAGTAAACACATTTGGACTTAAAAAAGTTATGTTCAAAATGTTTAAGTGTCATAAACTTTTGTTAAAACACAGAGCTTTTTTGCGATAATCCAAAAGTCTATGGATAAAAACAGTGTCCCAGTAACTTCCAGGTTGGTAGTTTACAAACATACATAACATCCAAGCAAAACAATGGCACTGATATATTTTAAAATATGGCAGTGCAAGCTGATCTCAGTTGAAACAGCTTAAACATGCATTTTTAGTTTGGGACCACCCCTAAACCTTATCCGATAAACAGCCCTCAAAAGCTACTGTATGTATTATAATACGGCTATATATTCAAGATTAGGCCTAATTGAATAATTTTATCCTAGTTAATGTGTTCGCCATTCGGTTCCATAAAAGTTCCTTTAAATAAAGTATGACAGATGGACAAAAATATTTTGTTGTTAAGTTGTCTATATAGTTGTGTGCGTAATTTAAAATCGTACAAGGGTGTAGTATTTTGGGACATACTGTAGCACAGCTACTCTAGTACAAATTGCCTAGTTATTGGAAAAGCATTAATGGTTACACTGCAGTACAGCATGTCATGAAGTTACTCTTTTATGATGTTGTAGGTCCATCTGATGTTTCCGGATAATGTGCCAAAACCCTGCTGTGCACCAACCAAACTAAACGCCATATCAGTACTCTATTTTGATGACAGCTCCAATGTGATTTTGAAGAAGTACCGGAATATGGTGGTGAGGTCCTGTGGATGTCATTAAGGGCACCTGTCCTTCTGTGATCTTGCTGGAATTGAAAACATATCAATATGAATAGTTTTTGGCATTTGATGTACAGTATTATGTATATATTAGCTTATCATTCCTCTTATTTATTTGCCTCCGCTTTGTATGATTGGAAAGCTGTAGATCAGTTACCACTTCTCCCACAGACCCATGCTTGGTTGTTTTTCCTGAACAAATTAGGCCACAAATACATTTTAAGCATACTTTAAGTTGACCACTTCAACAAAAACCTGCTGCTATTTTAATAAAAAAGTTACATAATCACAATTTTGTGTGTGCAAAAAGAAGAGTCGTGTCAGATTTAAGGTTTCTGAAAACAAAAATATTTTGTTCTTTTTTTTAATACAATACATGTTGTGTTATTGTAAAAGCACTGAGTGTGTGTCTTAGGACTATTAGTCTATTTCACAAAGTGTTGCAACACACAATTACTGATTCATGTAAGTTTGCTGTGGATATCGGTGGGTGGATATACTAATTATTATTCTGTTTATTGTATTATTATTATTATTATTATTATTATTATTATTATTATTATTTGTTTTTGGAGAAAATAGTCTTCAACAATCTTTGTAACTTTTATATATATATTTTTTTTTCTTGCATTAGTACTTTGAGTAATATATTTTTGGAAAATATTACATTTATTTTAGAACCACGTTTATGTGTCATTAAATCTATTTTCAAATATATGTCTGTGTCTGTCTCTGCCACATGCAATCGGTTTCATGTCAAATATGTTGCTGGTTTTGAACGTGTGTCGATATTTTAACATGCTGCTATTTCCATTAGTCCAAAACATAAAGTAAAAACACATTTGAATTTTATTCATTCATTGGAACCAATAGATGTTATTTGATAATCATTGAATATCATCCCCCGTTTGATTGATTTGTTCCATTGGAACAGTTGTAAGAAATTACCTTAGGGGGGAATGTTTGCACCCAAAATCTTGGCTTTATCTTGCCATGAGATGTGTATCAAAGAATAGCAGCTTCTCCCCCCTAACTTTTTTACAAAGTACGTTTTTTGTTGAATGCCAGAAAATTGAGTGACTCTGTTTGACTTAATTAAAACCAGTGGTCATGCAGGCCAGATGTTATGCGGTCCTGATCTAAAAAGAGTGTTGACATTGAATGAATAGCAGAGGCCACCTGCTAACCAAACTCATAGTGGGATGGATGATTTGCATTCCTGTGGCCTGCTGCCCTACGTGATTACTCCCACTGCTTTACAATCCAATCTACTGTTTAATATCATGGATTGCTTCCAATTCAGCTAAATGTCTTCCTTTCTGCAACACCACAGCCAGTATGAAAGCTCCTATGTGGAGAAATTATGTGGCAGCCATTTGAGCAGCAGACACATAAAACCCACAGTCACCTTGGTGAGAGACTCGAGAGAATACATATGCACACAACTGATCAGAACTTCTGGGCCCTCATTTATGAAATGTTGAGAAGAAATTGTTTCCATAGAAGGGTGTTTCTGTATGCACAGAAAACATGCGTACACCTCACTTTAAATATTTAAATCACAAATGATTTTATAGTTCTGTGCAGTTAATGTCATTGATATATGAAAGAGCATCTGTCAATGTTTAAATCCTTTTTGAGCAGCAGGAATGGCTTATATTTAAAAAAACTGCAGCAATCGGACACGCAAAAGTGTGTTCTTTTGCTTCTCAATGTCAAAGTTTTATAAACTTCCTGGCCAAATTTGCCCATTAGCCTACTAACCATTCCCATACTAATTGGCTATATCACTCTGTCTCCTTTCCACAAAAACTGGCTTTCAAAACAGGATCTCTTTCTCTAGAGTTTTATCTTCAAAATGATGTGAAAATCATTCTGACAACTCATTTACATAAAACAATATATTGATTTTCAATTTCTAAGACACTTTTGCACATAATGAGTCTTGTAGGAATGTAACTTTCTCTATAGTAAAACCATGATACTATGGTTTACTTGGGAAATCAATAAAAACATTTTTCAATAGAATGTAAATACACACACACATTCTGGTTTCCATGTTTTGTGCGGACATTCCATAGACGTAGTGCAGTTTATTCTGTACAAATTGTATATTCTATTCCCTTCCCCTAACCCAAACCCTAACCCCAACCATCACAGAAAACTTTATCCTACATCACATTTTCAAAATTTTCACATTCCTCCAAATGTCCCCCACAAGGTCACAAAAATACTAGGAATGCTACCACAGTAGCATTGATAATTACCAAGTACACACACACACACACACACACACACACACACACACACACACACACACACACACACACACACACACACACACACACACACACACACTACAGAAAAAGTTTTTGGCTACAAATACTATAGTAATCATGGTAAATTTAGTAAGGGATGTAGTGTATTGAGTTGTTATTGAACTCTGGTAACGGTACTGTTTGGCCATCATTAAAAATGTGTTCATTTTTGATTATCCAGCAAAATGCAAAATCCTGAATCAGACCATAGTTGCTCTTTAAGGAAAATAACAGTTGGAATGTATAGAAGAGTGTAATTCCTAAAATGTTCTGTGCAATTATTTTTGATTCTTCATCTTATTCTTTCTCTTATCCCAAAAGACAACAAAACGCATGCAACCCCCGAACCCCCCCCACCCCCCCACCCCACACACAAGTACATTGCTTGGCCCACCTTACATCTCATAGCTGGAGCCGAGCCTGTTAACCAGTGTATCGCAAAACAATTGCGAACAGAGTTAGGATTTCATGTTTCTTGAACCATAAAACAACCCACCACCACAAGTTTGTGTCTCGTAAATTTTGTTCCTTGTCTGTTTTACTCTTCGAGTTAAATGAACCTTGGATGCTTGTTGTTGTTTTGAAGTCAAGCGGTGATTGTTTGTCATTATTTGTGTTATACTGCAATAAATACTGTCATGCTTGAAAAGAGTCCACTGCTAAAAATAAAGTACCATTCACTACTGTAAATATTTCAGACAGCTTTCATTACTGCTTTAGTTATATAGAAAACACATGGTTATGAATTCATATAATCTTTTCAGAATATAAAGAAGAATTCATTTTTGTTAAAACTCCAGAAAGATGGAGACACAAATAAGTGTCAATCATATGAGCTTTATATTTCTAAAGGTATTAGCGCTGTAATGTTTATTTGTAAAGTTCTCCTGCCATTACTCTATTGTAAGAACATATTTCTTGTCTTTGCTCTTGGCCTCATAGTTTATTTTGAAAGTGTCAGCTTCCAGTCAGTCCACAAACCTGCTGAAACTTGATCCAATCAAAATGTTTTCCAGTTTACTTTCTTCATCTTTCCAGATGCACTTTTCCTCTTCAGGTTTGGTGGGTGGGCCGTGGACCTCTATTACAACTCAATCAGGCTTCCCTGAGCAAGTCAACCATCTGGGTCGCATTTTCACTCGCTGGTTACCGGACGAAGCTATGGTTCATAATAAAGAGGATGTGTCCTGAGTCCAGTCTTATTTATATGTGCATTTATTTTGTTGTAACACAGGAGAGAGGGGACTACGTTTTGACCTCAGATGTCTCATTCAATCTGGGTAAAGGGGAACACCTGTACAATGCGGCATTTACCAGACTCTTTTATTTCATTGCAAATCATCGTTGGTGTTTTAGGATAGCACTGGGTTCTATTAAAGCAATGTGCCACAGGTCTTGCATTACAGGTGTTTTTCCACAGTTGAGGGGTCACAATGTAAAGCACTGTATTTACTAGCAGCCATAACTATATGAAAACCATTGTTTAAAAAGTAGTACATTTATGATTTTTTTATTCAAGTGTATCTATATTCTATATTCTAAATATTTGTGTTAATACTATATGCTTAACACACACACACACACACACACACACACACACACACACACACACACACACACACACACACACACACAAACAAACAAATTATTAGCTTAGCAACATGGTAATGTCAAACTCCATGTCAAACTTCAAATAATACAGCATGTCTCTTCGTATTTGTATGCTGCACTCAGACCAGTCAGTTATTATGAGGCTGTATTTCAGTTATGATGCTAACTGCTTTTGCAGGTCTTTAAACAGCTGGTGTCATACTGTGTGTTGTACCAAAACAAGATGTGGTTGTCATGACAATGTCCAAGCAGCTCTGATGCAGCAGTTACGGTACACAAAGCCAATGCATCAAACCTGAACTTACCTTAAACATTGCCATGCAAATACAAATCTAGTTTCTATTCATCTAAGTTAATCTGTAAATATAAAAGACTTCATGTGTCTATGACTCTTTACCATTGCATGTTGAGCTTAAAGTAATGGCAGCAAGGACAAGAGTCCTTTCAAACAGAACAGACAGACAAAAATATTACCTCACATCCCATGTGGAAGGGGTTGAGGTTTTCGCATTGTTTACTTTCCCTAGTACTCCTGTTTTCACTACGTATTTGAATTGAGCGAGACTTTCCGTGGAATTCTCTGTGCCGTACTCTGGATCTTTTGGTCTTTAATTCACGTAAACTCCACCAATGAATCTATGGGGTCACACTCAACAAAGTGTGAGTGCAAAACAAATCGGATTTGCATCCATGATGACTGATTCTTATTTGATCAGAATCGGCCTGTGTTTTATTTTTGAACTTGAAACTGATGGCCCAGATTAAATAGTTTAGCATGAACAGGAAAAGACGTTGGTCTCTGGAGAATCACATTTTGCACACGTAACGTGAATCAAATATACATATGTTTGTTAATACTGACTCTGGTAAACAGAGCATTGCAATATATTTGAAACCATAATAAATTTATTAGATTTCAATTTTGTGCAGAATGAGCAAATCTTTACCAGGTTTCCTCAATGGTGCAATTTAAAACATCTAGAATTACATTAAAGAATCTGTCCATGTGTATCAATGCCATAATGTGTTAATACAGTACTTCTTAGCTATCCACCAAACTGCCTGTAGTGTGATATTATGGTCAATCTGCCATGCGGTGGACACAGAAGTTACATTTTTATCATTCATTTCAAGCGTGGTTTAGAAACATAAATGAGAAATAGTTTGACAAAGTGCTAAAATATGAACCACTCGTGGAAAAGTTTAAATATATTTGAATAACTTTTTGGCAATTGAAAATAAATCATGTCTTTTTAAATATTTATCTAAAAAACCTCTGTATGATGGCGTCTGAACAACTTATGTAAATTAGTCCAATGGCAGCAACGGACATCATAGTTGGGATGACGTCAAGACCAGGTAGCATAAAAAGGCATTCAGTGAGTACAACATTAGCTTCTGTGCCTTTAGCAAGTGTGTTTTATGGGTTTTTTGTCAAATGTTTGGGTGAGAAGCATGCCAGGTCAGCTCTCCAGAAAGCTGACTGTCAGCATTGCAAGAGGTGCTACTGTGCAAAGTCCGATCCCATCTGTTACTCCTCGAGGGTGCCCCGGGGCTAGGGTCCTGCTTTCACCCGAGGCGGTGCAGAGACTCTTGTCTTGTCTCTCACACACAACTCTTTCTCTCGTCTCTGAAGCCCACAATGCAGTTTGTTCATCCCAGAGCAAGAGCCCAGCAGTGCAACTGTCAAGTTTTGAGGAGGTAGACATTGTTAGTTTAGATATGGAGGAGGTGGGGCAATTGCCTCCTAAACAAAAGTAATGTTTTAAAGGATAAACGCATTAATGTAAACATAGCCTCAGATGCGAGCTGTCTCTGCTACACACGCAAACACACACACACACACACACACACACACAATGAGGAGAGACGTACTAGTGAATGTACCCAGTAGTTAATACATACGGTTATTTAATGTTTGGTTTAAAGGACAAATATACTGAGTCTGAGTACCAAAATGGCACATCAGTAATGTTTGTTCTTAGTTATCATATGTGTATGTTATAAGTATAACTTACACTTGCCTGCAGGTACCACACACTTATCGTGTATATACAATTTGTAAGTACAGTAGTGTTTCTCGTTAGTTACAGTATACATAGTAATATGTGCCTTTCATTAACTTAAACTTGCCTACAGGTACCACACACTTATCATGTATACATTTTGTAAGTACAGTAGTGTTTCTTGTTAGTTACAGTAAACCTACACTATAAGTATGTATATGTTATTACCCAGTACTTACCTAGAGTTACATAATAACTTCCAAGTATGTACTACTGGTAAGTAAAGTAATGATACCAATTAATTACCATGTAGATACCTAAAAGTAAGTACCACACCTTTGTCGGTAAGTACAACTTATTTACCATATATGTACAAGGTAATAATAATTCCTTACATTTTTATAGCGCTTTTCTCAGTACTCAAAGCGCTTCACATATGAACGGGGGAATCTCCTGCACTCTAAAAATGGCTGGGTTATTTTTTAACCCAAAATGCTGGGTTGAGTCTGTTGGGTTGTTTTGCTGGGTTATTTTTTTACATTTTAAACACTTTTTGGGTAGTTTCAGTTTTCTAGGTATTGGGTTAAAACTGCTGGGTTATTATGTTGGGTTGTTTGAAGAGGCTCACGTGCTTCGCGCCCTTGATGTTTGAATGTGCTCAACAATGGTCGTCGTGAAAGGACAGAGTCACTGAAGCAGTTGTTTCAAGGTAAGTTTATATGCTTTTGTGAACATTTCATGAATATAAACAAGATTATAACATTTTGCGAGACAGCAACGTGTTAATTTATACTGACTAAGACGACGGGTGTAATTTAGAGGAATGACGACTGTTACCTCAGATCGCCATTTACACAAATTGACTTGAATAATCGTTCAAAGATGTTTGATATGGCATATTAATAAAATTAATAAAACAGATGTTACAAAATCCCCATCACACGGTTGATTACGTTAACTCATGACAAATTTCTGTAAGCCTTTAACAAAGCGAGTCAAAACCGGTACAAAGTGGACCTCCGCAACCCACTTCGGCTTTTTGTGTCACACACGCGCATAGTTTTCTCTTTCCCAGCTTAACAAGCGATAGCGACGCTGTTAAATTAAATTTAGCGACAAACGAATTGCTTTCTTGTCATTCGATATGTAAAGACAGACCGCAAAGGGCGAGGCGCGAGCAGAAGCACATGTTAACTTTACCGGCGGCGCCGCGGCGGAGGATCACGGAGCCGTCGTCTACGCTGTCACTGAGGCAAAGACAAGAAGCACATTCACTTCACAGTCGGTACGGCAGGTAACGCGTCGATAAATTAAAACGAAACAGCGTTTCCAAGAACTGGTGTCTTATATGTATGCTTGTTCCTCTCTTTTAAAATGAAACAATAATTTAAGTGTTTGAATATGAACTTGAAAACATAAACGTATTTGTCACCAAGACGGAGGCTGCGTGGAAGTGACTATCTGTTAACAAACATGTATATGTGTACTGTTATATGAATTTAGATGTGTTATTGAGTCGTATTTAGTTACTATTTTATATTCATTTCATAATATTTTTGGGTTGTCTCCTGTGATTTCAAATGTATATTGACCAACCCTCTGATCTGTGGCTGATACTGTAACAGAGATGGTATGTTTTTAGCAGAGATCAGATGTGATGTTGTTTTCCAATTCTTTTTTTTAGAGTGTGCAGAGTTTTTTAACGTCCATCCATTGATGAGGCTAGCAAGACCTTCAAACAACTTCAGCCAGCAAGTATAACATTCAATAATTCCCATCTAAAATACACTGAGAATGTCCCAATTATCTGCTTAATTTTAGATCTGCAACACTTTATTCTTTATAGTCAGATCAGATCATCATATTTGTCAGTCTGCGCGGCCCGCAGCCCCCGTTGCCGGCAAAACAGTTAAAGGAGTGTAACACCAAAGTCCCATGCAAACTGCAAACAGGCTATTGCATTTTTGGAAAAAAAATCTCACACGTGCTGGTAATGCGGCCAGGGATGCAAATGAAACCCAGAGGTGGGTAGAGTACCCAAAATCTGTACTCAAGTAAAAGTACAAGTACTTATACAAAAATGTACTCAAGTAAAAGTAAAAGTATCAATCTAATTATTTACTTGAGTAAGAGTAAAAAAGTATTAGATGAAAAAACTACTCAAGTAGTTAGTTACTCGTTACTTCTGATCTGATAGAGAAGTATCAGAAAAGCACTGAATGTCAGACTTCTTGGAGGGTTTTCACAAACCTCTCCTTAAGAGTCTCATTGTTCTGCTTATATACAAGTAAGCAGCCTATCTCAGTCCTGCAATGGGTACATTAACATCACATAATGTGTCGTTTGAGAAAAAATCTCAAACACACACACACACACACACACACACACACACACACACACACACACACACACACACAGATGTTTTTCTGACGGTTAACTCTGTATTTATTTTCATGTTCACAACACAAACTTGTCAGCGTCTGCCTTTAAACATGCAAACAATAAACAAATAAGAACGTGTGTGTCTGTTTGTTATCATGTTTTTATATAAATATGTTATTTTCATTGCCATTAAAGTGCAATTACTGAACATAAACAGGAGCTTAATAAAAATTATCATTTTAGAATTTCATATGGAACTTACAGTATCTGTTTTTGCAAATCATCTCTACATTTATTATAATTTATAATACATGTTTCTTTCAGATCAATCTTTATTCTTTTATTTTTATTCATTCATTCTTTAGGAAGGATTTAAATAAAATACAATCCCGTTTTTATTTGAATGTATTTTCTACACATTAGTGAGGTGTGAGGTGTCCGGATTTGTGTATAAATGCAGTCATTACATTATTCTGTTAAGATTGGTTAGTTGTGGGGAAATGATATGGAATTGGCAGATTTGAACGTGCTGTTTGTATGGTTTAACTTAAATTAGGATTTGTAATATCTTGTACAAGAGTGCATATGGCAAAAAACTCCGACAGTGTGAGAAATGACCATTAATACTGTTCAAATAGACAATACTGTGACACTTACTTCAGGCTGGATCTTGAATTCCTGTTCGCTGAGATGTCAGATTGTTTATTGAACAAAGCACGCATCTTTTTGACCTCTTGGAGTGAAAACATAGACCGAACTTGAAGCCACGCATGATCTGCCTCCGATAACTCGCACAACGCACACGCGCCCTCATCTGCTTCTCCTATCCCTACGCGGCCGCGCGGTCGCGCGCGCTAAAAGGGTGACCTCGCGGTCGCGCGCTAAAGGGTGACGCAGCCTTTTTCGCGCAACTTTCGAACACGCCCTATAAACTTTAAAAAAATATATATATTCATTAATTATTACCATTTGACAGTAGCGCAGTAACGCCGCCGAATGTAGCGAAGTAAAAGTACAGTTTTTTCACTAGAAATGTACTTGAGTAAGAGTAAAAGTACCCATCCTTAAATTTACTCTAAAAGTACTAGTTACCCGAAAAATGTACTCAAGTTAATGTAACGAAGTAAATGTAATTCGTTACTACCCACCTCTGATGAAACCCTTATAATTTTTATAAAATATATAATTCACTTGGCCCACATGGTTTTCTGCATACTTAAATCTGATCATTCAGTTCAGACCACTAAAAGTTTTTTCCTCTTTTGTAGATTGCAACAAATGTGGTGGAATTTCTTCCCTGGACAGAATCCTCGAAACCCTTTCCTTTCGTCCTGGCCATGGGAAACATGCAGCAGATCTCTCAATCTTTTTTCTCAATCAGTCTCTCTGAATACGGAAGTGACTTAAACTGCAATTCGGCCAAGATGGCGACGGCACGCACCGCCTACTTTAAGCTTCAAAAATGCTCTTCACAAACCAATGGGTGACGTCACAGACACTACTTGCATATTTTTTACCGTCTCTGGTTTAAAGGCATTTTAAGTGCTCAAAAAAATAAATACCCCAGGCAATGTGCCTCCACGGGAACCCCCGCAGTCCGCCACCTCTCAAATGGATGAATCCCCTGCTGTTCGATTCCTTTGTACATCTTTGTTCGCGACGATTAACTTTAATAAATGAAGTATTTTTAGTCAAATACATTCCATTCTGTGAAACTTAAAACATTTGTTCTTTAAAAAAACTTTACACATCTATGAATGATTTTACTTTTAATTTAACAATTACATTGTTTCTTTTTTACACTGCTGTAGTTTTGTTTATGTACATTTCAGTATTTCATATATATACTGTAAAATTACAAATTCTGTCTTAAATTCAAACGAATTGATTCAACCTGTTACATTGTTACTTCAATGTGCATAATTTATGATATTTTATAAATATATTTATACTTGGGTCAGTAAGCAGTCCTTTAAATGATTTTGCAACTTACAACTGTAAAAATGTAAGAGTTTGTAGTTATTTTGCAGTCAAATAAACATTTATTTGCTGTTAACAATGGTCTTGATTTACAATAAAGCACATGATAAAAATAACCCAGCAAGAATAACCCAAAACCCAGAATATTAATCCCATAAATGGTTAAAATGACTACATGTTGGGTTTTCTCAACAACCCAACCTGCTGGGTTAAAATGTGTTACCCAACGTGTTGGGTTACTTTAACCCAGCATGTGTTCTGTCCAATATTTACCCAGCGCTGGGTTGCCAATTGGGTTGTTTTTAACCCAACCATTTTTAGAGTGTGAAACACCACCAATGTGCAGCATCCACCTGGATGATGCGACGGCAGCCATATTGCACCAGAACACCCACTAGCTTATTAGTAAGAAAGGAGATAGAGTGATATAGCCAATTAGTATGAGGGATGATTAGTAGGCCAATGGGCAAGTTTGGCCAGGATGCCGGGGCACACCCCTACTCTTTTCGAAGGACATCAGGAACTAAGTTTAACGTCTCATCCAAAGGACGGTGCTTTTTGACAGTATAGTGTCCCCATCACTAAACTGGGTTTTAGGACCCAAACAGACCACAGGGTGAGCACCCCCTGCTTGTCTCACTAACACCACTACCAGCAGCAACCTGGCTTTCCCAGGTGGTCTCCCATCCAAGTACTGACCAGGCTCAGCCCTGCTTAGCTTCAGTGGGCAAGCTGTCTTGGGCTACAGGGTGATATGGCTGCTGGTTTTAACGTACTGTAACATAAAGTGCAACCATTATTTTAATTACTAATTACCTCTTATAATTCATTTTATTTGCAACCAATAGTGGACTGCTTTGAGAAATGTATCTGTGACTAAATAAGTAGGACTCAACATGGTCGTCCCATGTGTCACAGTTGGGTTTAGGTTGGGTTTAGGTTCATTGCCTGTTCATTTGTGTATTCTTTAAAATTTTGTTCATTATTCCTTTAATTTCTTCATTGTCTGTTGCCTTGGTTACCAATTGTGTTTGTTTGTTTCTATAGTTATCTATTAGCCATACCTGTGTCCAGTTTAGTTTCCTTGTAATTTTATATGTATTCATGCCCATGTTTTGGTTTAGTTTATTGTTGGATATTGTTTGTATTGTGTGTAGTTGGTTTCTGGTCTTCCAAGCTTCTCTGACACTCTCCAGTGTATTTACATTGTTCAGTGACAGTGCTTTTGTGAGTTTGAGTTACCTTTTACACAACAATGTTAAACTATGATTGAGGACCACACATTGATGTAAAACAAAATAAAATTTAGAATAACAAAACTCCTAGGCCACAGATATCTCACACTGGTCATTTTCAATATACATGTCAAATGACAGGGTGAGACAACGATCATGAATCACCACCATGTGACGGGAGGTTTGGCAGCCGGTTTGTAGTTAACATCATATACATTATAGTAGATTAATTGGCCTATTTGAAAAAATCTGCTTTGGCCGATTTTGCTGCAAAATTAGGCCGATTAATAGGCAGGCATATCTGCGGGCACCTAAGCGTTGTTGTAGAACTCGTGACGCTGCCTCTTGCTGCAAGCAGATAGCTCTCGTGTGCAGCCGTGCTCTGTTCACAAACAGCTTTAGTAAACGATGGCGGGATCGCACAAATTAAGCAGCCAGTACAACAGCGCGACGGGCTTATGTCTCGCGGTGCACTGTCTGTGCAAAGATTAGGCTCATTTCATGTGATTAATGAGTGATGATGATCTTTCTTTGCATGACAGAGAGAGCAGAGCCGTGCGCGCACGCTTTCTGTCTTTAAACTGTCTCCCTGCTTTTATTACTCAAAACAAAACTGACTCGATGGCGAAAGGTCAGAAGACCAAATCATATCCACCGAGGAAATGTTTACGTGTTGTTACAGTAACACTTTGTTTACAATTTTGCGCTGCTCAGCCTGGATTACAACACAATGCGTCCGATTCGCGAACTGACTCCTTTGAACAGATTCGTTTGAATGAACGGTTGAAACAACAGATCTGTCCCAACACTAAACTCACAAGACGTGATAAATGCATGGTGCAGAGGAGGTTGTAAAACTCTTCAGAAAGACCAGTCATAATTTTTTTAAATACTTTGACTTAAATAGTGACATTTTTACATGTAAAATATCTGCTAATGATGAGAACATTTTGTTTATTATGTACATTTAGAAAATCGGCCAAACATATCGGCCATCGGCTGCCCTGATTTCTAAATATCGGCATCGGCCAGAGAAAAAGCCATATCGGTCGACCTCTACATTATAGTACACATTTTAAACAACAACGTTAGCGCAATGTCGTTTTTTATACGCTTAAGATATGAAATATGAATTAAGGGTAATATACTTGTTTATTTTGCTTGTTATCAAAAATAAACTACCTTAAAAGGACTTTGTTGTTATTGATTCTTAGCAGATTTTACCTGAAGTTACGTGTGTTCCACGAAAGCCTTTGTTTATGTTGTTACTGCTGAAACCGTCTATACATTCAGAATGAACAGTTCTAGTCTGCCCTATTGCTTGGCATGTAAGTTTCCCAAAAATACTTTACTGAATAATGTTTTGATTTTGCAATCAGTGCTTGAATCTATCCTAGCAGCTTCTAAGGGACAATTGAAATCGTATGGCAAGACGAGAATGATCAAATCTGGCTTAAGTTTTTCAGGACTTATCTGATGGCTTAAAACCTCTTTGATGCCTCATCTAAACCTGTTCCCCGTAAAGAATATTTTTAACATATGTTTTCATCTCAGAGATGAAAAAGACAAGAACTAAACTCTTTTGCTGACATAATGACATTGCAAATAAAACATCACATCTGCCATTTATCTTTACAATTCATCCACGGCATGGAGCCCCATTTCTTCCCTCATTAAAGTCATCAAACAGTTTTGGATGCCGGCGTTAGTCATGGATATAGTTTCAGCAGAACAATGCTCTGGGAGAAAATACAAGAATTTTGGCCCTGTTAACAGCGTGTTCTTTTTAACTGTTCATTCTGCACTGTAAACATGAACACCCCATCACGCTTCTGAAACTGCACTGCAAGTCGAGGTAGGCCGAAAACATGTTCTACATCCCGTGTGTTGCAGTTGCAGTCACAATTAAAATTATGCTCATGAAATTAAGTTTAGTTGTTTATCTTAGATGTGTGCTCCAATTTTACAATGCTATTTTGTATATTACAATATTTTCTGGACTATAAGTCACGCTTTTTCATATTTGGGCTGGGACTGCGTCTTATTCTCAGGAGTGCCTTGTAAGTCTGTATGAATTAATTTTGACATTTATGAGACAAAAGAGACCATTACCGTCTACAGACATTAGTTCACTAAATGCTGCTCCAGTATTTATGTAATTCAGTGGATTCAGTGATGTGGAATGACGAGTCTGTGAATTTGATGCTCGGTGGCTTGTTCGATTAATTTATCCCCTTCAGCCTTCCAGGTATGTTCTGTATGCTTTTGTGCATTGTGTAAATAACTGATAATATTGCGATTATGTACGAACATCTATTCAGCCTGCTGTTCTGTGTGTTATGTTGAAGTGTTTAATTATTCAGAAAGAAGTTCAATTCCACACCGGCGCTCAGAACGATAAACTCTTTACTTCATATGCCACACATTCTCCCAACGCATGCGCACACTCTGAACCCCCCGTAACCTTGGTTGCCTTGGAAACTGCAAGTAAGAATACAACACCCCCCCCCCCCCATAAAGAACTACAAAAAATTGTGTCTCAACTTAAACTATAGCTGAGGAAAAATGGCTAAACACCTATACGTGGTAGTCTGTGACAAATTCCTTCAGATATGCAGGACGAGCCCTAGCCCGAACCGGTCGGCTCTCCAATGCCATTGGCCGTGGCACATCCTGACCACCCTGATTAACGTCAAGCAGTGGATGAAGGTTTTGAGACCCCAATGCTGGCATAGATGGGTGTGGGGCTTCCCTGACAGGCGAACCTTGAAACTCTGGGCCTGGCCGCGGCTGTACTGGCTCCAGTGGAGGGCCAGAAGGGGATTGTGCTGTGGCGCTCTCTCACTAGGCTCCCTCGCCCGTAGGCACCTGGTTGAGATTGGAGGGGCTGGCACTTTCCTTAGTCTGCTAGCATGCCAGCGAGAGCCATCGCTCAACAAGAATGTGGCAGACTGGAACTGACGATCCACCTGGAGGGGCGTAGACCAAAACGATCCCATTTTGCTGCTACGATGGGGTCTGCGAACCCAAACCCACACAGCAAAATCCCCGGTGTTAAATAAACACTGTGGGTGTATATATAATCCACTCCCAGATGGGTGTGTATAAAGACTGGTGTTAAAATTTAACACTGAAGCAGTGTTAAAGTTAATGAGATAATGAAGTGATGATTAAGACATTAATGGTGAACACCTGCTGGTCATTCTGTGTCAAATCAACCTTAATTTTAGAATTTTCCCTGTCTTTAATTTTTTATTTTGATGACTCTTTTTCTGGATAAAGTAATACTAAAATAATGCAGAAAGACAAAATATTTAAAATGTAATAGATGAAATCCCCACAGTTAAATAAACACTATCATCATCTCTGTTTGAAAACTAAAATTACAACTTGCTTGCAGAGTTACATGGATAACTTCGATACAACTGCTGTAAATCTGGTTAATAAAGTTAGTCACCATTGCTCCGATTAGTGTTTCCTTTAGTTGGGTACTTGGGTCTTAAAGTTTATTGTTAGTTTTTTTCTGGTCATTGTGGAAGTGTGTTAATTAAACACTTCTGTTAGAGCAGAGGAAGATGAGATAAATGAAGTCTAGAACTGTTACAATGTTAATTATGATGCAAACATAAGTGTTGTGATTCAATGATCTCATACAAAAAAATAATCACTGTATGTAAGTGTATAATTTTATATTCGGTCCACCCCATGAAATCCATATAGCCTTAAGAGTTAATATTTTTCACCGAAATCTAATTTGTGGTGTCAGTCAGACACACGGAGACATCAACAATCAGCCTATAAAACACAATCATGGTGACAATCAACAACAAAGCTTCATGCCGCAATGCATGCTGGGTACCAGGATTGTATAAAACTCATTCATAACTCCCATCATGCATTGTGACATGACAAAATTGTGCAAATTTCTTACCATTTACTGTCACCCTTGTTGAGATTTGTATCATAAGTTATGATGTCTCTCTTAAGCAAAAAAAAAAAAAACCTAAAGCATTACAGCAGTCTTACAGAACAGCGTCTTTCATAGAGCATGTTTGTATTTGCATTGTTGTCTTTATCATTTATTTATGATCAAATGTTTTAATGATTGGTAAAGAATAAAACAAATAACCAATCTCAGATGCTATGAAAAGTTTTCCCTCTACATCAAGCAATGAACAAACAGTCTTAATAAAACAATGTTACAATTGCTTAAAGAGGAAAATGAGTTTAGTGAAGGTTAAAGGACGAATGACTAACTAAAGGAAACGTTAATCACAATAATGGTGACTTCAAATGAACCCATAACAAACACAAACTTAAGATTTAATGTGATACATTCTGTGATTACATCACGTCAGAAAGAAGATTTGTACTAAATCATGTGTGTGGATGCAGAGGCCTGGGTGGTGGTGTGCTGGCTAGCTCTGTAATGCATTAAAGTTAGGTTGAGTGCTGTTTGGAATGTGTACCCCTGGACAAGATGTGCACGAATGCTGTTCTTAAGGCTCTGATTGAACCTTTCAACACCAACGTTCGCTTGGGGGTGGTACAGTGCAGCCCGGATATGCTTAATTCCCTTATTGCAAAGAAACGTAGAGAAGTCTGCAGAGGTGAACTGCGGCCCATTGTCTGTAGTGATGGCACGGGGCATGCCCCAGTGAGCAAACAAGCTTTCCAGTATCTGTGTGATGGTCTGTGATGTGACCGTTCCGGTTGGTATTAACTCAGGCCATTTAGAGTGGAGATCATACATGACCACCAGAAAGCGTTGATGATGAGGAATTCTATGGTCATGAATTTCTCCACAAATGTCCAGTTGAAGGTGGTCCCATGGGCGAGATGGCCACGGAACAGGTTGAAGAGGGGTTGGAGCTGGTAGTCCAGTCTTCCCACTGAGAAGACAAGGTTTACAATCCCTGACCAGCCGTTCAATGTCGTGATCAATGCCTGGCCACCAGACCAGGTCCCGGCATCTTTGCTTGAGCTTAACAATGCCCAAGTGGCCCTCATGCGCCATTGATATGACACGTGCACGCAGGCTGCCCGGCATCACTGTAGAGAGGCCCCTGGAGACACAAACATCACCCCAGCAGGAAAGTTAATTTTGTACCTTAGCAAAAGGTTTCAACTCCTCAGGCATCCATGCTGGCCATCCGGAGCATATATATGTGCGGAGTGTTGTCAGTGTAGGGTCACACTTAGACTCCCTCTGCAGCTCCTCCAGGGAGACGGACATTTTCAGAGGTGCATGGAGCATCTGGATGAGTTCTGGCTCCATGTCATCACTGCCTGGCGAGGCTGTCGGTGTGGGAGCATCGATGGATCGAGATAGAAGATCAGCGACCACATTGTCCCTTCCTGGTGTGAATTTGAGTACTGCCGTAGGCGCTTGCCCCATCTGTGCAGACATAAGGGTTTATGACCTGAGCCGGAGGCTGACAAGAGCGTGATCAAAGCCTGATGTTCAGTGCGGAGGGTAAAACGACGACCATAGAAGAAAAGGTGCCATCTTTAAGTTGCCCAGATACACGCGAGAGCCTCGCGTTCACCAACAGAGTAGCGCTGTTCCGTGGGGGTCAGAGCTCTGAAAGCGAATGCTACTGGACGTTCCACTCCATCCTGCTCTTGTGACAGCACCGCTCCCAAGGCCTGTGTGGATACATCACAGGTGACGATAGTCTGACTGTCAGGGTCAAAGTGGGCCAGGTGGTGTGGTAAGCTGGGACTTCAATGTCTTGATGGCCTCTGAGCATGCTGCAGTCCAGTCCCATGGCTCCTCTTTTTTTAGTAACTGGCGAAACCACAGGGTTTGGGAGTACAGAGGCAGGAAACTGAGGTAGTAGGCTGTCATTCCCAGAAATGAGGCTACCTGGGTGGCAGAGGTGGGCTCTGGGATTTTGTTAATAGCCTCAATATTTGACTGAAGAGGGGAGATGCCCCTAGATGTGAGACGGAACCCTACAAAATCTATGGCTGAGGCCGCAAACGTGCATTTCTCTCCATTCAACGTAAGGTTATGTGCCATGAGAGCACTGACCACCTTACTGAGACGATTGTTATGGGTTTGGACATCCGATGCATGAACAACTATGTCATCCAGGAAAACCGCAACTCCAGGAATACCAGCAAAGATGGTGGCCATCACCTTTTGGAAGCAGCTGGGGGCGGAGCTTAGGCCAAATGGCATACGAGTATAACGAAATACCCCAGCGTGTGTGACAAAAGCTGTGAGGTCTCTGCTGGAAGGGTGGAGTGACACCTGCAGGTAACCCTGGCGCAGATCCAGCTTCGTAAAGACTGTTGAACCATAGAAATGAGTGGTCAACTCCTCCGCTGTGGGTAATGGATACTTGTCGGTGATAACAGCCTTATTTACAGAGCGCAGGTCAACACAGACTCGTATTCCACCAGATTTTCTTTGCAATGACCAAGTTAGAAATCCAGGGGGCCGCATTAACTGGCTTGATCACTCCCATGTCCAGCATCATTTGAAGCTCAGCAGTGACTTCCTCAATCAATCAATCAGAGGCCTGTGGGTAAAAGCTGTGATGCAGCCCAGTCCATCAAACAGCGCTGGCCATCTCTGTTGCCAGGTAGAGGTAACATGGTGGATATCAGCGCCCTTATCATCTCGCAGCGTGAACCCCAAGCTGGTAAAAGATCTAGCCCACGGAGGTTGGCTCCCCATTCAGAAATGTAGAATGGGAACAATGACAGGTGTTTGGAGCCATAACGTACTGAGACGCGGAGAACACCAACCATAGTAATCCTGGAATTGCTCTAATGGCAGATGGGAGAAGAACTTGTGATACGTATTGGAATTGAGCAACGAAGCGGCTGCACCCGTATCCTGGAGGAGTTGGAGACTCACCTCATCCAACAGCACAGTACATGTTCTAAAAGCTGCCTGGCCAGCTGATACATGTCTAATTTCAGTGTAGTCATTACAGACCGGTGAGAGTGTCCTCTGTGATGCTTGCGTAGCCGACCGGCATACTTTGGCAAAGTGTTTTTTTTTTCAAGCAATTTCTACATGTGCCCACGTGCAGGGCAATTTTGGGCTCTTGAATTGTGTGAACTAGACCCACAGTTACCACAAAAACTTGAACTGCGCTGGTTTCTCTGCCGCTGTGCAAAATGCACTGGAAAACCTGCATCCTGACTCTCACTTTGGCCTATGGGTAAGGGGGTGTGGCCTTTATAACTGACAGGTCGGAGTTGTTGCATCGGGATGTCCGCGGGGGGCACGCATCGGCGAGCAGCGTAGAGCATTCAACAGCTGCTTCACCTGCAGCGCGATCGCAACCGCTTGAGTTAGTGTTAGTTCATCAGATTCTAACAACAGTTTTTCCTGTGTCTTTTCACACAGTATCCCTTCAATAAGCTGATCATGAATTACCTCGTCTTGAAGTGTCCCATAATTGCACGAGCGCGCCAGGTCTAGCAGATTAGTGTCGTAGTCCTGCATGGACTCACCCGCTTGCTGAAGCCGTTTGCGTAGCTTGTATCGGCGTAGTATGACTCGTTGCTGGCCCGTAAAGTGGAGAGCGAGCTGAGCGACCGCTTCCTCGTAAGTCTCCACTTCCCCAAGAGCGCGATATATTCTCTGTCCCTAGGCCCCGAGACAATGACGAAGCAAGGCAATTTTCCTTCGATCTGGAATATCAGTATAGTCCATAGCCTCGAGATACACCGTGAAGCCATCAATCCAACTTGCCCACGGAATGGACAGTTCGCCAGGAACAGGAAGAAAAGGTGTCGGCGGTGGTAAGCTAAACTCAGCCATCCTTGTCGCCAATGTTATGTTGAAGTGTTTAATTATTCAGAAAGAAGTTCAAATCCACACCGGAGATCAGAACGATAAACTCTTTACTTCATATGCCACACATTCTCCCAATGCATGCGCACACTCTGAACCCCCCGTAACCTTGGTTGCCTTGGAAACCGCGAGTAAGAATACAACACTGTGTGCTATTGTTTAGTTGAATAACTTGCCTCTCCAGATGAAACGTGTTCTTCGGAGTGAATTTTGTGAAATAATTGTATAAATAAATGCCACGTAAAGTCCACTGATCTGCGGAGACGGGTGTCGTTCCTTTGGAAGAGTCCGTCCTCCGGCTCTCGGCACCCTGATCCACAGCCAGCAGAGGTGCCAATGGAGACAATGGGTTCGTGTTCTGTGATGTCCACTGGATCCATTGGCACTCCTTTGGTTTCTGCATCTGCCGCTGCAGCGGAGGTGGGGCCTTCAGCCACTGAAGTTGACTTGGACATTCTTCCTCCTTCGGGACGGGTCACAGTGCTGGAGTTCGACCTGGAGATGGCGGCCGTGCTCTCTCAGGCGGCGGAGGCGGTAGGGCTGGAGTAGACTGTACCTCCCTCTCCAGAATCGTCCCGCCTCAACGACTGGTACTTTGGAGCTGCCCGGGCGTCTCAACCCACACCTCCAGTACCTTTCTTCCCGGAGGTGCACAATGAGCTGACTCATTCTTGGAGAGCTCCGTTCTCCAACTGTCTTTGGCCATTTCAGCCATCACCCCTCACTCTGTCTCTGGTGGAGCTACTAAGGGGAACGTCTGGATCCCTACAGTGGAGCGGAGGATCGTGATGCAGCTTTGTGCAGCCACCGCTGCCTCTTGGAACGACCGGCCAACCCTTTCTTCACAGGCTTGTAAGCAGTCTTCCGGTCTCACGCAGCTGCGTACCAGGCCTGTGGAGAGGCGGCTTCCACCCTGCATGCGATGGAACTGCTGCAGGTTCACCAGGTGAAGGCTTTGAGGGACCTGCATGAGGGAGGACACAACTCGCCTGCCTTCTCTGAGCTCCGGGCGGCCACTGACTTGGCGCTGAGGCCGACCAAGGTTACCATCCAGGCAGTTGGTCATGCGATGTCCACCATGGTGGTCCAAGAGCTGTGTCTGGCCGACTTGAAGGAGGCTGATAAGAACAAGTTCCTGAATGCTCCGGTTTCCCAGACCGGCCTCTTCGGCGAGTCGGTGGAGAGCTTTGCCCAACAGTTCTCCGCCGCCCAAAAGCAGACTAAGGTGATAGCTCAGATCATGAGATGGAGAAAGAAAGCTGCCCCGGGTCCATCAACACCAGCTCCTCAGTCTGCCCCTTGCCGAGGGCGTCCTGTGGTGGCCGCCTCAGTTCCCCCTCCTCGGACCACATCTCGGCAGCGCAGAGGAACTGTTCATCAGCAGCCCGCCCTGCCCACTCAGCCCGTCGCTTGTGGAGGTAAACTGAAGTCCTGAGACAGGCGACCTGGAGGGGATCACTCTTCGGGAGGTGGTAACAGCACCACTCCCTCCCCCAGAGGATGGCCGGGTGGAGAATCTTTGGTTTCGTTTTGTGTCTGTTCCGCCTGCTTTTCAGGCAGCACCCCAAACACACAAAAGAGTGTTTTCTCTAGGTCTCCAGAGGAACGTGAGCGGGCCAATAGTCATCCAGCCTCCTCTTCCTCCATTGCCAGCGGGTGCTTCCGGGAGTCTGGGCACTTCGTTTCAGAAGCCAGACGACCATGCCACCCTTCAGCGAACTCAAGTCAGTGTTACACCACACACTATCGATGTTCATGCTGCTATGGCGCACATGCCGACAGCCACCTCGGTTCTGCTCAGCTGCCCCACCGTGTGTACATCAGTAGTGCCGTTAATTCCACTCGCTTGGTCACTGGGTGCCTGGCAAAAGCTTCCTAGACCATCCCGTTGGTTATTACACCCAATCCGCCTCGGTTACACGATTCGACAGGCATACCCCCAAATTTTCAGGCATCCGTTTCACCACGGTGAAAGATGCCAATGCACATGTACTGCATGCGGAGAACGCTGTCCTACTGGCGAAGGACACGATAGAGCCGGTCCCTCCAACCGAGATGATGTCAGGGTTTTACAGCCCGTACTTTATAGCACCCAAAAAGATTGGTGGGTTACGTCTGATCTTGGATTTGCCCCCAAGATTGGTTTGCAGCCATAGACCTGAAAGACGCGTTCTTTCATGTGTCCGTTCTCTCCCCACAGGCCGTTTCTCCGCATTGCGTTCGAGGGGAGGGTAACTCAGTACAAAGTTTTACCATTCGGGCTGTCTCTCTCTCCGCATGTCTTCACGAAAGTAGTGGAAGCAGCGTTAAAACCCTTGAGAGAGAGCGGTGTTCGCATTCTGGTTTATTGGCGAATAGTGAGACGCTCTGCGAACACAGACTTAATGCTTCGGCATCTCGCTTGTTTGGGTCTTCGGGTCAATTGAGAGAAGAGCAAACTTTGCCCTGTGCAGAGGATCTCTTTTCTCGGTATGGAACTGGATTTGTTCTGCCTAACCGAAGTGCGTGTAAAGTCAATTCTAACGTGTTTCAATGCTCTCAAAGGCAAGTCAACGGTCCCACTGAAACGATTTCAGAGGCTCCTGGGACATATGGTAGCAGCTGGGGCTGTAACACCGCTCGGGTTGCTCCATATGAGACCGCTTCAGCATTGGTTTCACGACAGAGTTCCGAGGAGAGCGTGGCGCAGCGGTGTACACTGTGTAACTATAACACCTGTGTACCATCTCACTTTCACTCTGTGGATAGACCCGCCATTTCTTTGGGATAGTGTGCCCTTGAGACAGGTCTCCAGACATGCTGTAATACACACAGATGCCTCCAACACAGGGTGGGGGGCCACGTAGGACAGGTTGGCAGTTAAGGAAAAGATGTATTCGTTTGCAAAGACAACATTGCGACCATTGCGTATATCAATCGCCAAGTCATCTCGCCCATCATCTCCTCTTCTGGAGTCAGAAGAATCTGAGGGAGAATCCGTGCCATTCACATCCCAGATGGTGACTAAACCCCCAAACGGTTCAGCTGATTTGGAAACATTTTGGCAGAGCGCAAATAGATCTGTTTGAATCTCCAGACACAACCCATTGTCGCCTGTTTTATCCACAAACTGACGTCTCACTCGGCATGGATGCACTGGCACTGTTTCCCACAGTGAGCCTTCTCGCACAGACACTGTGCAAAGTCAGGGAGGACGGAGAGAACATTTTAGTGGTTGCTCCTTATTGGCCCACCAGGAACTGGTTTCCTGGACTCATGCTCCTCACAACAGCCCCTCCCTGGTGGATTCCTCTGAGGAAGGACCTTCTTTCTCAAGGAGCCGGCACGTTATGGCAACTGCGCCCCAACCTGTGGAATCTCCACATTTGGTTCCTCAACGTGAGGAGGTTTTAAGTGATTTACCATAAGCGGTATCTAATACTATTACTGCAGCGCGAGCGCCGTCTTCAAGACACGCTTACGCACTAAAGTGGAACCTGATCATCCACTGGTGTTCTTCTAAACATGAAAACCCCCGAGAATACGAGAATATAAACACGTTCCTTGTTTAAAAGGGAGAGGGGGTGGTGTAGCTACAAATATACAACAAAATATTTAAAGTAAACCATAAATCCGTACTAAAATTTTATTCATTTGAAATAATACTGTTAAATATGGAAATAACTGATCGAAACAACAAACAGCTTTTGTTCATTTTAGCTACCATCTACAGGCCTCCGGGCCACCACACAGATTTTCTTAAAGAAATAGCAGATTTCCTATCTGAGCTTACAGTCACTGTAGATAAAGCTCTTATCTTTAGTGATTTTAATATCCATGTGGATAACCCAAAAGATGCATTAGGGTGTGCGTTTATGGATGTTCTAAATTCTCTCGGTATTAAACAAAACGTGTCAGGGCCCACGCATACTCGTAAGCACACGTTAGACTTTATTCTGTCACTCGGACTCAATATTAATGACATCGAAATATCACCCCAGAGCGATGCAGTTTCAAGACCATGCCTTGTGTCATACACTGTACTTCTAGATAGGATCACTCAGTTTACATCATGCTACAGATTAGCCAGAACAATAATTTCCACCACTACAGATAGCTTTATTAGCACTCTTCCAGACCTGTCTCAAATGAAACATGTAGCAGATAACCGTGAAGATCTGGATATTATAATAGAAAACCTGAACAACGTTTGTTCTAACATGTTGGATGCCGTTGCTCCCATTTGAAAAAAGAGAATCAAAGAAAAACTGCCAGCTCCATGGTATGACCATCATACTGCAGCTCTAGAAAAATGGAAAGAAACTACCGAAGCACAAAGTTAGAGGTATGGCGTTCAGCATGCTCAGTGCGCTTAATAAAAAAATCATAACAGCCTTCGTTTCCTCTTTAGCACAGTTGCGAAACTGACTAGAAACAAAGAACAAACAGAAACCAATAGTAAACTCCAACACAATAGTAACGACTTCATGAACTTCTTTACTAACCAAATTACGGTTATTAGGGAAAACATCGCAGGCAGCCACCACTCTACCCAATAGTACATTTAACACTAGATTACCATACGAACATCTTGAGTCATTTAAACCTACTACAATAGAAGAGCTCTCTAAATTATTAATGTCATCCAAATCATCGTCCTGTATATTAGACCCGTTCCCACAAAACTACTTAAAGAGGTATTTCATGTAGTGTCAGACACAGTACTAAATATCTTTAACTCATCTCTAGAATTAGCAGTTATTAGACCGCTCATTAAAAAACAAACATTGACCAGGGAGATCTTAATAACTTTAGACCAATCTCAAATCTACCTTTTCTTTCTAAAATATTAGAAAAATAGTGGCAAGTCAGCTACGCACATTCATAGCGAATAATAATACATATAAAAAGTTCCAATCAGGATTCAGGCCCCACCATAGCACAGAGACAGCGCTGCTTAGAGTTACAAATGACCTCCTATTAACATCCGATCGTGGTGAAATCTCAATCCTTATATTACTAGACCTTAGTGCAGCCTTTGACACAATAGATCACAGAATCTTACTCAATAGACACTTTGTTTATGTAAATGAGGAAGATTCATATCACTCCCCCGTTAAATTTGGCGTACCACAGGGATCAGTTTTAGGCCCTATCCTATTCTCGTTATATATGTTACCTCTAGAAGACATTATCAGGAAACATAACATAAGTTTTCACTGCTATGCGGGTGATACCCAGCTTTACATCTCGTCACATCCTAGCGAAACCCACCAGTTTGCTAAGCTAACAGACTGCATTAGTGATATTAGGGACTGGATGGCACATAACTGTCTAATGCTAAACTCCAATAAGACTGAGATACTTATTATTGAACCAAAATCGCTCCAAACATAATATGTCAGATTACAAGTTGCCCATAGATGGCTGCACGGTGGTGCCATCTTCCACAGTTAAGAATTTAGGTGTGATGTTCGACAGCAATCTATCTTTCGATAGTCATATCTCCAACGTCTGCCACACAGCATTCTTCCATCTTAGAAATATCTCAAAAATACACCATATGCTGTCTGCATCAGATGCAGAAAAGCTTATCCACGCTTTTATGACCTCTAGAATAGACTATTGTAACTCGTTACTCGGGGGATGTCACGCAAATCAGGTAAACAAGCTTCAGCTGGTTCAAAATGCCGCTGCAAAAGTGCTTATAACCACATTAGTACAATTCTGTCATCTTTACACTGGCTACCAGTTAAATATCGCATACAATTTAAAATATTACTAATCACCTACAAAGCCCTAAATGGCCTAGCACCCACATATTAAATAATTACTATCGGAATACAATCCACCACGTAAACTGTAAACTGCAATCAGAAATTTCTGGCCACTTAATTATCCCTAGAATATCAAAAGTGTCTAAAGGTGGTAGATCCTTTTCCTACTTGGCCCCTAAGCTCTGGAATTATTTACCAAATAATGTTCGAGTATCAGACACAGTCGATCAATTTAAATCTAAACTTAAGACATTCTTCTTTAACAAAGCATTCACATAAAAGGTCAAGTAATTGTACTTTTCCCGCAATAGTTAGTTTGTCTAGAACAAAGCACTCACATACCTCATATGGGTAATATACTTTTGCCGCCATAGGTAGCCTGTCTGGAACCGAGCAGATTTTAAACCACAATAATGTATGACACTTGTATTACATGCGAACGGCCCCTACGCTAATAGAATTCTGTTTTTCTCTCCCTTTGCTTTGAACAAAAGCATTCATGCATAATGAATTGTAAAATTTGGAGTATACTATGATCCAGCAGACTTTTTTAAAAATATTGCTGGGGCGCCGGTTGCCCATCCATGATAAATATGAATCATTGTAAAGACGTTAATTACACTACAGAGGACAGCAAAAAGTAAATATTTTACATTTTGAGATGACATTAGAGGCCCTTAACTAACCAAGCAGGATTTGTTTGTCCCGAAATTTGTGTATAGCTTGCTTCTAAATCATCCACAATTGTAGATAGCAAAAGATAAACAGAAATGAACCTTCAATACAGCCAAAGTAACCCATACTTCAATTATGCTTCATTTAACATTTTAGCTTGCTGTCATGCTCAGTGGATGAATGTTTGCATGCATGGAATAATAAAAGGAAAGCCCCCACACCAGCTCACCTGCACTGCGTTACTTCATGTTTTCTGGGATTGGCCTGAAGGTGCAGCTTAACTCTTTGAAGTAAACCCGACAGCTGGTATTTGTCAAGATGAATGTCCAGTTTTTGTCCTTATAGTTAGAAGGCATTCAAAGAAAAGGAAAGGCTAAGTGGTTTGATAGGAACACAGATCTAATGCGGCTCACTCCAGCTGGGGGCAATTCACAATTATCTACACCCTGCTGTAGAATGTGCCGGATAACTCCAGGCATAATGACTGCACTGGATTACACACATTCATAGATAAATAAAACAGTCCAAGTACAGATTAGTATGTAAAGACTATGTAAAACATTATGGGGCGTTTTCCCGGACAGGGATTAGACTAGTCCTAGACTAAAATAAATGTAAGAGCTGTCCAAACTAAAAAAAACAACTTGCACTGACGTGCAAAGGGCATCAGTGCCCTTTGTTTCCACTAGATTTCCACTAAAATACCATCAAAACCATTACCATTAAAACCAATACACTGTTTTGGGCCATATTCCTTTAGAACAGTGGTTCTCAAACTTTTTCCGCATAAGGCCCCCCTTGTGTACGATGCATTCCTTCGCGTGCCCCCCCAAAGAAAATTTTTAAGAAAAACTGTTCTAAAATTTAACATTTTAATTAAACAAAACATATTAAGTTATACAAAGTAGTGCTGTTGGTTAGTAGTCTTATTTTTTAGGTTTAATTACACAGAATTCATGATAAATGAATGTATTTTATAAAATGTCATAAAACTGGGGCCCCCCTGGCACCATCTCACGGCCCCCAGTTTGAGAACTACTGGTTTAGAACCAATATAATTCCCAATAAAAACAATAGAATTTCTGTGATGGTGTCTATTGGGTTTTTGTAGCAGGGTAGTAAGACATGTTTGTTAAAACTAGTTATTTTCCTTATTAAACTAAGGTCTAGTCCTGGCTCAAGCTAATCCCTGTTCGGGAAACTACCCCAAAAAGTAGTTTCAGTTCTTTACAGGCAGTTTGTCACACATTTGTCAAATAAATATTGTTACACATTTGAGCTAGTAAAAGCTAAATGGTGAACATTTTGAAAGAACCAACAATCTTTTCAATTCCATCATTTAAACCTAAAATATTCTTGATTTAAAAGACATTTTACATTAACATGTTATTTGTCGTAAAGTCGTTTTTGCCATCAGCTTTTTTTGTTGTTGTTGTTGTTGAGTAGAATAAAACTTGCTTGCAAGTAATCTTGTTTTTTTTTATTATTCAATTGGTTTACAATCTGGGTCACAAAATAAATCAAAAAGATTTTTAAAATCCTAATCATAAATGACTGGAAGGTCATATAGAAAATGAATGAAAATGTATTATTTGAAAACACCAGAAAACCTGAACATAGCTTGCTCTTAGTTTGTAAGGTTGTAATGAATCAGTCAATGCCATGCGAGAAGCATTGATACCTAATAAATGTGGCCCCTGGACCCACCAGTGGCATTTCCCCCCCTTCTGAGAGAGAGGCCAGACCATCTCACAGCACACCGGCATCTTATTGAGGAAGAGCTCAACACAAGAGCTTCCTTAAACCTCTCTATTGTAAGCACCTGGGCCGAGAAGAATGGCTCTTTCACAAGTAAATTGCGGCCTGGCTTTACAGAGAGATTTTATAACATAGCACAGTTGACATTGGCAAGAGTGCCACAGTCAGCCATTGAAAACCTTCAGTTGCCTCAGTCACAGGAGATCAATCAAGCCAGCGTATTTCCCCGAAGCTGTAGCTTTCCGCCGGGGAGAAAAGCCAGAGCTAGTAAAATAAGTAGCGTGTGGTTAGTCTTATTGTAAAGTCCCATACTTCACGTGAAGCTGTCATTCTGAATCTAACAGAATGCTGTCTAACATCTTTAGCCCTCCCCCCTCTCTGTATCACTGTCCACAGGCAGGGATGCTGCTGCCATGGTAACAGCTGAGTCATTCCATGTCCTTTGATGAGACGCTTTCTGGATGCTGGCGTGCTGTTCCGGTGACTCAAGAACAGTGTGAGGAAGCGCATCTGAACTCTGATCTCTACAGGTGTCATCAGGGAGCGACACTTGGCTAGTAGACCGCGCTAGCCGGATGGGTAACATCTCCACCGGGGTCAAGCACTGCCTGAGCTATGAGACTCTCTTGCAGGATTTTCCATGGTTGCCACGTCTCCCGTGGGAAGAGAAGGTGGGGGATGTTTTTGTGCGTGCATGATTTATGCATGACTCTTGTATATTTAGTATAATATATACTGTATATACAATGCATAGTAGCTTAACTAACTCAATGGGAAAAAATGTCACAAATTGTTTTGATCAAGGGAGAAACAGAACGAGATTGAATGTCAATGTATTATATTATATTTAACATTGATGAATGATACATTACAATAAATGGGCTGCAAATTCTTTCAACTCACAAGAAAGAAGAAAATAAACAGGTCATTGCCCAGGGCAACTGAAAAGGGTTTGAAGTTTGGGGGTTGAAATGAGCAGTTATAGATCTTATAGATCAAGTTACTTCTGCTGAGCCATTACAGCCTATTACAACTACATGTCAAATAACTCTCATTAATTTGCTGCTACTGCACATGTCAACAAATGTCAACAAACTAACCTCATTAGTGTATCAGTAGAATGTGGTGGGTTAGAGTTAGTATAATAAAATACTTATAGGCTCTATACACACTGCAAAGTTTCTGGAGTGACAACCGCATTTAAATGCAGGAGTGAATCCCGTAAATGATCGTTCCATGTCTGTACAGAACAAGACTCACTCACGACAATGCGATGAATAACACACAAATCTCGCGTTGTGTTGAAATAATATTACAGCGTTCATTATTAAGAGGCTCAGATTTTACAGTCATTCAATTCTTCTACAAACAGGCATCCCGTCTATAATGGCTTTTCACTACTGCTCAAATTTCGAGCTTAAACTTTGGCTGCACAATCCCAAATTACGGATATGCTTCTTTCCAGTGCACATTATGTCATAAACAACCTGGCAATGTTCTCAAGACCAGATTGAAAACATGATGTTGTACACAGCGTTTCACAGGAAGCGTAGACACAGAGGATATAGATCTTAAGCCACCTTTCCGATTTTCCATGCAGCTCTGTGAAATTGTTATATGCTCCTTCCTTCCTCATTGTTTTTTCAATTTACAGTGTTCTCAACTGCCTAAGCTTCCACATTTTGTCAAAATTGTGGAGGTTGGGCCAAGAGACGGACTTCAAAATGAAAAGGTAGAGGTTTCACTGTTGTGAAGTATGTGTTGCATGTGTTATTTTGTAGGCCTTTGTTTCATAACTAGAAGCACAAACAGTATGTGATCCTTTTATCAAAACCATGCTAAAGTCTGAAAATCAAATTCTGAGTTAACAAGCCTTCAAAGTTTGATTTCAACCATTAATTTCACTATGAGTTCTATCTTTGACAGAGCCTTATGCAGTCAATATTAAAGATATAAAGGTTATATTTTCACAGAATGCTCTTTACATTATGTAGTAAACAGTAAATCTTAAAAAAAGACCACTCACTCAATGATTAAATGACATATGACGTGCTACTATCTCTTCATGTGCATGTTTGCCTAAAGTTATAAACATTATCTTCAAAGTCCATTTTAAATCATTAACCATATAAACTGCTAATTTATGTTTTTACTTAAATTATTGATTTGATGATGCTGGCGCATAAATTATTGTTTGGCTCCCAGATGTGCAATCTCTCTGGATGCGTTCAAAGAAAATCAAGACTTTTCTGTTATTTATTTTTGCAGGAAATAGTGCCAACAGAGGTCAAAATACAGTTAATAGACATGCTGTCTCAGACCGGCTTGCCTGTGATCGAAGCCACAAGCTTTGTGTCTTCAAAGTGGGTAGCACAGGTAATAAGCTACTATTATAAACCTAAAGAGTGTGTTGACTGATATCTCTTTGAAGCCACACAAAACCATTGATTTGGGTATTGTTATCATGTTTAAAAACAGTATTTTTGTGGTTAAAAGTGACTTTAGTTCATTCCTGTTCTTAAAAGTGTTGATGGTTTCAATGTGAACTATTTTATCTGTATTTTGTTATAAGTTAAACATGATGGGGTGGTTTCCCATACAGGGATTAAGTCTAGTCCCAGACTAAAATAAATGTTTGAGCTGTCTTTGCTGAAAACAGCTTGTCTTAGGATGCACACCAGTAATGTTTTTTATAAGGTTTTGAAATGTTAGAACAAACTACTTAAATGTCCTAAAATAACTAAATCTACACTGTAAAAGTTTTTTAAACTGTAAAAACATTTTTAACTGCTGCCTTACATTTTATGTTTTTTGTTTACCCATCAGATTTACAAGTTATTTCAACTTACTATTATTGACAAGAGATGAGCTGGTACAACTTAAAAAATGAAATTGACTTATTTCAACTATATTTTTTAAGTTTTAACAATTCTAGTCAAGATAAATAATAATAAGTTAAATGGCAGCAAGGGATTTTTTTACAGTGCAAGCCCTGGCTTAATCTGAACCCTGTCTGGGAAACCTCCCCAAGTTGCTGGTGCACTGTAAAAAAATCCATAGAAATTACAATGGTATTGCAGCTGGGTTGCTGGTAAATTACCATAGATTTAAATTTATGTTATTCACTGGCAAGAGTCTGTTCAAAGTTGAATAAATTTCAAACATCAACAAGTCTTTATCTCCACAGAACAAAACTATACAATAACAGCCTCATGCAAAGCATTCTGGGAACCAGAAATCATCATCAAACTTTTTCTGTTTTTTGCTTCAGATTTTGTTTCCCAGAATGTTTTGCTTAATGCCGTCTTTCTAGTTCTATTCTGTAAAAACAAAGACTTGTTAATGTTTAATGTTCATTTAACTTTGAAAAAAATGTTGCCAGTAACAACAGAAATTTAAATCTACGGTAAGTTACCGGCAACCCAGCTGCAAATTTCTACGGAATTTTTTTTACAGTGTAGTTTTACTCATCATGGCTGTGACAGTGTCAAATGTATAAAATGTTAAGAACTGTTTCTTGCTAAAACTATTAAAAAGTGTTAGAAAAATAATGTAAACTGAATTCTAACCAAATATAACACTGAGGTGTGCACATATACACTGTTTTTACTTAACAATGACGTAACATAATTTAACATTTTGAGTTTTGGACATACAAAGGGGCGGTTTCCCGGACCGGGATTATCTTAAGCCAGGCTAGGCTTTAGTTTTATTAGGAAATGTAACTAGTTTTAACAAACTTGCCTTACTAAAGACATTATTTGTGTGCATTTTGAGGCAAAACAAAGAGTACTGATGTATTTTAAGTATTTCAGTTCAAGCTGTTTTCGGTTTGGACAGCTCTTATTTTTTTTGTCTAGGACTAGTCTAATCCTTGTCCGGGAAACCCCCCCTTAACTTTTAAGCATATAAAATTCCATTGAAAAACTTTCAAGTGAAATGAACTTATCAATACGTTTAAGGAATACCCATACTGCTTTGTGCCTGAATATTTTGAATATTTAAGCTTTTTCATAGAAAAAGAACTGATAAGAACTGTAACTGCTGAAGTACTTGTTAATACAATATAATAGAGATTTAAGCTATTATATTTATAATGTTGTTTTGTTGTTAATTATAATCAGTGTTTACTTACATGAACTCTGTTCAGCATACTTTTATAGTTCTGTCCACAGTACTGACAATTCATGTGAAAAATGCAGTTTTGTGTGCATTTCTGTGGAGAATCAAGTTTGTTCAATGACTGATATAGTCAGTCATAAATGTTGTGACTAATGTAAGGTCTAGTTTTACAGACAAGGTTTAGCTTAAGCCAGGACTAGGCCTCAGTTAAAATAAGACACTTAAGCATTTTTTATATACACGCCTGTGTATCTTGGTGTGTATCTTGAGAAAAATCAATAGCACTGGCATATTTTAAGATTGTTTTGTGGACGTCATTTTCAGTTTTTAGTCTAGGACTAGCCTTAAGCATTGTCTGTGAAACCGGGGGTAAAAAGAAATAATGCATTTATTAAAAATAGGAAATGTTTGAGCTCGGATAAAGCAATTAATTTTACAAATGATTTCAAATTAAATCAACTTAAGTTTATTGGGCTTGCTCAATTATAGTGAAATTACAAAAAAAAATTAAGTTAGATGTACTCTTGTTTTAGTTCACATTATTTATTTTTTAGGGCAACAAATTTTCTCAATTTTTTAAGTAAATTCAACTTGTCCGGGTTTACAGTGGACTAATATGATATTTTTAGTGTTGCCTCTGACCATTTTTACAATTCCACCTGTAATGCTCTCACTTTTTAAGGAAAATATTTTAATATTGGCACATCCAACCAAAAGATGGCACCTATGAAAACATCTGGTCTACTCAAATATATTAACAGTAAAATAACCAATTTTTTATGATTTATAGATGGCAGACCACACAGCTGTACTGAAGGGTATTAAAAAGTCTCCTGACATTAGATACCCTGTTCTGACGCCAAATTTTCAGGGCTTCCAGGCAGCTGTAAGTAAATATTTGCATCATTTACATTTATTTACAAGTGACATTTGCAATTTGCCCTCCATAGCCAGTCAACAATGTTTGTTTAGTATAATAAACCTCTCGATTTGTGCATGTCCTCTATCTAGGCGTCCAGGATCACTTATCTTACATAAGAGTAAAGTTTTTATTTGGAGAACATATTTGTAAATGTTTGGGCAATTTCTTTAACTAGCTTTGTCTTTCTCACAAGTCAACATCTATAAGCACAAGCCTGATGAAATGTTTCCTGTTGCAGGTTGCAGCGGGCGCTACTGAAGTGGCCGTGTTTGCATCCGCCTCAGAGACCTTCAGCAGAAAGAACATTAACTGCTCCATAGAGGAGAGTTTACAGAGATTCGAGCAGGTCATCTCTGCAGCCAAACAGGACGGCATAACAGTGCGTGGGTGTGTGCTATGACTATTACTCTGTTTTCTTACATGTTTGGGCTGGTATTCGATTAGGCGATTTCCAAAATCTTGCTGAATAGAAACACTTACTCCACACTATCTTCTGTTGGACGTCTTTTCGAAGGATGTTGAAACATCACTGGGGCCGTTGAGTCGCTGAGAAATGTACATTTATGCATTTACCAGAGACATTTATATGAAGTGACTTACTGAATCTACACATTTTTTTTGTGTGTTTTTTCCCGGTCGCTGTGATTTCACCAAGTAAATTGTGATCCCGGATCAACATTTTAATCAAAGATACCCAAACCTATCCTTAACTCAAACCCTAACCATTTTTGAACCCTCAAATTAGTGTGAAATAATAGTTTGAGGAGTATTTCTTAAAAGCCCCTAACCCAATTCTAAACCTAAATCTAACATACACACTAATCCTAATCCTGCAATCTGATTGGTTAATGAAAATGTTGATCCAGGACCAACAATGGTGTTGATCCGGGATCACATCTTACTTGGTGAAATCACGTTCACCGTTTTTTCCCTGAGGATCAAACCCATGACCTTTGCATTGCTAAATCAATGCTTTACCAGTTGAGCTACAAAAACTATAACATGTTGTCAAGATGTGGCTACATACAACAAAGACCTCTCTATTAATAAAATTATGAATAAATTAATAATTAATTACATTAATCTTATGACCAAAACTCTGCGGTAAAATTGGCTTTATGTACATTTTCACCCTTTTAATTGGATAAGCATCAGAGACCTGATTTATAAAAATCCCACATTCATATTTATAATAACAGTCTTTGACATAGAAAAGTGCTTAGTATTACGTCAGGCTCTGAGCAGACATTGTTGTCCGATAGCTGCAGGTTTTGGAAATATAAACCATTCTTGCTGCTCGGATTTAAACATTGACAGTGGGAATTTATTATCTAGGCACAGTTTTAAGGCAGAGATCTAAAACTGTTCAGCTGCACCCAGTTTTCAAGATGATCTTTGTTCTATGGATTACACGTACACGCTTTCTACACAGCATTTTAGAAGTAAGGCCCCTGGACTTGTCCCTAAAAGGTTGTAGGTTTTGTAGGCTTCTTGCACAGGACAACCCAACCCACAAATTGGCCAAGAATCTGTGTTAGTCGGCTAATGAACTGACCATTGTACACTGGACTAAGGCCTTTGCTCAGGGAAAGTGTATTTGCGCAAAGTACACTAAATGACCCGTTGATAAAAGTTTGTGATTGTAGACCGTTCTAGTACACGAAGTGTTGTTTTTGGAGTCAACGTTTATGTTATATGCAAACAACAACAGAAATATATTTGATTTAACCAGCAGGTCAATGGTTTCTTTCATTTAGCCAATTTAGTATTTTTTGGACTCTTTACCTTTGAGGTTTTTGAGATTGGACACCCGAGCAGGATATAATTATTCCAGATTTAATGAGTAAATAATTTAAGTTCCAGATGTGTATTCAGTGTGGCGCTCACTGTCAGTTACAAGTACAAGTCCAGATGTGTCCAGAGTTTTCAGGCTGTGCTCCTTTTTATTGAAGAAATATCTGAAAGAGAGAGAGAGAGAGATCAACCACCCCACAGTCTGACGCACTAATTCTGGCAAATGTGACTCAACGCCTGCTGTTTCAAGAAGGGACTCAATGGAAATTCTGGTAGCAAAGAGCAGTATCGTTTGACAACCACAGGCCCAAGAGAAACATTTTCAACTTTTCGCTTGTTTGCTCTCTGTGTTTAGCAGAACATGTTTCCTTCACATATGGAAAGCACATATAGCTTGTACGCCGCTCTCCGGCACCATTTCTCATTTTCACTGTCGTCACTATTGGTAGTATTTGTCACAACTGTTTGACACTGACCATATGTTTTGCCTATAGTGCTGAATATTTTGCTTTATTGGGTGATAGATCCACTGTAATCCATGCTAAAAATGCAGTTCTGGCCAATTTGTAGTGTTCTGCTTGTGGTTGAAATAAAACAGCACTTAGCATTATAGTAGTTCACCAATGTTACAGTTGTGACTGTTTGCAAGCTTGTGGCTATATATTCAACACCATGCTCTGACATTTTCGTTGCTTACTTCCAGGTATGTTTCATGTGCGCTCGGCTGCCCCTATGAGGGACAAGTAAAACCATCAGAAGTCACAAAGGTATTGTAGGTGCCTTATTCGATTCTTATCAAATTGTTCAATGTACCAAAAGCGAAATGGAACAGAATGGAGAAGTAGGAGAACATTACCGAACATTAATGCATCACAGAAATCGATTTTTTTTGTGACAGCCTGATTTCTATCATGTGACAAATCTCAGAGCTCTGTAGATATTTGTTCTTCTGATGCTGTAACACTGCGGGCCTGTCTCACGTTCAGAATAAGCTCTCTGTGTGCAAACCTTCATCTTGTTTATGTTTCCAAAGGCAATACGGTTTTTGTGGTTTACCTCTGTTCCGGTTCAGGTGGCGAAGCGGTTGTTTGAGCTTGGCTGCTACGAGATATCCCTTGGGGACACCATTGGCGTAGGCACTGTGGGCTCCATGGCCAAGATGCTGAGCGATGTGTTGACAGAGGTGCCCGTAAGTGCCCTGGCCGTGCACTGCCATGACACCTATGGTCAGGCACTACCCAACATTCTGATTGCTTTGCAGGTAAGGGCCTGATAAACTGCTGTGTTCATACTTTGAGGAAGGGTTTTGGGAAAGTAAACTTTGCAACAAATAATGTGTATGCATTTGGTATGTGCTTTTGGACAAAATGTGATGTTGCTGGCTGTAACATAACAAAAACACCATCTACCCCAAATTACTACAAAAGAAAATCTACTATTCTTTTTCTGTTCAAAAACGCATACACGAAGAACATGATTTACTGTAAATCCACAAATAGCTCTTTCTCAATAGCAGAATTGAAGTCTCTAAATAAAGATCTTTCAGCTAAACCAGCATATGGAATTGTTATAGCTGAACAAATCAGTGATAAAGTTGGTTATTTATAAATAGTCCATTTCTAATTTGTCTCTTGTGCTTCATTGCTTAATGTTATGGTTTAACCTAAATCCAGCATTACAACCTCACCAATGACACATCTAAAAGGCTATACAATAAACCAATACAATAAAATAACCTGATTGCATTGGTAAATTAAAAAAGAAAAAAAAAAGGTAAAAATACATTTTTACCATTTTTACAATACAATACTGATTTATGGGATTTACTCTATGGGGTGAGGTTCAGACTTATTTCATAAATGTCAAGAAGTGAATTTTGCATTTACACTCACACATTTATTTTATTAGCAGACAACAAATCAAAATCAAATCACTTTTATTGTCACATCACCAGCAGCAGGAAAAGTGGGAGGTGCTCTGTAACAGTGCAGGTACAAATAGCAATCTTTAAAAGGTAACATAAAATATACACAGTATACATTAAACATAGTCACATTAGACATACTTTCTGCGGACATTCACAATATACAATATACTTAAGTACACAATACACAAATAAAATATGAAAAACATATACACCTGTATAAACATGTATTGTACAGGTTTTAGTGCAAATGAATGATGGTGGCATTGTAGATTATTATATTAACTCTTTCACCGCCATTGACAAGTTATTATGTCAATTAAGAGAAAACGCTTCCCTGCCAATGAGTATTTTCGGCTTTCTGCAATACCTTTTCTATTATTCACCTTGAAGCCAACTATAAACACAGTTAAAGAGAAAAAAGAGTAGAGTTTAGTTTTGTGGTTTCAGCTGATCAGGTAGAGGTTGGCTATGAATGTGTTTGATGGCGGGAGTGAGTTGAGGTAAGAGGGTGCGGTTTCATTGACTGTCCTAAGGTGGAGTTTTAGAGACTTAAATTTGATGTAGGATGCCACATGTAGCTGTTGAAGTGACATCAGGAGGGATGAGACGTGGGTCTGTGTAAAGTTGTAATAAGGCTTCTTGAGGCTGAGGATCCATTTGCAGGCTTTTAATAAGCACAATCAGTCAGACAGGCTGGTCAAATACCAGCAAACACAACAATATAGTTAAGGAAAATCTCATAGTCGTAGAACAGGCATAGAGGTCAGGGCAGGCAGCAAACAAATCATAAAACGGGTTAAACAGATCAAGATCAAAAACACAGGTAGACTGGAATAGTAACAACGCTCAGAACTGATAGCCGGGGCAAATCAAGACTTCGCAAATACTGTTTGTGACTGAAAGGGTTTAAATAGGAAGTTCAAATGAGCATCAGGTGGCAGTGTTATCAGTCCACGTATGTGAAATGAAGTCCGAAACAATAGTCAACATTGAGTGGATGGCTTCCCCTGGTGGCGATCAGGTAGCGGAGCAGGAGCCTCATTTGAGACAAAAACAACCCGAGTGGCTCCCGACACATGAAAATGTGTGACGCAGGGGGCTTCCGCAAGGTCAAGGTACCAGCTTATCTGGATGCTTTCTGTGGAATTCTGTGATGAGTGAAGGGTCGAGGATGTCTCCCGCCCTCACCCAAGAGTGCTCCTCTGGACCCTACCCCTACCAATCGACCAAACATTGAAGGTTACCTCCCCGGCATCTGGAGTCAAGGAGATTGTGAGCCTGGTATGCTTCCTCGCCACCGTTCAGCAGGTGTGGTGAACCTTCTAGCTGCCTCCTCTCGCTCCCCTCTTGGACCACCAGTGGGTTTTAACAGAGAAATATGAAAAGTATGAGAAATGCGGTAAGTGGGAGGTAAAGCCAATCGATAAGATACAGGATTCATTTGTCTAGAAATTTTGAATGGACCCACATACCTGGGACTGAGTTTCTTGCATGGCAGTCTGCGGCGGATGTCTCGGGTGGAGAGCCAGACCCATTGTCCAGGTTTATATTCTGGATGAGCTCTGTGATGTCAATCGGCCTAATCCCTCTGTTTTCTGATGGCCCTCTGAAGGTGATGGTGAGCTAAGTTCCGAGTTTCCTTGCTTCTTTAAAACCAGTCATTAAAAGCAGGTAGATCAGAGGGTTCGCCTGACTAGGGGAAGAGTGGTGGTTGGAATCCTAGTATGCAGTTGAATGGGGTGAGACCAGTGAAGAGTTTGATTAAGGAGTTTTGAGCGTATTCAGCCCACATGAGGAATCTACTCCAGTCGGCTTGTTTTTGATGACAGTAGGAGCATAAAAATGAGTGAGTTCTTGGTTGAGTGAGTCTTTCAGTTTGCCTGTTAGACTGTGGGTGGTATCCTGAAGTTAGACTGATATTGACACTGAGTTGTTTGAAGAAAGGGGATCAAACTCTGGAGGTAAACTGTGAACCACAGTCAGATACTATATCCTCTGAAAGAGCTTGGGCATGGGGATACGATGGCAGGCCTTGGATAATTGATCCACTACAGTAAGAATTACAGTGTTATTTTTGGATTTGGGGAGATCAGTTATAAAATCTATGACAATGTGAGACCAGGGGCATTTGGGAAGGGGGAGTGGTTGAAGTAGACCGGCTGGGGAATGGTGCAATGATTTGGTTATGTTGCATATCGTAGAGTTCTTTACAAAGTTGGTTGCATCAGATGACATAGTGGGCAACCAAAAGAAAGTTTTGTTCGGTGGGCATGCATATGGAGGGGGAGAAAGAGAGTTGGATTGTTCGATCTCTCTCATAGTGTCCCATTGGATGAGGCGAGGATGAGTGTTTCGAGGATGATGCTCTCAGTGGATTTATGAAGATTAGTATCATTATGGAGATGGGAGAGTGTGTCAGCTTTTGTGTTCTTAGATCCAGGTCTGTAAGTTACTGTGAAGTTGAAATGAGTGAAAAACATAGCCCATTGAGCATGGGATTCATTCTCTTGGTTGAGCAAAGATATTCCGTATTTTTGTAATCTGTGATTACCGTAACTGGATGATGAGCCCCCTCCAGCCAGTGCCGCCATTTTTGGAACGCTGCCTTCATAGCTAGTAATTCCTGGTTGCTTTTGGATACTAATTTAACAGCTGTGACCTTGATGGAAAAAAAACTTAAAACTTTTTTTTTAATTAACTATTGCTTACAGTCAGATACAGCCTTACATATATGATCCAGAATACTGAGTCAGTAACTGATCAACAGGAACAACAGCAGCAACGATTACAGCAGGACATCTCTATCTGGTATTTATTTCTTGTTTGTTTATGTGTTTTTCTTTTTGCATTTGCCCGTTTAAAAGGTGTAAATGTCGTAAGTGCAGTACAATGCCAACTAAGGCAGAAAATGTTTGCTGTTGTTGGTGTTGTTAACATTACATGCACACAGGAAAATCCCCAGTGTTAAATTAACTCTACCAGTGTTAACTCAACACTATTTGGTGTTTATATAATCCACACCAAGATCTGTGTTAAAAAAGACTGAGTTGTTAAAAATACAACTCTGAAGCAGTGTTAAAGTTCATGAGATAATGAAGTGATGATTAAGACATTAATGATGAACACCTGCTTTTTCATTCAAATCAATTACATTTTGGACATTTTCCTGTCTCTAAATTTGTATTTTGATGACTCGTTTTCTGGAGAAAATACTAAAATAATAATGAAAGACAAATTATTAAATGCAATAGATGAATACTGTTGGATGTATGCCTCCAAAAGCTGCAATATTTCACGTTTGCCTCTATCAGCATCTCTGTTTGAAAAATAAAATGATGAAATGGATAAGTTTAACTTCTAAACAGCTGTCAGAACAAAATACAAGTGCTCAACTATTCCAGCATCCACACGCGTGATTTAGTAGACAAATCTTCTTTCTGACGTAATGTCTCACAAGTCAAATAGACATTTATCACAAAATGTATCACATTAAATCTTAAGTTTGTGTTTGTTATGAGTTAATTTGAAGTCACCATTATTGTGATTAGTGTTTCCTTTAGTTAGGCATCTGTCCCTTGACCTTCACTGATGTAACGCTCCTCTTTTAGCGATAGCAACAATGTTTTAGTAAGACCACTCATTCATTGCTTCATGGAGAGGGAAAACCTTCCCCTTCTCAGATTGTTTGTTTTTATTATATTGTACTCTACAAATCATTGAAACATTTGATCACAAATTAATTATGAGGAAACAGTCATATAAAAAAGCTCTATGTAAATGACATTGTATTGAATAAGACTGCCGTAAAGCTTTAGTGTTTTTGTTTTGTTGTTGTTGTTTTTTGCTTAAGAGAGACTTCATGATTTCTGATACAAATCTCAACAATGGTGACAGTTAAAGGGATACTTCACCGATTTAGCATTCAGCTTTGTATCTGTAGAAACCCGGCAGTATTACTGAATGACCATGTTTCCCTCCCTCATTTCCCCCTGAGAGGAGAGATATCTGCATTTTGGTTCTGCAAAAAAGTCCTCCGATGATGTAATATGACGATTTTTGCATCATCGGAGGACTTTTTTGCAGAACCAAAATGCAGATATCTCTCCTCTCAGGGGGAAATGATGGAGGGAAACATGGTCATTCAGTAATACTGCCGGGTTTCTACAGATACAAAGCTGAATGCTAAATCGGTGTAGTATCCCTTTAATGGTAAGAAAGTTGCTATTTTTTTTCATGTTGCAATGCATGATGGGATTTATGAATGAGTTTTCTACAATCCTGGTACCCAGCATGCATTGCGGCATGACGCTTTGTTGTTGATTGTCACCATGATTGTGTTTTATAGGCTGATTGTTGATGTCTCAGTGTGTCTGACTTACACCACAGATTCGATTTGGGTAAACAATATTTAACTCTTCAGGGTATGTGGACTTTTATAGCACTGTTGGATTTCATGGGAGCCTCTTTCTCCAGAAAAAGAGTCAACAAAATAAAATTTTTAAGACAGGAACAATTCCAAAATTTAGTTGATTTGACACGGAATGACCAGCAAGTGTTCACTATTAATGACTCAATCACTTCATTATCTTTTTAACTTTAATTATTTATTTTTTTTTAAATTATTTTTTAACACCAATCTTGGTGTGGATTATATAAATATGTTAATTTAACACTGGGGATTTTGCTGTGCACGTATGCACCGATTGCAAACAAAACAAGTGCGATTTTTATTTACTTACGCACATTCTCGATCTAACTTGACGTGCAGGGCAGGCGTGCTTTTCTTGGGGTAAAGGCCCATAAAAGGAGTATGGGGTCGATCAGTCGTGACGGATACCCCCGTTCGAAAAAATATTTCAGAAAATTGTAGGAAAAACGAGTTTGGCTCAAAAATACTCCATCACAAGCTCAACAGCTTTTTTAACACTTTGCTTATGTATAGCATGAGGGTTACAACTCTTAAATTGTGTTAATAAGCCAGAATGCATGAAATAACATTACCCCCCCCCCCCCCCCTTAAGAACATGAACATGAACACTTTCAGCTGTGCAGGTCTGATTTTGTGTTCATGCATTCTTTTGCATTATTATGTATTGCTTACATTGCTGGAAGTATATACAATTCAGTGCAGAACTTGCACATGCAAACAAGATTTATGAAGGATTTATGAATGTGAAGTATGCCTCTGCATTGACAATCATTTCTCATGACAAAGCAAAAGGTAACTAGCAAAAAATAACATGAACCAAGTGTTTACAAATCGTCGCCACCTCATATGTACAAACAGCTACAAAAGTGACTGAACCACACTCCAAAACTGCTGCAGCAACAATGAATAAACATTTTCAGTAATTTCAAGTAGGAACAACAAAACAGAACACTATCCACAGCACAAAACCCAGCTAACAAAGCACTGTCAGATGTTTTTGTATGTGTTGAATATGCTTTTATAAAACAACGCCTTCCCGTGGTTGAATTTTCTAGAACCTTAAACCACAGAGTGCAGACACATTTCAGAAACAATACTGGCAGGGCTTTATCAGCTATCCAGGGCCCATTGTGAAGTTGTTCGTGGTTTGTCTTCTCTTGCAGAGCTCCGATGCTTTTGGGGGTGGGGCGGGTCAGCAGATGTGAAGGGGTGGACACAAAGGCTTACCTATTAGATGTCTGTTTCATATGACAGTGGCTCGGCCCTTAACAAAGCCCATGAGATGGAGGCTAGAGCGGGGCCCTCGGGGGCTTCAACTCATCTGTCGCTAGGGCCGTTGAACTCTGGGACAATGCTGCGCTTAAAGGGCAAGGAGGAAATTATCCTTTCATCACTCGCTACTAAACAGAGGGAGACTGGGGAAAAGGAAAACCCCTTGCTCTAGTATATTTTGTCCTATGCCCCTTTATAGCCCTTTCTGTCTGATGATCCATGTAACGGCGTAACTTGGTCGGCTACAGAAATGGCCATGATTTTTTCCCTGTGAATTGTGCGACAGAAAAAAAGCAAAGATACCTCACAATCTATATGCAATATGCAAAGTGATTTTCCTAGTGCTTCGCTAGTCCAGAAGCAACTGTTTATGTGCCTTAAAAACCTCACAACTCACTTTCTACATCATTTAACGTTTTAAAAAACGTTTGTCTTTTTTTGGTAATAATGATGGAAATACAGTAGCTACTTTGAAACTCACTTGTCATCAGTTAAATAATTAAGTAAACTTTACCAACTTCAAGCTACACTACAAGAAATAACAAACTTTAAGAACATTGCATAAACTATCCAAAGATGTTACATTTCTTAACAAAAAAAGCCTTTTTGATCTAACAGTGAGAGTTTTGGCAAGGGTGACAGTGTTAAATCTCAACAGAATAAGTACTAAACTGGTTTCATGCATAAAATACAAATCAGATGGGGACAAGGCCTAGAAGAAATTTCCAATGAAAATCTCTATTCACAGGCCAGTTTTGACCATGACTTGGTTGAAATGAAACAGCAATGTGGTTTGCTGGTCTTGGGTGATTTAGGATGACCTGGTCAGTTTTTCACCCTAGGTGGCCTAAGTGCTTAAACACCCTGTAAAATCCCTATCAGAACAGACCATACAAATCAGCTTGACCAGCATCGGAGAAAAGCCAACTTCCTCTGTATTTATTTTAGAGACTATTGCTGGTACTGATTTGGACATGGACCATGTTCCAAAAATAAGTAGTAATAGGTACTGGGTTCAAAATAACCTAGTGTATGATAACACAGGCATTAGAATCATTAGGGCAAAATAATTCTAGTGCAACTTTTAAAAAACATTTTGAAAAGTACCTGTTGAACACAGAGCCAGCAATACTTGTGTAGTAGAGAAATTAAAAGGTTGGAAAAAGTAACACCATGCATTTCAGCCCACAGGCCCTCATTAGGTCTACAACAGTTAAGATAAAAAGTTATGTTGTTTAAATACATACAAGCCAGAACAAAATTCAGACTTCAAGTTGGCACCTCAAGTTCCTGGAGGTGAATCACCATTAAACTGATTCATCATAGACACACCATGAGCACAGATAGTAATAACTGCCTGCCATTTGTCCTCCTCCACCGAGCCCCCAGCAAAACTCAGGGGAAACAAACGATTTCATTGTGGATTTTCATTAGGGTTCGCCAGCAGTCTCTGCCACCAGCTGAGTCAGAAATGAATTCTGCTGACTTTTCTTCAAGATAAAGGCGTTATGAGTCCTTTTGTATGCATTTTCTCAGGGACTTTTCAAAAGGATAAATTAGTATCTTCAGATTGTAGCCCAAACATTTGGATTGTTTATTGTTTCTCTAACCGGATGATGAACACTATATAGTTATGCCATCCACATTCATTTGATATCTTGCATGTTTATTTTCCAAAAGAGAAAAATCAGAGATTACTTTAATACACCACTTTTTTCAAAACTAATTTCAGACTAATAAAATGTTATATAATACAACATGATTCTGTGGTTACGTTGGTTTTATGAAACCCAGTGACACTTTATAAATAATGAACAAGCTCCCGTTACTCTGAAAACACACATATGTGTGGGAGAGTTTCACAGCTTTTGACTCTGGGGGGCGTGTATATATACATATCTGACCTGCAGGGTGCTGTGGAAGTTTCTGACCTGAGCATGGCAGAATGACCTGTGTTTATGCAGTCATACTCTAAATGTAGAAGGTCAGCACACAGACTTCAGTCCGTCTCAGAGGTCCTGCGGTTATGGCTGGGAAACAGACTCACTGCAAAACACCTTCCCCCTCCTTTAACCCAGCCTGACAGATATCACGACACTTAATCATGGCAGGATGCTTAGGACCTCAGAGCCTTTGCTGTGTTTCATGCTGTGTTCAAATAATTTATTTGATGTCCTCCAAAAATACCTAAAAAAAGGAACTCTTGTGAAAGCGAGACTGTTGTCCTCTAGATGAGAATAAATGAAGCCTAGTCTCAGTAAGGTCTTCAGTCAATTAAAAAGGAGCTGCCTGCCAGTTTTCTGATAACTTTATTAAAACTGTAAGATCAGTTGTGGTTCAAGTCGAATTTTAAGCCATTAAATTCAATAATTCTAATGAATATGAGGCTTAAAAGTGAACATCTTTTGAAGACAATGTCACAATTCTCATGTTTAGTGAGATTCATGGGCGAGGCTAGCCCCTTTTTAGGGGTGCTTCAGCACCCCTAAAAAAGAGCTCAGCACCCCTAAAACTTGGGGCAAGAAATTTAATTATTCTAAAATTCGTCTTTCGTCTTTGACCAGGTTAAATAATGTCCAAAACATACTCCGTAGTTTGTGGTTTAAAATATATAATAAGGTAGAAAATGAAAACCTCCCCGCTTAGCAAATGGTGTCATCCTCTTCTTCTACTTCTCTGTACCTGCATCGCTTAGCCCGTCCGTCATTCAGCGCGAAACACACGCAGAGTGAGAATCAGTTAAAAGTGTTGTGATGCAACTTTTTTTGTTCAATTACATTAGTCATTTGTATTCAGGTGGAACATTGTTTACCTTGGCATTAAAAGTGTGCCCCCAAACCATAAAGTCTAACTATTTAAAATGTTATGGTACGTGCTTTTCAGTTTATTATTGGCTGTTTGTTGTTAAGCATCGAGTCATAACAGCACCGCAAAAGCAGAGAAAACCCTGTTTAGAACAGGGTTTAATATAGGTTAATTTCATGGATAACTCTACATCTAATTACAAGTGTAAAATTCTCCTTAACCTAGGGTTAAAAGCGTGGTTTTTAACGAAGATAACCCATGGTAAAGCACAGGGTGAAAAGCCCTTAACTCTCTGATCTTTGCACTGTTATGTCGCAGTGTTTACCGCCTGAAATGCGCACTTGATTGGCTGAGTGGTAATATGTGGGATGGCTTAAGTCTGATTAAAGCGTACACTTATCTATGTCTGTTGCATCATCCGCTAAACCACTACCATAAAAACTACAAAAGCTGCCCAAGAAATAATTAGTCATGCCCCATCAGGTTTTAAATCATAACCTTCTGTTTTGGCTGTATGCGATGCTTCTGGGTCCGGACCTGAACCGTGGTCCGCCTGTTAGTGACCTGTGGTTTATACTGTCAAAAACCTATAAAATATATCTTTACTTAAGTCAATGTTTTTTTCTTTTGTCTTTCTATAGAATAGGAAAATCTACTTCGTCTTTCTGCAAAATATAGTACTAATGAAAAGCTGTGCCATGGTTTCATAGATACGGATTATTTATTTACTGTCTGGTTGCTCTGTCTCAAATCCGAAAGCTGTCAAACATAATCCAGTGCTCAGTGTTCCCGTTGAAATTCAAGCACCCCCCACCCCTCAAATATCTTCTTAGGCTCATAAGCTCTCCAGCCACATCTTCTATTATACTGCAAACTTTAAACAGGTCTCTCTGAGAACTACAACACAAAGCTCTAGGGCCGACTCCAGCGATCTGTGCTTTTAACAGCACATCTGGTTCTAAAGCCAAGCTAATTGAATGCCTGCAATTTGGAATTCCTGACCACCACTTGCTTAGCCTTGTGTCCTTGCACAGTATTAGGATTCAGCAAATCTGGACAGAGTCCTACGCTGTCACCCTCTGTGCGTTTTGCTTTTTCACAATTTTAGGCCCTCTGGCTTCTCACAGCGGATGAATACAAGAAGGACTGGCGACGTAGCGAATTACCACTCTCTGTTTACATAAACACAGCGTCTGCCCTGAACAATATCCTGCGCTCATTCAAATAGTCAAAAGCCCAGGTCTGGAAATCTGAAGTGCCGTGCAAAGCGGCATGGGTCCCTTACCTAACGCCAACAAAAACAATAATTATAAGCGACTCAGACGGCTCGACTATGAAACAGGGTCTTGTCGCTAAGAAAGACTAGCAATTACGAGGCATTGTTCTATAAAGAAAAGCAGTTTTTTGTTAGCTTGCCATGCCCCAAAGGCTTGCGGGGACCAGATTCTTACTGATATTCACTGATGCTATATTAAGGTCAAATGCAGGATAGGAGCGTTAATTTCACCGCTCTGTTGGATTCCACCCTCTTTCCCTCCCTCCAGACATCTGGCTTTGCCTGAGAAGCTGGAAAATGTCTTTAATATTCTCATGACAGTCAAGAGGACATATGGAAAACATTGTAATACCTTAATCTGCAGTGCTTAAAAAAGAGAGAGGGAGAGAGAAAGATGCTTTGCTTTCCAATTCATAGGTTTGAGAAGTTCTGAGTACCCTGCAGGTCTGTAAGATGAGAAAATCTTCAATACACTTCATACGCGTTTCTCACACCTGCTTACAACCAGTAAAGTAAGTCATGACACCTGCCGGGATTAAGTGGTGGCTGGTGTTAAAAAAATGTGGGGGGCGCAAACAAACTTAAAAATCAAACTTTTACTGTAGTAATGCAGGACTGTAAATAGCCATTTATCAGGTGATGCATATCATTACTGCTTAGCTAAAATGCTGGAAATGTTACTGTTGAAGTCAGCTGTTAAAGCATGAAATAAATGTACAATGAATCTGTAAATTCGAGTACAATGCGGGTTTATTATCTGTAGTGAACTAATCAACTAATCATTCATACACACACACATGTATGCACGCACACACACACACACACACACACACACACACACACGCCGTTTCTCAATGTCAAGGATACTTCCTTGGCAGGACTAAGTCCTTACAAGTCACTTCCTTCAGAGGTTAGGTGAGGCTCCTCTTAAGCATTCGGAGAACACGTAAATGGAACAGGCTAGCAAGTGCACGTCATTGCGTAAATCAAATGTGTGCTTTCAGAGCTGCGCGCATAGAATTGTGGGTGATTTCAGCGCGCAAAGGATACACATACGCATCCTTTCCAGTATATGGGATATTTCTCGAACCAAGGACTCAGGCTGAAATTCCGAGGATCCTCTGCATTGGAACAGTCCTTCGACGGACGTCGATGACGTAGCATCCTCGAAATTCTGGCTTCCAAGGATCCTTCCTTGACATTGAGAAACGGCTACACACACACACACACACACACACACACTTCAGCTTCAATCTCTCATTTGTTTTCACTGGAGTGGGGACTGGAGAGTTTAAAGCTGATTGCCGCCACCTAGTGTACTGGATGAATTAATTTTACAGACCTGAAAAGATTCGGGACTTTTGACAAAACATTCGGGGCTTGAGGCCCAGAAACCAACCAACCCCTCCCTCCGCCCCTGATACAAGTCAAATTGTGTTTATTTATTTCTTTGTGAAAAGAACAGATAAACAGAGACCGTGCATTGCTGTACATGTTTAACATCACATAAAGCAGATAATTCAATTATTTTTTTCTCCCAGTGACAGCGGAGGTGAAAAACACGCAAACTGTATGCTGAACAGGCAAATATAAACACATCAAATCACATACTATTGCGATTAAAATATCAACAAAAACTGAAATTAACATCTGAAACCATCTTGTGTAACCTAAGAAACACATGAAGCCAGATTAATGCAGACTCTTTTCACATTAGATTTTGGGTCTTTACCTCAGACAGATACAACTTGTTGCAGTTTTATTTTTGTTCTGGATGTTGATCTCCCACTCTTATGCTACACTGTAATGTTTAACTTCAGCAGCCATGCGCAGATCTATCGGTGTATGACATCAAAATATCACACGAGAGTTTAGAAACTAGTGCGGCATTAAAGAACACTGCCACCAACTGGACAAGACTAGGAATTACATTTACTCAAGTTGTATGAGCCATCTGCCAAAATGGCGTTCAAAATTTTTCTTTTTCCTGCTTAAAACTTTTTCTTTCAAAGACGCAACTGAACACACACACAGACACTAAAGTTGTCTAATCACAGGCTTGTACATTTCTTTTTGCTTCAATAGCAATAGCACAAGCAAATGCTTTCCTTCACAACTAGGGTGGCCATTCGTGCCAGTTCCGCCGGACACGTCCCGAACATGTTTTCGGGTTCGTTCTCCGGAAGTTGCGTTGGTCGACCGCATATGTCATCAAGGTTTAATTTTAGAAAAGCAACCGTTACATTTCAAGGTAAGAATGAAACTACAATGATTGTATGTCTTAAAAGAAATAAATCTGAATTTTCTAATGTATTTTAACTGAAATGTGAGAACCTCGATGACGTATGCGGTCGGGCAACGCGACTTCCGGAGAACGAACCCGAAAACATGTTCGGGACGTGTCCGGCGGAACTGGCACGAATGGCCACCCTATTCACAACAGACAACATACAGTCCAACTCGTTCTGCACGGTTCTTGAAGTTCCCTTAAACACAGTTGTTTTCTTGTGGGTGTGTTTTTAAACTCCAATAACAACAAAGTCAACCAAGCAACGGAATATACCAGATTATCTGTGCTCTCGCTGCCACTATCTCCATGCAAAGCCAGCTCAAACGCATCACAAAATTTTGTGCAGTCTATAAAGCATTCACACTTTAAAACAGCAAACAGGGAAAAAATAATACCCATGACTTACATGTATACAGTTAGCCAACTCCGTTTGACATAAGGGGCCCTATTTTAACGATCTGAAACGCAAGTGCAAAGCGCAAGTGACTTTGTGGGCGGATCTTGGGCACTGTTGCTATTTTCCCGGCGGGAGAAATGACTCTTGCGCGAGACGCAAATCAATAAGGGGTTGGTCTGAAGTAGGCTCATTATTCATAGGTGTGGTTTAGGCGTAACGTCAAATAAACCAATCAGAATGCTATCCAACATTCCCTTTAAACGCACGGGCGCAAGTTCCATGGCGGGTTGCTATTATTATGACGGATTTACCAGGCGCACGCCAGGAGCGGTTCACAGCCGAGGAGACCCACGTTCTTGTAAGAGCAGTCAAAGACAGAGAAGTTGTTTTGTATGGGGATATGAAAAAACCCGCCCAAATCAGCGTAGGTTAAACAGGTGTGATAGGAAATATCCCAGCTAGAAATAAAAAGTTCTAAGAACGTTCCCTGAAAGTTCCCGAATGTTCCCAAAAACATTCTGCCAACGTTAAAAGCGGCTAGTTTTTTTTAAGTTCTAGGAACGTTTCTGTTGTCTGAACGTTAGAGTAATGTTACATTTTACCATTTTAAACGTTAAGACAATTTCATGTTTTAATGTTCAAACAATGTTTAAAACAACAACTGTTTATTATATTGACTTGTTTAATTGTTATGTAAATGATAGAGAAACATTGCATTTTATTATTTTATAAAACATTATTTCTGTATGCAGTAAATATATATTGCTGTAGAAAACTCAATTCACTTACTAGGTTTAGATGTTGATGTTTGTTTCATTTTAAGTCACCCTTATTGTGATTAGTGTTTGTTTTAGTTGGTCTCTTGACACTTGACTTTTTGCCTGCTGGTTTTTTCCTGGTTGTGTTGGCTTTGTGTTGATGCACCACATTTGTTGTGAACATGCCAAGTTGATGGGTGTTATTCTGTGGTTGTTGGTACATAATGGTAAAGATCATCACCTAATTCATTTACTAATCAAAACTTTATTTTCTGTCAAAAATGTAAATGAGATCCAGCACTTTCACAGAATTTTGTCATTAAGGAGTTTTAGAAACTTTGGCCAAAAATATCTGCTGTATAACTGGGATGCACAAACACCAAGAATCAGACCACGAATCTCAACCATGGTGACAACCAAATGAAAAACTTCATGCTGCAATGCATGCTGGGTATTAACAAATTACAAACCTCATTCAGGACTCCCAGCATGCACTGCAGCATGGATAAATAAGGATTTTTTTTAACAATTTTAATTGTCACCATGGTTGAGGTTCGTGGTCTGATTCTTGATGTTTGGGCATCCCAATTATACAGCGGATATTTTTTGTCCAAAGTCTCCAAAACTCCCCAACGACAAACCGCTGCGAAAGAGCTGGATCCAACACACACCATTGGCAGAAAATAAACTTTTGATTAGTAAATGAACCAGGTGATGATCTTTACCATTGTGTGCCAGCGGCCACAGAAATACACTAATAACTTTTCAGAGCAAATGTGGTGCATTACCACAAAGTTGACACAACCAGGAAAAAACTAATAGGCAAAAAGTCAAGTGTCAAGAGACCAACTAAAACAAACACGAATCACAATAAGGGTGACTTAAAATGAAACATCAACATCTAAACCTAGTAAGTGAATTGAGTTTTCTACAGCAATATATTTACTGAACATTCAGAAATAATGTTTTATAAAATAATAAAATGCAATCATTCTCTATCATCTACACAACAACCAAACAAGTCAATATAATAAACAGTTGTTGTTTTAAACATTGTGTGAACATTAAAACGTGACATTGTCATAACGTTTAAAAATGGTAAAATGTAACATTACTCTAACGTTCAGACAACAGAAACGTTCCTAGAACTTAAAAAAAACTTGCCGCTTTTAACGTTGGCAGAATGTTTTTGGGAACATTCGGGAACTTTCAGGGAACGTTCTTAGAACTTTTTATTTCTAGTTGGGTAGCCACAATTGTCTCATCAGCTGTCAGGAGACGGGGGAATCTCAAGAGTGCCAGCATAAATCGGGCACGCCGTGTAACGGGAGGTGGATCTGCCTACACATGACCTGACGCCAGCAGAGGACATCGCTGCGTCCACCCTCACCGCTGAAAGGGTTTGGGGGCTTTGAAATCAGACCCAAGAAACGCAAGCAAGGTCCAACCCCAAAGTACACTTACAAATCAAGTTCATCTACATTAAGGTTTCTTATGAAAACATTTTAATTATTATTTACATAAAATAAACATAATACAGCCACACAACAAACTTATGAAAATATTTTAATCGTTATTTGCATGAGATATTTTTAACGCAGCCACACAATAAATAAAAACTATCACCACAATGCTCACCTCAATGCTTTCCCTTATCTCATGTGTTAATATTTTTTATTGTAACAATTTATGATTTGCAAAAATAAACTGTTGCATCTGTGTAGGTTAGATAAGCAAAGTGTGTGCGCGTTGTGCACGCTATACATTATGGTCAAGCATGCGCCCTTAAAATAGCATAATGAACCACGCGCAACACGCCACTGACTTTAGATTAGTTTTTTTTTGGTCAGTGGCGCAATTGTTTTTTGAAACTGCAAAATAGCATCAGGGATGGTTTGCGCCGGAACACGCCTCCTTTTTTTGCGCTGAACCGCCCAGGGAGCGCAAGTTCATTCCCTAGTTTGCCGACGTGCGTCTGTGGAGCGAAAAACCCGCTGTGCGCCGGTGCAAAATACGAATGATACATGCATCACTGAAAAAGTAAATTGCGCTGGGTGCAAGATAGGGCCCAAGAAGTGGTGGAGCACACAGACTGCAATCATTTGACTTCGTTGGACGATCTGGTCCAATTGTCTTAATCTTTTATTTATTCTTCAATTAAATGCCTTGTATAGAGTGATTTTGTAAGAATAAAATCAAATTTTCCTTTATCTCAAGATATTTTACTTGCTTCCAAATATTTTACTTGCTTCCCTGTTGATCAGTACTGTACGATATCAGTCAAACAGCAATCTGCAGCGCAGTTATGAGACTCTGATAACAATCCAAATCACAGGAGGTCAAAAACGTAAAAAAAACTATATTGATTCGCTTACAACATAAGTGGGAGGGTTTGGGGCACACAGTCCTGCGCCTCAGGGTGGATCCGAAACCAGCCAATTAGAGCTCAACCTCAGGTCACATGTTTTTACCCTTTTTACTGACCTACATAGACACTTGTTTGGGGTGTGCCCCAGACACACAAACAACAAACCAATTTTTTTTAATATATAAATTATAACATGACTAATAGTGAAATAGTAAAGCTAAATGGTTTTATTTTGTATTAATTTGCACTATATATTTAACTTTTTGGTAAGCTTTGTAGCTTTCCTCTCTGGCCAACTTTAAGGGGTCGGCACTCCAGTGCCCCCATTGACCAGCCCCCACTGCCGGGATTTTAATTGCTTACTAAGGATTCACTCCAAGATGAAAATTCACCATTGTTTACTTGTTGTCACAATGTTCTGAACGTGCATGACTTTCTATCTTCTGTGGAACATACTGTGACAGTACGTACTGAATTTGATGAAGTCCCTACTCATCCACCTTGAAAACAGACAAGACTGATACATTGGACGAGCTGATACATCACATGTCATGCATGGTCATAAGAACAAGTGAGCCGTTTACTTGGATGATGTAAAACAAGCATAATTTATCCACAAAGGAACAACTGTTTTACATGTATTTATATTTAAATAGAGCCGCATTATCGCTTTATGACATTTTTGAATTTTTTGAATATAACAAAGCCTCTCCTTTTTCTTCTACATTGTGATAGTAAGGTGTCCATCGAATGCTTCACTGGTGCTATATGGCACTAAAAACGGTTCTTCTATGATTACGAGCAAAGAACCACTTTTGGTGCTATACAATACCTTCATACAAAAAGATCACTGACAGCACTGCACAGCCTTCATCTAAGTTATCCCTTAAAGGGATTTATTGTCTATCAGAAAGTAACTACTTTATTCAAGATGAGTAGACCCATGTCTAATTCTTTGCAAAGCAACAATTTCGTGGTGTTTGGTTTAGCGCTCCAACATAAGTGCTGACATGCAAGACCGGCCCAAAACGCTTCATTAATTCTCATATGGAGGCCAGACACTTGTGGTTGAGAGTAAAATGTCTTTTTATCCCACACCCTGTTGAATTTCTACAATTACACTGATTATGAACATTGTGCAATACAGAGTTGATGTTGAGAAGGTTCAGAGAGACAGGAGGCGCATTTACAGGTGATTATTTTTTCATATGTGTGAGCTGTATTTATTCAGGACCTCAAGAAGACTGGGGCATTGTACTCAGGGTTAAACCATAGGGCCTTTGCATGATCAACACTGAATTATTATATTGCCCACGGTTCAAATATCTCATTTGCCAAAGCCGCAAGTATCTTTGACTTAGGAAATCTGGTTTTAGAAAAAAGAGCAATGTCCCACCAGTGGTTTAAATCTCTCTAATATTTGGTTGTGAGTCCAAGACGGTCCAGAGAACTATATGGCAAAAATGATTACATTTGGCACACTGCCTGGGAAGGTTCTCAATACTCTTGGTGCCAATTTTGGGGTCAGTCTCTCTAACTGTCTAGAGCAGTGGTTGCCAACATGTCGATCGCAATCTTTGACACTTTGACACTTCCACTGTAGATCCTGCAAGTAAGAGAAAAATTAAGTTGGTCCAGGCCCGGATCATAGTGATCACTGCGAGAATTGCCGGCATCTTGCCAACTAATTTGTTCTGCTGCTAGTCAGCCGTTGTATTGCTTTTATGAACCAAAGTCAAAAATTACAAATTCAGCATTCAATAAAAAAATCATCAATCAGTTTCACTTCACTGCACGCGCGAGCAGAGCATTTGCATCCGCATCGCCCACGCACCACGTCCTTGTGTAGCGTGTATAGAATTGGTGAATGAATGGGTAATTTCACAGAATTAATTTTTTGGCACGAGTCACAACACCATGACTTTTCCCGTATTTTATATACACATGATATAAAAAACACATAAGAACCTCACTTTGTGGACTGCGCGTGAATGTTTCTTCAACGAGATTAAAACATGAAACTGATTAAGTTCTTCATAATAGTCGAATGATAAGCGGTTCTGTCAGTGATTGATGATGGATTATAGGAACAGTGTTAAGTATAATTTGATACTAGGGGTGTCACGATTCTCCAAATCCTCGATTCAATTACATTTTCGATCCTAAGATTCAATTCAATTCTCGATTTTTACATTTTTGTAAAGACAAAATATGCCATTATTATTTATTATTATTTTTATAGTTTCACATTAACATGCACATTGGGTGCTTTTCCTCGCATAGGGGTTTGTGTGCTTCACTTTATGTGAGAGAGCTTGTAGAGAGAGGATTCCTTCTCGGATGTACATGGACTTAATGCGTGCGTCTTGGGGGTTGTTTCCACTTGGTATTAAGATGTGTTTTCATTGATCATATCACAAGTGGACGAGAAAGACGCATCACGTTTACACCTGGTATTTAAATCCGTCTGTTTTGTCCACTTTCGACCGCTTCTGTCTTGAATTCTGTGAGGGGGTAGTCTGTCGAGACGGTGGGCGAGTCTATCCGCTGTCATTTAAGTTATGATGAGTTTATATGGATGCAAACTAATATTATGTCAGAGTCCACTGCTTGTGTTGTAAGTAAACATGCTGCACAGAGTTTTGTACATGAGTATGTTAGAGCTTTCTCTAAATTTTCAGCGCAATTGATGAAATAGGATTGCGCAACTTTCACACGCTTGAAAAATGAAACTGCGGAGATCAGCTGCTTTAGTTTTATCAATGAACGGCTAAAAATAGCATTGTTCACCGTGTGTTCACGCCAGAAGTCAGATAAGACGTAAAACATTGTGCTTAGTACCTCAGATTAGATAAATGAGCGGAGAGAAGGCGGTCGAGTGTGGCTGTTCGAACCATAGACTGTAAAAAAAGATGGACGACGCCCATTTCGCTCTCTTCCATTGGTGAAAAGTGAAGCCGTCAGTGTCGCGATACGGCGCTGACATCTTGGGTCTTAAGTCCGCACAGTAGCGATTTCGGGACCAGTCCTGCGCAGTAGTGAGCAGGAAGTAAAGGCCTCACCCTTGCTTTCGCAGAATGAGCATATCACAGCTGTCAATCATGACGTGACACCACCGTTTTTATAGCATTTCACAAGTTCGCATTAACACGTAATCGATAGGGAATGATATGAAGCATATTTGACGTGCTGTCCGAAGAGAGAGCTCCGAGCTCGGAATTTTAGCCCGAACCCAGAGTACTCCCCTCTCTTTAACTGTGATAAATTAATCTAGATGAGAGTGAGGTGATGGGGTGGAGGAGGGATGCTGCAAAAATCTGTCACGGGACAAAGGTGAGGGACTGCCATTTATAGGCACCTCTTTGCACTGATTGGTTGGATCACATCACCATGCTCCTCCCGAACTTAGTTAAATAAACTTCATTAAATAACTAACTAAAAACAAACTTCTTTAAAAACAAACACTTGAATTTACATCAGCGTAATAAAAACTACAGTAAATGACAGAAACCAGCTTCGGAAAAAAGATAATTGAAGTGTAATTAAATAAATCTGATCGAAAGGGGTTTCGACTCCCTCTGAATGTGGTTGAAAGTGGTCGAAAGTGGACGAGCTCAAAAAGTTTTAAACACCATTTACACCTGGCATTAACAGCATCCACTTGTGATCCGATCGATTAAAACGCATGTTAATGCCAAGTGTAAACAGCCTTGGAGTCCTAACATCTGAAATAAATCCAGCGCAACATGAGCAGCTGCGCTTCTCTCTGTCTCACATGCACGCGCTCTCGCATCTGTCCGAAGTCTAAACATAAACTAAAGTAGTAATCCTGACATGGGGGGCATGGCAGCATCGACGATCCCATTTTTTAATTCGAAGTTCGAGGTTGTGACTTAATTTTGATCGATTTCGATTTAAAATCGAAAATCATGACACCCTTATTTGATACAGTCAAATCAACTCTGCCCACATGAATGGAGCTCATTTAACAATTAATATAAAATCTTTTATATCTTATATCTTATATATCTATAATGATATTTAAAAAGATTACAACTTTTATTTCAACAGAGATAATAAAGGTACAGTGGAATGGACCGATTCTGATAAAACAATAGGCTACATAACTGATCTAATGTAAATGATTTAAGAAGTCTTGCTAAAGTCTTACTAAAACCTACCAATTATACATAAATTAAAAATGGTTATAATATTGCATATAGTATAAAACAATTTATTTTATAAAATCTGCATCATTTTTTGCATAATTCTCATTGGATTTACTACAATGCTTTTACCAGTGGATGTCGCCAGCGTGCAGTGTTCTGACCACATTGCGCATGCGCATGTTAACTGTTAATTTTGAGAAAACTTTTCCTTATTATGAGATACTAAGTCTTGACGGTAGCCGCGACGGTTTTCATTTATACTTTTGCCTTGTCGTCTGCGTCGACGTGCAAACACACATGCAGACCGCTGGTAGGCAGTATCCACACATGTTACCACAGTTGAGTTGCAGTGTGACTGTCAATGAAGAAGCAGCTTTAACCCACAAGCGAAGAAGAAAAAGCAACTTGTTGTGTATGCTTTGAGATGACCAGGGGCCCATTTTAGAAAGGTTGTTAAGTGAAAACTCTTAAATAAGGGAAACTCTGAGTTTTCCATTTCAAAATGAGAGGTAGGTTAAACCAGAGACAGCAAGTCAAGCCTGTTTCAGAAGGAAAGGTAACTTATACTCAGAGTCTGTTTCTGGAGTAACTTACTCTCTGAACCTAACCTGGTCAGGAGCAGGTTGTATTTTGTAAACTCAGAGTTTCTTGTGGTCTCCTCCCCGTTTTTAAAGGACTAGCGGTGTTTAATCGTGTTAGTTGCTTTAGTATATTCATTCATTGCACACATTTTTATTACATACACTGTAAAATATGTTTTTTAGCTGTCTTTAAGTTATAATAAATTGCCAGTGCAAATCATTTTACCTTAGTGCTTTATATATTTTATAAATTACACTTAAATTAAAAAAAAGAAATTAAACAGTATATTGAAATGACTTGTAAAGTTAATTTGATATACTTAGGTGCAGAAACCGTCTAAGTGACTAAAATCTCATATGCTTTTATAGATGATCCTGTAGATGATGATGTTGCATTCATTTGTAGGAAGTTACATTTATGCCGCGAGAGGATTTTGAGACCCTGAGTGGATTTATCTTGCATTTATGTGAGCGGTATTATTTTTCTTTGCAGTCATTTTAGATATATAAATATCCTTAATTGACTAATACCAGTCTTTGTGGGGCTCTTACATGTAAACAGTTGTCTTGACATTTCTTATGTAATCACTCATCATTATCGCTGGTTTAGTGGGTAGTGTTGTGTGCAGTGGTTTGGGCAGACGTACTGTCGATGACATGAGTTTGAATACCAGCTTGAAAGTCTTAGGCCTAATAAAAATTTTTGCTAAGCTGCTGTGATCTTTTTGTCAATGGGATTACATCTGCATGAAAATGAATATAATAACATACAGTCCTCCTTAAAGGAGCAGTATGTAAGAAATTTATATCAATTAATCATAAAATGGCCCTGATATGTCACTAGACATTAAGAAACAATTTTCATTTCAAATACTTATAACACTGACAACAGTGGTCTGGACAGGATATTGTCATTTAAAAAGTGGAGTTGCAGCCCTCAACTGATGTTTATGTTGTCATTTTATGTATTGGCCACCAGTTTTGTGATTGCAGTACCAGTTTTGGCCACAATCCTACATACTGTTTCTTTAACTTCTGATACTTTAACCGTGATGAAAAATTAAATGTACGCATTTACTAGCAATTTCCAACAACAACTCTTTTCTTTGAAATATATGATCGTAGTTGTACAATTGCAGTAACACTTTCAGTTTTAGTAGTAAAAAGGATTTAGACCTCTTTGTCACATGCTGTTGCCATGTTGAATCGTAATATCGGCGCTCCATTGATGATGGCTTTTCATAGTGGCTTAACTCAGAGTAAACCTACTCAGAGTTGATTGAACTAAATCAGATCAGCTGTTCTCTAACTGAAAACTCTGAGTTAAAACTTGAACTCTAAGTTAACTTACTCTGAGATAGGAAACTCTGAGTTGGTTTAACCTATTGAAACAGGCCCCAGCAGTGATGGAAGTAAATAAACAGCGACTTATGTTGCAGTTTGAGTTAAATCACTCCTCAACTTGGTCCATCTTTGTTCTCACTGTCGCAAACGAAAATACCTATGACACATTTTTTTTACCTGACGGGAGGGGTTCTGGGACCAATCAGCACTTGCGGTCCGCGTCCAATTGACTCGCTGTTAAACATGATCTTATAAATAATTATAGTTTAAATATAACTTGGAGCACCTGCCCTAAAACTACATGATTCTCAACAATATAAAATATCACTGGGAAACTTTTTTTTTCGAATGACACAGCCGGTCACAAGACACATGGCAACCAATGAAATTTCACAATCAAAGAATGTTAATTAAAAGTCGGCATAAAGCTTCTTCATGCGGCAGCTTTTGAGAGTGTAAATGCACAGCTTTACGGCAAATGCAGACGGCGAATGCTTTTGACAGTAAAATCATGGTAACATTCCTGTACCGGTTCATTCTAATATTGGTGCCAAAGGTTTCTCATTGAAAACAATGAAGTACCCTGCACGTTAAAAAATTATGCCAAAGGGCTACCATGTGCATTAAAAAGTGATGCCAAACATCAATATGTGACGAGTTGGGTAAGTTAAAAATCTACTTTTAGTCTCTAAACCAATAGTCTACACCAGTTGTCATCCGAGAATGTCACGGCCACACATGTAAGTGAGGTAGAGTACTGTACATTTGCGCAGCCTCACTATATTTTTCATTTGTTTTATTAGGCCTGTAATTGCTGCTTTGTAGCTATTACAATTGTCCTTTCACTTTATGTTATGCCATGCAATTGAGGATCACATTCAACCTTGAAAGAACACATTTACTAAATTCAAATGAATCTCTTCATTCACCATCATGTTTTCTCTTACATGCCAATAAACCCAGGGTAGAATTACTATATCATCATATCCTGGTTAAAATATCTCCTGTTTAGATGGGACTTTCCCAGAAAAAATCACTTGAACAGAAGATACAGGTGCGTTGCAATGAACAAGACGTTCTGTACGTCTTAGGGAAACAGGACGAATACCTCAAAATAATGAATGCTATTGTCCTCGAGTTTTACACCCCCAGTCTTATAGGACGATATTAACAGGCCTTTTCATTTGTCATTGGCAGATGGGGGTTTCTGTGGTTGACTCCTCGGTTGCAGGCCTTGGAGGGTGCCCATTTGCTAAGGGAGCATCTGGCAATGTTTCTACAGAGGATGTTGTATATATGCTACATGGACTTGGAATTGAAACTGTAAGTCTCTCTTTCAGATATTTACAACCAAAGACGTTTCATTAATATGTGTCGGGAATGTTTTATGTTAATACTAAAATATGTTTTGCTACTTAAACTGTCCAAGAGTGAAACGGGACTTTGTTTTCAGGCCCACACATGATTCAGGTGTGCTCTTAACATCTAAATGCAAACTATGCATCATACAGCCAGCAAATGGAAAATGGGTGTTCTGACTAAAACTAAGACAACTTTTTTAGTGTAACGGTCAAAATACTCATAATAATTTTTCCACAGCCCATTTTTTTCATGTTGCATGTAGAGCAATTAATCAAAATATGGAAAGTTGTTAATGTCATAATAGAGAATGTGTACAGTATGGATGTCAGTGAGTCAGCTGCACCTGTCTGGAGAGAGAGAGAGAGAGCGTTTGGAGGGCATTACTGGTGAAAATTGTCCTGATATACCTGATACACTGGTGGTTCGCAGTAATTATGTTCTACAGTTTCTCACACATCTTTATCCACACCCTACTGCCTCTTTAACTCTCTCACTGAAAAGCCCTTAGTAACACCAGAGTCTGAATGAGTTTCTTTTGGTAGTGCGCCCCCTGCTGTCCGTTGTGAGTTATGTCACTAAGTCTTTTTTTTTGGTGGTTTCTGTCACAGGGAGTGGACCTGTTCAAATTGATGGAGGCTGGAGAATTCATCTGCCAAGCCTTGAACCGAACCACTAACTCCAAAGTTGCCCAAGCTATGAAATCATCTTAGCTTTTACATTCTAGCCCAGGTAAAAAGTATACTTGAATGTACTACAAATATACTTAAATACCAGCAAGTACATTTTAGTCCATTGTAGTATATGTGCTAAATAACAGCATAATGTTTACACTACAAATATACTAATAAAAAGTATAGTTATGCAGTATTCATTTTTACGGTTCATGGACAGGGTTCAGATTAATCCAGGACTGGGCCTTGGTTATATTAGGACATTTTAGCAGTTTTGTCATGATGTTTTCATTTAGGGCAGCTCAAACATTACCTTAGCCTGGGACTAGATTTAAGCCCTGTCTGGGAAACGTCCTATAGACCCTTTGCGAGTAGACGGCACAGTTACATCACTGCAAGCTGTGTGGTGGCAAATTTGTATGTAAACATAATAGTTTTAGAACAAACACGTAGGCTATAAATATAAGGAAGAAATAATAGAAAACAGGAAAATGATACAATATTTAATAAATGGTATTATATAGAAAACATGATAGCATTGCTTTAGCAATTCATATTGTAAAAAAAATTGATTTGCCAATAAAGAACAATACATATACATTACATACATGCATATCAGTAGCCAAGCCATTTAAACTTTTTATTTATCTTAAAAATAAACATAACGTGATGAAAATGCTATAAGACACATTACACTAAAGGGAAACATAGAGGAATCAGACTTCGACAGAACACTGGATCCATAACAATCACAGTTTAACGCTAAAACACTTCTCACCGCTACTGCAGAGCTGTGACTTTCTGCAACCAGTTTGGCTCCACCCACAAAAAACGT